>NW_023425529.1:165134993-166342520 GCF_014108245.1 Pipistrellus kuhlii
TAGCGCTTTGTCGAGGGTTCTGGGCACCCAGACAAAAATCCCTGATATTTGCTGTAACTTTGAAAAGTGCTTTCACACATACATATTTTCTCCTTAGCTTCTCACAGAAACTGAAGCCGAAAGAGGTTGACTTGTCTCAGTCATCTCCAAAAGAGGCAAGGTGACACGGGAGGCCTGCCTTAGAGATTCAGGATCATTTTTACCTTCAGAGAATCTTGTTGTTCAGGTCTAAGAGCCATTATGCTGTTATTAATGATCTCCTGGGCATTGTGGACAGGAAATGCGCCGAACTGAGAACCAGTCTTGTTAATTACTTATCACTTTAGCTGTTAAGAAAAACAATCATGCTTTGACATAAATGCAGCAGGCCCTCCACAGGTGGCTGGGTCTCCTGAGGAGCTATTTGAAAATACACATGCTGGGGGAGGGGGGGGTCCTCTATCATCTTTTTTCAGAGGCCTGCTTGAGGTGGGAAGGTGTAGCGTGCTGTGTGGGTTCCTGATACCCACTTCTCCAGTTGAGATCTACTCTTCTGTTCTTAATACTCTAATTATTATTCTAATAATAAATGTTGCCCAGCAAACGGGCCTATCTACTTACAATAATATGCAAATATTAGTTGAAGACCTTAGAAAATAGACTTAAGTCTGAAGTTGACACTAATTCAGGAGTTGATATATCTAGGCACTGACAATGCATAGGTCCTTTTGGACTCTGTACAACAAAACTATGTCCATATTCAATCAGATGACTCAGAAGAGTACTGCATTGTTGATCTTGTTGTAGTAAATTCCCCTCAAAGAACAAGTTGGGTCTTCTCCAAGAAAAAGTCATTTTGTATAATAGAAATACTGATGATGTGCTTGCACTGTGGTGTTCAAGAAGAGGAGAGGTGAAGTGGCCAAGTCTTTTGGACTTCTCCCTGGTCTGCCATTACCTCTCTCTATTCCATTCTTTTGCATTGCTAACATGCCAAGCAACTAAATCAATGTCTCAAATTAAACGCTCAGATCAAATGGCCTCTGAATTCCAGTTCTTGGAGAAGAAATTTATTTATATAAATCATCCATGTCCTCTTTTGAATTCAGAAAGCTTTTCCCCCCTGGTTAATTTATTTTCCAGCAAATGGACTCAGCTCTTTTCCATGGCCAGCCCCTGCCAAATAGGTCAGCAGGGTGCAGAATGTCTTCAGTTGGACAATATTGTTTTATAACAAATCCAATATGCATGCTGGTTTCCTAAAGGCAGCAACCTCTTCCTCTTGACATCGCCTATGATTAATATAGTGTCTAGCACATAGTAATTGCTCAATAAGTAGTTGTAGTTAAGGGCAAAGAGGGATTTTACCCTAATCAGATAGGAGGCTTCCAATTCAATCATGGAATATTATGCTATTCTTAGTTATTAGAACCTGCTGTAATATTAAAATAATTAATTTCTGAAAACAGAAAAAAAACTTTAGGGTTAATACATGTGTCTTGGGCCTCCCCCCTTCCCTCCCTACTCTCTGAAATGCAGTTTTCATCTTCTGTTGAAATCTATAATATTATGGAAAGGAGGATAGGTGAAAAATAAATTAATAGCAAGTATTTTTTGAATACTTACTATTATCTTGAGTATCTCACTTGAGTTCATGGCAGTAGTGAAAATAAAGCATGAGCTATGTTCTCAAGGGACTTGTGGTCCATTTGGAGAGAGATTAACCTATAGAACCAGTTGTTCTATATATAATAGTTAACGGTGTGTTTAAAGTATACAGTGACTAAGGAGGTTAGAGTAAGCAGGGAAGGTTTCTAGGGAAGTTGGATCCTAGACCAGGTCTTTGAAGAGTGGGTAGAATTTACATGAGGATGACAGAGAGAGACTGAACATGAAGCAGGATTCCCTGAGCTGGCTGGCATCATAACTACTTCATAACTTTGAGGAGAGAACTGAAATGGTTATGTCTGTGGAGTCCCTCTCATTTCTGGATTTTCCCTAAACTAGGGGTGTCGAACTCAATCAGAGAAGGGGCCAAAATCTAAAATCCAGCCTAAATCGCGGGCCGAATGGTTTACTGAACAGTCATAAACTGTCATTGTGATGGAAACGCAGCGGAGTGCAGTGATGACAGCGCGGTGCGGGCCACATTGCAAGGCCTGGCGGGACGGATTTGGCCTGCGGGCCTTGTGTTTGACACATGTGCCCTAAACAATAGGCTGACTTCAGTCCAGTGCCAGTGTTGACCATCTCTGGTCCTTTCCAGCAAGTGGTCTTTCTGTCCTTAAGCCAGGGGTACTTCTGTGCTCAGTAGGTTTTTATCTCACCCATCCTGTGTGCTTTGCCAGTGTGTATGACTAGATTGTTGCTTTAATTCTGTAATATGTGGTCTCACTCATCCAAGTGAGACCACATATTGAACATCCAAGCACCCACTCAAGTTCTTTCTTGGGAGCCAGATTGTGTTACCTATAATCCCAGCAGCCTGCTCTAAACCAGAGGGACCACCAGATAACACACTGCAACTATTCACCTGCCCCCTTATACATCACTTCCTGGGATTTAACTGCAGGGCCAAGGCCCCTTCCTGGCTCTTTAGGATTCATCTTTGTACAGCTCAAGTGTACCATGACTCAATGGATCCTAGATTATTATGCACATGGGACTAAAATTGTGCACCTGTGATTTTGCTACGTTTTTAGTCCCCACGACACAGAAGCATAAATTATTTTCCCTTTATAGTGGGTTGAATTGTGTCTCCAAAAAGGTATGTTCAAATCTTAACCCACTGTCAATGTAGCCTTATTTGGACATAGGATTTTTGTTGACCTAATCAAAATAAGATGAAATCATACTGAGTTAGGGTGGGCTCTGGACCCAGTGCTGGTGTCTTTATATGAGAAAGGAGAGGGAGATTCAGATACAGAGACACAGGCATGAGAAAAAGGCCCTGTGATGATGGAGCCTCAGGTTACAGCAATGCAGCCACAAGCCAAGGATTGCCAGTGGCAACCAAAAACTAGGACTCCACCCTAGAGCCTGTGGAGTGAGAAAGGCCCCGATGATACCTTGATTCTGGACTCCCAGCCTCCAGAACACATTTCTGTTGTTTGAAATCACCCGGTTTGTGGTATTTTGTTATGGAAGCTCCTAGGGAACAGTGTTTGTTTAATATTTTATAGATATGAAAATACCAAGAGACTCAGTAATTTGCTCAAGGCAACACAAATCCAAGTGGCAGGACTGGATTTTGAGCCCACAGGCTGTCTCCTGCAGACCTTAGCCCAGGAGCTGCAGCCTCCCATTCACACACAAGCGGGCCTCACTGCTAACCGGCTACTCTCCCAACTCCCTCTCCCAGGGATTTGGGGAGCTCAGTTCCTAACATGGGAACTTCTGCAGTACTGTGAAAAACATCCATATGGAGAGCACCTCACGCATGAAATGTGTCATTGGATTAAAACAAAAAGAGTTAGAGATCCCAGCCCAGGGAGAAGCAAACACACATGTTCTGGCTTCAGCGAGGCCCTGCCAGCAGTTGTAATCACACAAATGGTGTGTTCTGTGAGTCCCACTATACCACAAAAATAGCTTGGATTTGGAGAAGCTCAAACCTTGTTTGTGGAAGTTGGTAACTGATTCAATATGTCATGGCGAATGCTATTTTTAAGTTCTTTTCCTTTTCTCGGTGTCACTGGGATGTAGTTCAACACAACAAAAATTAGGTCCAAGTTTGATTTTGGAGGTAAAAGTGGAAGTTGTTCCCCATCTGGACAGGCGCCGGGGTTTGGTGAAAGCTGCTGGGCCCCTGGGGTGTGTTCGCTTAGGCCTTGGAAGGGGCCCTCCAGCGAGAGCCGAGCTGCCTGCATGGTGGCAGTGATCACCGCCTGCCTGGCTTAATCAGGAAAAGACAGATGTTCCTTTCCTGACCAACACACAAACTCTCGTGTGCCAGGTGGCAAAGAAATAGCAGCTATGATCTCTGGTTCCGAGGCTTTAGAATCTTAATGAAGAGTCAAGACTGATTTCCTCAGCACGGAGGGAGGCAGCCAACCTGCTGGCTTGAAAAGGCCAGAGAGATTCAGGAGGAGGTGTCCTTGTGGCCTACAGTGGGCAAGGGAGTCTTCATGAAGAGCAAGGTGGAGAGGGCCTTGAGGGCGGGCAGCAACGTGGGAAGCCGGAGGAGAAAGAAGGGAAGTCTCCATGAGGTGAGCCAGAGCTGGGATGGTACAGAAACTTGGGGTTAGGAGACAAGGTGAGAAAGTGCAAAGAGCAAGATGTTGGCTGACTTGGAAAGGCAGATGGAAGGGCAGCTTGGGCACTGGCAGCTACTTCCTTCTGGCAGCTACTTCTGTCTAGCTGCTGAATGGGGAGTCTCAGGGCAGCTTTGGAGATGGAGGTGGTAGGGGAGCTGGGGGCATGAGATGAGTCTATTAATACAGAGAATGGCATAGCCTGTCATTGAGGCACCGAGAAGGATGCTGCTAGATGCATCTGGTCTGTTGATGTTTCTCTTGCATTTATTGAATTATTATTTATTTACTTGCCTGGCTTTGCTTTGCTATGTTAAGTTCTTAAGTAACTCCAATTACTAGATCTAGAAGGTACAGTTGAAGGCCTCTTGGTGGGAGGTGGGCCTATGAGGTCCCTGATATTCTGCCATCCTAGCTGTTCATGGAGGTGTGTGTGTGTGTGTGTGTGTGTGTGTGTGTGTGTGTGTGTGTTATTCTAAGTAGACACACTCACTAACCTTATGCCTATGTTTTCTGTTTGTAGAAAATAAGGAAATCTATAAAGCAAGGAGATAATTAGCCAACTTGAGCCCCCATGGTAGAAAATAAGGAAAGACTTCCAAGTTCTCTGCTGATGGTGAGGTTACAAGAACTCACCCCACACCTGGTGGGCTGGCTACCCTTCCTCTGACTCAGCTTGCTCTCCACTGCCCTTTCCCTGGGTTGATGGGAGCCATGTGAGAAATTAATCCCCTGCAAATGAGCTGAGAACCCACAGAGAGGCAAAGAGGACCAGCAGACGCTGCTTGCCTGAAGCTGTCAAGGTCTGTGATCTCTGCCATCAGTGTCCTTGTCACTCTAGTGATTGCTCCTGTCACTTTGGACTTGGCTTTCCAATGCCCCTTTCTCTCACAGTCTTCATTCTCCCTTGAGTTACCCTTGAGAGAGGCTGGTGTGAGCCTCTCATGGTACTTCATGGAAATGTGTAGAAAGTGATGGTGTGGAAAGAGTGGGCTCTGAAAAAGCATGAATTGGAGTTTCAACTCTGACTCTGCCACTCACTATGCGACTTTCATTTCTTTCAGCCTCAGTTTTCCCCTTTGTAAAAATACTTAGGTCATAGGGATTGTTTTGAAGCTTAAATAAGGTGTTTGGCACCCAGTGGGGCCCATTGAGTCCCAATGCTGGTTTCTTTGTTGCTTATTCCAGTTGAGATGTCTTGGCAGGTGAGGCCCTGAGTCAGGTGGGGTCCTGGAACCATTTCAGACCTAGGTGCTGCTTAGCATCTTAGGGCATGAATATCAGACCCAAACCTTTTGAGACAAAGGGAAATGACTCCTTTCCTCTGCATGCTTGCTGACTGGTACTCCATCTTACAAAGGATAATTTAATTTTAAGCACCAGATAGCTTCACTCAGGCCACTCCTAGCACCCTCATAGTCTTATGACCAGATGAGGATGGAAGAAAGAGAAAGCCTTCCCCACCCACAGAAAGTGTTTATACTTTCCTTTCCACTTTATATTCTACCCTCTCAGTCATCCTAAATGTTTATTTAACGGTGCTCAAAGACCTTTTAGGCTTCCTTGGTTAAATGTTTGCTAAACACCCTGTCACTTCCACTTCTACTGATAATTTCCTGCTTGCTGCAAAAGGGCCCATGCTTACGCACTGTCTGGAAACTCTTAATAGCGTGACTAAAGGCTTGGTCCATCAGCAACGGGCTCCACAAGTGTGTGGGCAGCCCATGAGGTCAGGATGTTCTCTGAGCAGAGAAAATGAAGAGGGGCTGTGAAGTTGGGAACTCACTTGAAATTCAGGTGTTTCTAATATTTTTGGTTAAGTTTTCAAATAGATAGTGGCAATGATCAGAATCTGAAGCAACAGCAATCTGGTTCATCTTAGGTGGCCCCTAGGTCCTTCATTTGGCCTAAAGCCTTGCCCAGTGTTTCTTCATCATGAGGAGGGAGCAAAGGGTAGGACCAGATGGCAGGCGGTGGTTCAATGTGATTCCTGGCACGTGGACCATGGATGGAGTGCGAGGAGCAGAAATTGGCTCTTTCTCAGGCCCCAGGCTGAATGTTCAACCCAACTCAGAGTTCATCTCATCTTCTGCGTGATCTCTTTTTCTTTGCTAGGAGCCATAACTGGGCAGCTCTAAAAAGATGGACCTTTGGTCACCATGGCAAGAGGAGGTTGCACAGTATAGCCAAATGTGGTTGTGCGGGTTCTGCACTGAGCAACTCTAGGGGCCTAAGTCCCATTGTGCTCTAATTGACTGGCACTCTCTAGAGTGGTACAGTGGCACAGATGAGCTATAGACCCAAAGCAATCTGGGCAGTTCTGTGTCAGGGAACTGGCACAAGGCCTAAGGTGATATGTATAAGGCCAGAGCAAGGGTTCTCAAGCAGAAACCTCTTCACCATGCCAGCTGCAACGGCATCCTACCCTGGTGCAGCAGTTTCAGATTGCAAAGCTGCTCAGAGGTTGGCACTTAAGTCTAGAGTCCATTCATTTATAAAAATGATATTTTGAAAAGTGCAAAGGGTTTCTTTCTCCACTCACTTCCACTATAGTCTAGTGGAAGTCACAAAACTATCAATCATAGGCTACATCAGGACTTCAAGTTCCTCCAGTAGGGGACCAAACAGTAAGGACTAGAGTGTTTCAGAGCAGAAGTAGATCAGTGTCAGCTGGATGATTAGGGAACACTTCTTGGGAGAGCTGGGTCTTTATATGTGGCTTGCAGAATGGGTTGGTTTGGGTGGGGGTGAAGGCAGGGAGCAGAGTTCACATGTGTAATGAGTGAGGGTGAGGGCTAGAAGGATGGGAGCATGTGAACATTGGCCTTGACTGAGGAATGAGAAGGGGCGAGGAAGCATGCTAACTGAGATCACCTCTGTGCCCACTGCTGGCAGACATGTTGGGGTGGTCACGTAGGGCCAGATTTGAGAGGCTTTAATCCAGGGAGAAGATGGAATAGATTCTGTTAGGAAGCCATGGAGGGCTTCTGAGTGAAACATGCTTTGAAGTGAGAAGGGTGCTCAGAGGAACTCCCCCTCCATCTTCTCCACCCAATCTTCTCCCGGCTAGGGAGATCTCTGGAGACCCTAAAGGCAGAGTCTAAAGGAGACCTAATGGTATTCAGTTCAGGCTTCCCAGCCATCTTTCTTTCTCTCTGGGCCTTGATAGGGACATCCATGGGGACATCGGGTGGCTGTCTTCCTGGATGCAGAGTCTCTAACCATGACTGGGGTACCATGGAGAAGAGGGGCCCAATTCCCTACTACTAACACTCATTGTTCATGGCTGGCTGCTTCTCAGTAACTGGGAAATCCTGGCATTTTGGGAGCTCTGCAAAGGCCTTTCCCACTTAGGGGGTGGGAAACCCATGTAGGAAGAACCTCTGTGAACCCCAGGTGAAGAGCTCAGCTAATCAGAGGCTGCTGGCATATTGTCATCCCTCTCAGAGTATCAATATCCAATGGCACATCCATAAGTTGCCACTTGGGTGACAGTCACAAGAGAAATTATATATTCGAGATGTAGTCGTAAGAGATGGCTGGAGGCAGTGTGATTACTTCAGTCCCAAAGATCTTAGCTAGTTTTCAGAGCAAGTCCTCTACTTCAGTTAGCTTTGCTCTCAAGATCTTCTCCCTAGTCTGAGCCTTTGGAGAGCTTGCATCCCTTCTGGCTGAGGCTCCTCTGAGAATTGACTCACCCCAGGGATTCTTTTTACTTTGTACCTCCCTGACAAGCTCATATTCTCTATCTGAGAGCAAATTGATGATGCACAAGAGCAGTGGGAACGTCCTGCTTCTATTTAGCCTGTCAGTGAGCAAAGCCATCTGTTTCCAATTGCAGCTTGGAGGTTGAGCAATGGATTGACAGGGTTGACTTCTAAGCTGGTAGAAAAACCCCATCGATCTGTAACTTCCTCAGAAAACCATCACTCATCCCCTTATCAGCCTGGGGGAGCTAGCCGTTTGGTGCCCACTGATCTTTGATGGTGGCTGTCATCTGGTAGATCCAGGCCCCACAAAGAGAGAGCAGAAGAAAGTGTTTCCATTCCAGCAGCTCTCAGTTCTGACGCATGAGGCCCATTTTAAAACCGATGAGGATTTGCTGTTCAAAACAATGAGGAAGCGGGCCAGCAGTGCCAATCCATTGTTCCTGTGACTTCGGCATGTGACAGGGGTCCTGGTGAAGACAAGATGTAGCCCTATTTCAGATCAAAGAAAGGCACTCCCAGATGTCAGAGCCGCACAACAGGCTGTCTCGGTGACCGAGATGCTAGTACTGTGGAAGGTCCTAGGAGACAGAGCTTTTCGTGTCTCCTTGAGTTAGGAGGCCCCCACTCTTTTTTGTTTCTTGGAAAATGGTATTGAAATTTTTCGCTTGGTGACCTTATACCAGATCACGAGGCAGTGAGCAATTCTCTTTCCCTTCCATTTGAGAGGCCTGGGTCACTGTTGTATCAGCAATGGACTTTCAGAGTTGGGGTGAATCTTACATAGCTTTGTGTATACCCTCTGGACTTCTACCTGAAGAAACCAAAGCCCAGGAGATGGGGTGATATAGCTAGTGGAGGACCTGGACTTTGGAACCAGATCTCACTTCTAGCCCAATGTTCTTTCCACCGCACACACTGCCTTCCACGGTTTGAATGTTTATATCATATCCACCAGTGCCAGGAAAGGGGTGAGGTTTCTACCTTTTGGGCTCTGACTAAGGTATCTTAAATCCATCATATCCCCAAATTGCTTTATTAGGAAGAGAATGCACATGTAGGTTGTGCGTGCGTGTGTGCATATGTGTGTGTGTTTTGGCAAAGCACTTTTTAGGCAGCCCTGGAGCTCTTGTTCACTTTTGTCAACCTTTTAGTGGTGATTAGCGTCAATGTAAGAAATGTCCAAACTTGTAGAGAATTTTTATATTTATTTGGGCCAAACTGATGACAACTGATGGGAAGCCAAATCTCATTGGACTGAGAAAATACTCTGGAGACTGGCAGTTTTGCAGCTTATTTTATACATTAGAATAAAAGGAGTAAGTATGAGGAGGGTTACATGAAATCCATTGGTCGTATATTAAGAAGGCTGGAGCTAGCAAAGGGAAATGGGGAATCTCTGGGATTGAATAAAAAGCAAAATGGAGAGACACATACTACTTTTACATTGGTGGCACATGATAGTTAATAATGAACATGTATAGCACATGGAAATGGTATTTTGGGAACAAACAAGGAGTTCCATGGTTTTGTGCTCTGGTGTGGTAGGTGTGATCCAAGGGGTCTGGAAAATGAGATTATTCTGACATTCCAAAGGTATATTATCTTAGATGCAAAAAGACACTCTGCAGGCTCAGTTAAGGCTAAGACTGACCTTTGTCAAAGAAGCTACAGGCCTAGAACTCCAGTACCTGCAATGCGGTTACATACAGTCTCTGAGTTTGTAAGGCACATCATGCTGCCTCCCTCTGAGCTTGTTAGGTTCAGCATGTGGCCTCTTTTTCGTCCACAGTAGTATTTTCAAGTGATCATCTCATATTTGGAAATGAATTGCTCTGTAGAACAAGAAGATGATTATGGCCCCAAATCTTTCCATCTCTTCATGCAAGGTCTGGGGCAGAGAAGATGGGAAGGTAATGAATTCTCCTAAAGATGACTCACTGACATGGAAAGGATTCAGCCTGAAAGAATGCAACTCCCCCAGGTGGTGAAGCTTGGAGGGGATGTTGGCAGAATTTCCTCGCTTTTGACGAAAGTTGAGTTCAGAAATGTGGAAGAGCTTTTAGGAAATGATATACCTCTTGGGCTCAGGGCAGTAGAAGGAGAGCTGACACGCACTTTGAGGACAGAGAAATGGAAGCCAAGATCCAGGGAATCCTGTGTCTAAGTCAGGGGTTCAAAAGTGGAGGCAAGAGGGAGACTGAGACCTGGAGAAAACTACTTTTCTTTATAAGAATTGTAAATAAATGCTGCTTTTTCACATTAGAAAGATCATTACTGACTAAATAAATGACCCCCATGCATCTGCGTAGCATAGTTTTTTTTTTTCTGAAAGGCCTACACTCCCCTCCAAACACTGGGGGATCCCTTGTCAGCAGATCTGGGCTCTTCGTTGGGTGGCTGTGCATTGTCACCCATCTCTGGGCCTGTTCTTAGAGAGTGCCTTATCCCTGATGGACACAGGGGCTCTCCTTAAGGACACAGGGAATGTTTGCCCTTCCCAGTTGGGAGCTGGCCCACAGAGCACTGCTCCTGTCACAGCCACAACCATACCAGCTCTGACATTTGGATAATCCCTTCGTAGTTTACAAAGTGCTTACTCTGCGCCATCTCATTCAAGCATCTCACAGCAGCCCGAGCCAAGGGCATGCGTTCATCATGCAGAGTCCACAGACATGAATGGACGGACGGCTGGGCCCTGCCAGTTTGCTCCTGAGCGTGTTCCCAGCTCTGAGCATAGGGTCTGGCATACAGTGGATACTCAATGAATGGGTGCATAGATGAGAGCTGCTAGTTAAGCATTTATGTTCTCTCTGTGCAGAGGGAGTGAGGGGCAGAGACATGGCTTGAGGACCAGACTGCCCTGGCTTATCTCAGGGCACCTAGCTCAGGCAGGGGGGATGCAGGCCTTTGTGCCTCCACGCCCCCTCCCTTGCCTCTTATCAACAGCTTGGGGCAATGTGACTGTAGAGGCTCCACTCTCTCCAGTCAGCAGCTCCAAGGAAGCAGGCCTGAGGCACTTGTGTACTCACAAATCACCCTGGGTACTCAGGGGAGCCAAAGCAACCTCTTCCCAGAACACCTCCCTCTGAGAGAATGCACACACACACACACACACACACACACACACACACACACCGCTGGAGCCACCTGCCTGGGGGATGCAACTGGCTGGCAGACCCAGAGCTTCCTGGGCATGCTCTCTCCTCAGGCAGCAGCTGCCCACCTTCGCGGTGCCTAGGCCTTGGGGCATTTGGAGAACAGTGGGATCGCTTCTGGGAGCCACACTCCTATGTGTGGAAGGTGCTTTTTTCTTCCTTCTTCCCATCCCCTGTCCCTGGGTGAGTCCAGGAGCACAGCATGGAGACTTTGTTGTTTTATAATTCAGAATTGGGGGAAAAAGTAAGGGGTTCCCCCCCTGCTTTCATGGTCTTTGCAGTTCCCCCGGATTATCTTATAATGCAGCCTCCATAAATACAGACAGGAGCCCCCAGCACTCATCTGGGGGCAAGCAGACAGACTCCAAAACAGGCCAAGATGACAGACACTTCCCAAGGAAAATAAGCCAACCCAGAGGGTGCCCTTCTCTTATGACCTGCAGCCCCAGGGGGGCAGGCTTTTCCTGAGCTATTTCCTCTGTTCACTGACCTGCCTTCTAAAGCTTTCTGAGATGCTGGCCACCCTGATACTGAGAAAAAAAAAAAAAAAAAAAAAAAAAAACAACCTCTCAAAAGGGAGAGTGGGGTGGGGGGAGGGGGGAGGGGGAGAAAAAATGAGGAAGATTTCTGTGTAAGAAACTCAGGAGTCTAGGATTAAGAAGCACAAACTGCCAGTTAGTGAATTAGTCATGGAGATGTAAAGTACAGCAGAGGGAATAAAGTCAGTAATATTGTAATAACTATGTGTGGAGCCAGAAGAGCATTTGACTTATTGTGAAGGTCCCTTCGCATAAGGCATATACATGTTGAGTCACTCTGCTCTACACCTGAAAAATTGAATATTGTGTGTCAACTATATTATTTTGTAAAAAAAAAAAAAATAGAATATTGTGTGTCAACTATAATATTTTGTAAAAAAAAAAGAACCTGTTTCTTAGAAATAGCATGCACCGCTTGCAGGAGATTTTAGAAGATGGTGAGCCAGGCATCAGCTATCTCGTCTGTGGGTGTAGATGGGAAGGTCTGGGTGTGAGGTAATAAAGCGCAATGAGTGCTTGTACTGGAATGAGGTTTGTACAACTCCACCACCATTTACAAGTGCAATGGAGGCAGCCGGTTTTATAGTGAGGATTGTGCCTTTCTCTGTTGTCTTGCTGACATTGTGGCAGGGTAGTTAGAAGTTAGGGAAATTCCTTGGCAAGTGGAACAAGGGAATCTGCGACAAAATAATTAAAGAAGGCCAAACAATTCGAGCAATTTAAAGCCAGCTAATGAATCACAAGGTTTTATCTTCCCTAACCAAGGACGCTTAGGAGCAAATGGTTTATACATTCCAGACCGTCCCGGGAGAACATGGCCTTGGTCCAGGTCCCTCTTCAATGACATTCTTGATGAAGTTCTTTAAAAATGAAACTAACCAGAAATTAACCCCTGGCCCCTCTATACACACGTTTTAATGAATCGACATATTGAAGGACACATCTGAAAAACTAACAAATATTCTGTTAAGACCCCTCCCCTGAGACCTCCCCTAGGATTCCTGCCGGCTGAAGAGCAAAAGCCTCAGGGCAAAGGAGTCTCAGTGCACTCTTGCTAGAGCATCCCCACACATTGTATCTCTGGTGTTTTTCTCTGAAACTCGAAGCGACCCCACGGGACTTGCAACCAGGGGAGCAATGGGAGCGGCAGCCCATCCCAGGCTAACCCTCCCTAATCTGTCTCCAAGGCCCCCCCCTTTTCCCCTGATTTTCTCTCTCCTATTTCTTCTACATTAAGCCCTTCCTTTGTTTCACTGTCCTCCGCTTTAATACTCATACTCTAAAAACCATGAAGCCAAGAACCCACACACTACTGGTGGGCCCAAGGAAGATCTGATCTGCTCCATGCCCAAACCCCTTCTGGTCACGATATGAGACCTTGACTCCAGTTCTGTGCTGTCCACTAGAGAGTCACTAGCCACAGGTGGCTGTTTAAGTGTAAATTAATTAAAATTAAATAAATTAAAAAGTCAATTTCTCAGGCCCCTAGCCACATTGCAAGTGTTCCGTAGCCGCGTCTGGCCAGTAGCTTCTGTTTTGAAGAGCACAGATGTGGAGTGTTTTCATCATTGCACAATGTTCTTTTGGACTGCCCGTCTCTAATCTGCCCAAACATTCTTCTGTTTGGGGATGGGAGGCCACAGAGGAAATGAGAAAAGTTGTTTGGGAATGTGAAGAGGAAGAACAACTTTATATTCAGCCATTGACATTCAGAAACTGATCCTTTAACAATAAAATAGCTGTGCAAGTCGGACCATTGTCTTGAAAAACAAATAGTCACACCTCTTTACCTTCCACAAGCGCCCCCCCCCCCCATTAAAAAAATTTTTTTTTTTAATTTGAGAGAGGAAGGGAGAGAGAAACATTAGTGAGAGAGAAACATCCATTAGTGGCTTCCTTTACACCCCCTATTGGGGATCAAGCCTGCAACATGGGTATGTGCCCTGATTGGGAATCAAACTGGCAACCTCTTGGTGCATGGGGTGATGCTCAACCCACTGAGCCACACTGTCCAGGGAAGCATCCTTCTTTTTTTTTGAAGATGCAACTGAGCTTGAACAACTCAGCTTGGAGGTTTCCCCACAGCAGAGAGGAGAGCCAGGCTTAGCTGGAGTTGGCGGAGAGGGAGTGATCAGGGAGAAGCAAACTATAAATCAGAGCAGGTCTTTTCTAAAGTACCGGCAGAGTATGTGTTCTGCTTGAAAAATGTTGACAGGAGAAGAAAAGGAGCGAGGACAGCACACAGCTGGGCCTGTGTTGGCTGGACTGTGCTTTCCAGGCTTATACTTGGGTGGGGGCTCAGGCAGGATGAGTGCCACATTGAAAACAGAGTTTGCCACAGACAGCCTGGGGCACAGCCACATTAAAGTCAACCTGTGGCACAAGTGGCCTTGGGAGGCCCTGTGGGCTTGCTTTCTCAGGCTGCCTTTGGTCATCAGGTGTGGACACTGAGCTGGCAGCCAGGGCCCTAATATGGCATTCACTTTGGAAAGTGGACATGGTCCCCCCTTGTAGAGGCTAGCATTGGATTTTCAGGGCACTGAGCTAGATGGTGGGTGGACAAAGGTGCATCATTTGTAACTAGTGGTAGCCAAGGTGATGCCAAGGCAATCTGAGGTGGATGCTAATTTTGACCAAGATAAATAGAAAAGGATAGTATCCAGACACTGAATAGTATGCCAAAGCCAAGGCCTTTGATATATTTACATTGACATATAGGTGAGCAAGCTCCCTTCCTCTCATGCATCCAGAGATCATCTTATGTAGAGAAGCAGGAAAAGGGGAAATGCTGTGTTAGCAACTGAGAATTTTTGTCCAAATGAGTCTATGTATTCCTAAAGAAATTGTATGGCTGACTGGATCAGAATAAGTTTAATTAATTATTCTTGCTAACCATTGGGTGGAAACTCCAGAGGGGAAAGATCAGATTAGCTGTTGGCAAACTAGACACATTAGATTTTCTCTGTCTACCTGGGTTGTGGTGGGAGTTGAACCTAGAAGTCCCAATATATAAGCAAAGACTGATTAATGGTTAAGAACAAACACCTCACAGAAGAGGAGGCCAAGCAGAACAAGAGCAATGTGAGACCCAGGGAAAGGGACCCAAATGGGTTGTCAGGGGGATGTCGGCCACACTAGCTCAGAATCATCTCCTTTGTCCCAGTGAGGAATGGAGCCGGATGTCAGAACCTACCGGCTAAGTCCTCACACTTGTCCTCATGGTTGGTTGTGTCATGCCATATCAGTTGAGATACTGCAAATGATATAAAAACTTACTCAAATGAGCAAAAGAGGGAGCTTACTACTCTGTGTGACTGCAAGTCCAATGATATTCTGTTGCAGCTTAGCTATGCTTAGATGCAGGGCCCAAAGGACGCCATCAACTCTTGTTCTACACTCTTTCCTCAGCTCTGCTGTTCTTCATCTTGGCTTCATAGTGAAACAATTCCATGGTGGCAATATGGCAGCTAGCAGCTCCACAAACCCAACAGGAATAGCTCATGCCTTCTCCTCCAAGTCCCATAAACTGCCACAGTGCTTTTCATTGGCCCTGAATGTGTCTGATATCCATCTTTCACCCAATTTCTGTTGCTCAAAGAATTCAGTTCATTCATTGGCCAGGCTCAGTTCACATATCTGCCTGGATCTACCAAAGGAGAAGGATGCTGAGCAGCCCAAAAAGTTTACTTGTGAAGTAAACTGTGTCTAGTACCTTGTTTCCCTGAAAATAAGAGAGTGTCTTATATTAATTTTTTCTCCCAAAGTTGTGCTAGGTCTTATTTTCAGGGGATGTCTTATCTTTCCAGGCGCTAGATCTTATTTTCGGAGGATGTCTTATTTTCAGGGAAACACGGTAGTTATATAGAGAACTGGATTTAATTATTCTAAAAAAGTTTTGTTGCCATTAGACTTTAGTTATTGGTAGAACGAGTATAGGTAGAGGTCTACTCGTACTGACTTGACTCATGTCAGTATCATGTCAAGATTCTGATGGCTGAAGGAGACTAAAGGGTGTGCTCTCTTACAGAGCGAGTCAGAACACACTGTGTGTTATGATGGGAAACTTTGCACTGCCTGTGTTCCTGAGTCTGTGGGGAATATTGTGGCCAAAGGGGTCATTAATGTCTAACCTCCTGTTTTATTTTTGTGGTAATTCTAAAGCCCAGACTATTGGTGTCCCCTGGAATTTGCCCTTGGGTCATGGCAAACTTTAAGATATTATTGAGAAAGTGCATATTTGCATAAACTTTCAAGGTGAAATATTTTTAGTGTTTTCCTTGTGCCTGCCATTTGATTTTCTTTTCCTTTCTTTTCATTAAGTACCATTGACTCAAAATCCTTAAGTCTGGAGATGACAAAAGAAAACCTTAACCTGGGGGGAATGCAGTAATGGAGACCATGAAAGAAATCCAGAGCTCTGGTCAAAGGGTATGAGAGGACTGTCAGGTCCCCAATATTATGCCCCCTAGACTTCATTTATAGGAGAGGTAGTGGATTGAATATTGTTTCTCTGAAATTCATGTCCACCTGGAACCTTAAAATGTGACTTTATTTGGATATAGAGTTTTTGCAGACATAATTAGTTAAGACGAGGTCCTAATCTAATGGATTAGGTTGGGCTCTTCATTCAATGACTGGTGTCCTTATAAGGAGAGGAGAGGTCAGACAGACACACATGCAGGGAAGAAGGCCATGAAGATGAGGCAGAGATTGGAACTACAAGCAATCTTGGCAGCTACAAGCCAGGGAATGCCAAGGAATGCCGGGAGCCACTAGAAGCTGGAGAGAAAAGGAAGGATTCTTCCCTAGAGCCTTCAGAGGGAACGTGGCCCCGTTGACCATTGGTTTCAGACTTCTGGCCTCCAGAGCTGTGAGATAACACATTGCTGTTGTTTTAAGCCACCCAGTTTGTGGTACTTTGTTACAATAGTTCTAGGGAAAAAAATACAGAAGCTTTTTATAAAAACCTAAGGCCTGGAGCCAGCATGATCGATTCTGCAGGTTGCAAAGTCCAATAGGTGAGAATGGACTGCAGTTCTGTCTGTGCTCTGTCAGCAAAACTGGCTGCTGAGGCAAAGCTACACTCCCCTTGGAGAGGTTTTCTTTGCTGTGTCTGTTCCCCAGGCTGTGTGCTGTGGGGCCGAGGTTGCCCAGAGGGGGCACCACATGAAAGAGGCTTGTAGACTAGCAGTGGCCCTGATCTGACTGCACACAGGCCCAGCATGGCCCAAACTCAGACAAAATCTTGAGTTCTTTCCATAAAGTGTGCATGTGCATGCGTGTGTGCGTGTACACACACACACACACACACACACACACACACACACACTTTCAGTATTTGGTTGATCCTTGTTATGTGCAGATTCTGTGTTTGTGAGTTTATATACTCACTAAAATGTATTTGTCAACCAAAATCAATACTTGCTGTGGACATAGGTGAGTATCTTGGACATTTATGGACATGCTGCAGTGAAATACTTGTGTTGTCTGTTGTCCCCAGCTGAGGGCAAGCAAGGTGACCCTCTGCCTTCTGGTTTGATACAGATGTCCTTTCTGTGATCTTTTTAGTGCCACATTTTCCTGCATTTTTTTGGGAGACTTGGCTGTTTAAAGCGGCCCCCAAGTATAGAGCTGGAGAGCTGTCTGATGTTTCCAGGCACAAGAAAGCTGTGATGTACCTTTTGGAGAAGATACGAGTTAGATAAGCTTCATTTGGGGTGAGTTATCATGCTGTTGGCCATGAGTTATATTAATCAATCAACAGTAAGTATTTAAAAGAGTGCTTTTATACCAAACCACATATAAAATGAGGTTATGCATTAACTGGTTGATGAAAATGTTGTGACCAGAGGCTTGCAGGAATCCACCACAGGATTTCCTCTAGGAACAGTGGTTCCATATTCACTGGCTCAGTGTTTGCAGTGACTTTATAAAACATAACTACCACGAGTAGCAAGAATCCACTCTATATTTGACATCTGAGCCCTGTAAAGGGAATGGCAATGAATGGATCAGCATCCTTGCCTCTGAGCGCTTCTTTTTGTATCACAAAATGAAGAAAGCTCTAGAGTAGTGGTCGGCAAACTGCAGCTCGCAAACCACATGTGGCTCTTTGGCCCCTTGAATGTGGCTTTTCCACAAAATACCACATGCGGGTGCGCACATACAGTGCGATTGAAACTTCGTGGCCCATGCGCAGAAGTTGGTTTTCGGCTCTCAAAAAAATTTTCAATTGTTGTACTGTTGATATTTGGCTCTGTTGACTAATGAGTTTGCCCACCACTGCTCTAGAGAGCTCTGGAGCTGTAGAAAATCCTAGGTTCACAAGTGTGATTATTTCTCTCACTTGGCAAACATCTTCAGAATACCTAGGACCTGGGCGGGGATCGATGCCAATGTGGGGAAGGGGTTCACCCTTTAGAATTGACCACTTTCTCTCTAGTAGTGATTTACTCAGCAGCCCTCCCTGGCCTCAAACAAAGCAAGGCAAACGAAAACAAAATAAAAGTTAAAAATCTTCTTACAAATAGGAAACAGAACCAAAACACAAATACTAAAAGCAAACCACTGCCTAACAGTAGGCATTGCATAAGAAGCAATTATTCACTCTTGGACCAGGTCAGTTATATTACTCCAGTGTGGAGAAATTTCAGCAAAGAAGTAATAAAGAAATTTATTCACTTGTCTGTTAAAGGTATATTGGAATTACTTTAATGTTTTTGACCCTCATTAAAAAACAACACAGCGAAAACCCAAACCAAAAAAAGGGGTGAAAAGATAAAAGGTCTCCCTGTTTATTATACTAATTAGTGTAAGGGCTTCAGAGCAGCTGTGAAAATGATGACTGGAAAACTGGCACAGGTGAGCTGGCTTAAAAGAATATGCAGAATTCTCCTTCCAGTAATTCTCAATTTGAATAATTTTTAGAGGATCAAGGCTGAAGTTTAACCTGAAACTCACCTGAAGTAATTTAACCTTAAGAAATGACTCATAATGCAAATTAATTTTGGAAAATTATTTACTTAAGGGGAATGTTAAAACTATGAAAGAGAACAAACTTAAAATTAGCCTCAGGCAATTGGGGGCCAACCAACATATATTTATGGTATTTTTAGTGTCTTCTCATGCAAAGTACTCTGTAGTTTCCCAAATTAAAATCAACTTTTGCCACTGAGTAACCTGGGGGGAGTTACTTCAAATTATCTTGGAGCCCTAGGTTCTTTACATGAAAATTTCTAAGTCGCCGGGTCCTTGTGAAGGTCAAATGACAATTCACAGGAAAGAGCTACAGAAATGATACAGGGCCATGCAAATGGTAGTCATTATAATTATTGGAGCCACCTGAGTGTCACCGCAGGCTCATTTCCCACCTCACTCTTCACTGGCTCTGTGTTCCAGTTGAGCCCAACCACCAGATGTTCCAGATGTTTCTTTCTGGCTTGGCTCAGGCGTTTTTCTTCCTTCTCTGGGTATGCAAATGCTACCATTTTCTCAAGACCCACTTCATATTTTATTGCGGCTATGGGAACTTCTTTTGATCCCTCCAGCTGGATGAAACCTCTCTCTCTCCTGTGAACTTCCATTGTATGTTGTCTGCACATAGCTCATGCCAGTGGTTGGCAAACTGCGGCTTGTGAGCCACATGCAGCTCTTTGGCCCCTTGAGCGTGGCTCTTCCACAAAATACCATGGCCTGGGCAAGTCTATTTTGAAAATTGGTGTTAGAAGAAGTTTAAGGTTAAAAAACTTGGCTCTCAAAAGAAATTTCGATCGTTGTACTGTTGATATTTAGCTCTATTGACTCATAAGTTTGCCGACCACTGGCATAAGTCATGGGCATGTGACGCCTTATATGGCCGCCATGGTGTGTAAAAGTGTTGTAGTTTTCATTGGCCTGCAGGCTCCTTGAGAACTAGGACTGTACCTTATGGATGCCTCTCTCCCACTTCAGCCCAGCAACTTCCACATAGTATGTTGAATGCATTACACATTTTCCGGGCTAATCAACCCAGCCTACTCATCTGATGGGCACTTAGGCTGCTTCCAAATCTTAGCTATGGTAAATTGTGCTTCTATGAACATAGGGGTGCATATATCCTTTCTGATTGGTATTTCTAGTTTCTTAGAATATATTCCTAGAAGTGGGATCACTGGGTCAAATAAGAGTTTCATTTTTAGTTTTTAGAGGAAACTCCATACTGTTTTCCACAGTGATTGCACCTATCTGCATTTCCTTGGAGATATTTTATGCCTATAAAAGTGCCTGTATATATCCCTGTTTTGGAGTGCAGATGACAACAATGTATGTTATATATTGTCCTGCACTTTTCTTTTTTTTTACTTAACATGATAGCCTTAATAGTTCATAAAAATATTTCCTAAGAGCTACTATCCTTTTTTATAGCAACATTTTATTCCACTAGAGGCCTGGTGCATGAAAAAGGTCCCTCAACCCAGCCTGCACCCTCTCACAGTCCAAGAGCCCTTGGGGGATGTCCAACTGATGGCTTAGGTGAAGAGGGGGCCTAAGCCATCAGTTGGACATCCTTAGGACTGCTGTGGAGGCGGGAGGCTCCCACCACTGCCACTATGCTTGCCATGGCTTCTGGCTGAATGGCACTCCCCCTATGAAAGCGCACTGATGCTGAGTTGAGCATCTTCCCCCTGGTGGTCAATGTGCATCAATGCGATTGGTTGTTCCCTCTTTTGGTTGATTTGCATATTAGCCTTTTATTATATAGGATGGTATATGAATGTACCATAATTTACTTAAGCAATGTTCCCTGTTAATGAACATTTAGGTTGTTGTTGTTGGTTTTTTTCCCCCCCCAATTCCCTGCTATTATAAACAGTGATACAATGAATAATAATCTTGTACCTATATTATATCATGTGTATGTGAGAATACATGTGTTTGACAATTTCTTGCAAGTGGAGTTTCTAGGTCAAATGTACTTATAGTTGAAATTTCTATGAATATAGTCAAGTCACATACTAGAGAGGTTGTACCAATTTATATCCCACCAACTTATGAGCTTGCATTTTCCCACACCTTTGTCCACAAAGTTGCCAACCAGGTATGTTGATCAAAATTTTTTTATCTGCTCCTATCAGAAAGGCAAGAAACTGTAGATGACATAATTTTAAGTTGGTTTCCCTTATTATGAACTAGAGGCCTGATGCATGAAATTTGTGCATGGAGGATGAAGGATCTCCTCAGCCCAGTTTGCACCCTCTCCAATCCAGGATCCCTCGGGGGATGTCCTTGGGATTGGGCCTAAACTGGCAGTCAGACATCTCACAATTCTGGACCACTGGCTCCTAACTGCTCACCTGCATGCCTGCCTGATTACCCTAACTGCCTCTGCCTGCCAGCCTGATCTGCCCCCAACTGCCCGCCTCCCCCCCCCCCCCCCCCCCCCCCCCCCCCCCCCCCCCGCGCTGGCCTGGTTGCCCTTTACTACCCCTCCTGCCAGCATGGTCACCCCTAACTGCCCTGCCTGCTGCCTTGGTTTCCCCTAACTGTCCCTCTGCCAGCCTGGTCGCCCCTCACAGTCCCCTCCCTCCCCCCGCTGGCCTAGTTACCCCATGCAGCTTGCTGTTAGGTTGTTTGGTTGTCCCTTACTAACCCCTCTGCCAGCCTGTTTGCCCCTAACTACCCCTCCTGCTGGCCTGGGCTCATGGTTGGCTAGTGCAGCAGCAGTGGTGGGAGCCTCTCCCACCTCTGTGGCAATGCTACAGATGTCTGACTAATGGCTCCCAGACTGTGAGAGGGTGTAGTCCGGGCTGAGGGACCATCTCCTCCTAGTGCACGGATTTCATGCACCAGTCCTCTAGTTATACTTACAACTCAGTGAACACTTTATTATTGATTAACTTGGTTAAATCATTTGGCCCAGTCATATCCTAGCCCTGCAGAGTTTCTCTGGTCAGACCTAAAATGTTGGCATTCTGCTTTTTTTAAAGAATGCATCCTTCCCAATTTCTCAGTTTCTGTATTTCCTATGCTTGTTGTCTAACTTTCACAAATTTGGATACAAATGCAGATAAGATTCAAGTTTGGATGCATAGAGCATTAAAATAGTCAAAGTCGTCTTTCAAGTGTGGTCTCAAGATCTTTCATATGGAAATTGTTTCCATAAGAACATGGTGATGGCATACTAATAAACTATTTGTACCAGAAACTGTGTATAAATTCTCTCACAGTCTCCCAACTGTCCAAGGTAGGTACAACATTCTCTGTTTCATAGATGAACTGAAGTGAGAAAGGTTAAATAATTGCCTGAGATTAAACAGCTAGTACGTGACAGCTGGAATTTGAATCCAGTGTTAACTAAACCCAGAGCCTGAACACTTGCTACTACCTTCCACTATATTTTCCACTGCCAAGCTTTCTTTTCTAAACCATTAGCTTTAGAGCTCTATAGCACTTTAGTATTACTCCAATTTTCTAAACTAGGTATCAATCAAAATATAAATATTGTTCTAAAGATGCTGGTGACTTCACACAAAAGAGAATAATTACCTGAATGCAACTGGAGAGCAATTAAACACACACACACACACACACACACACACACACACACACACACACACACTATTGCTGGGTCATAGGTTATAGATGGCAAGGATATTAGAAGCTTAGAGATGAGATGTATCTGTTACCATGAACTGAAATCACTGGGAAGATTTTCTGAAGGAGAGATGTTCTCTTTTGGATCTTGATAGGTGATTAGGATTTTAAGAAGCTCTACAGAAAGAAGAGTCTAATTTCAGTTTCTGGCAATGTGATAGATAGATTAGATGTCCTGGAAAATCTCCCCATACAACACAGCTGACTTTCTGGAACAAAATTCCTTTAAAATGCATCACTGAGCTTGCAAAAATGTGAGAGTAATTCTCAGGGGCTTAAAACAAAGAGAGTTGCTGGTGTTTTTGGTAGCCCTTGTTGTCAAGCATTTTCAGTAAAGGGTCAGATAGCAAATATTTTTAGCTTTTTGAGTCCATATGTTGTCTGTTACAGCTAATCAACTCTGCCTTTATATCATAAATGCAGCTATCAATAATATATAAACAAGAGGGTGTAGGAGGATTTGACTTGCACTAGATTTGAATTTGCCAATCTCTTATCTATCATCTTGGAGTTTAATGTCTTTTGCAGATCTTCTGATCTTGGGTCCACATAAAGCAAGAAGATAGAACTGAGACAGCCCTCCTACACATAAAACAAGATCCACAGGGAATGAGTGGACTAAGAGAAAGTGACCTCTGGCAAAGGAAAGCAGATACTGAAATTTGCTTAGTTAGAGTGGACTTTGAATGAACAAAGAAAATTCTTTGACTTTGTTATTATAGGAAGGTCTACTTACATGAGATTGGAGTTTAAATTTATACTACCTGCATTGTACAGGAAACTTCAAGCTAGAAAATTAACTTAAACTGGTTTGATTGGTAGTACCTTAGGGCCATGGTTGGCAAATTGCGGCTCACAAGCCTCATGTGGCTCTTTGGCCCCTTGAGTGTGGCTCTTCCATAAAATACCACAGCCTGGGCAAATCTATTTTGAAGAAGTGACATTAGAAGAAGTTTAAGTTTAAAAAATTTGGCTCTCAAAAGAATTTCTATCATTGTACTGTTGATATTTGGCTCTGTTGACTAATGAGTTTGCCAACCACTGCCTTAGGTTATCATACCAAATATACAGTATGTTCATGATCCAAAATTACAAACCACATGAGAAAACCAGCCATGGTGAGTAATGGTCAGCAGAAGCAACAACAAATGGCAGAATATTCTCTTCAGGATTTGATGAATTATAATGATTGATTATCGTAAATGATTAAAGAAATAAAAAAAGGAGTGAAAAAAGAACAGAATAATCCAGGAAGGAGAAGAAGAGAAACAAAGATCAACAAGGGGGATGAGAACTTGTTGAGGGGCAAGGAGGTAAAAGTCCTAGATAGTGTTTTTATGAAAATATTTGTGAATGAATGAATTAAATTGATGAAACTTGTACCATGCATCTAGCACTATACTGGGCACCAGTAGAAGAGATGAATGAGACACAGACTCTGCCCGCAAGGATATCCAGTCTAAGAGAATCAGGTAAATTAATAAATGCCACAAAATGTGATAGGTACTTTAATTTAAAAAGGTACAAAATACAGCAGAGGCAAAAATAAGTTGTCTAGTCTACCCAAGGTAGTCAGGGGCAGCAGCTTTGAGGAACTTATGCTTGAGTCAAGCTCTAAAAAGCTCTTTGGAGTTTGGACTTGATCCTGTAGTCAGGGGTGGAGAATGTCTGCCCTTGGGTCATATTAAGCCTGAGAAATCATTTGGTCCAGCCCTGCCAAGGCATTAGGGTGAGTTAATTAAATGTCTGACCACATATAGCAGGGTACTTTAAAAAAAATACTTTTATTGATTTCAGAGAGGAAAGGAGAGGGAAAGAGAAATAGAAACATCCAAGATGAGAGATGCCTCCTGCAAGTCCCCCACTGGGGATTGAGCCCACAACCTGGGCATGTGCCCTTGACTGGATTCGACCCTGGGACCTTTCAGTTGGACAGGCCAACGCTCTATCTACAGAGCCAAACTGGCTTGGGCTAGCAGGCTAATTTTTAAGTTGATAATTTTGTATGGCCTGTGAGTGATGTTATAAATATCCAAATGGCCCTTGGCAGAAAAAAGGTTCCCCACCCTTGCTGTAGATGATGGGGAATTACTGAATAGTTGTAAGGAGGGAAGTAAAATGATCAGACTTACAGTTAAAAAAAGTATGTCTCAGTACAGAGAATGAAGAAATAAGAGATGGGAGGACCAATTGTTTGGATAGCCTTGCGAAGAGAAGGCAGAAGCATAGGAGGGTTTGAGAGATTTTTAGAATTTTGTTCACTTGGGGCAACAAACAGTAATGGCACAAATTTAATCACTGTGCTCCACTGATGACCCTGTGACCCTACACCACCTCCTCGCCCGTGTTTCTGGGAGTCCCTAGGGTTGTCTCCAAAGTGCTCATGAATGAGTGTACCCCTACATGGTTCCTCCTTGCCCTGCCCATGGGTCTTCTTACCACCACTAGCTATTGTTCTGTGACCTGGGCAAGCCTATCCTCAAAGTGCCCCTCACTTCTAACCACCCAGCCTATTGTGCTTGGCTCCACCTTCCCTTACAACTTTCCGAAAGAGCTAAAGCAGGGCTGTGAGAAAGGGGATGGATTGGGTTCTCCCAGATTGTTACTTAGCTTCCGTGCAGTGGTTTTGCTGAACCTTTTTTGTCTTTTTGCCAGAAATGCCTGTTCTGACACCCAAGTGGGCCATCCATACAATGTGGAACCTGGAGTTCAGAGTTACCAACAAATTCAGGAGTGGGGATGAAGAGGAGGCTGGAAAGATTTCCAGGACTAAAGGGGAAGACCGCTGAAAAGCTCAGGCAAGGTCTTCAAGGCCTATCCAGTGAGTCTATTTCCCCCCACAAGTTAGTGTTTTTTCAAGAGTGGACTGGTTTATATTATTAGCCTCTGCGTTGCATAGGGAGTTGGCTCAAATTTCAGTTTGGGGGCTCTCTCTGAATCAGAAGCCCTAGGGAGTGGGGCTTGGGAAACTTGCAGTTTTAACTAGTGCTCTCTCTGTGGTAGTTTGAAAATCCACACACATTTCTATAATTGGGTTCACATGCCAGCTTTTTAGGTACATTAGAGGCTCATGATGTAGGTGCTGTGTGAGAAGTTTTTCTTGCCTCCTCATAAGCAGAGGCATGTGGTTGGTGTACAGTATAGACTGACTGAAGTTGAGCAGAAGGACACAATGCTGAAAGCAGAATGACTGTGCTTATCAACTGTCCCTCAAGCAAGACATTTGACATTCATTAAAAAAAATACTTTTTATTGATTTCCAAGAGAACGGGAAAAGGAGAGAAAGAAATATCAATGATAAAAATCACTGATTTGCTGCCTCCTGCACACCCCCTACTGAGGATTGAGCTAACAACCTAGGCATGTGCCCTGATGGGGAATCTCACAGTGATCTCCTGGTTCATAGATTGATGCTCGATCCCTGAGCTACAGGATGACACTAATTTCTTTATTACTCGTTTACTTTATAAATATTCATAGTGCTATCTCTCTGCTATGCACTATGCTGGGTGCTGAGTCCCAAGGGAATTAAAGTGACAGAGAGGCCAGGGCCCTGGAGAAGGAAGCAAGTGGTATGCAATGATGGGGTGAGACTTTTCAGAAGAAAAAGCTGCCCTCGAAAGAGGGAAAGTGAAAATCCTAGGATTTTTTAAGGAGGCTTTTCTTAGAAGTTATAATTTCTGCATTGTTCTGTCTCCCCAAATAAAGAAAGACATCTCAATTCCTTCTTAATTCCCCAGCTTCGGGGCATGGCAGGCAGTTTGAAGACTCTTGGAGTCAGGAGATAAAGGGAAGCATTATGTTTCATTGGGGCCCGTTTGATCTTTATACCATCAACACAGGGGCTCTGAGCTTCCCTGTTTCCCCTTTCCTCCAAGTTCACCCAGAAGGCCATGGGCTCTTTGATGTTCAAAGATAGTTTGAACGATGTGCCTGGTCCTTTGTGCTTGAGCGAGCTGCTGGCAGACATTTCTGACTCAAGTTAGGGCAGATGAGAGTTCCTCAACTCTTTGGGAGGCAGATTTCAAAGCTCTTAGAGAAGGAAGGGCATGTTTTATAATAAATTTCCTTTTTTTCTGGGTCTCCAATGGAGTTTTTGACCCTTGCTCATTTCCCTTCTCTGAACCTTATTCCTGACCAGAAGATTCTCTCCTAAAGTTTGGCTGTATCAGAGTAGCAAGGAAAACTTAGTAGTCAAGCAGACCTTCAAGAATAGCTATGTATGCATTCATTCAGGCAAAACTTAGAAGGGCCTGCTGAGCATATAATTCCAGGGACCTCCAAGAAACAGATGCCCACAATCCCAGAAAGAAAAAGAAAGCCAAATGGGGAACCACCCATCCCTTTTCCATCAGTTAAATCTTTTGACATGGTTTTGAGGTTATCTCTGTGTTGTATGAAAATACCAGGTATGTGTATCTTCAGCAGCTGTGACCAGAGGTCTCCTCTTGGATGCCAGTGAGTCTCAGGACTCGGCCGGCTTAGGAGAAGTCCTTGGGCATCTCCCCTGGCAGGTGAGAGCAGGAGCAGGAGCAGGAGCAAGAGCAGGAGCAGGAGACCACTTTGAGGTTGCTCAACATAGAGAGAAACATGATGTGAGGGGAAGAAGGTGTATATTAGTTTGCCTCCTTTGGTAAGATAGTGACTCAAAAAATGGGGAGTTAGAGCAAGGATGCAGTAAGGAAGACACAAATGTTATGGATAGCCTCAAAGACATGGGAACATAGTTTGGGAACTGGAAAAAAGCAGTTCTAGTCACTAGGTAATCTTCTCCCACCCTTTCCTCCCCAGGCATGGCTTTTATTGGTGCCCTACAATTATGGTGACTCAGAATGACTTAGTCTCTGCTTCTAGCAGTCAGGTGACTACCATTCACCTATCTCATCCTCCACTCATTATGTGTGTTTGTTTCTGTTGACTCAGATCTTTGGCTTACTCACTGATTCTGCTTACTTTTGGACATTCATGACCTGTCTTCTTTCCATGTTTTCTCTCTGTGTGTTTTTTTGAGTGCCCTCCATTTCTCCCCCAAACTAGCTATTGACTCCTTTTTTCCTATATCTCTTGCTAAAATTCAAGAAAAAGAGAATTTGCTTGGGTTAAGTGAATCATCACTATCCTTTCTGTGCAATGCTCTTTGGTTTGAGATACTTGATAGGCCACTTTTCAACACACAGACTGGCCAACCTGGCTGGCCAAGAGGCAGGACTAACCCCTGCTTCAATCAGCTTAGCCAGAGGTACCAACCTGTTCACAGAAGGACAACATTCAAGAAAAGATCAAAGGTTTATTTCTTAAATGGGTACAGTGGGTTGAGAAGTTTCCTCAAAAGGGGGCTATGAGTATATATTTCAAAAACTATTATGCTTAGTGCAATGAGTTCTGGGGGAAGGTAGACCTACCTGTGTTTGGATTGTAATTCTACTTAATAGCTGGTTGACCTTGGGTTAATCTTTCTAAGCTCATTTCCTTACCTTGTACATATGGAGATGAAAAGACTATATTGTAGTGCTATGTAGATTAGAGAGAAATTATCTAAATGGTGGGTGCTTAGGGCTCCATAAATAGCTTTTATTGTGGCAACACTACATTGGTATGATTATGGATTTTGCATGTCAGTGACTTTGACATAATTTTAGTGGCAGGAGCCTATATCTTGATTCATTTCCCATGGTTCCTACAATGCCAATATTGGTGGTAAAAATGAGAATACAGTAGGTGCAGAAAGAGTGTCATTAAGAAGCATTCAGAATATATTCTTGATTGTGTTGTAACATGTCATCTAAGCCTGAGTGGAAATAATAGGCGAGATTTGAGATGCTTCCTCTTCAATAATTCAGCAAGAATGACTCCAGTTGTTAAATCTGAAATGAGAAACCAGACACGTTTTCTTGGCTAGTCCCCCTCAACAATTCATTAGAGAATATCCGTAATACCTTTGTACTAAGACAGTTTGAGTAAAGACTTTAAGAAGGAATGGAGACAGTTCAGAGATGCATCCGTAAGATAAATGCAGATTCCTAGTCAGAACCCACCATGTCTGGTTGTCACTGGCTTAGTGATTGATATGGCAGGAGATATACTCAACCACATAAAGGAGCCATCTGCAAAAGGAGCAGATCACAACCAAGACATCCGTCCTCACGTTATCCCTGAGAAAAAAATATATAAGTGATTGCCAGGCTTCTTGATCACTTCCCTTGGCTAGTTTGCTACATGTTTCACTCTTCTGTTTTCTTCTCAATTTCAGGATTAAATCCTGGCCACCAGACAGAGCTTCTCGCCAGTTCTTTCATGTGGAGAATTCCTGGATAAGCTGCAGATAGCATAGCCAAGCCTTCTTGAGTATCTGTTTGATTCCTCTGCTTTGCAGGCAGTTAGCTCATGTTGATCATTTGTGAATAGTTTGAATTTCATCAGACAGCTTCTCTCTGAACCCAGGCTGAAATTCTGAGATCAGAGATTTTGAGCAACTAACTGCAATTGGTCATCCTGAAGGACTAGGTCAAGGGGGCCTTCTAGCATCAATGTCCTACCTGGAGTTTTCTGATTGTAAGTTGGGATCTGTAGTGCCACAAAGCCCAACTATTGGGATCCCACACTATTAATCCAAGTTTGTTGGCAAATATGGCATTAGAAGTACTGGCACCAAAATTAAGGACATAAATGATGTTAAATTTTAGAAACTGTTATTAGGTTGGTGTAGATATATTTTGGTGGAAAAATCTTTTTTTCAGTAGGTGATGAAGAGGACTGTTTTGGAAAAAAAAAAAAAAAAAGTCTTTTGTTTTTTCCCCCAGAAGGCTGTAAAGGCTTTTTTTTTTTTTTTTTTTTTTTTTTTTTTAATAAAGCAAGGCATAAAAGTGAGTAGCTCCAAGAAAGCTCCTTTTCACTTTGCAATAGAAGAGATAAATCACAAACTACTAGACCTCAAGGAGTTGAATCCTAGACTGTACTAGCCTAAGAGACAGCACTGAAAGTTCTTTCAAATGTTCTCTTTTCCAACTTAAACTTCTGATGGGTGGAGGGATGTGGGAATGTCTTTCTGTGAGCTTGTCTACTGTTATATTGATTTATTGATTCAACAAATATTTACTGAGCAATACTATGTGCCAGGCACTATTCTAAGTGTTGAGAATTTAGTAGCAAACAAGACAGATTTCTTGAAAATGTAGACTGTATCCAGTTTTTCCAATTACAAACAGTGCTTTTAGAAATGTTTTGCACTTTGAGCAAATAGAGGAACTTGTGTAACAACTTTCTAAGATATATTCTTAGAATGGAGTAGCTGGGTTTCAGAGTATGCACATCTTTAACTTGACTACTATACTATGTTTTTAGGTCAATCTATCAAGTGGTTTTTCAAATTAAACTCCTGAAAGCAGAACATTGTTCCATAATTTTGTCATTTTATCATTTGTCAGACATTGATTTTTGCAATCTTATCCTTTATAATAAAAGGCTATTATGCAAACTGTCCCCTTGACTGGGATTTCAACCAGGAGTTCTACCAGGGGGTAGGGCCAGCCAACCTCCTGTGTCCCCTTTCCCCAATCAGGGCTGGTTGGCTGGACCCCACCTGTGCACGAATTCATGTATCAGGCCTTTAGTAAGTACATAATGGTTTTTCATTATAGTTTTAATTTTTATTTCCTTGACTACTAGTGTTGTTGGGCATTTTTCATGTATTTATTGGTCATTTGGATTTCCTTTTCTCAGATTCTTCAAGATTTTGGGCCATTTTGTTTATTCTTTCCTATTTTCTGAAGGCTGAATACTCACTGTCATATAACAAAATTCCATATATATTTGGGGCTACCTCTTTATTGTAAAATCTCTTCTACACCTCTCTATTCCTGTATCAATACATCTTTTTCTTAATTTAGTTTAAAATAGGTTTTCACAACTGTAAGTCAATCCTCATTCTCACTTTGTTATTTAAATTTCCCTTGACTATTCTTGACTGCTAGTTCTTCCACATATTACTTATAATTAGCTCTTTAACTCCATTAAAACAACCTATTAACATTTAGACTGGAATTTCATTGACTCTATAAAACAATTTGAGTTGAATTAGCATGTTTAATGTATTGATGTTATAGGCCATCATCATGGTGGGACATTCTCTTACTGTCCTTTTCTTTAGATGCAGTTTCCTTTATTTTTTTGAACATCTTTGTAATAACTGATTTAAAGTCTTTGTCTATTAGTTCTATGTTTTAGGTCACTCAGGGACAGTTTCTATAGACTGTTTTCTTTCCCCTGGTTATGGACCTTACATTCCTGTTTATTGGCATGTCTTCTGTTTTGCTGTTGACAACTGAATATTTAAAATAACATAACATAGTAACTCTGGAATTCAGATTCACTCCCCTTCCAGCACTTTATTATTGTTGGTATTTGTTTTGATACTTATCTGAACGTATTCCATAAAGTCTATATCCTTTGTTGTGTGCAGCCACTGAATTCCTGGTTTGATTGTTTAGTGGCAAGCTGATGATTCGGCAGAGGTTTTCTTAAATGCCATGAACCAATATGTCTCCAACACCTTCATTGGGCTTGTACACAGACTAACATATGCACATGACCTTCCACTTTCCAGGAATTCATCAGAGCTTTCCAAAGCCCCCTATGAACATCAAATTCTTCAATTTTTCTTTTAAGATTTTTTGTCTCTTATTTCAAGAGTAGCGCTTCCCCAAGCAGCTGCAATTTTAAATAATTGCCACTGATTGTTTTTACAAATGCCATGGGTAGGGCTATTCAAACAGAGGAAGCTCCAATCCAGTCAAATAAAGACAATCTCTGAGAATGAAGATTTTCAGTAAACTGCCAAATAGTGATAATTCTCTGGGGCTGGGGCTGCCGAGGAGCTCCAAATTTATTCTGCCCCATCTAATAGCTTCTAGGTTGATGGTTTTCACAGCAACCATAGTGTGAGACTGTAATGAAGCTGGGAGAGGAGAATGGGTTAAAACAAATTAAAATGACATAAAACAGAAGGCTGTTCTTTCTGAGTTTCAATTGTTTTTCTTGAATTAAAGGTTCCTCTTGATTGTGCAAGCTTTAGTTAATTTACATAGTTCTAAAAAGATTGATTTTGACACTCTTTTCCAGTATTCTCATGGAGAACCAGATTTCTTATATAATGATACTAGACAAAAATTTAAATATATATCTTGATTTAAGAGTGGAAGAGAGAGGGAGAGAGAGTGAAAAGAAAAATAAATGATGAGAGAGACTCATTGATTGGCTGCCTCCTGCACTCCCCACACTGGCATGTACCCTGGTTGGGAATTGAACCATGACCTCCTGATTCCTAGGTTGCCACTCAACTACTGAGCCATGCCAGCCAGCCTGTGTCACTATTTCAAAAAAATTATTCTCTTTCACCTCCCTGCTCCAACACACACACACACACACACACACACACACACACACACTACACGACATACCCACGCACACATTTTACCAGGCTCGGTGATTTTATAAGCAAATTCTGCTGAATGTTATCTTTTCATAAAATAAAAAGCAGAATGATTCTCAACTCATTTTATATTTGTTGTTAATACTAAAACCAACATAATAAAGGAAACAGTGGATAATATTACTTAGGAACATAGTTGTAAAAATCCTAAATTAAGTGATCTAAGTATATATCCTAAATAAGTCTGGTCTATCCTAGGAACACAATCACAGATTAACATTTTATAATTCATTAATGGATTAATGGATATTTACATATAATTTACATCAACAGATAAGATGTGAAAAGCAATATGAACTAGTCAGCTAGAGCTGCCTAGACAGAATACCACCAATGGGGTGACTTAAACCACAGAAATTAATTTCCTTGTAGTTCTGAAAGCCGGAAGTCCAAGATCAAAGTGTTAGCAGGTTTGGCTTCTCCTTGCCGATGGCCACCTTCTTGTTGCCTCTTCACAGGGTCAGCTCCCTGTGCATGAGCACCTGGTGTCTGCTCTTCTTATAAGGACACCAGAGAAGATGAGTGGCCTCCCTTTAGCATAATCATCAATGGCCCGTCTTTCTGGCAGCTCTCATCAATGTCAGGCTCATCTGATTAGCCTTGGCCTTGATGGCTGAGTTCTTGCATGGCTTTTACACACTAGTGGAGCAAAAGAGGAGGGATTTCACCACCACTACAGTGCTGGCCTATGTTACCTAGGATGCCTCTTTTCCCTAATCCCATCCACCCACAGCCCAACTTCAATCCCATTCCTTTCAGGGTATAATGAATCACAGTGATCTCTTCTCCCTCCTTGGAAGTCTTTGCAAGTTTCTTGTCCTCATTATTCCTTTACTTTTTTACATATGTTCCCCTGTGCCATGTCTTGTGTTATTAATTCAACATTTTGTAATGATAGGTTTTCTGTTTTCATTAGGTAGTAAGTTTAGTAAGTTTTTCCAAAGTAGGGAATGGATCTTTATATTGTCGGTAGTATGTGTTTATAGTAGTCACTCAATAAATACCACTTAAAAACGTTTATGAATAAATTCATCAATGAACAAATGAATGAATGACTGGAATACAAGTGGACCAAACACACCCCACCTTTTGGGTGCTTCTATGTGATAAGTTGGTACCAGAGGCAGGAAGAAATACCTCCCCCTGAGCCGCAAGCACATATCATTACAGCCTTGTGGATGAGGCCTCTTGTTCACCAGGCCCCAAGAATTTGCTTTACCAAGTGATCCATCGTGTTACTAACTCGAGCTCTTGTCCAAGGGTGTTACTACTGACGACCAGGGTCCTCGCAACCCCTGGCTCAGTTATTGAGCACAGCTCTGTGTTTACTGAGATCCTGTTTCCAAGTAGCCAGTAGTAAGGTGCTGATTAACAACTCTTACTAAACATGGCAACAGTCCTTAATCACTCCCACATGCTTCTGGACTTCATGTGATACTGTTTCAGCCGCTAATTTCAAAAATCCCGGAGAAAAGACCTCTGCTCTGAAACATGTGCTTCGGAACTGTTCCTCTCTGCTGTGCTCTTCCAGAAAACACACATGTGGTTCAATTCAACAGCAGGGCTGAAGGGGAGACACGTTCGTAATTTTTCTCCTTCTTTTATTCCATCGAGTCCTGTTTCTGCCAAAGCCCTTGGCCAGGATCCAGAAATGGCACATTCAATAATACCCAAAGTGTTTGGGTAATATTTCATAATTACACCGTTGTTGGGCAAATTGTTGCCTTGAGAATGATGGCTGTGCATAAACAGAAAGTCTGAGACCCATGTACTCCTTCACAGCCCCCTCCCCCTGCCACTAGGCAGAGAGGGAAGTGAGAAGGTAGAAGGGAAGAAAGGGAGGAAAAAAAGGAAGGAGAGGGGGATATGAAATTTGTCTGTTTGTCTTTAGCAAGGGGACACATTAGAGAAGATTTATAAAATAGTGAAGGATGAGTATTAACAGCTTTGAGGAACTCTGCCAAGTCTATTCTTGGAACCGATTTTCTTCAGAGGGTAAATAGAAAACCCAGCTCCAGGTTTCCAGAAGACGAGGGGGTAGATGGTGCTGTGGGCTGGAAACATAGGAGATAGCCTGTCTCCTGCCTGCCCACCTCCACTGGTGAGTCCCTGAAGATGGCTGTTCAGACATGGCTCCCTGTGACAGCCTCTCTTCCCAGGCTGGGTTGAAGCTGGGTTCTGAGACTCCCAGGGGACACACAACTGAGAGGCTCAAAGGATAAGCTTCCCTCATGGGAGAAGGGAAGAAAGAGGGAATGGTGGTTTAAACTGGGAGGCTAATTAAATGTGGCTTCTTAGCCTTAGCCTTAAGAATCCACAAAGGACAGGACTGCCTCTGAAGCAACTGCTCCCAGGTTGGGAAGAAAACACTAGTGTTCAGTAGGCTTCAGTTTTCACACCTGAAGGGCTTCACTCAACTTTAGCAACTAGTGAATTGGGAAGGAAGAGGAGGCCTACCCTTTAAGTAGCTTTTGTTCTAGATCTAATCTCCTGGCATGAGATGAAAGGATGCAGGTCAATCCCCAGGGAAGTACTATCACCCCCCAAAAAGAGACATCTCCTCAGGGTGGGCACCCAGGCCAATGCTCCACCAGGACCACTGCAGAGCCTGGCAGCTTAGAGGTGAGCAGGCTGGTGCGTGTGCGCCAGAGGTCACTGGCAGGTTACTCTTGAGCTGTGATGAATTGGTGACAGCAGCTTATGTGCTCATCCTCCTGACAGTTCCAAACAATTCAGGAGACATCCATTAGAGTAGTTTCAGCCAAGAGCTTTTAGTTACAGTCAAGATGTCATTTATTAAGAGCAAAACAAGTAAAAACCATATTTTAAAGAACTACACCCCAGTCCAACTGGCATTGACTTATGAACCAGGAGGTCATGTCCAATTCCCAGGGCATACCCAGGTTGTGGGCTCGATCCCCAGTGGGGGTGTGCAGGAGGCAGCTGATCCATGATTCTCCCTCATCCTTGATGTTTCTCTCCCTCCCTCCCTCTCTGAAATCAATCCTAAATAATAAAAGCATAATATGCAAATTGTCCCCTCTGGAGGTCCTTTGACTGGGAGTGTGACTGCTTGCTATGATGTGCGCTGACCACCAGGGGGTGGTGTGGAACATGGTGGGTGTTGGCCATGGGTGCTGGCAGTGGGCAGCAGTGGAGGCACTGCCAGCCCCGGTGGGTCCTGATGAGAGCAGGACTGTGGCAGGATGGTGGAGCAGGTGAGCAGGCAGCACCAGGCCAAGGTGGGTGTGAGCAGGGGCACAATCATCTTGCTGATCACCCCGCAGACAGTGACCAGTGGTGGTGGTAGGAGATGGGCTGCCCAGCTCCCAGGCACTGAGGAGGCTGGTCAGGGTGGCCCTGACCAATCACCCTAGAGGTGGAATGGTGGAGCAGGTGAGGGGGTGGCACCAGGCCAAGGTGGGGTGCCAGGCGGGGCTGCGGGGCTTCAAGGCTGGGGGCACAAACGGGCCAGATCTCCCCAGGCCACCCTGAGAGACCCCAGCTGTGTATAAATTAGTGCACTGGGCCTCTAGTTAAAATATATTAAAACACACACAAACACACACACACACACAAACACACAAAAAAAAAAAAAAAAACACACACAAAAAAAACAAAAAAAACCTAATGTATTCCCCAAATCACTGTCTTCAAATGCCAATCTTTCAAAACAACAAAAAATAGCCCCCCAAACAAAAGAAACTACCATATACAATGCAACATCTCTTGACAAACCTCCACAGGTGTCACCTCCTTCTCCCCAACCCAATTAGACTCTCTAAGCTCCAAGAGGACAGTAATTCTGGCCAGTTTCGCTCTTCACTGAATTCACAAACCCAGAACAGAAGTTGAAATATAAATAGTCACTCCAAAACTTCTGAATGAATGAGTAAATTAATATGAAAAATAATAAATTAGAAAGAAAGAAAGAAAGAAAGAAAGAAACCAACCAAACAAGCAAACAAATTAAAAAACAACCAGGGAATAAAATCTATAAGAGAATTTCCTACCTCATTTAAACAATAGTGCTTGGCTGGGTGGAATATCCATTCTGCTTGGCTTGTATGTAAGGGCTATTGCCTCTGTGTGTGGGTTCCACTGGAATCTGGGAATATTCTTACATTTTAATACCATTTCCTTCACTGATCTTATCTGTTTCGGATGATTATTGGGACAACAGACCTACCCCCTACCTGAGGGGCATGAAAAAAAAAGTTCCATATTTGTTTTAGTAAAGTTTTACATTCACCTTTAGGGAAGCCCTTGCAGATACAATTCAAAGCTTTTTTCTCTCTGTAAGTCTTCCGTTGGTTGGTCAACTGCTATTGACACCATTTTTTAAATTCTCAATGTGCATCATTTCTGGTCATGATGATCTTGGGTCTTCCTGAGAGAGAACAGAGAACCTGCCTACCCCGCCTGAGGCCTGGAGCTTCACTAATAAAAGCCAGAGGGTAGATTTTGATTGATCCAATTTATAAACAACAAGGCTGGGACTTTCATCAACTTCTCCTTGCATCTAACCCAAGGCAAACACACTCAAACAGGCTTGCTGTCTGAGATCCTACCTCATTTTAAGCCTTGGTAAAGTGCATTCCTCTCTGTGTCCCTTCCCTAATTCTCTGTTGTCACCCCAACATGATGGTCTAGGGAAGCCAGCAGGGTTGGGCTGGGAACAGAAACTTTAGACTAAGCCACAGCAACAGGCTTCTAGGCTGAGTAAAATGCCAAATGTGACTGAATTTACAGGAACTCTGGAGGCCCCCTGATAGAGAAAATCCATTCCCTTTAATTGATCTGGCTGGAATTTTTGCCATAGAGATTACAAAACTGGGAGCAATTAAGTGGAGATATTAATAGATTTTGTCACGTAGAGTATTTGTAACAAAATTCGGTGGAATTCCAAGCTGAGAATTTTTACTCCTGGAGCCAAAGAAGCCTCTGTTCTGGGGTTGACATCATGAAACTATTTTTGGTCTGCTCTGCCTGGGGAGGACGGGAGGGGGCACTGATGGTTCCGTGTCCTCCCCCTCCTGCCTCTAGATCCCTGTGCTAATCCCCAATTCCTCTTCTTCCCAGAGCTGGGCACGTGATCCAGATGTGGCTGGGAGAGTTTAAGGCTTCAGGGGTCAGCCCTGGTGGGCTTCAGTCTCTGGGTGGCTCCTGAGGGGTGGGGACAAGGATCATCACAAGACCCAACTCAAAGAGATAAACTGAAGCTTCTGGAATCCATGGTTGGAAGTTTAGAAAGACTGAATGAAGGAGGTCATCTATCTTCTCCTATCAAGCCGAAACAGGAGACATTTGGTTTTGCATCAACAAAAGTTCCTGAAATTTCCTAGCTTCGTAATAGACTCCTATGCCCAGTATGGGAACTGCTACAGAGCAAAGATGGGAGGGAAAGAGGAGGACCAGCCCAAGGCAACAGAACACGCCTGCTCCGTGCTGTCTTGTATTTGTGCTGCTTTGCTGTGCTTTTCATATCAACTTTATCCATCTCACTAAATCCAATGCTCTAACCACTTGGTATTCTAGTGATGGGGAAACTGAGGAACAGAGAAGTTATTTTCCAAAGTTCATTTAAAGATAGAACACCCCAGGTTTCTCAGCTCCTGTCTCAGAGTTGTTGTTTTTCAGTAAGCTGAGCACACTGGTCCAGCTGGAGAACAGGCTTCCAAGAAGACTGTCCCCAGGGAGAAGTGTCCTGTTCTGGCCCCATTTGACCCTTTGCCGACCACTGAGCCAGGCCACACACTCAAGCATGCTGGCCGTTTTCCATCCTGTTAGACTACTGGAGAATGGTTCCTGGGGTGGCCAGGCCTCTTCCCATTTCTCTCTCTTGCATTGGGACCCCTGTGCCAGTTGTAAATTTCACAGGGCACTGAGCAGAGCTTCCAAGCAGGGACTGACCTGGTCTAGGTGAGTCAGGTCCTGACACCTGAGGGGCACACAGACTTGTGGGTCCAGGAAAGTCCCCAACCTCCAGGCAAATGCAATTCCACGGTGGGGATCAGGGTCTGGGAGAGGGGCTCTGACTGCATTCAGCCTCCCTTACTCCCTTGGCAGTGCCTTTGTGTAATGAATATGAGGAGAATAGAGTTGGGATCTCATGACCCCTCCTCCCCATGGCATAGGGAGTCAGGGACAATTGTTGCAGGGGAAGAGAGGCTGTGCCCTACACAGTGTGTGGCCATACAGACTGACTGGGGAGTTTGTTTCTTCCTTTTTCCAGGCTGTAGAAGCCTTTTGCAAGAATGAGCGGTATTTCCCACTTCCTCTCAAGGACAACTGGAGCTTGTGTTCTGGAGAGCTGGACTTCCCTTGCCCCAGGTATAGGCTTCTAAAGATGACCTAATTTCTCCCAGAGTGGGACTTTTCAGGTTGAAGGGAAGGGGAGACCCATCCCAAGAAAGGATGCTCAGAGTGGAAGGATGCAGGGGAGGGGGATTGAGAGGAGGGGGAGATGGGTTCTGGGCTCCATGGAAGTGAGGACCTGTGCTCTGCCTGCAGGCTGTGGCAGGAGGTGGCAGGACCTTGGATGGAATGAGTGTGGATATGTCTGGGGTGAACCGGAAGTGCCACTTCCTTAGAGCTGTGAAGGGTTGTTGCAGCTCCCTTCTTGGTTTGGAGGAAGGAGGCCATGAGAAGCAGAGCTTCCAGTTTTAGGATGGATTACACAGGCTTGGACATGGAGCATCAAAGTGGTGACCACCAGGTGCTGAAGACAGGAGCGCTCCCACTTCTTGGGTTATGTAAGAAGGAACTGAGCCGAAACCGGTTTGGCTCAATGGATAGAGCGTTGGCCTGCGGACTGAAAGGTTCCGGGTTCGATTCCGGTCAAGGGCATGTACCTTGGTTGCGGGCACATCCCCAGTAGGGGATGTGCAAGAGGCAGCTGATCGATGATTCTCTCTCATTGATGTTTCTAACTCTCTATCCCTCTCTCTTCCTCTCTGTAAAAAAACAATAAAATATATATATTTTTTAAAAAAGATTATCTTATAAGAAGGAATTGAAACTGTCTTAGAAGTCTGAGCAAGGTTTAAGCTCATTTAGAAAAATAGAGAATGAGGTTTTTTTGTTTGTTTGTTTGTTTTGTTTTGTGTGTGTGTGTGTGTGTGTGTGTGTGCGCGCGTGTGCGCGCTCAAGATCTGTGGAATAGATTCATACTGTTTAGATGTCGCAAGAGAGGCTTGCCCTACACCTCCAGCCAGCACACGACCCCTCCCTGCCATAATCACCAAGCTACCTCTTGCTTTCCTTTGCACCTGCTCCAGACCCCAATGTGACATAGTCGCCGGTCCTTTAAGAAAGTAGTTCTTTTTCAAAGCAGTCACATTAAAAATATTTAAAGCTGCTATCATCTGTAAAATATTTGTGGGGATGTAGGAAAGCTCACAGAGGAATTTGCTTGTATTCCTTTGAGTTCATCTCAACTTCTGGGAAACCTGGTTGCATCTCTGATCACGAAGACACAAAGTCTGTGTCATGGCTTCTCCAGAGCTTGGAGGAGCTCTGGAACAATGAGAAAACGGTTGGGTTTGAGTGGAGTGGAAAATTGGACTTGTTTCTCTCTGAGTCAGAGGGGCAGAGCTTGTGAAGGCAGTCCCCCTGTCTTTCCCGCATCTTCCTGGGCAATATTTCAGGGCTCCTCTACAATCTCACCCCTCAGCTGACAGTAGCGGTGGTGAGGTCTCTGCCTCTCCTCTTCATTGAGTAGCAGAGGAGGCTATGCTGTGGCCTTGATTCTCACCAGACCATAATACCGTATTAAATAGAGGATGTTGTAAGAGAAGAGATTATTTTTTTTTCTGTAGGGATGAGGTTCCAGCAGACCCAAAGCATTAGTGCCTTGACCTCCTTCTTCTCCTGCAAAATATTGAACTGATTCTAATGTGGTTTTATGTTGAAATAAGGAGAAGGTTGTCCAGTTCTATGTTCTGATGTAAACGGTTTCAGATATTAATTCTTGGCCAGAACAAAACTAAAAATCAGGGTAACTTTGGGCTCACTTCAACCATCATTTTGGGCTCACTTCAACCATCAATTTTCAGCCTCTGACAGAGAAATGGAAGGCTCCCTTTGGACTCTTTTTACTGTTTTAGTTCCAATCTCTCCCTTACTCACTCACTAGAAAAACATGAATGATCTGGAGCAAACTTTGCTGAGTAAAGATTTACCACGTCCTACCTCTGCTGAACCTCATGAAGTTACTGGGTTTCTCTAGTCCCCTTGTGACTGAAAGGTAGCATTCCGGGATGTCCACATGGACTTGTGGTTCCTGGCCAGCTCTGTTGGCCTAGGACCGGCTGTCTTCTCACCCACGCCCTGGAAATTGAGTTCTTCATTCTCTCTCCTCCATCTGTTGACCAGAGGCTGCTTGCTGCTCTCTCATTAGGCCTGGCTCACAGAGGCTCATTTCTCTTTTCTGCACCCTAGAGGATATACTCTTGAGGACCAAACTGTCCAGAGTGCTCTTGCTTGCTAGGACCCCTTAGCCAGCTGGCTGCAACCCTTCCTTTGCTGCCATCACTCGCTCGCCGTGGCCCCCAGACCCTTAGCTCCAGCCAAGACTTTGTTTTTTTCAGTTTCTCCTTTCATATTCCCCTTTCTTTTAGCACTGCACATTTTATTTTCCCTCTCTTTTATCCAGGCAAGAACCATGTCTTTCTCCATCATGACCAACTGGTATCTCAAAATAAAGAAGAGGGAAAGTAGCTCAAGAATCAAGGCACACCCTGCAGAAGTGTGTAAGGGTCACTATTAGTGCTGGATGGGCGGCATTTGCTGGGTGAGGCAGGACAGTATTAAGTGCATACAGAGTTCACACATTAGCAGAGAGGAAAACCCAGCAAAAAACTGGGAAATGTGGATCTTGCTATGCTCATTTTTGGGTGAAGTATTAAAGTGTTGAAATTTCCCTCTAGGCTAAGGAAGAAGTAATGGAGAATGGTCTGGTGAAAATCAAGCCTCTGTGAAATTGACTTGCCTCCATCTCTTTCAAAAGCTGGAATAAGTGGTTGAGGAACTCTTGACCTGGCCTGAATTTGGTCTGCCAGGGCTGAGCACCATGGCATGGGAGCCTTGGGAGACATGAAGGAAGGAGGATGTTGTTCATTGCCAGATAAATGCTTCAGTTATTAGGAAAGGAAATTACCAAGGGGGGGGGGATATCAGAAAATAGTGGAAGAGATTCCATGACATGTGAAAATCCAACCAACAACCAGAGATAATAACAATTAAGAGAAAAAGAGAAAGCATCAGAGAAACAATGGAATCACCTGTAAAGCTTCATAATCAGCTCAGATTTTAAGAGCAATCACACAAACGATGGAAGAAAAGGCACATGACCCAGCCAGTCCAAGTGGAATATGTCAGAGAGACTCAAGATCACAGTGAGTGTGGACTGTGGAATGTGCCAAACAACAAAATGGACTTGGAGTAAAAAAATGACAACAGGTTGAAGCCAATACCGAGGAAAGATTGTGTGATGACTGAAGAACCTAGCCTCTTGTTTGAAGAGCAAAAGTACTTTCAAGATTGTCTTGTCTGTGGCACTCTCTCTCCATTTTTATTCTTTCCTTTTCCTGTTTAATAAGAGAATCCCTTTCCCTATCTTTCCTTCATTCTCATCTTTAGCTTGATACATGACCACCCAATTACAAACTTAATTCCCCTGCCTTTTTTGCAGCTAAGTGGCCATGTGGTTATATTTATGAGCCAATGAGATATGAGCAGAATGAGGTGTGCAATTCTGGGGAATCTTTAATCTCCTTAAAGAGGAACAGCCTGGACTGTCCTTCTCCTCATTTCTGCTGCCTTCTATCCAGAGGTGGAAGCCAAACTGACTAAAGCAGAGGTGACGCACTAGTCTGGCTCCCTGGATGACCTTTTTAAACAGAGCTTACCCCTATCACCCTTAAACTACTAACATTTAGATTTTATGAGAAAGAGGCATAAACTTCTATCTTATTTAAGCCATTGTATTTAGGGGTGTTTTTGCTACAACAGCTTAGCCCAATAAACCTTAATTAACACACAATCAAACTGTCTCATTTTGCAGAAGAGAAAAACAGACCAAGAGAGTCAAAGTGCTTTATGAAGGTCAAATCGCTGATAACGTTAGTGGTAGAGCAGGACCAGAGCTCAGGTTTACTACTGTTGGTATAATGTTTCTCTTTCTACTCCATCTTCTGATTCAGAGAACACAGAGCTCGTCACCTCTTATAAGCATATCTTTTCTACTACAGAGAATGATCCTCAATCTGGAAATGTAGAACAAATATTGACTAGAGAGAAATGAAACCAAAAGTAGGGAATGCAGAGTTTCATTTCAGACCAGTTTAAGACTTTAAATTGTCAGGTGTTTTGACATGGTCCCAGGTCAATCACAAGCCAGAATACTGAAAGCATGCCCTTCCTGACAGCTGTGGTTTGGAGGAAGACCTTCTTCCCAAAGCGTCTCCATTGTCCATGCATGTGCCACAGCACTAGCACCCACTCCTAGAGATGATTTCTTTAGCTCTTTAAGGCCTTTCTGTCTTCCAGAACTCTCTCCTTTCTTAAGACTTTTAGTTTGCACATGCAGAGAAAAGTGGGTGAGAGAAGATCCAGCAGGTAGGCTTCAAAATGAACTTTACCCATTTCCACTGTGCTTAGCCCAACCCTGTGGCAGGCACCCTAATATTTGCAGACTCTGATGGTAGTGCAAGCAGACTGGGCAGGGAACAGACTTGTGATAGTGATGATCAGCTCACCAAGGATTTGACTAACAAATGCAATCATTCATCCCATACATTTCACACATTCCAAACTTGAACCACACACACTTAGACAGTCACTGTATTAGGGCTCTCCAGAGAAACAGAACCAATAAGATGTGTATAAATATAAAGAGTTATTATAAAAATTTGGCCTACACATTCCAAGATCTGCAGAGTGAGTAGGCAAGCTGCAAACTCAGGATTGCCAATAGGATAGTTTCAGTCTGAGGACAAAAGCCCAAGAACCAGGAAAGTGATGGCATAGTTGTAATCCAAAGGTTGAGGGCTCAAAACCCAGGAAGTGCTGATATTTCAGTTCAAGTCTGAAGGCAAAAAAAAAAATGCTGATGTTCAATATAAAGGCCACCAGGCAGAATGAAATCTCTCTCACTGGGAGGAGGGGGGGGGGGCGCGGGGTCAGCACTTTGTTTTATTTAAGCTTTCAATTGATTGGATGAGGCCCACCCATATCAGGGAGAGCAATCTGTTTTACTTTGAATACCAATCTCCTCTTCCTCTTCTCCCTCCTCTTCCTTCTTCCTCCTCCTCCACTTCTTATTCCTTTCCTCCTCCTCCTCCTCTTCCTCTTCCTCCTCCTCCTCTTCCTCCTTCTTTTCCTCCTCTTCTTTCTCCTCTACCTCCTCCTCCTTCTTCTCCTCCTTTTCCTTCTTCTCCTCCTTTTCCTTTTTTTCCTTCTCCTTCTCCTTCTTCTCCTTCTTCTCCTTCTTCTCCTTCTTCTCCTTCTCCTTCTCCTTCTCCTTCTCCTTCTCCTTCTCCTTCTCCTTCTCCTTCTCCTTCTTCTCCTTCTCCTTCTCCTTCTCCTTCTTCTCTCCTTCTCCTCCTCCTTCTTTTTCCTAGTAATAATTGGGACTTTGTAAGGAATTTTAAATTAGGGAATGACATAATTAGATTTGCATTTCCACAAAAATTCTCAACATATTGTAAAGAATAGACATAAGTAGGGCAAGAATGGTGTTGGAAGATTAGATAAGAGGTATTTTAATTAGTCTTGGGAAGAGGCAATGGTGACTTAGATGATAGTGGTGGAGATGGATATTTAAGAGATAGAAATGGCAGAATTTGGTAATTTATGAGATGAAGTTTGGGGAAGAAGCAGTGTCAAAGGTGTGTCCCAGGTTTCTGGCATAAATCATTGAGTAGTCGATCAATCCAATCATTGGTATGCAGAAAACTGGAGGAACAGCATATCTGTGGGAAAATTATGGATTCTGTTCTTATGACCTTGGGCAGGGGATAGTTTATAAAATGGTACCTCTAGTTTAGGACTGTTGAGAAGATCAAATGAGATCATGTATGTGAAGTAGCTTTGAGAATTAGAATGTACAATTCAATGTAGGATCTTATTGTAGCACAGATAGAAGGATAGATGGGAGAAACAGAGGTCGATGAGCTGAAGGGTATATAAGAACAGGTTGACCTTGAACCATTTAGTTTTATTTGGAAAAAACCAATGAAGGAGAAAAGACTTCATCTGAGATCTTTCTTTCTAACCAGTTGCAGACCCTGGGTTCCTAGTGGCTCTGCCCTTTGTAATTGCTTCAGGCTTAGAGCTGAGAACAATTCCCACTCCTGACTACCACCATTTGGACACACTGTCTCCATTAGTATAAATCAGGACAGTCTTCTATGCACCATGGAAAATTCTTGAGGTTAGACCCTGCTGGTGAAAATCTGGATGGGCACAGTTGCTGAGGGACTGATGAAACCCTGCTGTTAGGATTATGTAACTTTAACCTGCTTACAGTATAACAGTGTGGGCTGCTTACTATGCTCCACAACCTACAGAGTTTATTGTGAGACAAGTTAATGATGATTTTTATTTATTTAAAAGCATTCATTGACCTACCCTTGCCATAGTCTGCCTGATTTTAGCAAACAATATTACTGTCCATGTACTTGCTGGGGCCAAAAATATGAGTTCTTAATTTCTTGTTTCTTGGCTCCACCTCCACATCACACCATTATTAAGAACTATCAAGTCTACCTACAAGACATGTCCCAAATGATCCATTTTCCCCATACCCTCTGCCACAAATCAAACACTTTTAGCTATCTGCACGACTACAGACACTGTCACCCATCCCAATACAATTCCCAAATAGTAGCTCATGCTATCTTTTTAAGTATGAATAGTCAACTGCTTAGAAATTTCATCAACTGCTTAGAAATTTCCATTGGTTTCCACACCAAATTCAAGCTCCTTGCTATGGCCCACGAGGTCTCCTACATGATGATTTCAGTTTCCCGTTCTGACCTCAGTTCACATTACATGATGTGACTGGAAATATTCACTGTGTTGTTCTGCTACATCCTTCCCATTAGAATGGACAATTGAGCAACAGATCAAATATTAGCCAAAATACAAGCACATCAATGCTAGGGGCCGCTGGCTCAGTATTAGGCCTGCTCATACAGCTGAGCTACAGGCACATGTGATCCTGTTACTCAGGCCTCAGCCTCCAATTTAAAAGGTCTTCATTGGCCCTGTAATCTATAGGGCTCCCCAACCTCTTGGCCAAAGTCCTCTCATCACAGTGTCCTGTGATGAATTACCTGGTTGTTTCATTTTTAATTGCTTGTAGCTGTATTGCCTGCCATTTTCCAATAGCTTATAATTGGAGAATTAATTGGAGCTTGCAAATCCAGTTAAGCTGCAGGAGAAGAGGGTGTTTGGTGCGCCAATGTATCTCATGGAGTTAATGAACATTTCCTAGGAGTGAAGCAGTGTGCTTGGCTGGGTTGTGGACTGAAAGGCAGGAACCAAGCAGTTGCTAGAGGAGCTCCGAGTTGCCTTGTCAAGGAGGGGGGCACAGAGTGGGGGAAAGTGTAGGCCAAACGTGGAGCCTGCCTCTCAGGATTCTCAGTCAAAACCCTGGGTGATAGCAAGATAAGCAGCTCAGTTACTTTGTTAAAGTAAGAACAGCTAACATGGGTCTGCAGGCAGAAAAATGGATGAAAGAATCTTTTCAATTTATTTTATTTATTTATTTATTTATTTATTTATTTATTTATTTTAAAATATATTTTATTGATTTTTCACAGAGAGGAAGGGAGAGGGATAGATAGTTAGAAACATCGATGAGAATCATCGACCAGCTGCCTCCTTCACACCCCCCACCAGGAATGTGCCCGCAACCAATGTATATGCCCTTGACCGGAATCGAACCCGGGACCTTTCAGTCCCCAGACTGACGCTCTATCCACTGAGCCAAACTGGTTTCAGCCTTTTCAATTTATTTTAAATTAGGGACTGCAAGAGTAGGTGGTCAGTAAGCTCCCTTGGAAAAGTAAATCCCATCCTGCCACACAGGGGTTGTTTTTAGCTTTGCCTTTAAAAAGTTCTGGCACTACTTCCAATGTGGGGGGAGGCAGGGTTCCCCACCCCAACAATTCCTGAACAGGAGCCGAATGTCCTATACTTCAACTCAATTCTGTCACTACATCCCTGGAGATAGCATCAGATTCCACAGGTTAAGGGTTCAATCCCATGGGACTGCCTTCTGCCCCACTTGACAACCTAAGCTTGAAACATTTGCAAGCTTAGATTGTCACCCGTGCTTTTACCTGATCAGCTATAGATCAGAGGTTTCAACGAACCTCTTCCTTGAATCTGGTTAATTTGTTAGAATGGCTCAGGGAAAACATGTTCTTGTTTACCATAAAAGGGTATAGGATAAAGGGTGCAGATGGAAGAGATGGATAGGGGGAGGCATGGGAAAGAGCAGGGAGCTTCCACGTAGGCATCATTCATTAAGTCATTGGCCATTGGTGATAAACTCAGCCTCTATCCCTTCTCCCCGGATGAAAGTTTCAAACCTCCAGTCACATGGTTGGCTTCCCTGGCAACCAGCCTCATCCTTTGGTGACCTAAGGGCATTCCATAAGCAATCTAATTAATATAACAAAAGACCCTTCTCATTAATATAATACCTAGGATTTTAGGAGCTCTGTTTCAGAACTGGGACTAAGACCAAAGCTATATTTCTTATTATAAATCACAGTATCACACAGCCCTAGATGAGGATTTATAGCCACTAAATTACTAATCATATTGATTCTTGTAACAGCTCCCTAGATGGCGACCCAATATTTCCAGTACATCTCATACATGGATTCCAGATGCTCTTCCAGAAACAACTGATCAGCTTGCAAGTCCCAGTAACTGTGAGCTCAGGTCCAGACACCCCATCCTGGTGCTGGTGTCCTGGCCTCATTGCGTGAAGAGCTGGGGCTTTGGGTCAGATACACTAACTTAGAATTGTAACTGCACAGAAACTTTATTTCTTTAATATGACTTTTCCTTTATTAAAGCTAGCTTTGCCCAGTCTAATAGTGTTACCAGGCAAAGGGGCCCATTTGCTCACACACATTGAAGCCCAATCAAATGTGAAGAGGGATTTGCTGCCAAGAAAGTAAATGTTTATTAGCTGAGTAAATGGTGCAAGCCCAGAGTCACAGGTAAGCAAGTGCTCAAAGACCTGGCTTCCCGAAGCTTCCAGGGGATGAACTATAGAAGGGAGAAAAATCATTAGTTGTGGTGACTAAAGGTATTTGGGTCATGGACTCTACTGACTGGTTGGAACCAAGGTAGGGAAAGAGTGGAGAAAGAGCTGAAAGGAGAAAGGGCCATATTAAGAAAATGGAGTTTCAGTGTGGTTACAATAGCACCATGACATACTGTACCTCTACTCCCTGAATCATTAAGCCTTCAGGACATTAGGTTCTGGTCAGAATCAGGTGGTCTTAGGAACAAAGTCTCAGGTCTGTTGACCATAGAAACAGAGTTTCAGGTCAGGCTAAGGTCATATTTCAGCCCCAGGCCCATGAAAGGAGACCCACCCTAGGGACCACACCCTCATGAAACCAGACAGAATCATGCCATGGCTGACATCAGGACCTGGCACACTGATCACCTACTCCCTACCTTAGCTTAATCCAATCAGTAGAGCACATGACCCCAACTGCATTAGTCACCCTGATGAATAATTTTTCCTGTATATAATCTGCCCCATGTAGGCTATTGGGAGCCAGGCCTTTGAGCACGGCTCACCTGTGTCTCTGGGCTTGGCCCTATTTCCTTAAGTAAACTTTTATTTCATTTCCTGAAAACTCCTGTTTGCACCCTATTGGGCTTGGATGTGTAGGCACATGAACCCTCTTTAGTTCGGTAACAGAATCAGGGCTAGCCATGTCACCTTTAGGAGTCTCACTCTCTTTATCTGCACAAAGGGAGCTATTTTACCCGAAACATCTAACAGTGTGCTCAGGGTGAAAGAGAATCCACAAAACTGGGCTCCGAGCTTCTTGAGAGCAGGAATCCAGGCTCATGTTTTCTGTTCTTTCACAGAAATTCACACTGTGTTGAGCAAGAAGTCCACGTTCAACAAACTTTACTGAGTCTTCTCTACTATTTCCTAACTAATTCTGAGACCTGTAAGCATGAGCCTGCTTATGTGCTGCTGTTGCTCTTGTGGCCCTGCAATCAGAGGCAGGATCACTGGGAGGAGTTCTTTAAAGGGCTGAGTGCACCCAGAAGAGCAGGGGAAGTGGGGTGGGAGGTTAGCACTCAGGGGAAGAGCTGAAGGCAGAGGGATCCCCTGGGGATCTGGAGCTCTGACAGCACCAGAGAGTAAATAAAAAATAAAATAAAAAAAGGGATTTGATCTTTGAAAAACTTCTAAAGGGCCCTAGGAGTGTAAATCCAGGTCCAAGTTGCCTCAAAAACGAGTGCAAACAGCACTAAATTCAAGATCGGACAGCACTGGTGGCTGCCTGGTTCTTTCTGAGAGAGGGTATTCATAGCTCTGCCAAAAGCCCTATCCACTCTTTCCTGGTTCCTCTCTGAGGGGGCCAGTGTGTCCTGCAGAAGGGCTGAAACATGAGGGATGGATGGGGCTGAGACAGGGAGCAGCTAGTTACATAGAACCAGCCTGTAAAGGAGAAGCTTCCAGGCCTGCTCAGCACTTCTCAGAGCTACGGCTCGGTAACCTCCACAAATATTATTTTTGACCAGGAAAGCCTTTGGCAAGTACCAGTTTCCAGTTCAAGTTTTGCTGGAAGAAGGGCTTTAAAGCTTTAGTCAAAATATACTAAACCTCAAACAAGTGGCTAAGTTGAGAACAAACCCTTGAAGTAGGATGTGTGAGTCCCAGGAGGCATGTGCATATTTCTGAAGATTGATTCTTATTTTACACCAGCCATGGTTCAAATGATAAAGGGGCAATATTTATTGTAGGAATGCTCAGGTCCCTAAATCTGTCTCTCTTCTCCCTTCCCCTCTTTCTCCCCCCCTCATCTTCTGGAGCTTTTCTCTGTGCTCACATCTGGCATCAGCAAAGAATTTGAAGCTAGGATTCCCTAAGTTTTGCCTTCCTAACCCTGTCCTGCCTCCTCTGCAGTTTTGTGACTTTTTTGTAGTGGTCATGTTTTTGCAAACAAGTCATCAGGGTGCATATGAAGAACTGTTTCCAAGTGACATAGAGATGTTTTTTTTTTTCATCTGGTTCCCCAACAAGTTTTTAAGGACAGTGATATTGTTTCTAATTTACAGACCAGGAACTAAGGCTCAGAGCAGTTCATCAGCATGCCCAGGATATCCAGGCTGGTAGGTGGTAGAGCCAGTATTGGGGCTCAAGTCTGTGATAGTCTGTGAACTGCACTGCTCACCTCCTTTTTATAAGACTGCAGCCTAGCAGCAGGTCTCTCAGAGTAAAAGATCTAGACACCATGGTTCCCTCGTTGTTGAAAAGAAAATAGTGATATGCCTAATCCACCTTTGCAGATCAATGAAGCCATTTAGATAGTTAAGAGAAAAAAAGAAAGAAAGAAAAACAGGGAAGAATAACCAAAATGATTCAAGAAATGAGAGGGAAGAGCCTGAGACTCTCCTTTCTGGCACATAGTGGGTGTTCAATAAACATATGCCACCTGGATGAATGAAACTCTAAAGCAAACACGATTGAAGTCTAATGAACTGATGAGTGGGAAAAGACAGAAAGACTTTGCAGAATGTCCAATTTAGGGACACTCCTGGATGAAGAACAATTTAGGATAAACAAAAGGAAGTATTGCTGTCTTAAAGGTAGTAAATTTAGAAAGCTCAGGAGTCAGCATGGATTAAAAATATAAATCTCTGCAGAAAAAAAAATTGTGCATGATGAATCCATAAAAAAATAACCAGGGGCAATAGCTCCTGCCTTGGAGTCTAAGGTCAAGTATAATAGAAGAATCAGACCCTCCCTAAAATAATCCTGGACTGAGTGAGCAGTCTTACTTTCTCAATTCTGTGTTAACTTGGGAACGTTCCCTTCTTCTGCCTCTTCAGCTCTTTGGCACATTCTTGCTCTGGTTTTAGGGAGAGACCAGCTTGATAAACTACAGGAAACCCGCATGAATTTTATATCCAATTTATAGAGCTCTGACTCTAATAGTGCCTAAATAATCCATGGTGAAGGCTGCTAAATGGGCCATGTAATCCACTTGGAAACGATGTGTCCTGGCTTTGGAGTGTGCATGGTTCTGTGTGTGCTTTCCTTTTCAGTGTTTTGGTTTGTACAGAGGGAAGGGATGAGGGGAATGATTTTGGTATTTTGCTTGCACGTGACCGAACCTTAGCTTTCTTCCCATTATATGCCACTAAGGGAGAAGGATCTTCATCCTGAGTTCTGGTAACAACTATTTCTTGTAGGTTTCTTCCACCTCTGACTCTTGGCTTAGGGCAGTGGTCGGCAAACTTATTAGTCAACAGAACCAAATATCAACAGTACAATGATTGGAATTTCTTTTGAGAGCCAATTTTTTTTTAAACTTAAACTTCTTCTAATGCCACTTATTCAAAATAGACTTGCCCAAGCCGTGGTACTTTGTGGAAGAGCCACACTCAAAGGAGCCAAAGAGCCTCATGTGGCTTGTGAGCCATAGTTTGTAGACCACTGACCTAAGGCCTTGGGTCTGGCCCCAAAGGTAGGATGGGACTTGTTGATGACACCAGACCTGAATCTGACCCTCTTGGGGAGAGTTGCAACCTTTCACTGACTGCTCTACAGATGTTTAAATGGACTGAAAGTCTGTAGTGAGTACTAGGGTCCTTTTGGGGAAACACCCACTATCTCCTTCTCTTTGAGGCAATCCTCATTCATTTCCTCATTTGCCTCTGTGGCAACAGCTGGCAGGTTGGGGGCAGCCTCTTTCTCCATTTGGAGTGCAGGTTTTCCTGGCCTTTTCACAGAATTTGGACTTTATTTCCTGGCTTCTTGCTAAAGTTGGGGCTGAGGCTTAGAATCTGACCACCGTCACACACACATCATTTCTTTCTGTCTCCAGATGTGGCCTCTCCATCCACTTCTTTCAGCCCCTTTGTAACCCATTCTCAAAGTCCCGATTCAGCATTTCCTGTTCAACCCACAAGGATAAGATCCCTCTTTTCCCTCTAGAGTCCACAGCACAGACAACCTTTCATATTCATTTGACTCAAGATATACCTTGGCAGTCAGGAGCCCAGTGGCAAACAGATGGCACACAGGAACTGGGTAATTTGAGGGGTGTTTAATAAAAGGAATCTTGCAAAGGTGTGGGAAGCTCCAGAGTCAGCATGGATAAAAATATAAATCTCTGAAGAAAAAAAAAAATACGTTTGTATGTGATGAATCCATAAAAATTAACCAACGGCAACATCTCCTGCCTTGGAGTTCAAGGCCAAGTTGATGAACTGATCCTCCCCCAGAATACCTGGGCTGAGTGAGTAGTATACTTGAATGTGGTGTAGGAAAGACATGAAAGAGTGTGAGGAAGCTCAGGGATGGCAATTCGGGGTACCTTAACCACCCCTAAGATTGAAGAAGCAAGGCCAGGGACAGTGCCAGAACCAGCCCAGCAGAACCTCTGCTGGAAGAAAACAGCCCGTTTGCAGTGAACCTTTTGGGAGGGACACTGGACAATAAATTTCCTAATCTCACTTTCCTTCTCACTCCCTCCCATTGCTGAACCCAACAGGAAGACAGAGGACTTGAGTTTGCTGTTGTAGTTTATACAGCTCATTCTCTGGGAGCTGTGGGCAGGGTGGGAAAGGGTAGAAATTGGATCTGAAGGCAAAAACAGATGTTAAACACTGTGTGTGTATGAGATCATGTGCAGGGCATTTTATGGGGCACTTGGTAGATTCTTGCAGATCTCTTCTGCTAGAGCACATGTGTCAAACACAAGGCCCGCGGGCCAAATCCGTCCCGCCAGGCCTTGCAATGTGGCCTGCACCGCGCTGTCATCACTGCACTCCGCTGCATTTCCATCACACTGACAGTTTATGACTGTTCAGTAAACCATTCGGCCCTCGATTTAGGCTGGATTTTAGATTTTGGCCCCTTCTCTGATTGAGTTTGACACCCCTATGCTAGAGGGATCTGCTTCTCTGCGCTGCCCCATATTGTCAAGGTCTTATTATGTGCATGTAGCTGATCTCCTCCCCATTAGTGGCACCTGCAGCGCAGGGGCTGTACCCTGTGCAGCTCTTTGCTCACCTAGAGTTTGGTTAGCAGAATCTATGTTTGGATTGGCTCAGTTGGTTGAAACATATGCAACTTGAGGCCAGGACACAGTCAGGGTCTTTCAGACTCCAAGCCAGCTGATTGAACGAAACCTGAACTGGCTCAGAAGCAAGTGTTTCACTGTGACCCTGAGCAGATGTCAGTTTTGTGGGTCTCAGTCCACTCAGTGCTAAAATAAAGTGGTTTGTTTGGATCAGGGGTTAGCATGTTATGGCTTAGGGCCAAATCCAACCTCTGACCCTGTTTTTATAAATAAAGTTTGATCAGAACACAGCCACACTCAACCTTTTACATATTGTCTTTGGCAGCTTCTAGCCACAACATCAGATTTTAGTAGTCCTGATAGAGCCCATATTACCCACAAACCTTAAAAGATTTACAATCTGGCCCTTTACAGAAAACATTTGCTGACCTCTAGTTAGATGCTTTCCAAGGTCCCTCCTGTTTGTAGGGTTCCAGGATCAGGCATTATACCTTACATGGCTTTGCATTTCACATGGCCTAGACAAGAGGTAGGGAGAGAGTCTGTTGGTGTCCCTTGACCTGCCTCAGTGGCTGCCCGCAGCTGGTTGCATCTTCTCCGCCCCCCCCCCCCCCCCCCCCCCCCGCCTCCCCAGCTTCCAGCATGGCCCTTCTGCTTCTGGATGCAATGGCTGAGGAGACATAGCTAGTGGGCAGGTCAGACATGCTGCTCACTCATCATCTTCCTAAGCAAGTTCAATTGAGGATACATGGGAGTTGAGGGATAACTAACCCAATTGCCTCACACCCAGAGGCCCCTACCTGAGGTGTGCCAGGGAGACAAGACACTGATCATTAGTCCCACAGTTATGGGGTTTCTTTCCTTTCTTTCTTTCTCTCCACTCTTCCCCACTTCCTGACATCACTTTCAAATCAAGTCGTAATGTTGTTAGATATTGGTGAGTCAGTTCTGACTCCTGGGGACCCTGTGAATGAGTGATTCCACTGTGTCCTGTCTTCCATAGCCCTACTCAGCTCCTGGAGACTCACACCTGTGGCTTCTTTTATGGAGTCAATCCATCTCACATTTGGTCCCCCACCCTTCCAGCTACCTTCTATTTCCCTCGGCATTATTGTCTTTTCCAAAGTACCCTGCCTTCTCATGATGTTTCTGAAGTAGGACAGCTTCAGTTTTGTGATTTTTGCCTCCAGCGGTGTTTCAGGTTTAATTTGCTCTAGGACCTGCTTGGTCATCTTTCTAGAGGCCCAAGGCATTTTCAGGGCTCCCAAACCAAGTGCCTGCACTCAAGTCCTTGTCTCAGAGGCTGCATCAGGGAAAACTCAAAGGAAGATGTAATGTGTGGTTAATTCACACACATTGTTCTTGTCAGCATTCATCTGCCTTGTGTTACTAATATTGGGCTGCAACATATGATGTTGTTGGTAAATTTAGTGAATTAAAAAACAAGATAGTGGCATGTGGTTCTAGGAGACAGGGCTGAATTGTGTGAATGTGGTTAGCTTGTGTACCTTCATTCCCTTTCTGTAAAATTAGAGGATTGGGTTGCACAAAGTCCCTAGATATTTTACTGTTCCAAAAGGCGATGAAATTGAATCCAAGTTGTCTTGCTAATCTGATGGTAGTAAAGAAAAGCAGGCATATTCACAATCTTAACTGTGGTTGTGTTTTGTGATAACAGATTGCTTTTTGTCTTTCCCTAATATGATGGGGGTGGGGGATTGGGGGTGGGGGAGAGATGATGGGAAGGACCAGGTGGTGAGGAAAAAACCAAGCCTCAGAATTACCCAGTAATCTTGACCTTTCTTCCTCTGCCATTGTCACCCATTCCCCTCTCTGCTCTCTCTCTTTTTAATCCTCACCCAAGGATATTTTTCCATTGATTTTTTAGAGAGAGTGGAAGAGAGCCGGAAAGACAAAGAGAAATATTGATGTGAGAGAAACACATCGATTGTTTCTTTCTGTACACGCAATAGGGGTCTGGGCCAGGAAGGAGCCTGCAACTGAGGTATGTGCCCTTGACTGGAATGGAACTCAGGACCCTTGGGTCTGCAGGCTGATGTACTATTCACTGAGCCAAACCTGCTAGGGCACCCCTCTCTGCCTTTGACCTCACCTCTCTATTCTTCTGAGTACCCACTTTAGAGAATCATGGTTGGCATATGGTTGAAAAAGAATAGGTCCAATCCTATGTGGTTTGGCTTCTAAAAGTAGGAAAATTGAGGAGTGTCTGCCCAGAAGGAATTTAAAAACTTCTTGGTAACCTGGAGCATGATTTCTATCTTTGTAGATCATATCCTTTACCTAAAAACTCAAGAAATTGCAGAAAGCTTTTGTTCATGTAGTTATAATTAGTGCAAATACTTATTAAGCATGTGCTATGTGCCAGACACTGTGCATACTGGGAATACAACGGTGAGCAAATGACAGCTATTGGGTAGAGGTCACTGAGCAGATAATCTCTCAAGTAACAATAACATTGAAAATCATGACCAATGTTGTGAAGGAAAAGTACACTTTGGGGCATGCGGGGCCTTCAGTGAGGAGGAGATCTGGAAAAGGGCAGGTGGAGGAGGGAGAGTTAGGTGTGCCCAGAGCCGGACAAGGGAAGGGGGAGTGGAGAAACTAAAGATCAGAGGCCCAAGGGAAGAGTGTAGGAGACACAGGTGGAGACTAGGAGATGCAGGAGCAATCATTCATTCACTCATTCATTCAACACTTATTGCATGCCTACCGTGTCTGGGCATTCTTCCATACTCTGTAGCTACAGTGGTAAGTGACACAAAGTTCTTGCCCTTGAGAAATTTAAATTCTAGTGGAGAAGACAGAGCATGATAAGGGCAATGAATAAAGATATGATATTATAATTCAGGCAGAGGTAAATTTGTGAAGAATAAAAGCTGAGGGAGGGTTAGAAGGAGCCTGGGGGGAGGTGGTATGGGGAGTCCACAGTGAAGACCTGACTTCCTTAGGGCCTTTTGGATTCTATGAGGGACCTGGACAAGTTCCAGCAGATTGCATGCTGAGGGTTGGGAGATACAGACACCACCACATAGAGTTGATATGAAACACACACACACACGCACACACACACACACACACACACACACACACCAGCATGAAACTTATCTTCCCTCTGTGTTGGCCTATTTCCTTATTAAGCCAAGAGAGCAGCAAGCAAGAATCCCTTACTCATTCTGGCCAACAAAAAATATTGGAGAAGAGCAAGGTTATAAATCTCCTGATTTAAAAAAAATTGTCTTATTTTCAGTGCTAGAAAATGTAGAACCTTGTTGAGAGAGAAAAATCCCAAAGGCACAAGTTATGGATACAAGTTTTAAAAACAGAAAGAGAAAGGTGAAGCATTTCTATGCCATGGCCTGGCTTGGCTGGGAGGAGAGGCAGGCCTCAGCGGCCCTCTCAGCTGGGCCTGAACAGACAATAAACCATGAGATGAAGTGGCTGTGGCTGAGGTGCCTGACAAACTCTGAGATTTCCTGCAGCAGTTCCTGGGGCTGGGAGCAGCTAGAATAGGGTGTTGGCCACAGGGGCTGTCAGAATGGAAAGTTTCTGGCACCAGAGGGAAGATAAGTTTCATGTTGTGTGTGTGTGTGTGTGTGTGTGTGTGTGTGTGTGTGTGTGTGTGTGTGTTTTACATCAGCTCTATGTGGTGGTGTCTGAGTCTCCCAACCTCCAGCCTGCAATCTATAGGCATCACCTTAAAAGCTGGGCAGTTTGAGCCACCAATTGTGTCCATGCTCCTGTCTCTGTACCTGCCATTTGGAAAAGCATTCCCTGAGTCTTGGGAGAGAGAGCATCAGATCCCAGGCCCTCTTGCAGATTCCCATAGAGCCTCGTTCCTAGGTTGAAGGGTGTGCTTGTAAGAGTCTTAGTGGCATGCATGTGTGTGCATGTGCACATTCTCAGGCTTAACAAATACCTGTAGAGCAGAGTGCCAGCACCAAAGAAGAATGAACCCAGCTGCCTATTTCAAAATGCTAATGGTGCAGTGGGGGCCACACACTCTCTGTTAAGATGCTCTGGTGGGTCTTGGAAGGGTTTCTGACTGGTGTTAACTGACCTATCAACTTCCAATTCAAAGGATAGGTGTGTGTTTGTGTGTAAGAAAGAGGAGGGAAGGGAGAGAGAGAGAGAGAGAGAGCGCGAGCGAGCGAGCTGTAAAATCTAGAAACTGTCTTGGAAATTATGTGGACACAAAGTAAACTCATCTTACAGATGAGTCCCTGTAAGCTTCGTGCATTCTCATGTGATTGCTGGCACTAGATGGATCATGTGGTTTTAAGTTGAAAGTAGTACTTATAGCTTGTAAATTGTTAGTAAATTGTTTAAAGTTGTGTTCCTTCCTTCTTCCTCTTTCTCATCATTTGACGCTCCATGGGTTGGTGGCGTGCCCTGTACCCTGGTTGCCTCTGATTTGAACTCAAGATTATTCATCATTATCAGGGAAGAAAGGCCAAGTGCTAAAAATAAATGTACTGGGTAAATTCTTTTTTGTTTGTTTGTTTCTAATCTATTTTCTGAGAGTTTGATAGAAAGATGTGTTGATCAAAGTAGCTTTAAGAAGAAAAAGTGATGGGATTTGGGAAAATGTGGCTTCTGGGGCAGAGGGTCCTGAGGGCTCCTTCTCTTCTTCATCCACTGTGACCTTCCTCAGGGAACGCTAAGCAGGTGTCTGTCTCTGCTTTCAATCAGGAAAGGGGGGTGGCTGGGGACAGTTGGAGATGAAGGATACCTGCGGATCTAGGGAATCTGAAACTGCTCATTCTTTCCTGAACGGTCTAGCTCAGAGCCACTGCAGGGCTTGGCTGTGCCCTGCTTATCCACTCCATCACTCTCAGCACACAGAAATGAATCTGCCCTGTGCAGATGGGGAGGGGGCAGGAGGACACAGCCTGGAATAGACACCCTCAGGTCCTGTGACTTCCTTCATAGAGCAGAAGGGGCTGGGAACTTTGTCCACAAAGCCATGGCACACCCTGGGAGAAGGGGCAGCAGCAGGGTGATAAAGTTCTCCTCCCAGATGCCCAGGCCTGGGTGACCTGTGGAACTGTGGTGCCATCTGATGGCCAAGATAGGAAATGTATTGGGGACGAGTGAAGGGACAAATCAGGACAATCTGCATGGCCCCTGTTCTTGTTCGGATTTGTGATTTGTCAGGTTTAATCTCTCCTCATCACAGCTCTGAACTTGGAAGCTCTATATGTACCAGCTGTAGGGCTGGGGTCCATTGGCTTCAGGGTGGGACAAATATTTGGGGGGACCCATTATGGGCTTAGTTTGGTACGGTTGGAGGGGCAGGTGTGTGTGTGTGTGTGTGTGTGTGTGTGTGTGTGTGTGTGTAAATCAAGGAACAGGATACAATCCTTAATCTCAGTGAGTCTACATAACACTCGAGGAGAAAGGATTAACTCATGGAATGACATCAAGGTGATGTTATTGAATGTGGTGTGTTGCCTGATGCGTCCTGGAAACCCAGTGGTTGTTCCTCAGGAAGAAAACAAAAGAGGAAAAACTATGGTGGTAATCAGAGGGGAGAGGAGCCCCAAGGCAGGGCTGACAGGGGAGAGGAGTTGGGACCTGCACCATTGGTGTTCTGTGTGTGTGTGTGTGTGTGTGTGTGTGTGTGTGTGAGAGAGAGAGAGAGAGAGAGAGAGAGAGAGAGAGAGAGAGAGAGAGAGAGAGAGAAGTGGTACCCTATAAAAGCCAACAATGTTTGATGATGAATTCCTCTCTGTGACACATGGTTTTTCCTGGCCTTGAGGAAAACTTTAAAGAGTCTTTAAAGATTGTCATGTCACCTTAAAAGTGATGACCTTGAAGTATATGCTCAGGGGAAGCACCTGCTCCCTATGGCCCCTTCTGACAGCTGGGCTTACTGATTAGCCTTAGAGTACAGATGGGGTTGCACAGTTGAGAATTAGGTGGGCGTCAGGTGGAAGGTGTTCTGGGCCAGAGCACCTGGGGTTTATGTGTTTGTTTTAATTGAAACAATTTTGCAAAGGTCTGGTCCTCATGAGTCGCTGCTGAAGGATCTTGATGGACACAGGTGGGAACAGGTGGATGAAGGTATGGAAACAGAGAAAAGCCTTCTGTAGGCAAGGGGAGGATTTCCTTCCCTTATCTGATTCTTCTTTCTCTCTTCTTCCCCCTGCTGATCCTTCTTTCTCTCTTCCTTTCTCTTTCAGATGCCTGTCTTCACTTCTTTCAGGTAAAACTACTAGCACCGGTCATCCAGGACATTTCTGGCCGTCTCGTGCAGGTGTTCCATACTGCAAGCTATCACGAGGGCAGTCTGAACAGGTCTCTTGGCTCAAGGCAAGCTGTTTCTCTCCAAAGTAACTCTGTATTTAGATCCACTGGCCATGAGGTCCTGGAGTCCATGGCAAGGGTGCAGAGGAGGGGCAGCTCTTGCTTTATGAAGATGTGCTTTTGGCCATTAGACTTTGGTAAATCCAGTCATATTTAATTTGCTTAGGACACTTCACTGTTTAAAGAAAGCTGTACTTGACTTCCTTTTTTACAACACAAATAGAATTATCTACTCATTAAGCTGTTGTGTACTGGTAGATATGAATTCTGAATTTACCTAAAGTTGAACACACTTGTATAACCTATATTCTAGAATTAGTACTCAAGGTACTGGGTATCTAGTACCCCCCTTTCTAAGTAAGTGCCTGATATATGCTCAAGGGCAGGTGTGTTTATTCCACAAGGACCAAATGACAGTCTAAGACTGGAGTTATTTAGGAATTGAGTTAACCTCATGTCATAGAGCATTTGTCCTCTCTGAAGGTCCCTTGGTGCAATGTAGGGGAGAGAGAGCCAGGTTCCTGCTGAGTGACCTCACCCAAGCTTGTTAGATCCTCACCTTTACTTTCATCATCTGTACCTAATTGGGAGGAGGACTTCATTAGGGATGTTGTACAGATCCTGGGTGATAGGTAATAGGTGTAAAAGCTGTAAGTACACAAGTGTAACAGAATACTAACAAAGTGTTGACCCAGAGGTAAACCTTACATGGTCCAATGAGTGTGAGAACACATCAACCTGGAGCAATCTTTACTTACTCTGGAACGCTGATTTTTTATTCCCTTTCCCATGATGAAAATATGAAAAGGTCAAGAGCTTGAGAGGAGAGGGAGGCATATGAAAGGGGTTTGTGCTGCTGCCATTTGTGTGACCCCCCCAACCCTACCCCTAAGAGTCTTTGGGAATCCCACCCTATCCCTGAAAGGTCCAGGATTGTTGGTGCTTCCTCCTTCAGTTACAATGAGCAAACCAGAGGAGAGGGAGATGGAGAGGGAGAGAAAGAACTTCTGTAACAGGACAACTTGCAGAGCTGCACTTGGGGAGGTCCACGACTTTGGCTTGTAGCTAGGAACACTGAGTGGTCTGTGGAAGGATGGAGGAGCAGAGGCTGAGTTGAGAAAGAATGACCTACTCCAAAGAGGGAGCAATGGGCAGGTAACATTTTCCTATGGATGGCAGATGGGTCACAAGGACCTGTTCTAAGTCATGTCCATGAGGACCTCCTAGATGAGGCTTGACCTGCTGGAGAGGGCAAGCTCTGTGGGCAGAGCAGTCCACTGAAGAAGAGCCAAGTCCACTGAGGACATACATTTGGAGGGTCCCAGCTTGGGAATTTCCAGAGAACCCACAGAGGTGCCTATCAGAGTCAGCTTTCACCAGCTGTTGGCATGAGTGCATTTCCACAGGTCAAAATGGTCCTGTGCTTTACCTCTCCTTCCTATTGCCTACTCAGTTCCCTTAACACCTGGGCAGGATTCAGATCAGCTAGTGAACTGGTGAGGATATGAGCAGAGAAAGAGAACAGAAGTGGCTTAACCCCTCTCCAAAAGCTGCCTGCCCATCTACCCCAGGCTTCGTTAAGGAATGAGAATGGAGAGTGAGGTGTAGGTTAATACCTTGAGTAGGACACATCATTTTTGAACTGAGATCATGCTCTGACTTAGAGTGAACATAGCACTATATCTGAGCTAAACGTGAACAAAGAGACGTCATGAACTGGCTGAGCTGTCATCTAGTGGCAGGTGGAAAGCTTCCCTGACAAAACGTTTACTAGCTTAGAGGGAGGCAAAAAAATAGAGGGGTGTGCTTTCTCGTGTTCCACTACTTGAGCTTTTCAACATACCTGTTCTGCAAAAAACTCAGACTGTGTTTTATCTAAGGGGCAGGCAGTGATGCAGAGTGAGGAGGACACTCAGCATCTGCTTTGTGTGCAACCACAAGTTAAAGATGGGAACATTCTTCTCCAAGTGGATCTGTTAGCTATCCCTCTGAAGAGAATGGTAAAGCAATAGAGTTTGGGGATATTATACCCCCCACCCCACACTCAAACACCCTTGGTCACTGCAAGTGGAGAGAGTAACCATGTGAAGTAGCTGGCTTTTATCTCCCCTTTCTGTAACTTTTCCCCATTCCACTTTTATTCAGCAAAGCTGATTGAGCACCTATTACCTATAAGGCTAACCCATTACCAGGACTGTTAGCATTTTAGTGCTGGACAGTTGCCCTTGTGGCTAGAAAACAGCCTCTGATAAAAATATACTTATATTAAGGGATTAGTTTTGGTCTTCTCAAGAATACACACACACACACACACACACACACACACACACACACACAGTATATACAATGTTTACATATAATGTATGTCTGGGTATATATTATGAACATGTATATATTATCTGCATACATACATATACACACATATACACACATAATTGTAGAACAGTAGGAGTTTAATGTCTAATTCAATTAGATACCAAACACAGGGAAAACCATGGCAACCCAGAGGTGACCACTCAGTGTGGGCATGTACTGATTCTGCTTTGGAGCCCCTGTCCTCCCTCTCCCTGTTGTCCCTGTCAGGCTGTCAATCATTGGACCCTGCTCATAACCACATATCTGAATCACATATGGACCAAACAGTTATTTTCTACCAGGATTGGCATCTTTGGTGACGATATCAGGAATAGAAGTCAGCTGGAGATGACTCATTCTGATGTCAGCACCATAATGGGACTGTGCACGCTATATCTCTAAAAATTTCCCCAGTCTCTTTGTTGGTCAGCATGTTTTCCATTCAGTCTAACAAACTGCCCTCAAATTCTTAAAGTGTATTTTTTAAGGTTACAACCAAAGGCCTGAAATGGATCCATCGCTGTTACACGTTAGCCAGTTTCCTCCTAATCTTTTCTCCATCGTTTGCATTCCTTGGTGGGAAATGGAAGACAGCAAAGCACAGGCTCCACTGGCAGCAGCCTCCCTGAACAGTGAAACCTGAGAACTCATCCTGTCCTCTCCAGCCTCTGACAGGAGGGAGAGAGGCCCACACAGAAGTGCTGCGCTCTGCCGGCCTCCCAGTGGGACCCTGGCTGCCAATGTGAGCACACCTCAGGTCACCAGCTGAAGGGACCTCAGCCTGCAGGGGAGCTCCTGTACATTGACATTTAGTCTTTCGAAGGAGATGGTGGGATTTTATGTTTCTTGCTGACCCAAACAGAAGAGGCAAGGGCTCCCAATCTGTCAGGATGAAAGAGAAGGGAGACATATATAATGTTAATCTCCTCAGAGAGCTGTTGATGTGAAAGACAGAGTGAGAAGGGAGGGGAGGCAGGCCCGTGATGGGTGAATGTGATGTGTGCACATGTGAGGGAGGGAGTAGGTCATTTGAATACCAAGGCCTCAGCAATCCCACCCCCATTTCTCCTTCCACTCGCTGTGTCTCAATAAGCTCTGAAAAGTAATTAGATTTCAGGAGGCTGTTATTGCCCTCAAAATCCTCCTTTTCTTCCCCATTCAGAGGCCCAGATACCATCATTCTTGCTATGCTTTAAGAACACATTTTTAGGGAGACTCTACTGGCCAGTTTATAAGGACGGTCTCTCTTAAGACAGTGTGGGTGGGATCATGTTGAAACCATCTGCTTTTAAATGAAAGGAGAAAGGACGACTCAGTACATTTAAAATCCATAACTTACAGCCATTTGAGCCTGGAACTGCCCAGGGTGAGGAGGCAGAAATACCTCCTCTCTCTGGAGGCACAGGCAGGGCCCCGGCCAGGGAAGAAACAGCCCCTGTTTGAGAAGAGACCCTGCAGGCTCTCTGAGTTTCAGACGTCCGTGTGCCGTTTCCTGTCTGTAAAGTAAGTTATAAGGTCTTGGTGTGTTCTCTTGCACTCCGAAATACACAGAGCACCTGGATTTAATCAGTCAGATGGTAACAGAATCCGATTCCCAGTCCCTCTGTAAGTCCCCGCCCCCAGGTAAGGGCCTTCAGCCTGGAGCAGCAAGCCCTCTCAGAGAGTCCTGGACAATTTGGCTCCCTGTGGACTCATTGGGAAGGAGCAGCTTGGAGCCGGCGCTGGCCCAGGGGTCTTCGTGGTATTCATGGACTGTTCTCTAGAACCCTGCATGACCCTAGAGGGAGGGGCTGTTGAGTTGGGGCCTGTAGCATTTGGCATGCAAGGCTCAAAGTTCCCATTGGTCACTGGAGGATGCTTCGTGAACCGTGTTTGACCTTCAATCTAAAAACATTCTGGCACTTTCTTTGGGTTTTAAAAATTGTTTCAAGAAGAATTTTTTCCTTTCTTCCAAATAAGATTTTTTTGTGTGTGACTGCCGCAGATGGGCCAATTGGAAACAGCTTTTAGAATGGGGTGTAGGGGGAGATTATCGATTGTACCAGTGATGCAATAGTGAATTTAATGCCTACCTGTGATAAAACTCTAATACAAATTATATACAATTTATATTAGAAAAGATACGTGGGGTGACTAAAATTGATAGATTTATTGAGAAGTTGGCACAGATTTGGCCTCTTCCTGTTCTGAAAGTGGCGTTATGGAATGGCCTGTGGGACATGGAGTGTCCCGCATGGTATTCTGGGTTTCACCGGAATCTTTCATGAGTGCTCTCTCTTCATGTCTTTCAGGCATGATGGAGCAATGAGGGCTGATCCAGTGACACAGTGAGTTCCAGCATCTGGATGGGGCAGTGCAGCCCTGGTCAGAGGCCTTGAGCATGAGTGTTAGCAGCTGGCCTCAGGTATTTGTCCTTAGCCCTCTTGCTGTATTAATTATTTTGGAGCAGGAGTCCTTCCCCTGTATTCTCAATTTCATAAAACAAATTTATATCTGTGGTTCTGTTTGAATGAGTTTTCAAGACTGGAAAGACTGGAATGTGAACTGAAAAGAGGGCACAATAGTTTCTCCCACTGTGCTTTCCTCCTCCTCCTTCCCTTCTTTGTGTTGGTTTTCTTACAGATAGACACTAAATATGAAAAAAACCCAAAAGTCTTTACTTTGGTAAGTGGTGGTTTATTTATTTTTATTACTTTATTGACTTTTAGAGAGAGAGGAAGGGAGAAGGAGATAGAAACATCAATGAGAGAGAAACATTGATTGGTTGCTTCCTGAACACCCCCCTCCAGGGGTGGAGCCCTGAACCTGTGCATGTGCCCTGACTGGGAAATGAACCTTTTGGTGCATGGGTCCATGCTGAATCACTGAGCCACACTAGGGTGGGTGTGATGGTTTATTTGTAAAGGTCTTGTTAATTAGAATAAAATATGCACTTGGAGTTAATAGGTCTGGTTATGCCCCTTCCCGGTCACATGACTCAGTTCCCTAACTCAGTCCCTCTTCTAAACAATGGGACAGATACCTGCCCCTAACTTCAGGAGGTTATAGTGAGGGCCACTGACATCACCTTATGGGCTCATCATCGTGGTTGTAATCTGATCCAGCCTGTCATTAGCCAGACACCAAGGCTTAGCAGGGGGAGGCTATTTTCAAAGATGGCCAACAAAGGAAATTCAGGATGTTGACAGCCATCCCCCAAACCCTTAGAGCAGCAGGAAACCTGCTGATGTTACTCTTCCCCAAAGAGGGAACACATTTCCCCCAGCAGTTTGGGCAAAGCTGTCTTGTTGTTCTTATGAAACAGCAAATCTGCAGGCAACTCAGTAAGAAGATCAAGAGATTTGGTTTCCTTGCTCAAGGAAACAATGTCCTTATTTTCCTGGACCAGCGTAGTCAGGATGGAGGATTAGTGGTCTTACTGGAATTGAGAATCCTTAGACTTTTTCTCTCCCCATGTAGCTGCAATTTCCCTGGAGAAGTCAGAACAAGTTTAAGATTAAAATAAGCAATCAGGATTTGGAAGGTGGCCTGAGGATGGCAGAAGTAAGCGACACCACTTAAGCACTTCCCCAAGCAATAATTCCCAGGGGAGTTCTAGCCCGCATGTTTTGACTTCTTTTCTTTGGCAAGAAAAATCAGTGTTTTCTCACATTACATCTCAGAATTTATATCCTCTGCAAAATGGGTTGTCTCACACCACTCTCATCTCTGTTTCTTTACCGTTTCCCTTCTACTCACTTAAGGGTGGACTTGGGACATAAACAGAAGCAAAACAAGATATTCCAGGGTAAGGGGGGAGGGACACCTTTACAGGGCACCCATTCTGCTATTTCATTTGCTCGTTATAAAAACTCAGTGTCCCCAGTATAGCTATGACAAACTATGGCCGATGTAGTTGCCTGAAGCAACACATGTATTTTTTTAGATGAGTAGTCGGCTGAGTCTCACTGGGCTAAAATGAAGATGTCATTCTTTTTCTGAAGGCTCTAGGGGAGCCATTTTCTGGACTTCCAGCTTCCAGAGGCTACACACAGTACTTAGCTTAGGTTCTCTCTTCTGCCTTCAAAGTCAGCAATGTCACATTTCTCCGATCTTACTTTTGCAGTCACATCTCTCTGTTGTGACTATTTTGGCTATTTCAGAGCTAAAATAGGTTGTCTGTATTATTTAGAGGCTCGTGTGATTATGTGGGCTCACCAAGAGAATCTGGGATAATGTCCTGCATCCCAACGTCCTTGACCTTACTCACATTTTCAGAATTCCTTCTGCCATGTAAGGCAACACAATCACAGGTTCTAGGGATTAGGAGGTTAACATTTGAGGTTGGGGGGTGGGGGTCATGACTCTCCTACCACAATGACCAAGCCCTATCTTTTGATAGTTCAGGAGTTCTTGGGCATCGCAGGGAGCACTATTCTTCACTTTATAAAATGAAATACAGCAGGTCCTTAGATAATGTTTATTAAAATGTTGATGTGATGCTGAAGGAAGCTAACTCTTATTTATAGAATTAGCCCATGGTAAAATTGGTTTATTTATATGTCATTTCGCTTAAAGTCTTGGAACTTATTGACAACATTAAGTGAGTACTTACTGCACATTTGACTTCAAAAAATAATTTTTAAATCCTTCCATATATTCTAAAATTTAGTTGTACATTTTCCACTCATCAGAATGACAAAGATTTAAAAAAATATTATTACCTGTAGAAATGTTTTGCATTCATTGTGTATAATGACATCATGCAAGATCTACCAGGCTAAAACTGGCCCCTGCCTGAAGGCTCAGAATGCCTTTTGTTAGTGCCAAGGAATGAGCTGGCCCTGAGAGGCTGAGTCAAGGCAATTAATTAAGCAAGTAATTAAATTGAATTTCAGATGGAGAATGTTCAGTTAATTATACTCTTTAGTTCATGGTGTGCTATATAACTGGGCTTCTTACTTTATTTAAGTTTTATTAATTTCCCCGTCATTCCTATTTCCTATCCTCTCCCCTCTCCCCATATGTGCCTAGTCTGGTGTGTTTACATGCCTGGAAATGTATTATGATCTTCTGTTGGTTCTACACAAGCTTTCTCAGGAGCATATCCCCAAGAGAGGGCTTTCCAACTCCAGCCACATGTATTCCTGACATGAGGGGCTGCCACATGCAGCCTCAGAGTCACTGTCCTAGTCCCATCTGCCGGAGTGAGACTTCTCACTTACTCTTTTCTGAGGAGTGTACATGGTGTCTCATTTTACTTTGCCTTTCTTTGATTATCAGGGAAACAGAATATCTCCTATACTGTTAGACAACAGAAGTGAAACCTTATCAGCTGCGAGAAGAAAACCCAATGTTCAGGCCAGTGTATGTACTGCTGCTTCTATCTGAAGGAAAGGCAGCTCCCGTGGACCTTGCTTAAAGATCCTTTGGCTAATGTGGAACTATCCTCAGAGTCAATCCTGATCCCTGTCCCTTTTCCTTTCATACACCTTAAGTTCAGGGCTAGTGCTTTTCTTCCACAAATTTATTCCCTATTTTTAATTTCCAAGACTTTATGGCCCAGATTAGATGTTTGAGGGGAATATTTTATTTTTTACATTTTGTGATGCTGCCTCGATTCCCCCAAAGGCAGACTGGCACATTGAACTTTATATACTTCATAGACAGCACAGATGGTGCAACCTTTCTGCCCACCTGCTCCAGCTTTAACCACATTGTTCCCTCCTCCTGCTTCCCTTTCTGCCTCTCCCACCAGGTAAATGGATCTCAGCCCTGCATACATATTAACTGGACTGGAGAGATCTTTTAAGCTTTAGCTACCTAGGCCCCTCTACCGCAGACAAGGTCTCCATTGTCTGTGTGGGGCCAGGCATGGGTACTTTTGTAAATAGGTTGACTACCAAGCAGAAATTCAATGGCTGCTCCACATGGAGGTGAAGAAGATTGTGTCTAGAATACACTTAATCCCATAGGGTATCTTTTAGTATTATCCTGCTCCCCAATTAAGGTTAATAGAAAACACACAATACAATCCAGGCAGGACTGCTAATGGCCCAGAGCCTTCAGGAAAGAAGGTTTAGGACATTCCACAGGTAGAGAACTATGACCAGTTGCTGTGTTTGCTGAGGGCAAGGATTATATAGAATGTGTAGTGGAAGAAGGTGGTTATAAATACCAGCTCTGACTACACGACCAGTTTCAGAAATGGGGACTGTAATTGTCATGAGTATTTCCTCCTTATTTTGTTATGAATATATTTGTGTGCTCATATGAAGATATCTTTGTTTTCTTCCTCTTATCCCTTGTTACATAACATAAGATGTATAAACTCTAAATCTAAATCTTAGTATTTAAGTATTGTTAATTTTAAATCCTACTATTTAAATCACATGTGTCAAACACAAGGCCCGCGGGCCAAATCCGTCCCGCCAGGCCTTGCAATGTGGCCCGCACCGCGCTGTCATCACTGCACTCTGCTGCGTTTCCATCACAATGACAGTTTATGACTGTTCAGTAAACCATTCGGCCCGCGATTTAGGCTGGATTTTAGATTTTGGCCCCTTCTCTGATTGAGTTGGACACCCCTAATTTAAATTATAGGATATTAAGTAGAAGCATACACATTACGCAAAGGTCTTTGCATCCTCTTCTGGGGGTCGGATTAGTGCATTTTGGTTGTACGTTGTATAGTCATCTCCTGTTTGGTTGAAGTATAATCTTGCTATTGTCTTCATTTGGAGAGTCATTATGGTTTAAGGAGTGCAACAAACTGACAAGGGGTGACCTTCTGTTGGCTAATTTTATATGTCACCTTGGCTGGGCTGCGGTGGTCAGATATTTGTCAACCATTATTTTGGATGTTTTTTGGATGAGGTTGACTTTTAAATTGGTGGACTTTGTGTAAAACAGATTGCTGTTCTTAATGTGGGTGGGCCTCATCAAAGCCATCGAAAGCCTGAATGGTACAAAAGACTGATCTCCTCTGAGCAAGAAGGAATTCTGCCCACAGATGGCCTTTGGACTTGAACTGTAACATTGGCTCTTCCCTGGGTTTCCAGGCCTTTGCAATTCAATCTAGTTATAGGTCTAGAAGCAAATAGGGGTGATAGTGGGGAAGGCAGAGTGGATCCTGAGGAGAATCAGTAGTGTCTTACAAGGTATTGGCCTCAAGGGAGGCCATTAAAGTTTCTTCAGGTAATTCAGGCTTAGTCTCCTCTGAGGCCCCTATGAGTAGGTTTTCTCTTCTAAGTTCCTAATTTCCAATAGAAGGTGCTCAATAAATGTCGAGTTGAAGAAGGAACAAGGGAAGAAAAAGGTGATTAGAAATAGAAATTTCTTAACCAGCCACTGTCCTTTTGTCCTTACACAGTCAGTGCTACAGAAGAGAGACAATCAATGCTTGGCTTGTTAGAATCTATAACCTCCCCAGACTCCTTCCTAGATTCTGAAGGACAGTGAGGAGGGGTCATGTTTGGTTGGAAATGCCTGCAAACTTCACATGGTCCCAGGGCCACTGCCTCCAGTTTGACCAGCAACAAAGGCTTTCCTTGTTTAGGCCTTGGAATTTTTTAAAAAAAATTTTCTCATCCTGATCCTTGCACAGAAAAAGCCCTAAAGACTCTGCCTTCTCTAAGAATTTTGAAAGCCTAAAGTATTTTGTGTGCCTCAGGGAAAAGAGAATCAAGAGTGGGAAAGTAGAGTAATTAGTCAGTGCTTGGCTATACTCCAAGGGCTGATGGGAATATGGGCTGACAGCAGAGGCAGAGAGAGCAGCCTTTCCCCACCTTTATCTTTCTTTAGCTTTTGAATCTGGAGGCTCTTGGAAACAGCCCAGCAGGATATTGTGGGAGAGGCGGGTGGAGGAAGGGAACAGGCCTTGTTGACCATCAGGTTTCTGAAGCTCATTTAAGGACATGCACCCAGGTTTTGAATGCAAATAAATCACAAGGAACTCCACTCTCTGCTGGGCTCCCAAGCTCTCTAAGCGGAGGCCAGTTAGAGGATTAGGAAGTCTTCCAGCTCCTCCAAGACAACCAGGACAGCATGTCAGGTGCCCCAGAGGCATTGCATGGTGGCCTGGAGCTGAAGCAGACCTTAGAGCAATCTGTGGGATGCTGGAGTGGGACTAGGAGAACACATTGAGGCTCCGAGGGTGGCATGGCTTGCCCAACTTCTGACAGTGGCAGAATAGAGGAGGAGACTCTGCCTTTTCTCCTTTCCCCGGTGGACCATTCAGATCTGCAGCTCCATTTCTGCCTAATCGGCTCCCATCACCCTTGCCTGCATTTGGCATTGTAAACATATGCTCTAAAGACATTGCAACTTCTACCAATCTAACCAAGAGGCTGATAAAGCGAGTCCTACTACCTGCCGTCACCCCTCACCCTCCCAGATATTCACTGGGAAAGTGCAGGTGTGGTCTTAAGTCCCTGCAGAGTGGTCCCCTTGGAAGTGTCCTCTTTACAAGGCCATTCCCTCTCACATTTTCAGTTCCACCCCCCCCCTCCCTTTATGAAGTAATTTATAGGAAAAATTAGAGGCCAAGCATGAAAATTCATACACTGGGGGTTGAAGGGGTCCCCTCAGCCCGGTCTGCCCCCTCTCACAGTCTGGGAGCCCTCAGGGGTGGGAGGCAACCTGGTGAACAGGGGAAGGTGATGTCCCATCATCACCTCTGCTGCTGTCACAAGCCTTGATTACCTGAACCTTGTGCCTGCCCTGGGCGGCTGGACATCTGAGGCTTGCCTGTGTCTCAGGCATTGGCTGGACAGCCAACATCTGAGGCTTGCCTGCGCCTCTGTCTGGCCCTGGGAGGCTGGTGGGCTGAAGGGACCAGAGGACTGTGGAGGCAGGTGCGCAGAGTGGCTGGACCTGCTGGGGGCAGGTCCAGCCATGCAGTACCTGCTACACCAGCAGGGCTGAGGGGACTGGGTGCAGCCATCTTGTGGCTGTGGGTGCCAACATCTTTGAGGGCATGGCAGTCAATTAGCATATTCCCTCCTTATTTGCTGTGGGTGCCACCATCTTTTTGAAGGTGTGATGGTCAATTAGCATATTCCCTCTTTATTAGATAGGATTCTACTAAGATATAAATAAAAAGGTACATTTTGAAATGTCTTTTTGAAAAAGTATAAGTAAAAAGTACTAGTTATAGATAGTTCCTTAGCATTTGAATATTTGAAATTCATTGCAGGTAGAAGATAGCTGTATAAATAGTTCCATACACATGGGCCAAAAAACTTTCTTATAGGAGCCAGTGATGGGTCTTGAGTTTGATAAAGCACCCCTCCCCCCAATTCTGACAAGGAACTCAGGCCATCCTGGAGTGGGTCACACTGACCCATGTCTTACTGCCTCTTACCTCGCTATTTCCCAGAGCTATTGCTGATAAAACTGAAGCTAGGATATTTCTCACTGGACCTGAGCCCTGATAAGGTTGTGCATTTTTTTTTTTATGTTACTAGAGAATGTGTGGAATATATCAAAATTGCTTTCAGGCTTGTATTGGTGAAGCTCCAACATGGACCATTTTCTCACCCTCTTCTTTATGTCAAGAGCATCCAAATTTGAAAGCTTTATGGGGAGAATAGATGAGTACCCCTCACCCTTTCCCTTTCCCATAATCCCATCCCTAATATAAATTCTCATGTAGGGAAGGGCATCAAACCATTGGATTGGATTGGATTGGATTGGATTGGATTGGATTGGATTGGACTGGAAGAACTGGAAAGTCTTAACTAGCTAAGATGAGTTTCTCCCAATATATCTAGCCACAAAATCAGAAACTCAGGTGGAATAGTTGCAGAAACAAGGTTTTATAAAACAAGTGTTTAAAATCTGAAGTTGTTATGCTTATTTGTTCACATCTACCTAGATTGGATTATAACTCCTTGAGTTTTTCTGTCACTGTCTCCAGGGTCTTATTCAGAGCCAGGGTCCTAGTAACAGTGATGACCAGCATGTATTCAGTGCTTAAGCAGGTGTCAGGCACTGTGGTGCTTTATGTGAACTGCACCCTACAATCCTCCCACCAGCTCAGTAAAGTGGCTATTGTTATTATTCTCTTTTGCAGATAGCACAGAAGGTGAAGCAACTTGCCCAAAGTTACACAGCTAGTAAGTAGGGCCACAATTCAAATGCAGGTAAGGACTTAAATACTACACAGTACCCCTCAGTGGTAGGCACTGATTCCTTACTTGATGAATGAATGAAATGAGTGAATGAACAAAGAATATTTTGTTGGAGAGCTGAGGTGAAGGAGGGTGGGAAGAAGTTAGTAAAAAAGCTAAAAAGATCATCTACACATCTGAACGCTAGGACTCAGATCTCATTATTGTGGCCAGGGAATCTAGCATCTGTAATCTCAGAGTCTTCCTGCTGAGAAACAGACTTGCTGATTATCTTGTCAGATTAAATTTGGCTGATAGGACCTAGAGAAGAGGCTCAGATTCTCCAATGTTGTCCACAGAGATGTATAAAATGCCTTCCTCTTTATTGGGGAAAGGAGGCTGAAGGGCTGAAAATACACACCAGGAGTTTTATGTTGTGTTATTTAGATCATATAAAGGACCTCCTATGAGTTGAATTGTGTCCCCAAAAGACACATTGAAGTCATAACCCTCATACTGTGAATGTGTCCTTCCTTGGAAATAGTCTTTGCAGATGTAGTCAAGTTGAGATCATTAGTGTGGGTCCTAATCAAGCATGACTGGTGTCATTGTATGATGAGGATGGGATAGACTCACAGAGAGGGAGGATTGCCATGTGGAGTCATGTGGAATTATGCTGCTATAAGCCAAGGAATGCTTGGGGTTCATTGAGAAGCTGGGAGTGTCAAAGAAGGACCCACACTTAGAGACTTTGGAGATAACGTGTCCCTGCTAACACCTTGATGTCAGGCGTATGGCTTCCAGAACTATGAGAGAGCAGCTGCTCTTCTTTATGTATTCTAGAACAAAGTATGAATTAAAGCTTTTACTTCATTGGCAGAGAATGCAGTTACCTTTTCCACCTGCCCACTGGTCCCCAGTTTTTTTGTGGGCTGGTCTATAACATCATTCTTTGAATGCATACATTTTGGCACATAGACTGGAACCTCTTCTTGATATTTCTTGTCTTTGCTTTCTTCATATAGAGGTACAAATACTTGGGTTCTTTCATCCATCACTGTTTCCCATAAGTAATACAATCGACCTCCATCTTTAGTAGAAATATTCTCTATGGCAGCAGTATGGCCAATGATCTCAGAAATTGCTGTATTGAGTAAAGTTCCATGGCCTTGCAATATTTATTTACTGGCAGGACATCCTGCCACATAATTTCCAGTCTCCTTAGTTGGCGCAGTGCCAGACTGCTTGCTTTACTTGCTGCATGGGTCTCAGTTCTTAATCTGTAAAAAAGATGAGTAATAGCTCAGATCTGCCCCACCATAAATTATCCACAGAGCAGAAAAGGAACTCTTGTGTGAACCCCAAATCTCCTCTGGCTGCCACTTCCTGAGTTAGCTGCTTGGTTCCCCTTTTCTGCGTCTGGACTCAGCAGCCATGTTTGTAGTAAGCGGCCCTTCCCTGCCCTAACTCATCAATCCAACCATGGCTAGGATACTATCTGGCCCAATCACATCTCTGACTCCCAGCAATTTGGAATTTTGAACTAAGATCCACTGACATCAGGCATTGCTGGTAATAAGTTGGTCAATGGCGGTATTCTAGAACTGCTTAGCCTAATACAACAGTCATATATGCTAATGAGCTCCTGCAGTGTGGTTAGTGCAAACTGAGATGAGCTATGCGTGTAAGTACAACCTGGATTTCAAAGACTTAATATGAATTTTAAAAATATCTCATTAATAACTCTTTGATTATACATTGAAATGATAAAATGATAATATTTTAGAAAGACCAAGTTAACAATATATTATTGAAATTAATTCCTCCTGTCTCTTTTTACTTTTAAAAATGCATCTTCTAGAAAATTTGAAATTACATATGTGGTTGGAACTTTATTTCCTTTGGGCAAAACCACTTTACAGAAAAGTTCCTTGAGGCTGTGGGATTGGGTGGCTCCTAGCCTTGGCAGGCCTGGGTCATTCAGTTGCCTTTTCTTACTTGAGCCAACCCATCTTTCTTCCTTTGTTTTCTTTCTGGTTTACACTAGTCTGAGTAATTTTAATTATTGATCACCAAAGAGACTTTAACTAATAGACCAACTGGACCAAAATGTCCTCCAGGAGTTATCTAGATGATTCTGTCGCTCTGCCAGAGAACCTCCCAATGCTCCCCATGAGTCAAGTTTGAGCACAACCTGAAATGATGAGATCACATGAACTGTGTTCACTCCTACTTCCCATGCTCCTGCCCTTTGTCTTGTGGGATTAGCTTTGGCCACAAGAACTGAATTTGGACTAGGAGGTTCTGCTGGCCAGGAAGGACAGCTGAGCTCTCACGGTGTCTGGTTTGAACTGAGGTTGTGCTTAGAAGCTGGATTGTGTTACCAGACTTTGGAGTTCAGAATAACAGCTTTGCTGGACTCTCCCTGAACCTATTGGAAATCAAGGTTTGAAACAAGAGCAATTTCACAAAGCACGCACACTGCCTGCTCCCTTCCCCTACCTCTTCTGCCAGTCCCCATCTGGCACGGCGGCTCACCCTCACGCATGGTGATCAGGCACTTCGTGTCTCTGCACCCAGCCTGCGAGCTCTCACTTTGGAAACGTGGTTTTCCTAAGACATTTCAGTTGTTCCAAGGTGTGAGGTGAAATTCCCACAAAAACCTGTCAAGGGCTGGCTTTGGAGTGAAATGCTCAAGGTTAACTCATTGGGGTGAACAAGAATCATATGCCAGATTCCAAGTAATTATTCCTCTAGGAACTGCCCGCTCCAAGCACTTTAATGAAAAATGATAGAAAGAGTTATTGACCTTTGAGACATTCAATTCCATCATGGAACGAAGCATCTGCAGTGAATCCGGCCGGGGAAGATTACATCTGCCCCACCAGGAGACGTTGGGATAGTTTATCTTCAAAATAAGCAAAGAAAATGTGTCGAATGAATCCCTAAAGCATGGTATGTACAGATGGGGTTGAAAACTGCCTTCAGCAATTTTTCATCCTCATTGTAATGGGAGTCCCTTGGAAACAAGTTACAGATCACATGTAAATTTGACTTGCTACACTTACCACATTCTTGGGAAGACGTGGAATGAGATGATAAATGAAGACACTGCAAAGTTAATAGTTTGAGAGAGAGAGAGAGATCCTTATTAAAATTAAAAAAAAAATGAGGCATATGCCATAGTTACAGGAACTGCGTGGTTTAATAAAATGAAATAAGCCTACAATGTGTTCCATATGGCTCTGTGTTGAGTGGAAGACAAATGTGGGTAAGATGTGGCCCCTTACCCTCTGGGAGCTTGCAATCAAACTGATTGTTGAGACAATATTTAAGCATGGAGGAGCTGTGTCATAGTGCCCAGCCAGAGAGAATGGTGTGGTCTGACTGTTAAGTGGGAAAGGGGTACAGGGTAGTCTGCAGGGGTAACAAGAATCAGTTTCCAGGATGTTGTTGTTGTCGTTATTAATTTTTCCAAGGCATTTAATAGCTAAACTCTCAACTTCTGACCCTGCTGCATCTGATTGCTTCCCCATTTTCTCCCTTCTCAGAGGTAACTACCACACTATAATAGGAATATATCCTCCCAGGTGCATTTTTGAGACACATGTTTAAATAAAGAAGCTGGTACAGGTGTGGCAAAATGTAGATATTTGGTTTTGTTTGATGATTTTTTGGTACTTGTTTTACATTTTTGGAATGTTTCATGATTTAAAAGATTGTAAGTGAATAGTATGTATAAGAAAGGAAGAAGAAGGAAAGGGAGGAAGGAAGGGAGAAAGAAGGTAAAGAAGAAAGCAAAGAAAAGAAGGAAGAAAAAGAAGGGAAGAAAGGAATAAAGAGAAGAAAGGGGGAAGGAGAAGAAAGAAAGAAGAAAAAAAAACCCTAAGATTTCTGAGAATCCGTAGGGCCATGAGGTCACTTTGCGTGGAGAGAGTTAGAAGAGACTTTGCCAAGAAGATGAAGTATGACCTGGGTCTTGACAAATGGAGACGAGGGAGGATGATCTGAGTGGGAGGAACCCCACTAAAGAAGAGCTCTTATCTGTAAAATGAGGAGGTTAGACTTCATAGGCTCTAGGTTCTCATTCAAATCTGACAGCCTATGTTACATTCATTGATTCAATCCACAAGAAATCTTTGGACATCTGCCAGGTGCAGTCAGTCATGCTGGACACTGTGGAGGGTTCTGGGACGGGAACAGGACAGGGTGGCCACTCTCTTGGGATTATCGTTTTCTTTTTCATCCTTAAACATGAAGGCTTTACTATAACTTGTTACCTCTCTGCTGTTCTGTTTATTGAGTCTGATCTATTGTTACATTCAGAAAATTATTTCTCCTATTTCTTTGTGTCTTCCACAGTGTCAAGACAGGACTGTCCAAAGAAGTGCATGTTCATTAAATACTCATTGAATGTTTGATTAACTTATTCATTTAAATAGTAATCATGAGGCTTATGTCCTAAAGCACAAAAGGGAATACTCTGGAGATGCAAAGATAAAATAATCTCTGTGTCGTTTAGTCTGTTATTGGCGATGAATTAATATAACTCAATTACTGCCAAGGAGGAAGTGTGAAGGACCAAAAGAATTGTACAGAAAAGGTTTATACGGGTTAGTTGACTGCATAAAATAGCATGTATATGTCCAAGCTTCTGGTATCTGTTAGAGGTATATTCAGCATTCTATTTCACATGTGATTTCTGGGGGAAGGGAATGCTTAAAAATATATGACATCACTTGTTAAAATGGTAACACCTGTTTTACCCACCCCTCCCTTCTTCCTGTGCTTCAATCACATTTAATTTAATTTTTAATGCTAGAAGAAACAGAATAGGAACAGACACTATCAATTTGATTTTTTAAATCCTCCTTGTACATTTTTCAAAAAGATTAGAACAGAACAGAAACATGTAAAGTTCAATGTGGTAGTAACTTACTTATTTTAAAAAAAACATTATTTTTATTGTTGGAAGTACTACAAATATCTGTACCTATTTTTCTCCATTTATCCCCTTTAACCTGTACTTCCTCCTTCCCAGGCCTTCACCACACTATTGACTGTGTCCATGAGTTATGTATATGTGCATAAAAGTTCTTTGATTATACCCACCCACCCCCATCTTCACTCTGAGGTTCATCAGTCTGTTCCATGCTTCTATGTCTCTGGATCTATTGTGTTCATCAGTTTATTTTGTTCATTAGATTCCACACAGGAGTGAGATCGTGTGATACCTGTCTTTCTCTGGCTGGCTTATTTTGCTTAGCATAATACTCTCCACATCTCTCTATGCTGTCTCAAAGGGTAAGAGATCCTTCTTTTTTTTTATTTTTTTACAACTGCATAGTATTCTATGGTGTAAATATTTCACAACTTTTTTTTTTTTTTTTTTTTTTTTTCATCCACTTATCTACTCAAGGGCACTTGGGCTGTTTTCAGATCTTAGCTATTGTAAATTGCACTGCTATGAAAATATTCGTATATTCTTTCTGATTGGTATTTTGGGATTCTTAGGATATATTCCTAGAAGTGGGATCACTGGGTCAAATGGTAGTTCCCTATTTAGTTTTTTGAGGAAATGCCATACTGTTTTCCATAGTGGCCGTACCAGTCTGCATTTCCACCCTTTTCTCCACATCCTCGCCAGCACTTCTCATTTGTTGATTTGTTGATGGTAGTAACTTATTTTTAATAGCCAGATGCTGAATTCAGATTTAATATTCATGTACTTAAGTTTGTGTCTTCTAATAGTTGTGACTGCATTCTAAGAAATGAGAACAAGTCTGCTCTAATACATGTCCTTATCTAGACAGGCTCCCTTGGTTGGAGGGACAGGCTTTCCAGCCTTACACAGAATGCAAATAGGTAAATGGATGTATGAATGATAATGATGATACTAATAATCATTTAATCAGTAGTTTATCCTAAAAATAAGCCTGTGTAGTGGGTATTAATTTAAAAAGCAGAAAGGAAAGTAAGTAAAAAAGTTGCCTTTTGGGTGCCAGTGTAAAGGTCACCATGGAATACTTCATATTTATTTTTTAAAAATATTTTTAAAAATTTATTTCAGAGAGGAAAGGGGAGGGAAAGAGAGAGGAACATCAATGATAAGATTGATAGGCTGCCTCCTGCATGCCCCCTACTGGGGATTGAGCCACAACCCAGGCATGTGCCCTGACGGGAATTGAACTATGATATCCTGATTCATAGGTCATAGGTCGATGTTCAACCACTGAGCAACACTGGCCATAGTTCTCTTCTGTATGTCCTGAGTCAGTCCATGTGCATGGAGACTTTCACATTCTCCCTGTGTACCTGAGTGGCATCATTTATTTGAATACACATATGTCAACTTCTATTGGAGAAAAAACAAGGGTTGATAGGCTGTACTGGCAAATGCCAAGAAAGGCCCTGCATTTACTGTTGACAGGTTGTGTAGGAATGGAATGCAATCTCCCTTCCTCCCTCCTTTCCTTCCTTCCTTCCTTCCTTTCTTCCTCCTTTCCTTCCTCCATCCCTCCTTCCCTCCCTCTTTTCCTTCCTTCCTTCCTTCCTTCCTTCCTTCCTTCCTTCCTTCCTTCCTTCCTTCCTTCCTTCCTTCCTCCATCCCTCTTTTTTTTTCCTTCCTTCCTTCCTTCCTTCCTTCCTTCCTTCCTTCCTTCCTTCCTTCCTTCCTTCCTTCCTTCCTTTTCCTCCTCTTTTTCTTTTGTTAATATTCTTCTAGAACTTATCTTTATACAAAGCAATGCTTTGTAATAATTATTTACAAAATTTTAAAGTCTTTATGACTGATATTAATATTTAACAGAGTGTTGTTTTTTTGTATTTTAATCTAAGCACTGTCTTTAGGAACTGATCACTTAATGTATTTGAAACAATAATAGGCCTGATTTTGGTTTCTGGTTAAGGTGATATAAGAAACAAACTTTTGGCTTCTTGGGAGATGCAAAGATCACAGCCCTCTCTGACCAGACTGACCTGCCTCTGAATGTCCTGAGTGGGTTTGTTTACATCTTTGTGTATATGTGAAACAAGATCTTGAAATTGTGTGTTGTTGATCCTTTACTTACAATTTAGAAATTGTCTCAGGATATTTTTCTCTTGTTTTGTTAATTTGTATATTTGCACAAATAATCACTCTGTAATGTCTGTAATTTGAGTTTCTTTGGCCTGGGAGTTTGTCAGGCAAACGAGCTCAGGATTGAGAGTCAAACCCCATCCCAAACCTGTGTCACTGTGGGTGGTTAGCAGTTTTTCTCCACCCCAGCTGCAGGTTTTGCTCACCTGTAAACCAGGAAAATGCTCACCTGGCTGGCAGATGTGAGGAGGAAATGGGGTCAGGCTTGTAGTGCACCAGAAGGGTTAAATACATGTTTATTTTCTTTTATTTTCCTAAGCTTCTCTCCCTGCAAATGTTCTGAGTGACATTTTATCTCCTTAAATTCCACTGCATGCTTACACAAGAAGCCAAGTTAAATAAAGGCCCAGTCTCCTGACCTCTTCACACTATCATTCCAGTTGTTTCCACCAGTTTCCAAATAAAGAAAATAGTGATTACAAAGTCACAATTGTATTTCATAGCAAGCAAGATAACTTTTCCCCCCAGGATTGCCAGTGAAACTCTCTTTAGTTCCTGGGATTGAAGCATATTGTTTTACAGATCAGGTTTTGTAAAATCTGCACAGTGGTGAAGGGTACATTTGTTTTTAGGGTCCAGACAATCTGCTAACCAGGTCTTCCTTAGCTGAAGGATCCTGGCCAAGTGACTGGACTCCTCCGAGCCCCAGTTTCCCTATCTTTAGAAAGAGGGAAAGCATGCATCCTGAAAGGTTGCCCAGAGGACTTCATGAAGTAAAGTGCTTAGCAAAATGCTAGGCAAATGACCCAGAGCCATACAGAGTGTTTATTTTATACCCCAAATACCAAGAAGTTTTACTAAAGGACAAGGAAAGGGGAATATGTGCATTCTTGTAGCTTTGTAAATCATCACTTCTAGGTGGGCCCTAGTCATATTCATTTCTGGTGCTTGGCTGTATTTACGTAATAAAATCCACTCCCCAGCACCTGGGCAGAAATGAAGGTGAAGCTGACAATACTTTTGCCTTTTGGCAGAATGTGTTTCCAGCATGTGGCTTTGCCTACTACCCTGAATTCAGCTGACAATTTAAAGAAATGCCCATGTGTCTTCCCAGGCACTCTCTACAAAGAGTACCAAAAGTTTATATAAAAATAAATAGCAATTCTTTGCTCTTTTTGCCCCACCTTTAAAGTTGCTCCCTTGGAGTTTTGACTACTCATTAAACTTGTCTTTGGTTATTTATCTCCACTGTACAAAATATGTGTATGTACTGATATTTCTTGATGTGTCTATTGATTTCTTATATGGAAAGTCAGAATTTTCTTTTCTTTCATACTCTCTTTCCAAACCTCTCAATCTTTAAAAATTTGATTTCAATAATTTTTTTTAGTTAAAAAAAATGTTTGGCAATGATGTAAAGCCTTTATTATTCTTCCTGAAGATTAGTAAACAGTGGTAGTCCTTTAATTTTTCTCTAAGAAGTCACTTGTGTTATCTTAGAGAATATATGAGAGAAAACATCACCCAAAGGTGGTATAGCAGCCAGGTCCCTAGACTTGGAGTCAGAAGGCCGAGCTTGCCCCATACCTTCACTCACTAGCACCTCGACCTTGGACTGGACCCTACTCAGCTTCAGTTTTCCCCCTTGGAATTGGGTAAAAGTTTTGTCCTTCTCACTTTACAGTTTTATGTTTTCAGAGGAGATATTTGATTTGATTTGAAAGCACTTTGCAATTTATTATATACTGGACCAAATATCTAGTGAAGAATCTTCTCAGGGTCTATTTCCTTAGACTTTGGGGCCAGGTGGTCTGAAGTCTGATGACAGTTTCTCTACATGGTGGTTGGGTATAATTCCAGGCAAATTTTTTAACCTCTCTGTGTCTCAGTTTACTCATCAGTAAAGGGAGGATAATCATGGCATCACATGGGATTGTGGTGTGGATTAGTGAGTTAATGCAGTAAAGCATTTAGGATCATGACTTATACTTGTATGAGTTAAATAATGTTAGTTATTCCCTGTTTTTAAAATAGAGGAGCTGGACTACCTTATCTCTAGCATGCCTCCTACTTTAAACATTCTTTGATGTTTAATATGTCTTACTTTCTAGAACAAAGCATTTTGAATGCTCCATTAGTTTTTGCAGTAATGGTCTTCTGCTCCTAACATTAAAATTCAGATGTACAGATTTTTGGAAATTCCTGATTACTTGGTATTAAGGTGAAGTCCCCCAATTCCCATCATCTGCCACTTAATACCACATTCCCAACTTTTGAGGAACCTATGTCTTCCCCACCTTTGTCTTGGGGTAGGTCTGTAATTCCCAAACTGAGTGCCAAGGCACATGGGCATTACAATACATTAGGGGGAGACTGTAAGCCACCTCTAAGAATTACTCATTTTCCCCTGGGCATCTCCCTTTGTAACTGCACAGGAACTTCATGTATTTTTTTTTTCTTTCTAAATTCAATCTAGCTTTGTTTAGCCCAATAGCACCATGACTCAGTTGCTTCTTTTCAACCAGACCCTTCCACCTTTATACACATGCAAGTCCACCCCCTTTATCATTAAGCCCTTAAAGCATCAGGTTCTGGTATGGGTCAAAGTGTCTTAAGAATACAGTCTCAGGCTACTCCAACAAACTAACCAACCTAAAGGAAATGGACATATTCCTAGAAAAATATAACCTTCTAAAACTCAATCAAGAAGAATAAAAAAATCTCAAAAGGCTGATAACTAAGAAGGAAATTGAAGCAGTCATCAAAAAGCCTCCAGCAAACAAAAGCCTGGGGCCAGATGGCTTCTCATGGGAGTTTTACCAAACATTCAAAGAACTAAAACCTATTCTTTTCAGGCTGTTCCAAAAATTCAAGAGGAAGAAACACCTCTAAGCTCTTTTTATGAAGCCAGCATTACCCTAATCCCCAAACCAGATAAAGACACTACAAAGAAAGAAAATTATAGGCCAATATCCCTGATGAATAAAGATGCTAAAATCCTCAACAAAATTCTAGCAAATTGGAACCAGCAGCACATTAGAAAGATCATACACCATGACCAAGTAGTATTTATTCCAGAGATGCAAGGCTGACATAATATTCACAAATCAATAATCATCACATAAACAAATTGAAAGACAAAAATCACGTAATTATATCCATCAATGCAGACAAGGCATTTGACAAAATCCAACACCCATTCCTGATAAAAACTCTCAGCAAAGTGGGACTAGGGGGATCATACTTTAACATAATAAAAGCTTTATGTGACAAATCTACAACCAATATCATACTCAATGGGCAAAAACTAAAACCATTTCCCCTAAGAACAGGAACAAGACAGGGATGCCCACTTTCACCACTCCTGTTCCATATAGTACTGGAACTGCTAGCCATAGCGATCAGACAAGAAGAAGAAATAAAAGGCATCCAAATTGGAAAAGAAGAAGTAAAATTGTCATTATTCACAGATGACTTGATACTGTACATAAAAAAACCTAAAGACTCAATCAGAAAATTTTTAGAACTAATAAATGAATTCTGCAATGTAGCAGGATATAAAATTAATACCCAGAAATCTATGGCTTTTTTATACACCAATAATGAACTCAAAGAAAGACTAAAAAAAAATCCCATTTACCATTGCAACAAAAAATTAAGATACCTAGGAATAGATTTAACCAAGGAGGTAAAGCACCTGTACTCAGAAAATTATAAAACGCTGAAAAAAAGAGATAGAGGAAGACATGAACAAATGGAAGAATATACTGTGTTCATGATTGGTAGAATCAACATCATTAAAATGTCCATACTACCTAAAGCAATCTATAGATTCAATGCAACCCATTAAAATTCCAACAGCATACTTTAAAGACCTAGAACAAACTCTCCAAAAATTCATCTGGAATAAAAAACAAAACAAAACAAAAACCCTAATAGCTGCAGCAATCTTGAGAAAGAGAACAAAGTTGGAGGGCTCACAATACCAAATATAAAGCTATATTACAAAGCCACTATTCTCAAAACTGTCTGGTACTGGCACAAGAACAGACATATAGGCCAATGTAATAGAACAGAGAACCCAGAAATTGACCTAAGCCATTATGCTCAATTGATATTTGACAAAGGAGGCAAGAACATACAATGGAATCAAGACAGTCTCTTCAATAAATGATGTTGGGAAAATTGGACAGATATGTGCAAAATAAATAAATAAATAATAAAACTAGACCACCAACTTGCACATATACAAAAATAAACTCAAAATGAATAAAGGACTTAAACATAAGACAGGAAACCATAAAAATCCTAGAAGAAGCCATAGGCAGCAAAATAGCAAACACTTGTCATAGCATTATCTTTGCCCATACAGCTCCTAGGACAATGGAAACGAAGGAGAAAATAAACAAATGGGACTATGTCAAAATAAAAAGCTTCTGCACAGCAAAAGAAACCATCAACAAAACAACAAGAAAGCCACTGCATGGGAGAACATATTTGATAATGTTATCTTGATAAGGGTGTAATCTCCTATATTTCCAGGGAACTCATACAATTTAACAAAAAGAAAATAAACAATCCAATCAAAATATGGGCAAAGGACCTACAGAAACACTTTTCCAAAGAGGACATACAGAAGGCTGAGAGACATATGAAAACATGCTCAAGGTCATTAATCATCTGAGAGATGCAAATCAAAACAACAATAAGATACCATCTCATACCTGTCAGAATGGCTATCATCAACAAATCAACAAATGACAAGTGCTGGAGAGGATGCAGAAAAAAAGGAACCCTCCTTCACTGCTGGTGGGAATGCAGATGGTATAGCCACTGTGGAAGACAGTATGGAGTTTCCTCAAAAAATTAAAAACGGAACTTCCATTTGACCCAGTAATCCTACTTCTAGGACTATATCCTAAGAAAAGAGAACATCAATCAGAAAGGATATATACACCCCTATGTTCATAGCAGCACAATTCACCATAGCTAAGATTTGGAAACAACCTAAGTGCCCATCAGCAGATGAGTGGATTAAAAACCTGTGGTAGATCTATACAATGGAATAGTATTCTGTGGTAAAAAAGAAGAAATTCTTACCATTTGCAACAACATGGATGGAACTGGAGAGCATTATGCTAAGTGAAATAAGCCAGTCAGAGAAAGATAAATATCACATGATCTCACTCATTTGTGGAATATAATGAACAACATAAACTGAGGAACCAAAATAGAACCAGAGTCATAGAAGCATCGAACAAATTGTTCAACCTATGAAGGAAGGCAGGGGGTGAGGAGGTAAGAGATCAAAGGACTTGTATGCATGCATATGAGCAAAACTAATGATACAGATGGGGTGGGGGGGTTGCCAGGGAGAGATCAATGGGGGACAAAGGACACTTATGCAATACTTTAAACAACAAAGAATTTAAAAAAAGAAAAGAATAAAGCCTCAGTTTTGTTGGTTAAAGAACAGAGTTTCAAGCAAACTAATGATAACATCTTAAAATTTTTTTTTTAATGAATCTTCACTAGAGGATATTTTTTCCATTAAGTTTTAGAGACAGTGGAGGGAGTGGAGAGACAAAGAGAAAGGAGAGAAACATATATGTGAGAGAGACACATCAATTGATTGCCTCCTGCACACACCCTGACCAGGGCTGGGCCACTTTTTCTTGATTGGGAGTCAAACCTGAGACCCTTCTGTGGGTGGGCTGATGCTCTAAATTAGGGGTGTCGAACTCAATCAGAGAAGGGGCCAAAATCTAAAATCCAGCCTAAATCGCGGGCCGAATGGTTTACTGAACAGTCATAAACTGTCATTGTGATGGAAACGCAGCGGAGTGCAGTGATGACAGCGTGGTGTGGGCCACATTGCAAGGCCTGGCGGGACGGATTTGGCCCGCGGGCCTTGTGTTTGACACATGTGCTCTAAATACTTGGAACACCAACCAGGGCTAAAGATATCTTGACCTTGGTTGTGTTTCAGCCCTTAGATGATGAAAGCTGAATGACTCTACTGACCACAGCTTCATGAAACCAGACAGAATGATGCCCTGGCTGGCATCAGGACCAGATGCAATGATCAACTATTTCTACTTAGGAAATGAGTGTGGCAGTTGTAAGATTTGAGGCACAGGAAACTGACCACCAAGATATTTTAAAGTAAAGTTTATTCCCCAGTAATGAACGGGACTCATTATGGAGGTAGAGAAATCAGAATTGAAGGAGTTGGGAGCGGGGTGGGCCCAGCCGGGCTGCCTCCTAGACATGGAGGATCAGCAGCACATGGCTGGTCTGGGGGTCCTTTTAAGGGGAGGAACAGGAGAGGGTTGGACCCAGGGCAGAACAGGAAGGGATGGGCTCCGGGACACTTTGGCACACACTGATTGGTGGCTCAATGTCTTGGAGATGTCTCTGTGACAGGTGCCAGTAATGTCATAACTTCACCCACCAATTATATTCCAGACTCTTTGGTTATATTTAAAAAAATTGAAAGTCTGGGCAGGATTCAGGGGCTTTGTAGATGCTTGAATCAGCCCTGGGCTTCCCCCCTGCCTCGACCTAACAGCAGTGCCCAACAATATGAGCACCTGACCAATCACACATCCCAGTAGTAAGTGGCTGTGGTTAAGCATGAAATACTGTTTTTCTTTCCATTTATGTGCATCCTTTTTTCAATTGGCTATTAAGTTAGTAAATAAAACACAAGTGTGTTAAATTGCATGAGAACTAACTACTTAATAAACTGAATTGTTAGTTACTTCTTTTGGCCTGGAATGCTGGGAAATAATTACTGAGACTGAGGGCATCATGAACCTAGAAAGTTTGGGACCCTCTGGGATAGATCCTCAGTTTTAGCATTTTGTTTGAAAAAGGCACACATGCATGAAATAGGGCAGTGCTTACAGTTCACCAAGACTTTGGAGGTTAATGCTGCTGAGAGGTTTGTGTGTGGAGGTGAAGCTTTGCAATCTCAGATTTATCTTGTGTACACATCCTTTGATAGTTCAAGGGAAGGCATAACAGATTTGGAAGTGGTAGGGAAGTGTGTTTGCTCTTGGTTTCTGGAATTTTCTCTGCATTGACAATTTATTCTGATCTTAGCTCCTAATGATCAACATTGTTTTGGCAAGTTCTGATTAGCACATGAATACTATGGTCCTGAGAGAATGCAAAGCAGACACATTTGCAGTTGAATATTCACTTAACATTTGGTCTAGAATTTGAAGTCTTAATTTCCACAGCCTCTGAATAATCTGCTGGGGCACTGGCCCAGATGTGAGCCCTTGGGGATGTGTTTTGTGCTCACAGTTTTGTGCTACATCCTTTGAAAGGAAAGGGAACAGTGAGGGATAAACTGCCCAATGAAATACATAAAGGCGTGAACACCTTGTCCTCAGTCATTACAGTGGTTCTCCTCTGCATTCATTTCTTTTATTTTCTTTTTAGTCAAAGTAAATTATGTGCCCATCGAGAAACCAGATACTATGGAAAGGTTTATGATGAAAAACAAGTGGCCTGTTCCACCTCTCCCTTCTAATCCCATTCCAGTTCCCCCCAGAAAATCTTTTGTAACTATTTTTTTTTTTGAGTGTGTCTACTAGTTACCCTCATAACCAATTGGGAGTATGCTTATAATGTACTTCCCCATTGACTTGTAATTTTAGACAACAATTATTGATGTCTGTGTTAGAAGAAAAACATCCTCCTCCCACTTAGGTCTCTATGTGGGGTCTGTGAATTAATTCACAACACACAGCTTAATAGAGACAAGTTTATTACTGTGGGAAGGCTTAGTACTGAGTAAGTTGCTGAAGATACAGGTGTAAAAGTTTATATATCAATTTAACAAACAAAAGGGAGGACTTTAATGGGAAAGTCTGGACAGTTCTATTGGCTGTTTTATGCTAATTGGTAGTTGAATTCTCACTTCCCAAAGTTAAGATCCAGTCTTCTCCGGAACAGGAAACTTCCTCAAGAAGGGTTATTGGTAACTGTACTTTGGCAAGGCTTTCCTTAAATTTAAATAATGATTTTGTGGTTGTTGCTAGTTCAGATATTTTTAGTTTAAAGTTGCATGCCACTTTGGCAGGCTGTTAATCCCTTCATTTTCCCCATTTGAAATTTCCTAAAATGTTTCACAAACAAGGTACTGGGTTGATTGCTATGGAGAGAAGGCCCTGGTTAGAAATTGAGAAATGAGCACTCCTCAAAGGGAAAAGGAACAAATATTAGAATGAGGAAAAAACAAAGATTAATGGTTGGAGCAGATTGTAAACCCAGAGGATTAAGCATTGGGGTTCAAAGCATTTTTTGATGGTGGAATGAGGATGGCAGTGATTGATGATGGACTTCCTGGTTTTCAGTTTTGTTACTGATGAGGTATCCTTTGTGTCCCCACCTGTTACTGGTGAGAGTGGAGATCTTGGATGCGGTGGGAACAAGAATTTCCTGAGGCCCCTGAGAAGGCAGGGTGGGGCAGGACTAACTCCTGACTCCATTTTGTACTGTGGGGCAGGGCGGAGCTATCCTCCATTTTGTAACTGGACCCTAGCCCTCACCCAACCAATCAGGGTCAGCCAAAGCAGTGACATCAATACCCCTATAAAACCCCTTGATCTGTTGAAGTTCATGCTCTTCCGCCATGCCGCTGTCATGTAAGTGGGACAGAGCCCGTGCTAGCATGGAACAGGCTTTCTGCTATTGCATCGGACTCGGCTCCCTGGTAGTCCTTGGGGATCACAAAATCTGGGCGTAACAGCCCCCACACAAGGATGAAGTATCCTGGTAGACTTTACTGATGATGTAAAATTAAGAGAGTTCCCCTCCAAGGTCCCATCTCCCTCCTTCCACCATGGGAAATAGTCCAGTCTTGTCTTCAGCAGAGCTAGGATTAATGCCACTGCCTAGGGTCTTGGCTCCACATTAAAGCACAGTCCAGTCCAGCTTAGCTTGTGCTCCCAGCTGTAGTTCGTTGTGCGTGGAGTCTGCACAGCCATGAGCCATGCATCTTCTAGAGCCACATGGTGGGCTAGCATGGGTTACAGGGCAAGTGAGAAATAGGAGCACAAGAGCAAGTAAGAGAGCGAGAACTCTTTTTCTCAGGGTTATAGCTGGGAGCTTTACCAATTAATCCTTCAGATTTCACTTGCTTGCAGTGGCTCTGCCCTCCTCTTTCTTCCCTACCTCCCAGCCAATTATCTTTTCCCCAGGTTAGACTGATAGGCAAGCACTTTCTCCCAGCCCCCCACCTTTCACTGTGTGTGCATCCACCTCTTCTCTTCCCCCAGCCATTTGCAGGGAATGGACTGGTGGTCCCCTTAGGAGTGTGAAGCTTGCAACTTTCTGGTGAAGCTGCCCAGATGACCATGCTTATAATGTCTGGCCTCCTCTTTTATTAATATAAACTAGCTAGTTACAATGGTAACAGTTTGAATGTCTTTAGTGATGACACCCCATACATTATTTGTTGTGGTGATCAGTCCTTTGAAGTTCATTTCAACTTAACCAGATTCAGTTTGCAGGACTTTTTTTCAGGTCCATGGGTAAAGGGCAGTTGCAAGACTATCTGGGCAGTCAGGTCTCAGTGTTCAGTCACACCAAGTCAGTAGGGTGGGAGAAAATTTGAAAATGTCCATTTTGAAGGTTGTAACCAGATACTGAATGAAAGTAGAAGAATAGAGAATCTGGTAAGGACTAAGAAAATGTATAAGAGGTCATGATTCCATCTAGATTTTAGGTAGGTAATAGAACCTCAAAGAAAAAAACAAGACTAGAATCTAATAACCCACATGAGTGTGTTATAGTATGCTACTGAAACATAAAATCTCTTTATAGTCACACCTTTTTTTCATCAAAGATAATCAAAGTAAGATTATTCTTATTTACAAAATAAGTCTGGTCCCATTAAATATGGCATGATTATTTATACAAGGGTAGCATGAAAAGTGATGGACTGTACAGAACTTTTCAAGTTTGCTTTGCTGGAACTTTTTACAGAATCTCAGATTGTAAAAACTCTGAGGTTAACCAAGAACTTGCCATTGATAGATCTTCCCTTTCCCCAACTGGTAGGCGGAGTATGACGAAATACCTGAGTACCTAACCATTACCTTATATGAAGTATATATTGAACCACCAATTAGCACCTGCCAAATACCCTAAGCCCTTATCCCTAAGTACCTGAGTGACTATGTACTTTATATGGACCATACACTAAGCCACCAATCAGCACATGTCAAGTACCCTAAGCCCTCATTTCTTCCCATTCCTCCACTCAAAAGGAGTGCTCACCTCTGCATGGGTTGCTGTTCTCCCCTAGCAAGACAGCCTGGCAGGTCTTTTTCCCCTAATAAAGCCTGTAATCCTGGTCTTTGGCTTGCGACTGGTCTTTCAGCCATCACACTTCATCTGCAGTACCTATAGATTTGAGTGAATTCTTTTCTTCCCTCAAATATTTGAAAGTTCTAATCCTGCCAAGAACCTTATAAATAAACCCATTTACTCTTAGCCACCTTGACCACCTTTTCATTTTTATATATTTTCCCTTTTTTATTTTATAATTTTCTATATCCATTCAAGTTTTTTCCCCCCTATACTTTATTTTTTTTCTCATCCTGGAGTAACCTTTAAACAATCTCTAAACAATTATTTTAGGACAAAATTATTTTTTCTTTCTTAACAAAAACATATCTTACATTCCTTGCATACAAAGTTGTTCTGATTTACACTTATTATCTCTAGTAGTTTCATTTGTACGTGTTGATTATAATTTGTAAGCTTTAGTAATCCTTATACAGAGAAAACCAGGAAGTAGATAATCATCAGTGATCTACCATAAATCATCATTTTGTAGCAGATTAAAAATTTTTATGAATATATATCCCATTTCACAACTACTATAGGTATATGCTTCTTTAAATGTTTTTATTTTTGGTGTCAGAAAAGATCATGTTTATTAATAGATTTATAGCTTTAGTTTCTTTTTAAAAATAAGTCACAAGTATATAAACTTAAACTTATGTTCATAATGAATGTTTTAGAAGGAATGATTTAGCTCTTTAGTGACTATCTAATACTTAGCACAACTCTGAGTTTTGAAGTCACCAAAAAGATTTTGGAGACTGTTTTTAGGCAGATAGAATAAAACATAATTATTTTCAAATAATTTTTTTCAGAACAATGACTCATTTTAATTAGTTTAAACATCTAGTAGATATACTATTAGCTTATTTACTAGTTAGTAAACCAGACAGGATCAAGAAATATGCCTGGTTTATATTTAATAATGACAACTCTAAAGATATACTTGTTTTCATTAAATCAATGATATCAAACTAGTCTTAGTTACCAAATATTTATTAAAATAATGTGAATTTGAAAAACATTTGGCTTACTTTCTATATTTCTGAGAATTTTAGGAATGCTTTATTTATATAAATGCTCTTCTTTCTCTAAACTAATTAGAATAGACCTATTTTAAGAGGTTTCATAAATTAATTTGGCCTACCAGATGGAAGTAGGTAAATATCATCTATAATAATCTAAATAATAAAAGCATAATATGCTAATTAGACCAGACAGCTGAATGACTTCTGGATGTCATTCTGGACAACCTTCCTGATGAAGCTGTGGTGGTGGGGGTGAGGCAGAGGTGGTTAGGGATGATCAGGCAGGCAGACAGAGGCAGTTAGGGGCAATCAGGCAGGCAGGCAGAGTGGATAGGGATGATCAGTCAGATAGGCAGGCAGGTGAACAGTTAGGAGCCAGTGGTCCCAGATTGCAAGAGAGTCCAGGCTGGGCTGAGGTGCCTTCCCCTCCCCTCCTGTGCATGAATTTTGTGCACTGGGCCTCTAGTCCTATATAATAAAAGCCTAATTTGCTAAGTGTCTGGTCAACTGGTTGGCCATTCAACCAATCGAAGCTAATATGCTAATGATATACTAAGGCCACTCAACTGCTTACTATGACGTTCACGGAGGGGGCAGATGCTCAGACCAGTAGGTTAGTGTGCTGCTGGGGTTGGGCAGATTGGGACTGAGCAAGACAGGTCACACATGCTTTCCTATGGTCCCTCCCTGGCTGGCCAACCTGCCACATCTCTCCCTAGCCCCCATAGTGCACTGGTGGGGTCTCTTGTCTGGCTTGTACTCTTTTGAAATCCAGGACCCCAAAGGGGATGTTGGAGTGACAGTTTTGGCCTGATTCTGCAGGCCAGGCCAAGGGACCACACTGGTGCACAAATTGTGCAACAGACCTCTAGTAGATACATAATTACATAAACATATAGACTGATGCAAATAGATATTTTATGGTTTTCAATCTAAAATTTCAGCTATAAGTTAGTCATAAACACAGTAACACAAAACTCACTAGTATATTAAAACTCACTAGTTCTCATTGTCTCTCTTTCTTATTTTCATGCAAATTGTATTTCTGGCAGATGGAACAAGTTCATTATCTGCTCAATATGAGGCTAAAGGGATTTCTTTAAAAAAACAACAACAACAGTATTTGCAGAGGAGATTTTTAGGATTTTCATTTGCCTTGAGATGTAATCATATGGAGGCTGTGGACTAAATTGTGAAAAAGGGGCTCAGGAGGTACCACACAGCTCTCTAGGTGTCCCCAAAGTACATCTAAGTGAAAAAAACTATTCAGCCTGTTTCAATTAGCCTTTGTAGTTTGAGTGGCTATTTTGGGGGTTCCTGAATTCATTGAGAGCTCCTGATGGAGCAGGGGACCTAAAGCTTGAGTGACTATGAGAGTTTCTGAGTCTCAGTGAGAAAAGAAAGGCATCATAGGAGCCAATTTCAGATTTTAAGTTTTCTCAAAGAAGCCATTGAGGTTCTCTGTTATCTTTAGTGAGTCCTGTCAATAAGAAGGGAAACAGAGTGAGCATTGGAGCAGTGAAATGTGAAGTCAGCAGGAGTTTGGGAGGAGTGCAAGGTATTACATTCAGAAGAGATACTTCTGGGTGGTGAAGATTATATCTCAGAGGAGAAGAGAACGGGGTTATAATTGCAAGCTTCATTTGAGCAGATGGTAGAGAAAGTTTGCACCAGTATTTGTTGAAAAACATCCCATTCCTGATCCTCTATTTTAATTCTAGTCATAGGTTCTGTAAAGTGAATGGCTGACCCTGTTAATTACCTCTAATCATGAACCCACTAATCTGTGATAGCAGATGGCAATACCGAGATGGTAATTTTCAGCACTACAAAGGCAATGGATTTGAATTTAAGCAAATCCCTAAATTTAGGAGAGCTGGAGACAGTAAGAATGCTTAGGTCCCCAACCTGACAGTTAGCTACTTCTAGACATAGACTTAACAACTTTGGCCCCTTAGTAGGGGAAAGAGAGAGAGAACATTCTTTCTGGCTTTCAAAGCCAAGCTCTCAGGACACAAAATGACATTTTTAGATAGCATAGTATAAAAACAGTTATTACTTATTTTACTAATAAAAGCCTAGGTGGTCCTCACGCTGCCACGCTGTGATGCCCTCATGCTGTCACAAAATGGCTGAGCACACAGCAGAGGCAGGGTTCCTGCAACCCCCCCTCCTCCCCCCCACAGAGTCGGGACCCTGGCTCGAGCCTACCTCTTTGGGGCAATCCATTGAGGAGACCTAGATCGGTGGGCAGGGCCTACCTCTTTGGGGTGTTCAATTGCAGGACTCCCGTACTGTAAGAGGGCACAGGCCAGGTGCCTCTCTTCCCTTGAGTGCACAAATTTTGTGTACTGGGCCTCTAGTACTTAACAAAAAATAATTGGAAAATATTTTTTTATTTCCCATGATACAGTTAGATATTTTTATTCCTCATTTCTTTTCCAATAATACTTCTTTGAACAGCTTTTGGGCCTCTAGTATTTAATAAAAAAATAATTGAAAAATATTCTTTTTTCTTCCCCATGATATAGTTGGATATTTTTACTCCTCATTTCTTTTCTAATAATACTTCTTTGAACTGCTTATAGCTTTTAGGATAGCACTCTTTTCTTTTATATAGTAGTAAAACTGAATGGTCAAATTTCAGCGACTTGCTGGTCTGCTCTTATTCAGTTCACATTATACTGATGTCAGACCAATGTGATGGCATCAAACCATATGTTCTTGCTACAAAAGCATTTGACCATAGTGTAGTTGGGATCTTACTTACCTAGCAATAGGAGGTTTTGAGACTTGTAGGAATTAGTTTCCAGCTTTACAAAAATGTTTATTCACTTTGTATTATAGGCTTGCTCTGGTAGACCAGCTCTTTGTTAATAAGGTCCTTTGCATCTATAAGTTCAATGTATAGGCTATCCATATTTAAGATTATTCTTAAACACTCTGAAGTACATTGGGTGCCATCATAAGTTAAATCTCTCTTGGAGAAAATGGTTTTAAAACACAAAAGTATTTGTGGATTCCAAATAAGTTAGAGTTTCTATTTTAAGTTGATTTTAGAGAGGAAGGAGAGAGAAAGAAAGAAAGATAGGGGGGGGGAGAGAGAGAGAGAGAGAGAGAGAGAGAGAGAGAGAGAGAGAGAGAGAGGAAACAAAAAATTGTTTTCCACTTATTTGTACATTCATTGGTTGACTCTTGTACATGCCCTGACCAAAGATCAAACCCACAATCTCTGTGTCTCTGGATGACACTCTAACCAACTGATCTACCCAGCCAAGGATTGAATAAGTTAGAGTTTTAGTAAACAAATTGACAAAACCCTATTTAAGTTGGCTGCTCATTGGTTATAACAATTTTTTGAGTTCTAAAGTAGTCTTACTTTCAAAAGCCGAGTCTTATTTTACTTATTTTTTGCTATATTACTATTTATTGCAGCCTCTTTATAACATCAAACAACTCAGGCACAACCAGTTCATCTTTTTTTAGGTTTACTGTGTCCTCTTCACAGACCATTAATTTGTTTTGAGAAATTGCTTGTCAATCTCTGTTTTACTATAACCCTTTTCTCTATCCTCATCTTCAATGCATTTCTGAACAGAGAAGGATATGTTTCTTGTCCCATATTTAGAAAATATGATTTTATTGCAGACCCATCTGCTAACTTATTTTCTGTGGCTGGCAACAATGATAGTCATGCTGTAGGCAGGAGGATACTTCCCTCTACTTTTATAATGTCAAAAATCCAATTAAGTGCTGCTGCATGGTTGAAGAACAAGAGGAGTGATTAAAAAAACCTTTCATTATGAAAGCCCCAGTATCACAGGTAAGCAAATCACTTCTATTTTTTAGCAGTTGTCTGTACAAGGTGTGGAGGACATTTAAAAGATAAGATCTTTTCATTTTCTATGGAAGAAAATTTACAGACCGAGTGGAATTTCCTAAAATTTACATTTTGTAATTTGGTTTGATGAATGCACATATTGTTGAGTAATGTCTAGTTTTATTTGGACATGGTTGTTGGTAGAGATGATTTGAAATTCCATTTAAAAAATAAAAATAACAAAAAGCAGGGGAAGAAGTTTTTAGTTGCTGCATTTCTGTGCTTCATTTGATAGACAGTGAAAAGCATGATCACTGGAAAGACCTTATAGAATGAGTAAGATTTCATTCTGATAATGTTACATTCAGTAAGGGACCAATACAAAGTGTACCAAACTTTTCCCTATGAATTGTCCATAGGACATTTAAGTTGCATCTTCTTAATCAGAATGTGTAATTTTACTACTTTATTCAATTTCATAGTGCAATCACGGGAAGGATATAGTAATGTGTGTTTGTTTTCATGATATGTCTGCTAAGATAATTCAGCAGCCACTACTTTTGACTGAGCAATGGTATCTTTTTAGGAAATAAAAGTTTTTTGATTGATTTAGAAGTACTTGCCTGTCTCATCCTAGTTAGTTGAGATTCAGTCTCACATCCACGTCTTCACCATATCTGACTGCCTTCTGGCATACTGATCAGTACTCTGTTTGAGTTATTGACTTCCCTAATCTAGTTGTATGTGTCTTTCCAGCTTTCATAAAATAACACAGCTATTTAGTCATCTTGATCTGTGATGTCTGGGTCATGTGGGTATGAGTATTGGAATTGTTCTCATTTTGATTATATGAACTCTCAGAACATGATCACAATATTCATAATGTGGAAAATTAAATTAGCACTATTTCACTACAAAGCACAACAGTTACCCCACAGGCAAAGCCGAAGTTTCCTTGCACATATCCCATCATAGTCAGTGATCCATGATTGTGAACCATGAATAATGGTTATTAACATCAGCAGTCAGGAGAAAGGACAGTGACAGCATCTATGGAAGGTGAATAACCTCTGTGATATCCGTTTGACACTGAAGATAGTATTATATTCAGCCTCTATTTCTTGGGCTGCTTGCATGGGTTTTGTACTTTCCACCCATTCTCCTGTACTCATGGTGGGAAACCAGAACTTTTTACACCTGGAAAAAGTGAGGCAGCAGGCACCTTAGAAAGGTCACCTGTAGGGGAAGGAGTGGGAGTAGAGAGAAGGAGGGGGAGTAGAGACACAACTGCCCCTGCCCCCCATGCAGACCTATCGTTAATCTTTAGGTCTCAGTTCCATTTCTCACTCTTACCCTTTGAGCTGCCTCAACCCCCAAGATATCCAGGTAGAATGATAAACAGATTGATTTCTCTGTGGCATGATATAAGCCAGAGATTCTCAAATGTGTTGGTTGTGGACCCTTTATATTCTTAAAAGTTATGGAGGACTCCTCATCTGGATGATAGCTATCAATATCTAATGTATCATACCTGGCTGGTGTGGCTCAATGGCTGAACATTAATCTATTGCCAGAGTTCTCTTTCCAGCATTAAGAAGGGTTTAGCAATCTGGAGAAAGGCTGTGCATAGATTAAGTAAGAGTCCAAAGATAAAAGATAATTTTGAAAGGCATTAGGGGTCAGAGGAGCCTAGTTGAAGGAGCTAAATTCTAAGTTCTCTTTGTCTCAGGACCCCTTGCTTTTTATTAACACTATTTGTCCCAAGGCAAGGTGAAGATATACATTTCAAAGGGTAGGGTTAGTCTACAGAAGCATTGTCAGATTGGGGAATTGCCTTCGGCTAGTCAGGTGTTTGGCCAACAGGAGACAATAACATTTATGCCCTGAGCTGTCTGGCAGCAAATGCATCCCTTTCAGGTTTTGGGAAATGCCTTTAAGCCATTCCAACAGGTGATAATCTTATTGAGTTCCCAAGTTCCATCAACCTTTTGAGTTTTATCTTGCAATTATGACATTCTGGTATTGGCTTCCAGCAATCTGTGAACCAGGAGGTCATAGTTGGATTCCTGAGGTTGTGGGCTCAAACTCTGCAGCCATTCAATGATTCTCTCACTTCATTGATGTTTATATCTCTCTCTCCCTCTCCCTTCCTTTCTGAAATTAATAAAAAAGAAATTACTGTATCATTATAAAAACTGAGAAAAAAATTAAATAATTATTTATTAACTTGTTTTAAAAGAATAAAAATAAGCTCATTACATGTTAGTAGAAAAAGGTTTTTTTCCACAAAAAATAACAGTTTTCAAATCAAAACAAACAATTTAGTGAAGAGAGTAATATTGTTTTACATTTCTGCAAATCTCTTTAATGTCTGCATTAATAGAAGGCACCTAGATTTTCATATCTACTTCTTTTTAAAAAATTTCAAAATACTTAATTCTTTGGTTGACCTATGGATTCTTCTAGGAACCCATTTTGACATATTTCTTTAATTAGTTAGATGGGCTGCTTTTGAATAGAGAAGGAAACATTTCTTCCATCCTGCAGGGAATGTGTGTTCTTTCTTTGGTTCCATCATTGCTCACATCTACTTCTGCATTCAGTCTGCTGGGATACAAAATTTTGGTTGAAGTATATAGAGAAAATTGGGCTCACACAGATATGTAGCTGGAAAAGGGAGAAGCATTTTAATAACCTTTCTAGATAATTATATATATTTTTCTATTTTTACACCAAAACTTCTATTGTTTTAATATACACAATTGTTACAACAGTCGAAATTGGAAAATTTTTTTCTTGCAAATGTATGCGAGTGAATAAAATGACTATTAGTACAGTTTGGTGCCACTGACTAGATTCATGAAAAGGCTCCTGCAATTTTGCCCACCATTACTTTTGTACTATCAGTTCTAATGTCAACAAAATGGAAAAGGCCAATAACATTTTAGAATTATGAAAATGTAACAATGGCCTATGGAGCCTCTGGAAGATGGGATAGAACCCCAGTGTTCTGCAACTGTCACTTTAAGAGCGGCTTCTCTTGGCCATGTCTTTCTTTGCCTTATTGGTCCATCAGCTGACTCCTATCCTCTTTCAGAGACACTTTGAATTCTCTTTTCGGTACAGGCTTTTCCATTTTATATTTCCAATCCTTTTTACAGTAGAATCCCACTGCATTGAGAGAAAGCAGCAGTGTGTCTGTGTTACATCTATTTTTGACATTTGCCTTAAGAATCATAAAACTCACAGGCAAAAACTCGAATAAAGGTGACAAATATTGTTTTTCAAACATGCCCATTTCTTAAATAGAATATTTTAAAAGTTCAACACTAGGACATTATCTGTTCTTCATCTACACGGACTCTATCCTCAGCCAGCATTGGTTCTCATTTGTAAGGTTAGGAGGATCTGCTTAGAAATCTCCTGAGATTGGTCAGCATGTGAACCTCTGGTAAAGAGTTAGTCTTCCTCTTCCTTTGGTCCTGTGCAATAAAAGGTTGACTCACCAGGCCCAGGTGTTCAGACCTTACACATTTGAAAGAAATTCTGGTCCTTGACTGCTCCTGGGAAATGACTTCTAAATCCTTGGAATATTCTGCCTGATGAATGTCTGTTTACCTGTAGTCTTAAGTCATGCCAGATAGTTTATACTGACAATGTGATTTGTGCTGAGGACTTTAAGCCACACAGTGTCAGTTTGACCTCTGGAGTAGCTAGAGACTGAAAACTGAGATAACCTAAGTGGATACCCCTTGCCTATGTGACTGACCCCCCAGTTAAAATCCTGGACACCAAGGCTCAGGTGGGCTTTCCAGGTTGGCAGTATTCTGTGGTGTTGTCATACATTGTTTGCTGGGAGAATTATGCATTGTCTGTCTAATTTCATGGGGAGAAGACAATGAGAAGCTCATGTGTGGCCTCTCTCTTCTGGACTCTGCCTCTGTGCCTTTTATATTTCTGTTTGTAACCTGTATGTTTTTGCGATCATAAACCATAACTGCCAGTATAATAGTTTTTCTGAGTCCTGTGAGTTTGTTTGTTTGTTTGTTTGTTTATTTATTTATTTATTTATTTTTAATCCTGACTAGAGGATATTTTTCCACTGATTTTTAGAGAGAGTGGAAGAGAGAGGGAAAGAAGAAATATTGATGTGACAGATACACATTGATTGGTTTCCTCCTACATGAGCCCTGACCAGGTCCTGGCCCAGGGAGGAGCCTGCAACTGATGTACATGCCTTTAACTGGAGTCAAACCCAGGACCCTTTGGACCACAAGCCAATGCTCTATCCATTGAGCCAAACTGGCTAGGGCCTGTGAGTTCTTTTAGAGTCACCTAACTGGAGGGGCCCCCAATAACAGATCCCTTTGACTTACTGTGCTCTATTCCAAATTACCTAAAAGAGAGAAGTTAGACACAGATGCTGCCCACTTTCAAGGAGAGAATGGTTAATACTCTCAAAGTATAGTATAGAAGAAATACTGTAAGAAAGATCTACAGCACATGTGTCAAACACAAGGCCCGAGGGCCAAATCCGTCCCGCCAGGCCTTGCAATGTGGCCCGCACCGCGCTGTCATCACTGCACTCCGCTGCATTTCCATCATAATGACAGTTTATGACTGTTCAGTAAACCATTCGGCCCGTGATTTAGGCTGGATTTTAGATTTTGGCCCCTTCTCTGATTGAGTTCGACACCCCTAATCTACAAGTTCACACGGCTTAGAAAAGAAAGGAGTATATCTAGCTGGGATATTTTGACCCAAAGGTGCAGGGGCTAGAAATATATGAAAACTCAGAACAAGAAATACAAGTTGTGTTTTGAAATGGGATCAATTGTTGGCCAAATCCTGAATTGGAAAGTCCAATGTCTCTAGTTCTCCCTCCCTGACCTTTTCTTCCTTTTGTTTTGTTTTCGCTGGAATTCTTTGCCATCAGGCTGGCTCTACCAAAACAAAAATAATTGACAAAATTTTGACAAACCTCTTCCATACCAGTAAGTTCTGCCTTCTAGGTATTTGCTCATAACAGCCTTTATCTGGAATGGTGTCTGGGAGTGCTCCATCTCTGATTAGAGCAACATCTGATATCAGCAAGATAATATTTTTAGAGAAGTGGATATAGATTTTTCTTGGTCACTGAACTGATTGCTTCCAAGGATGCTTGCAAACCTAAATATATCTTAGTTTATCTAGAGGCAGAGTTGGGTTAAAAGAAACAATAGGGTATCAGGCTGTCATTTCCTTTCCTCTTTCTTCCTCAACCTACAGTTTTTTAAAATTAATTGCTATAGATGTTCCCACTATTGACCCCTTTCACCCAGATACCACCCCACCCAAGACTTTCTGTGTCCATGGGTAATGCATGTATGCATATAAATTCTCTGGTTAATCTTTTCCCTAAGACCCTTTAACATTTCATGTAATACTGGTTTGGTGGTGATGAATTCCTTTAGCTTTTTCTTGGCTGTGAAGTTCTTTATCTGCCCTACAGTTCTAAATGATAGCTTTACTGGGTAGAATAATCTTGGTTGTAGGTCCTTGCTTTTCATCACTTTGGATTTTGTTGCCCCTTCCTGCTGGCCTGCAAAGTTTCTTTTGGAAAATCAGCTGACAATTGTATGGGTACTCCCTTGTAGGTAACTATTTTTCTTATTTCTTGAATCCAAGAATCCAAGACTACCATTTGAGCAAAATTCTCCCTGTGCCAACTCCCCTTCCCTTCATTTCCTCTCCCTGCATGTGACCATGACCTCTGGACAGGCTACCCATGGCTCAAGGCCCAAAGATTTTGGACCTCTGGGCTCTCAATCTCCTAAGGCATCTAGCTTGGGGGAAGTGAGCTGGGGGTAGCTGCTTGAGGACAGTGTGTGTGTGTGTGTGTGTGTGTGTGTGTGTGTGTGTATGTGTGTGTGTGTGTTTGGGGGTATATGTGAAAAGATTTTCTGTGTTAATAGAGGCTTAAAAAGACTATCACCAAGCTTCCACTTCAGCTCCCAGAGTTTAAGGATATTTGGTAAAATGAGAGCTGGGAAATACAGATAAAAGTATCAGCATTTATGTCAGCTATACATAATGCAGAATATCAAGAAAACAAAACTCTGAAATTGGGTGTTTTGGGCAAGATTATTAATAGGAGTCATTTCTGAGCACAAGTGACCATTTCAGTTCATTTCTATGCAATATGGTAACACCTATGTATAGTAATCAACATGTCACTTCCTTATATTTTACTTGAACAATAAACTCTATGGTATGCTCACTTTCCATCAGTTTCTATTTTGGATGTGGTGGGTGTCAATCCACAACTCTATGTAAGTGAAAAGAAACAGTTTGGCAAGACTCCATTGATGGATGTGCCAATTTGGTACTCTTGTGGTTTTTGCATTCTAGATAGTTTTGCAAATTCCACACAATCATTCACTCAATAACTGCCTGCTATGTGCATGCCTGCTATGTGCTATTTCCCTCTGCAGAGAAGTCAGGGGCAAGCAAGAATTGTGATTGTGAGGTTGTGTTTATAACTCCCTCTGAGGAAAGTTCTCTCAGATAGTGAGGAAGTGGCTGCCTGGGTCATCCTCTAGAGCAGCCACCCAGCACATGTATGGCTCTTAAAGCCAGCCACTGACTCCCACATAGCCACTGGCAGGAACCATTGACCTTGCTGTTGCAGGGACCCAGTCCAGCCCCATTCCAACATGGCTCTATCTTCATTTGACCCTTTGTTCATTCCAGCTCTTGGCAGAGGCTGCCACTCTCCTGTGCGATCTCCTCAATGACCCCAAGCTATAACACATCTCTGGCTACAGACCCTGAGCTCTACCACCAGCACCAATGCTGCCTTTTCCTCCTTCTGCTCTTCCTGCTCTTAGCTGGAAACAGCATGGGGCCTTTCTCTATCCTGGGAGAATTTAAATCCTCTCCTTTCATTATCTTCCTTTTGGCTTCCTCTGCTTCTCTTCCAACTGCTGTAAGTTTTTCAGATCTCATGTGGAGCACCTGGCCATAGTCAAACCCCATGCAGCATCTCAGGTAACTCAGGGACTGGAGGGAGGAAGCCCCAGGTGCACATATACCTGCTCTAAGTTCCTAGATTATTTATTTAGAAATATTCCTCTTAAAGGAGGTGGCTCATGTAGAAGAAGCAGAGACAACATAATCTTGGGGGAGCCAGTTCTTAGGACAATAGGTCATCTGTGATTCTGTGTTTGACACCATTTCCTTTCTTTGCTGCAAACTCTTATTCGTGTTTGATTGGGATTTTCTGCAAATAGTTGAATGAATGCACATAGTTTGGTAACAAGGCATTAGTATTTCCTAAAGACCTTCTAGTTATCCCCATGAAAACACCTGCATTAGAGGAATGTTTGCAAACATTGAGCTCCTCTGGTTCTTGCACCAAACTCAGCATCAGCAGGGTCAAATTCTCATGGGTGTAGGTAGATAAAACAGGCATCTCTTAAACTCAGCTTACCTCCAGTGTCTAGTAGTCTGGAAACCCATTTATTCAAAAGTACTCACTAGGACCCCCCTCTCTGATTTAGTTAAAGTTAACCAAATTAGCTTGAAGAGAAATGGCAAATCCATTCTCTTATATGCAAGCTGTATTGATTATAGATAATTCTGAGCCACCTGACTGCAATTGTTCACGATTCAGCTCTTGAGTCTTTGTCAATTGTATCTTTTAAAAACACACACATTTTTATTGATTTCAGAGAGGAAGGGAGAGGGAGAGAAAGATAGAAACATCAATGATGAGAGAGAATCATTGATTGGATGCCTCCTGCATGCTACCCACTGGGAATTGAGCCCACAACCTGGACATATGCCCTGACTGGGAATCAAACCAGTGACCTCTTGGTTCCTGGGTTGATGCTCAATGACTGAGTTACAACTGGCTGGGCCAATTGTATCTTTAATTTCAGCTTTCTTCACTCCCAGGTGACTGGGCTCTGTGATCTTGAAGTGTTGGTAATCAAAACAGCACAGCATGGCTGTTAATTACCCAGGCTGCCTTGGATTTGAATTCCAGCTGCTGCCCTCCAGCTTGTCTTTGAGGAGCTGTGTGTTCTCACTGGGGCAATGCTGGCAGCAGTAAATGTTTTCAGGGGAGCAGCAAGAGTTCAGGACAGTATGGGCAACAATCGCATTTATCATAATCTCAGATAATGTGTGTGGAAGTTCACTGAAATTTGTGTTTTTAATAAAAAAAGTGAACTCCAGCCCTTTGGGCCAGGCACTGGGCCATATGCTGAGGGTACAAAGACAAGAAAAACTTTACCCCTCTACTTCCTTTTAGGCTATTTGCAGGTGAAAAGCCAACAGGAAACTGATGGTAATATTTGGAAAAGGTGAAGAGCTCATGAGATTCATTTAAAAGAAAAATTTGGAGAATTATGAAAAATGTTTGTTTACTTCTTTTCCAGTCTGTTCTTCTCCTCGCCTTGTTTCCCTCCCTCCCTCCCTCCCTCCCTCCCTCCCTCCCTTCCTCCCTCTATCCCTCTCTTCTTTTCCTCCTCTTGTTTACACAAGTGCCTCCTTATCAGTCTGTCATTTCCAATCTAGAAAGTGTTGAGAGGAATTGGTCTGAAAGTCTGTTCAGCATTTTGTATGCATCCTGTCCCAACCATTGTGTTTGAAAACGCCTGTGCTATTTAATCTAATTTGCCATTCTTGGGAGTGAGGGTTTACTAGAGCTAAATAACATGCAAATCTATTTAAACAATATGCAGCAACTGCTATGGCACCACGGGGCCATTGCAAGGCAGCAGTGACTCAGTGGAAGAAATGTCTGCTGAGTCTCCACCATGTGCCAGGCACACTGTGCATGGTCACCTGGTGAATATGGGAATGAGGCCCCTGGGCTTCTTACTCATGAACTGACTGGTAGCCTGCAGAGGTTGCTGGCTACACATAACCTTAATGTAGACTCACCTGGCACCCTCACCTCTACCTGCATGACACTGCAGCCCTTGGGAGCCTGCAGTCCTCACTGCATGCTTGGGGACGTAGGCACAGAGAGGCAACTGCAGTGTTCTGTGGTCCCTCAGGATATAAGTGTTTTGACAGGATCATTGCCCTTGGGTGAGAAAGGAATAGCCAAGAAAGTCTACACTCTATTCAGCCATCCTCACATGAGGGCTACAGGGACTGGATTGGTCTGTGTTAGTTGAATATCTGTAATAGAAAACATTTAACGCCAAGTTTCACATTTTGATTTGCAGATACCTATGAGTTGGACTCAGTTGTCAGAGGAGAGAGTGGAAAAGATGAAGCTGCCCTGCCCTAAAAAAACTTAAACATGCTTTTATGACCAGGAAGCATTCCTATCTATGTTTTTGAGAGTCAGCATTCTGTTTCCTCTTTGTTCCCTGTTTAATAACAATAGCTAAAGTTAACATTATCCAGGATAAAAAAAAATTGTGAGTTTGCACTTATGAATTTGGACTAGGTAGTTTGAAACCTGGGGTCATCCTGCTAATGAGCACATTTGGAATTCTGGACCTGAACGGAAGCATCTTCCTTCAAGGGGAAAAAGGGAGTTGGCACCTTTTGCAGAGACAGACAGCTAACCTTTGGGATGTGCTAGGGGCTGTGAGTGGATTGCAAGGCATGTATTATTTTTGTTAGTAAGACTAGTAAAGCATTGTTTTAGGAGAAATGCTAGGGGGAAGGAGGTGCTTGTGCTGATTTGGGACAGTGATGTTTTTTCTAACATTTCTGCAGCCCCAAATCACTCAAGGCCAGTGTTTTTACTCACACTCTCCCATCACCCCTTAAACCAGTTCTAACCCTCTAGCCCCTCTCTTGGAAGCTTGGGAATTGAAGCAAAGCCTTCTGGTAGCCTAGTCCCTATTCTGCAGCTCCAAGCATCAAATTACTGGAAAGTTTAACATTTGGAAGGTTGTATTTATTTTACTGTTTTCATGGCAGGACTGGAAATCATTAACTATTTTGAAGGAAAGTCATGGCTTTAGGGAAATAATATTTAGGAGATAACAAATATTCATGTCTTAACACGGCATCCTCTGACCTCAAAACACACCCTCCTCCACATTAGTCTCATGCTTTCTTTTGTGTCTTGTCTCCCCAAAGGCCACAGTAGATGAGTATGATGTTCCTCCATCCTAACTCCCTTTCAAAAAAACCACAATTTTAAACTAAAGTAATTTGAGATGCATATGTCAGGGGCTTTGGGCTGAAATATCTTGTGACATGGGATAGGGCTTTGTGAGGGAGTATCCTGTGGGAAAGGGTATCTTGGTGCTACAGAGTTGATACTCCTGGAAAAGAAGGGACAAATGTGTCTCCCTGGTATGTCAACAATCCTCATTTCACCAAGACATGGGTAAAATTCTTCTCCTGGGTCCTAAACTATTGCAATAATTAAAAAAAAAAATGAGTGGAGAAATTCTAATGATTGATTCAAGGCTTTTAAGAATGTATGATATGCCAAAACCAGTTTGGCTCAGTGGATAGAGGGTCGGCTTGCGAACTGAAAGGTTCCAGGTTCGATTCCAGGCAAGGGCATGTACATGGGTTGTGGGCACATCCCCAGTAGGAAGTATGCAAGAGGCAGCTAATCGATGTTTCTCTCTCATTGATGTTTCTAACTATCTGTCCCTCTCCCTTCCTCTCTGTGAAAAATCAATAAAATATATATAAAAAAAGAAAAAAAAGAATGTAAGATAACTTTAAGAATAGTCTAAAAGAATGCTCCTGCCATTGATGAGAAAGAACAGAGCATTATAATTGTAGTACTGGGAGCCAGTATAACTCGGGCATGGCAGGTTGAAGGTAGAAAAAGACATATTCTATTTTTGAAATAGCTGGACACCTAAATTAAATCTCTACATCTGAGCCACCAGGGAGGAGATGGTTGTCCGTCCCACTGGGCTGGGAGACTACTGATAACTCGCACTCATTATGGAAAGGGAGCTTGTTTGAGTTGAGATCAGAGAGCAGATCAGTCACCACCCTGAGTTTTCAGTTGAGATGATGAAGGCTAAGAGGAATAAAGGGACCTTCCGAGGTCATTGGGTAAGGGCCAGTGGTCAGAACTCAGCCTTTTGGCACTAAGACCAGTACCACATCCACTTTACTATTCCGTGTCTCCATGTCAGTGCTTTTCTCATTAGTTCCCAGAATGCAACAGATATCCGAGAAATGGTCACCCTCCCATTCCTGTTCTCTGAAAAGAAAGTGGTACTTGGATGGGAGAACGGAGGTGCTCTGTGGTGCTTTGCTTTGATGATGTCCATCTCAGCTTCTGGGTCTCCCTGCTCTCCTGAATCTCCTGGTGGCTCTTCTGCCTGTTTGATTGTTACGTTCTGATCTCACTCAGAGATTCCTGATTTTCTCCACATCCCTCAGATATTCTTCCTTTGGGTTGTCTCAGACATCCATGTCCCCATCAACCACTTATACCTGGTGATACCCAAATTATCTGCAGTCAAAGCTTCTTCCCTTGGCTTCCAAAGCCTGTGGGACATGCAAGTATATTCCCCCAGCAGGTGGCTGACAGGTCTACATCTTCCTCACGTCCCTTCTCATAATCCTTTATCATCACTGTAACACTTACAGGAGCAGCTAACCTAGCACACGGGACCCTCCGTGATCATCTTCAACCTCATTTTCTAACATTATCTTTTTACAATCCATGCTGTTCACTATGCATCATGATGCCACCTATACCCATTGTCTCCTTCTATCCCTGAGCACACACACCTGTCTCAACTCTCTCTGTACCAACATGTCAAGACATAGAATGCACTACTATCCATAACATTTTTTCACAAAAAGAATCCCTTAAGAAAAGGGATATGTATGTTCCTGCAGAGTAGGATGTCCCAGAAACTCGGTGGGGAAGGATGTGGAGTTTGAAAAATCCCCAGAGTCATCTTGTATGCCACCCCCTCTTTCACAAGAGCATTTTCTACTTCCTTGAAAATAGCTGCTTAAGGGAGATAAGATACCCCCACTCTTTCCCCATGGGAAACAGAGGCTGCATTGTCCCCAGTGTGCTTTTGCTTCCTTAGACAAAAGACCCTCTGTCACCCCTGAGACAGAGTTGGGTTGAGAGCCTGAATGTTTTCCTGCTTAATTGATGAGGCACTAATAAAGCAGCCCTGTTCCTTGGACTGCAGACCTCTTGATGGCAGGATCCTCAGATCCCTTTTACGCACGTATTAAATTGCAGCCCAGAAGCCAAGTCTCCTACTCTTTGTGAATTTAATGGAAAGCTAGGAAGGCAGGAGCAGCAACAGGTAAATGATGAACAAGAGCCATTGTGTGCCTAGGAGTTATTAAATTTTCTTTGGGACAGTCTCAGAAAAATGCTCCTGGGCCTTATCTTAGAGGAATAGATAATGAATCAGAATGGACCTTAGAGGTTGTCAGAATCCCCTGCCAGGGTAAAAATCCCATCCACAGTGACCCTGAAAAATGGTTATATCCAGCATTAAAAAACACACAACAAAAACAAAACCACTCCCTGTGACAGGGAGCTCACTGAGGCTTGAGGCAGCCATTCATTATTAGAAAATAGAAAGCTTATGTTAGCAGGTATCCACTTCATAGTTGGCTAGAAACACAATCTTTCTAGAATAAGCTTCTGGATGGAACCCAAAATACATTTTCTCCATATTCATTGCTTGTGGATATACATAAATCTAGATAATTCAGTTCAAAGGGCTCATGGAGTGGAAGGACTCTGAATCTGGTGCCATGCACCCTCAGTTTGATAGGAAAGCACAGTTGCAAACATTTTGTCCACTGCCCGGCCAAAGGATGCAGCCACAGTCCCCAATCACTTTCAGTGTGAACACATCCAAGGTGACAGTTGTTCCAATTTCAGGAAGTACTGACTGGAAAGAGGAAGCATAATGACAGAAATATATTATAATTCAATAGCCTTTAAGTTAATTTCTTTCCTAAACTACTACAGCACTTACATTCATTAAACATTGATTTATGAATATAGAATATTATTCATTCATCAAAAGTTAATTCCTGATGTGTAGATGAATTCTTAGATCTGTTGCAAAGACTCTGAGGTCCTCCCAAGCATCTGACTTCTACATGTCGGAATATAACTACTGTGTTTGATTTTTCAGTTTTGAAATTGGGTCACTTGACACTGGGAGTGTTTCTTTGTGGTGGATGACTGATCTTTTCTTCCACATTTTCTTTTTCTTACCTTTAATCATGTTCTGAGAACACCTTTCTCTGCTATTGAACTCACCTCCCCATGTTATCTGGCACCGACTTAGCAGTCAGGTTGAACAAAATCAGTCATGGTTGCAACAAAAACTTGTAAGGCTTTTTTGGGCTTAGTAGGTGCCATGGGAGGCAATCTGACACAGTTCTAACAAGGCAGGCTCAGGACATGGATTAATGCACTATAACTGAATGCCACCATTCCTTGTGTGACCTTGGGCAATTCATTGTACCTCTCCAAACTTTGTTTTTCTCATCTGTTAATTGGGGGCAATGATAACATCTATCTCCTAGGGGTGGTGTGGGGATTGACTGGATTGATGGACTAGTACAATGTCCTCAAATTCTAAGTGCTGTCTCGTTATTTTTCTTTTCCATTTCTTTCTTCTCCATCATCATTACTACCATTGTCATCATCATCCATCCTCAAAGTGGGGCACTCGGGCCTATCCATGGCTACCCCCTGGCATAGGATGAATTGCAGTGATCAGCGCTCCATGACTTGAAAAGAGCGGAAGGGGGGCCTTGAAATGATAAATAACTGAAGAAGTGAGTGGTTTATTAATAACAGCTAATAAATGATACTGAAGCTTAAAAGACTTGATCTCACTCATAAAGCAGTGCCTTCCCCCACCCCCACCACCATTAAAGCTAATGGTCAGTAAATTTCCACAAAAGGACAGATGGTAAATATTTTCTATTTTGCAGGTTATACACCCACTGTTACTACTACACAGCCCTGTTGTAGAGTCAAAGCAGCCACAGACAATGTGTTAATGACGACACAGCAGTGTCCTTTGCTTACAAACACTGCAATTTGAATTTCATTTAATTTTTAAATCTTATAAAATATTCCTCTCTTAAAAAAAAACACAAAAAAACTATTCAAACATTCTTAGTTATGAAAACTGTAAAAGTCATTCTTAACTTATGGTATCTATAAACACGGCAGTTGACTATATTTGGCCTACAGGCCAATTTGCCAATGAAGTCAATTTAGTTCTCTTCCATCCAAACCTCTGGTGACATTCTTACTCAAGACATTTTTAAAAAATATATATTTTATTGATTTTTTACAGAGAGGAAGTGAGAGATATAGAGAACTAGAAACGTCGATGAGAGAGAAACATCGACCAGCTGCCTCTTGCACACCCCCCACCGGGGATGTGCCCGCAACCAATGCATATGCCCTTGACCGAAATCGAACTTGGGACCTTTCAGTCCGCAGATGGCTCAAGACACTTTTGATGTTTTCGCAGAGAGAACAGCTGGGGAAGGATGGGCTATTCACTGAAGTTAGCTTGAGCCTCCATACTCCTTCAGGGGAGGCCCTTGGCTCAGCATCAGGGGCAAGGTGGGTCAGGGCACAACCGAGGGCAGGTCAGCAGGATGGAAGGTCCTCTCATGCTCACACTGGAGGAATATGAAGTGTCGAGTGCAAATAAGAGAAGATCCTAAATTCAACTGCTCCTTCACAGCAGATCTATCATATCCTGTTTTGCCTTTCTCTTGAGATTCCTCCCAGGACTGCTTTCCAACATATTTCTTCTCATTAAAAGAAGAGGCTTTTTAAGTGGAGTGTGGATGGAGAGGAAAGGCAGTATTGAGCAGATCTTTGCAGCCAGTTAGGCCATTTCATCAGGACTTTCCTGAAGACACAATGTTTAGTCTTTTATACCTGCCTCTTTCATATTCTACTGACAAAGTTTTCCTGGCTTGAACATTTGAGCAAGTGCACTGAAAGCGGAGACCTCCTAGATTCCAGGGCTGCCAACGTGCCTGTGAGATACCTGAGGACAGCCAGCAGTAGCCTGCTGGATTGAAAGAAAGCCAGGTTCTTCCCATGGGGCCCAGCTGTTTTTTAGGGAAGGAAATGGCCCTGGCTTCATCAGGAAGATGCTCTTGTTCAGTCCAGCCAATTCCAGGCAGGTATGGGCTCAAATAAAGCTTTTCTGCCCTTTTTTTTTTTTTTTTTTTTTTTTAAAGAAACAAACTATACCACTCTCACAGCTTGTGACACATCAAAGATTAGCTTCAAGCCTTGACATTCTGCTAAAATCTGTTCTTTGGCTTTGACTGGAGCCTTTGGAAAGTCAGGTGACTCCATGCTGACATCAGTCATTTTGTCAACTCTGGGTTTGTGAAATCAGTGATAATGTGATCACAGCTATTAACAGCATATTGAATGTTAATCATATTTACCTGGCATGGAATTTTAATTTATTATTAACAAGAGAATATTCACCTTCATAGAAAGGTAAGCATTCTAGATTTAACTTGGAGTAAAAGATCTGTGTACTTTATATGTTCTATTAGTAAAATGCTGTAATACTATTTGTGAAAGCTGTTAGTGTGATATAAAAATTATTAAATACTTTCAAAATATATTTTTAAAATATTTATTGATTGAGAGAGGGAGCGGGGAGGAGAGATAGAGACTTTGATTTGTTGTTTCACTTATTGATGGTTAATTCTTATATATGTCCTGACTGGAGATCAAACCTGCAACCTTGGCATATTGAGATGATGCTCTGACCAACTGAGCTACCCTGCCAATACCTCAAACTCTTAAATAAACAGGGGAATAGACTAATTCTTATCCAAGTTTAAGAGACAGGATGTGAGTAGCATAACTTTAGGAAGGATGCTTATATGTGTTTTGAAATAGCAAATGTTTGTAAACATTTAGGTAATTCTATAAGGCAGAATAATATATTTTTATATTATTTATAATGACAAGATCATATTTTATGATATCATAATTTGTATATAATTGATTGGCATTCTAACATTCAAGGCCTTAAAAAGTTTTGGAAGGCTGTATTTAATCTTATCATTTAATTCCACTTAGGCCTTAAATTATTTTATGATGAAGTACTATCTGGACTTTCTTCATATTTTGGGAAGAAGAATTTAACATAGATTGTCATCTTAGTAAACATACAACTTCATGAGGAGAAACAATCTTCAAAATCATATACTGTGCCTAGCTGGTGTTGCTCAGTAGTTGAGCCCTGACCCAGGAGCTAAGAGGTCAGGGCACATGCCTGGGTTGTGGACTCAATCTTCAGTAGGGAATGTGCAGGGGTCAGCCAATTGATGAAGTTTCTCTCTCATTGGTATTTTTATTTCTTTATCCTTCTCTCTCTAAAAATAAATAAGAACATATTTTTAAAAATCATATATTGTGACTCCCAAGACAGAGTATCTTTGATTCATATAGAATAAAAGATGTAAAAAGTATGTAGGAAAAAAATTAAAGTGTGTGAGAAAAAAAGCGAGATACTCTCAAATACCTTGCTTTTCTGCCTCTAGCAATCTTGTTGAAAGTGAAGGGTTATTTAACAAACTATTGTTCCTATATCATGATGTTAAACTTTTGAGATTTACTATTAAAACTTTTAATATAACAACAAAGTACTTTATTTTTAAAATTATATTCCAGACTGATGCTATAGCTCAGAAGTTTATTCTATGACAATTTTATTTTGACTTTAGTCAAATGTTGATTTTAACAGTTGGTCATTTGGTATTTGACCAAAATGCTTTTGGCTTCCTCTGGGGCGTTGAGTACTCACTCATCTGTATCACAGATGCTGAAATCTGAGAATCCCACTCTAAGATGTCCCTCCTGGCGGCTTTCCAGGAACAGTCTGCCAGTAGGAGGCAGTGGAAGGAGGTGAGAATGTGAAAGGTGGGAGAAGCCTTTGTCAGATTCTGCTTTTAGTGGTAACAGTGACATCAGTGGCAGCCCGCCTCCTCAGTGGTGCTGGGCTCATGGACTCCAGACCAGGCAGCAACAGTGGCACAGCTGTGAGCTGCTGCAGTGGTCATGGCAGTGGTGGCAGAGGGGACTGCAAGCTCCAGCAGCGCCAGTGGGAACATGTCTGTGCAGGGAGGACTGGAAAGGGCTGGCTTCTGTGTTCATGGGGGGAAGAGTAGAAAATAGGGTTACAAAAAAGGATGTGGCTGGCCCTGGAGAACTTGACACCTAGGAGAAGAGCTGTGCCCTCTGTACCTCAGAGAGATAAGTGGCGATCTAGCAAGTTTTTTCCTTTAGACCCAGAACTTACATATTTGGGGATAAAAATGGGATATTAATTTTTCTCCTATGTGACATTCCATCACTTTCAAACCCCTTATTCATAAATAGAGATAAGAAAACTGTAGAAGAGCAGGGACAGTCCTAGAAAGGGCAGGCACGTCTGTTGTGATTTTCTGACAGACAACTTAAAGCAGCAATATGAATACCTCTATGAATAAGGACTCCTTACATTTTTAATAAATTGATTTTAGAGAGAGAGAAAAAGAGAGAAAGAAAAAAAATATATATAGAGAGGCATCAATCACTGCCTCCCACAAGCACTGCAACAGGGATTGAACCCATAACCTTGGCAAGTGCTCTGACCGGAATTGAACCAGCCACCTTTTGGTGTACAGGACAATATTCAACCAACTGAGCCAGGACAGGGCTCCTTATATTTTTATAGCATTTTGTGAAAACTTTTAGCATATGCTATTTAATTTATCCTTGTGATAAAACTGTTAGGTAGGTTTAATAATGAACCTAATTTTATAAAAATAAGGATATAGTTATTCAGATTACTACATGATTTGCTCAAAGAAAACTAGGATTTATTTTTGTCACATCTGACTTTACTTTCTTTCTAATGTAGTGATGCTTTACCTTTTAGAAAAAGAATCATCTCCCATTTTAAAAAATGTAAACACTTCCTTCTCTTCTTTAATGTTTACTATAGATTACTTTTTATACTGAGCCTGTTATATTCTTACGATTTCATAGAGGCATGAATACATATGTTGAAACTCTCCTTTCTTTCTCTACATTCTCTGCATTTCATTATACTACTTTTCTGTTATTTTAGTTGGTCTTTATAGTGATTAAAAAAGACAATCCTTTCACATTGGAAGTTCCATTTAAAAAAAAATCATCCATTTATTGGTTAGCTAGGATACATCTTCAAGTTAATTTTTTGGGGGGGTTTTCTCACTCAAAGATATATTTTTTTATTGATTTTTTTTTTTATAGAATGGAAAGGAGGGAGAGGTCGGAATGAGAGAGATAGAAAGATGGAGAGAGAAATCTCATTGTAAGATGAACACATCTACTTGTTGCCTCCTGCATACACCCTGACTGGGGCCAGGGATCCAATCTGCAACCCAGATATGTGCCCTTGACTGGGACTTGAACACTAGAACCCTCAGTGTGTGGGCTGACCCTCTAACCACTGAGCAGCATGGGTGAGAGCTTCAAGTTAATTTTCAGTAATCTTGTAGGGAATGTACATTTATATTCATATTTTTCATATCTCAAGTATGTATAAAATTGAGATTTTTTTGCATATCTATGAAGTCTTTTACACATGAAAACAAAGTGGCTGTTAAAAATTCTTGAGACACAAGCTTCTCTCTCTGAAATTTATGTATGCAGCCACACTGTCTGTTGGCATTCATTTTTGTAGAAAAACATGAAGTCAACTGGTTTTTGTTCAATTTATGTAACAAACTTTTATGCTTTTTTTTTCTTCCTGGATTGAAGGCTTCTGAGACTGTTTCTTTAATTTTTGCATAAGAAATACAAATATCTGTCTGTGTGTAAGGTCTCTTTTTTTCACTAATCCTTGTAGTTGGCACCTTTCATCTGCATGGTCTTTGTCCTAGTCTGGGTTTCCAAGAAAACAAAGCTGGAGACAAAGCTAATGAGCTGAGGCTTCCTGGGAAGGTGTACTCCCATCCCAGGGGAGCAAGACTGAGTATGAGGCAAGGAGGGAGAAAAGCAAATAGGAATTGGTGAGTTATTGAGCTGGCTGGAGCTTCATAAACAGCTGTTTCCTTGGCCATGAGTGAGCCTTCTAGTTTTGAAGCATGACACCTTGGAGCCATTGCTGGGGGATAGAAAGAGAGGAATTGATCTGTTGCTCCTCATAGTTTCTTGTCTTTCATTGTTCAGTCTCCTTGTGGGGTGTTAACTTCCCCTCATTCCCAGGTTCTCATCTTCCAGCAGCCCCTGGGAAGCCACATGTTATGTCCTGAAGCAAGATGCTTCACCCTCAACCATGTTCCGTAGTACAGGAAGGAGTTACAGCCTTTGGGACCTGACCTGGTGGCAGCAACTTCAGGTACTGTGGGTATGATGGAAGCTTTGCCTGTGATGGATGTTTCTCACCTTGAGGGACCAAAGGCAGGGGTGGTGATGAGATAGGCAATCAGAGGTCAAGGCCCTCCACTGAGCAAAATATGGACAGTCATTGACACACATGCTTCCTAGTTTGCATAGATTTTTTCTTTGCTCTATGTTCTCAATATTAGTTTTAATTAAGATTTTTCTTGGTACCAACTATTTTAATTACTTTTCCAATGGCATTTGTGCTCTTCACTATCTATAAGTAAATTTTAATTCTGACATTGCATTTATAGTTTTGTTGAAATCCTTATCTAAGTAAACCTGTCATCTTTCTTTCACAGCTTATTCTATCCCTACTGTGAATATGTTACTTTTCTAAAGGTTTTTATCCAGTTATAATAGTAAATACTTTTTTAGAGGCAGGATTTTTTACTTTTGTTTACTTTTTCAAGTTTATTTTTCTAATTCTAAGCTTTTTTATTTCCATTGATCTCCTGCTACTTTTTTTTTTTTTTTTTTTTTTTAATCTTCATTGCTTTAAAAAGAGTTCATCTGATAAGAATTGCATTTGGCTGCATTTTCTGTCTACTCCAGGTACTGGTCAACAGTCTTTTGAGCAATAAAATTCATAATATTTGCAGGTGTCCTTCCAGTATTGCTCACCTGGATTGGCATGGAATTCTTTCTATTCCCACTGACCAGAGCACACATTCTCTATCTTTTTCTTTACTTGAAGAGTCATATCTCCCTAGATGTTACAGTCTTCGATGAAATAAAGAATGGGAGGTAATGGATGAATTAAAAGGCCAGTGCAAGAGGTAAGGGAGAGTGAGGGGAGTAAGAGATCAACCAAAGGACTGGTATGCAGGCATATAAGCATAACCAATGGACACAGGCAGTAGGTGGGTGAGGGCATGTGCTGGGGGGTGGGAGTGGGCAGGGAGAGATCAATAGGGGAAAAAGGAGACATATGTAATACTTTCAACAATAAAGAATTTAAATTAAAAAAGATTATATTAGAATGTTAGCAATACTATTGATAATTCCAAATCAATTGAATTGTCTGGTTGGGCATATGTACCACCTCTAATCCTTTGAATTATATTTTCTTGGTTTATAAAACTCTGTGCAATCACCGACAATAGATACTTTATCTGTAATTGTTATTTCATTAATAATTTTTGTTAAAGAATCACATCTGACCAAAAACACCAAAAGCCATTGCGATAGATAGCTTACCTGGCATTCTTTTTAAAAAATATATATATTTTATTGATTTTTTACAGAGAGGAAGGGAGAAGGAGAGAGAGCCAGAAACATTCATGAAAAAGAAACATCCGTCAGCTGCCTCCTGCACACCCACTACTGGGGATGTGCCCGCAACCAAGGTACATGCCCTTGACTGGAATCAAATCTGGGACCCTTCAGTCCACAGACCAATGCTCTATCCACTGAACCAAACTGGTTAGGGCTTACTTGGTATTCTTATATTTCTTAGGCAGGGGCCAGATAATGAGGTAGAGATGAGGAACCTCATCCTTTTAGGAGGATAGATTACTTTGTTACTGTCAGCAGAACACTGCGAGGGCATTTTTCTATATCTGCTTTATAATTAATGGGAATTCTTCCAAGACACTGGAAGTAGATTAGCCTTCAGGTCTAGTTTTCAGTGTTGGTTTTGGTTGTCATTTTCCCGATGTCTTTGTGGGCATTTTGGGAGGACACTCTGAGAGGCCGTGTCACAGGCTGCTGACCCAGGCACTTTCTGGTGGGCTTCTTTTGGGTCTGCCTGTTGACATCCCACACTTGTGCTCCTCTCCTTAACTCAGCTGTCTCCTCACTGTCGGTAAACCACTATTCATGGTCCCACCTCTGTACACTCCTCTTTCTTGTGTTGTCCCCAATTCTGACAACTTTATATAGTTTCTCTTCTTATTTGAAGCTCTCTCAGCCACTCCAGGGTCAGTAGATGGGTACCTCTCTCTGGAATTCCTAGGCTCCTGACCATCTGTACTACACATAGTTATAGAGGGTGTTAATCTGGTACATGAGTCAAATCTCTCCACTAGACCATTAGCTTCATTAGGGGAAGTCCTGGCTAATTTATTCCTCTTCTGTTTTCCCCACAGTATTGGACATGTTGTGGGCAGGGAGAGATCAATGGGGGAAAAAGGAGACATATATAATACTTTCAACAATAAAGAATTTAAATTAAAAAAGATTATATTAGAATGTTAGCAATACTAATTCCAAATCAATTGAATTATCTGGTTGGGCATATCCCTTTTGTGATAGTCACCTCTGGAAATAGCATATCTGAAGCCATTGTGATATACACATTTACTTCAAAGCATGAAACACGCCTATAACAATAGACTCTTTTTTTAGAGACAGCTGGGCACACAAGTTTGTAGGACAAGTTCAACTGCGTATGCATGGGTTGACCGATATGAACTCTTTTTCTGAAAAAATAGGTCATGTATTAGTGTGCAGATGAGGGTCATGGTGAAGAGCATGGATTCTGGTGTTAGATGGCGTGGGGTGAATGAATCCTGTCTCTGACATTGGCTGGCCATGTGACCTTTCTTTGGCTCAGTTTCCCCTTCTGTAAAAAGGGCAAATATTGATAATATAGTATCTTCTCCATAGTGTTTTTGTGAGAGTTAAATAATTTAATACCATTTAATTACAGGGCCAACACATGGTACATACTGTGTAAACTTTCTTTCAGAAACACAGTCCTCCAGGTAATACTTTTGCCAGGTAACAGTTTTATTTATTCTTTTGGCAAGTATCCCCTATTAGCCTGCTGGAGCTAGCTCCAGGCCAGACCCAGGACACACTCTTTGATCCCCAAGACTTTGCTGTGCTTGTGGTGTGTGTTTGGGTGGTAGTCAGAAACTGCCCTCTCTCATACTCAGAAGTAGCATGATAAATAATAAGCTTCCCTCTAGTATAGGATGTTACCCCTGGTGTTACTGGAGATAATTTTAGGAGGTGGACAGACATGGCATTAAATTGGATAACATAATGAGGAAACTGTTCATTGTTTAATTCCCTGCTCATCCTTCCAATTACCTCAAGGGGAAGCCCTCATTTTGACACCTCTGACATCTGTCTGATATTGGCTAATTTTTCTTCTAAAAAATTGGAAGAGGAGGCCTGAGGCTTGGCTCATTAGGCAGATAACAGTATCTAGCTAGAAAGCAATAACATTATTTCATTATCTCATCTTCAGAGTTATCTTCTACTTATGATAATTGATCCATAAATGGTTTTCCATCTATTGAAGAAATATTATCTCTTAAATATAATATATGTGACATATATTAAATATAAACACAGTTAAATGCACAAATATATGGTAAAACCAGTGAAGTGCTACTCAAATCACCAGTTTGAGAAATAGTATGTGGGAGAAAGTACTTTGGAAACTATGTGAATTATTGTATTTTGGATCTGTCCTTTATTAACTGTGTTCTTGGGAAAAATTATTCAATGGCTTCTTCCAATGGGGACTAACAATATTTACCCTTCGAAGTTATTCTGAAGTTTAAATGGACTATTATATCACTTAGCATACTCTTCCTCTTTACTCTCCTCTTTCCCCCCTCATTATACCATGTGCACCACTGCCTCCTCCTACTCTACTCTCTGGGTAGCTCTACTCTTGCTGCTCTCCCGGCCCCCATGAGAATAATCTGGAAAAGGTTTATCTGTAGTTCATTTTGAATTTGCAGATGTATCTAAGAGGGTTAATGAAAAGGCACCTGTACTAAACTGAGGCAAAGGATAGGCAGTGGAGCCATCATGCCTGGTGTGTCTGGGATTCCTATTCCTGCTGCAGGTCTCTTTGAACTCCAATCCAGTTTAAAATTATGAGGTTATCTGTATTACTCAGAGGTTTAGATTGACCAAAACATTGGGGTGCTATTTCACTCAGGCTATAGGCACCGTCCTGAGTTGGAGCCCAGACTCATAGTAGTTTAGGGAGTATTGGTGTCCTTGGAGTCAAAGAAAGACAAAGAGGAGTGGTACTACTATGTCTCCTGGGGCAGAGAGAGCAAATGTCTTTGTTTCTCCTCTATTGTTTGCTTTTTGATGCAGATATAGCAAGCTGGGATGCTCAAGAGAGAGATGGACCTTTTGATAGGAGAATGTTTCTGTGATATCTGAGGTTGGAAATGTTTGTTTCCTTCTCTATTTTAGACTTGGGATACCTAATCTCTGAAGGCACCTTTAGTTCTGGGGACTGAGAGAGGCCAGAGTGGGACACAGAAATGAGAGATCTTGACTATCAATTAATGTTCTCTGGGTTCAATGGCTTCAAGAGAGTAAGGCATCTTCATGAGTCCTTGTTTGGACACACCACCCACAGCTCTTCAGTGAGGATTCGGGATAGAACTGTGTTGAGGGATAAAGAGTAGGAATTTTACATTTTCATTCACTTACTTACAAAGGATATGTTTAGATATGGTGGTCTTTGTTACAGTGAAACCCTGAGGGGAAATAGGGCATCTCATGATCACACCTGGGTAGTAATTGTAACTATTGAGTTTTGGGACTGAAGTAAATGCTACCTTCGACTCTTCTTAGTAGGAGTCAGAAAAGAAAAACAAAGCACCTCTCCAGTCTGGCCTTGGCACCTGCCTCCACTGTGGAGCCTTTTCTGGTGGTTCCAGCAAACCACAACCTCTGTGGTTTATTGTTTCTATTAATAGTACTTACTTGGCCCACTTGGCATTTGTTGTCTTGTGGAGTCACACATTTTGCTATTAATCTGTCAATTATGCTATTCTTTCTTCTCTAAAAATTTTCCAAATTCCTTAAAGGAAGGTAAAACTTCCAACATATTTATTGGGCAATTGCAGGTACCATTTTGCACTCATCAGGTGGTTCCACCTCTGAATGTATTATTCATTTGATTTTCAAGCTGTGGAAATTAAGGCTCAGAGAAATTGTGACTTGCCTAAGGTCACTTAGGCATGGGTCATGATTTGGTACAAATCACTTGGCATAGACTCTTGCATATAGTTAGAGCTCATTAAGAAATCATCTAAGGAGTGTCTCTATAAAGAAGACAAAATAAAGCCACTTTTCAGACAGAAATTTTGGGCAACGTGAGAGGAGATGCTTTTATCTCTTCACCTCTAATTCCAAATCTTTCTCTCTTGCTCCCTGAGACACACGATCTTTTGTGACAACACCGAGACCAGCTGTGTCAACATGACTAAGTCCTTTGTCATAGGAAAACTTCCCTAGGAAATATAATGCAAGCTTATAAATAACTTTGCTGTTCTCTTTTATTGGAGACAATTGTCTGCTCACCTGGGCACACCACCCACTTACCAAGGGAGAGTTTACATATTAAGGCTTGCTTCAGGATTCTTGATTTCTGTATCCATCATTCCTAAGTTATTTTATCAGAAAAGCTTCCCAATCAGTTCCCTGACTTGAAAGACCCAACTTGACCGCCTGGGCTGAGACACCAAAGCCCTATAAATAGCCACATCTAACTATTTCCTTCTGAGACATGGCTAACGTAATGTTCTTCCTTATGGCAGTGCCTTAAAAAATAAGCTTAGTTTTATTTTATTATCAGGTTCTCTGGTGGTATTTAGGGAGCTAAATAGCCCTCACGTTTAGCTTCTTTTTATCTCTAGTGAGACAGCACCCTCAGGTTTGCTGGTAGAATAATTGGCTATGGTAGCAAACATGAAGTAACTATTTAGAAAAGGCACACAGAGTGGCTGATGACGCAGACTCAATTTGGTCTCTTCTTTATAAACTAGGCAAGAGCTGTTAGCTGTGGTAGTGTCTACCCTTTGTGAAGAAGCTAGTATAAGTCAAAGGCGTAGCTTTTACTTTCTTGGACTATTAAACATTCAAAGTATACCCCTTTGAATGAAAACTTCTTTTAGTAGTTCCTAAGTGTGTAATACAGTTATTTTTGCACAAAATTTGCATACCTTGTGGTATGACAGAGTTGTGGGGGAAATCTTCAGTATATAAAAATTACTCCCTTCTACCACATGAGCATTTTCACTCTCAAAGTTTTGAATGATATGGAGGTACACTTCATGAGTATGGAAGAACATGTGTGGAAATCCTAAAACAAATTGCTTATGTTACATTATTTCATTACAGATTCATACACTGATGGGGTCCCTCCCCAGCCAACCAGTCTCAATCGGCCCTGATCAGGTCTGGGTAAGACGGGCTAGACATGCCCTGCAGCCCTTCCTTGGTCCCTCCCCCAACCATGCATCGGTGGGGTCCCTTGGTCTGGCCTGTGGGGATTGGGCCAAAACCACCAGGGGCATGGATTCATCTAGGGCATGTTCGGCCCAATTCACCCAGTCCCGATCAGCTGGACCCCAGCAGAAAGCTAACCTATTAGTCAGAGCATCTTCACCCTGGTGGTCAGTGCGCATCATATCGATAGTTACTGGTCTAATGATCGAATTGTTACTTAGGCTTTTATATATAGATAGATAGATAGATAGATAGATAGATAGATAGATAGATATGTTTTCAGTGGAGAGAGCAGAAAATCTGACATAACTGGCTTAATCAAAAGAAAATTTACTATTTCACACAACAAGAGGTCTGGCTTCATTCTCAGGCTGGAGCACAATGGCTGGGGCAGTTCCAGGCCTTGCATCTCCTTTATCTCTTTCTTGGAAGTGATAAATTCCTTCTCAGAAGTTCTTCAACAGATGTCCCATCATATTGGCCAGAATTAAACCATGTGTCTATTGTTAATCCAATCATTGATCAGGGAATGGAATGAATAAAATGAGCTCAGACTAAGTAGTACTTACCCCTGGGATTGGGATCCCATTACTCTGAATTAAGAATAGATACTTAAACAAAATATGTTCTACTAGAGGCCTGGTTGATGAAATTCATGCATGGGAGTGGGGGTGTGTGTGTCTCAGTCCAGCCTGCACCCTCTCCAATCTGGAACATCCCTCTTACTATCCAGGTCTGCTGGATCCCAATTGCTTGCCTGCCTGCCTACCTGATTTCCCCTAACTGCTTCTGCCTACCAGCCTGATTACCCTGTAACCACTCCCCTGCCAGCCTGATTTATGCCTAACTGCTCCCTGCCAGCCTGATTGCCTCTAACTTCCCTCCCCTGCAGGTCTGGTCACCCCTAACTGCCCTCCCCTGCTGGCATGGTAACCCTTAACTGCCATCCTTTGCCAGCCTGGTCAACCCTAACTGTCCTCCCCTGCAGGCCTAGTCCTCCCTGCCCTCCCCTGCAGGCTTAGTTCCCCTCAACTGCCTTCCCCTGCAGGCCTGGTCACCCCCAAGTGACCTCCCTTTTAGGCCTGCTCCCTCCCAACTGCCCTCCCCTGTTTGCCATCTTATGGTGACAATCTTGTGTCCTCATGGGGGCAGCCATCTTGTGTGTTGGAGTGATGGTCAATTTGCATATTACCTCTTTATTACATAACATTAGGAAGGAAGAGAAAGAAATAGTAGCTAACTGTGTCTACTAAATATGTATATTCTGTATAGCTAGTATACCCATACTATATCATAAAACATAGAATCTCAGTTGTGAACATCCTAAGATGATAGCAGAGAAGGGGACTAGTTAAAAGACCTGGGCATAAATTAGGTATTGAGTTTTTTTCCAGAGGAAATGTATCAGAGACACTAAATCACAACTCAATGTCAAATCAGGGGGCCTAGGGTTCAGAGAAGATGGTGTATTCCCTGGTGGCCTCAAAGACCTATAGAGAGGCCAGGGTTAGAAGCTTCAGGCGGTCACTTTGCAAATCAGCTCATAAACAACAGGATGGATAAAGCCCTCAAGGAGCCACCCTGAGACTGAGCAACTTTTGGAGCTTCTTTCTCAGAATTCTATAAAAAAACTACTCTCTCTGTTCATTTGTTTAGGACCCAGAAAAGGGCGAGCAAGCCAAGAACCAGAGAAGAGGCTGTAGCCTTTTCCAATTCCTGGTTTCTATTCTTAGAGTAAATAAAGATGGGAAGGAGAAGATGTGATAAAAATCTTTTTAAAGATGCCAAGTGCAGCTGTCTTTGTTCTCAGTTTGGTTCCCAAATGGCTGGGTACGAAATTGTCTGTTGCCTGAGGAAACTATTATGAATCTAATTTAGGGTTTTGCAACTCCAACCCAATATATACATTTTCATGGTACTTACAGAGTATTCCCAGATGAAGTTCAAGACAATAGTGAAGATAATTATTTCTTCATTCCTTCGCCCCCTTGTGTTCTATCGCCAATGCCTGGAATGACCCTCTGTTCAGGTTAGTCACTAATCTTGTTAAAGTGTGTGATAGGATAATACTTATATATCTCTGGCTTGTTTGTCTCGGGCGTGTATAAACATTATTCACATTTTTATGACATTTTCTACTTTTCAAAACACCTTCATGCTTCAAAAGAATTTTATAGGATCTCCTGAGGTAAGATTACTGTTTTATATATGAGAGAATGAGTTCAGAGAAAGAATGACTTTCACCAGGACATGTAACTTGATGATGAGGAGGGGATAGTGAGAAGAAAAGCAGGAATCTAAATGTTCTGACTTCAGTATTGATTCACTGGACTGTATACTCATTTGACTTCTACTGTCTGCAGAACTTGTTCTCTCACTTATAAAGAGCGGTAAATTATCATTGTTATTATTATTTGATTTTAATTAAATTTATTGGGGTAACATTGGTTAATGACAGTAAATAAGTTTCAGGTGTCCAACTTTACAATACATCATCTGTAAATTTCTCTGTGTGTTCACCACCCAAAGTTTAGACTCCTTCTAATGCCATATATTTGACCTTTTATAGCTCCTTTATTCTCCCTCTACCACGCTTCTCACTTGGTAACCACCATACTATTGTCTGTGTCTATGAATTTGTTTTTTTATTTGTTGCTTTTTATTTTACACTAGTGGCCTGGTTCACAAAATTCGTACATGGGGGTGGGGGAGAGGCCTGTTCCTCAGCCTGGCCTGCACCCTTTCCAATTTGGGACCCCTCAAAGGATGTCCTACTGCCGGTTTACAGGGATCGGGCCTAAACCAGCAGTCAGACATACCTGTCACAATCTGGGACTGCTGGCTACTAACTGCTCACCTGCCTGCTTGCCTGCCTGATTGCTCCTAACTACTCTGCCTGCTGGCCTGCTTGCCCCCAAATACCCCCCTTCCCGGCCTGTTCACTCCCAACTGGCCCCCCCTGCTGCCCTGATCACCCCCATTTCTCCTCCCACTGGCTTGCTCACCCCCCAATGGCCCCCCTGTGACCTGTTCACTCTAACCCCCTCCCACCCCACTGTCCTGATAACCTCCAACTGATCCCCACTGATGGCCTGCTCACCCCCAACTGCCCCACCCCCCCACTAGCCTAATCACCCACAACTCCCCTCCCCTCTTGGCCTCTGACTGCCTCTACCTCAGCCCCATCACCATGGCTGTGTCCAGAAGAATGTCCAGAAGGTCTCCTGGAAGGTCTCCCAGTCTAATTAGCATATTACCCTTTTATTAGAATAGATAGAAGCCTGGTGCATGGGTGGGAGCTGGATGGTTTGCCCTGAAGGTGTCCCGGATCAAGATGGGGGTTCCTTTGGGGCATGGGGTGGTGGCCTGGGAGAAGGGCCTGTGGTGGTTTGCAGGCCGGCCATGTCCCCATGGGGTGAGGGTCCCTGCTGGGGGGCATGGCTAGCCTGGGTGAGGAACTGAGGGCTTTTTTCAATCTGGCCACACTTCCTTCAGGGTGGGGATCCCTGCTGGGGTACCTGGCCAGCCTGGGTGAGGGCCTGAGGGCTGTTTACAGGCTGGCCAAGCCCCCCAGTGGGGACTCTCATCCCATGGGGGTGTGGCCAGTCTGGGTGAGGGCCTGAGGGCTGTTTACAGGCTGGCCATGTCCCCTTGCAACCCAAGCTCCCAGCCCCTCCTTTTTTTTTTTTTTTTTTTTTTTTTTTTTCCCCCCCAGCACCTCCTTGAGTGGAGGCCAGGGATGGCTGGAAGCAGGTACCTGGGATTTATTTATCTTCTATAATTGAAACTTTTTAGCCTTGTAGGCCAGGGACAGCCAGAGTGGGCCAGAAGCTTGGCTTCCTCCATCTCCAGGGGCAACCCAAGCCTCCTGCTTGCTCCAGCTCCATGGCCACCACTATTGGGTTAATTAATCGGGTTAATTTGCATACTCGCTCTGATTGGCTGGTGGGTTTAGTGGAGGTATGGTCAATTTGCATGTGTCTCTTTTATTAGATAGGATTCCACATCTGAGTGATATCCTATGGTTCTTATTTTTTTTTTACACCTGACATTTCTTTTAGCATGATATTCTCAAGATCCATCCATGTTGTTGCAAATGGCAGCACTACCTGTTTTATTATGGCTGAATCATATTCCATTTATATGTGTACCACATCCTCTTTACCTAGTCATCTATCGAAGGACACTGAAGTTATTGCCTTTTCTTGGCTATTGTAAATAATGCTGCCATGAACATAGGGGTACCAATATCTTTATGAAAGGATAATTTTTGGAGGACTATGGGGTAGAAGAAGGCAGGAGAGAAGAGACATAGGGTTCCTGTGGAATCTTTGGAGTCTGCAGTGTTCGGCACACAGAAAGCATCTCTTTCTCCGAGTTAGAGAATGGTTGAGTTCAATCATTCTATGTAGCTTTCCTCTTTATCACTCAACACATTGTTATAAGTGAAGCCAAGTTTAAAATTTTCAGAAAAAGTTTGAAGTAAAAAGGAGTTTTTAGAAGTCAGCCTGAGGAATTTCCAAATACTCTTAGGATAGTGATGGTTGCCCACATTACAATCTTTGCACATGTTCTGCAAAAACTACATCACCTATGACTCATGTCTGCAACGTAACTAAAAGGGAACATGACAAACTTCAGTGTATGTGCAAATAAGGAAGAGACATCTGAAACCAAGGGAGTCAGTTTGGCCCTTACTGCCATGGAGAGTGGAGACTGTGCAGACAAAGAAACATGCATCTGTGTCCTTGTGTCTAAAGAACTCAGATAAAATTACTCTTAGAAAGTGAGAGATAAACCTTAGGCGGAAATATGAAAACAATCATGTGATCAGATACCTTGCCACTGGGGAATCAAAAGAGAAGGATATGAAACTGTAGAGGACCAGAGGTGGCAGTCTTGGGAAAGCACCAATTCTGGCAAGGGACTTAGAAGAGGCAGGTGTTCCTTAGAGGTTTGATGGGAAAGGGAAAGAAGAAAGTAGAGGGTAAAAATTGAGGCTTCTATAGAAACCACAGAGCATTATAAGACACAGCAAACCCATCTCCATAAAAATGATATCATAAAGCTAGGAAAAGCACAACTCAACACCCCATCCAATATATGTATACTTAAATGAGAATCTTTTTATATCCTATATTCATGGATTGGAAAACTTAATACTGTTAAGTTGGTAACACTTCTGAACTTGACCTACAGATTGAACACAATCCCTATCAAAATTCTAGCTCACTTTTTTTTGCAAGATTAAATAAGATGATTCTCAAATTCAGATGGATATACAAGAGATCCAGAATAGTTAAAACAATTTTGAAAAAAAAAAAGTTGGAGGACTCACATTTCTGTATTTCTAAATGCACTAAAACACTACTTAAAGCAGTGTGACAGTTGCATAAGTATAGACATATAGATTAGGAAAATATAACTAAGTGTCTATAAATAAACCCATGTATTTATGGTCAATTGATTTCTGACAAGGATACCATGATAGTTCAATGAGGGAGAAAAAACAGTATTTTAAATCAATGGAACTAAGAAATTGCACATCTACATGCAAAAGAATACAGTTGGACCTTTTACTTACATTATACACAAAAATCAGCTCACAATTAATCATGACCTAAATGTAAGATCTAAAATCATAAAGGTTTTAGAGGAAACATATGCATAACCTTCATGAGCTTGAACTGGGCACTTGTTTCTTAGATATGACACTTAAAGCACAAGCAACAGGAACAATAAAAATAGATGAATTTGGACTTAATTAAAATGAAACACTTTTGTACTTCAAAGGACATCTTTAAGAAAGTACCAAGGCAACTCACAGAATGGGAGAAAATATTTGCAATTTACATATCTGATAAGTGACTAGTATCCAGACTATATAAGGAAGTTTTATTTCTCAACAATAAAAAGACAAATATTTCGCTTAAAAATGGATGCAGGATTTGAATAGAAACTTCTCCAAAGAAGATACAAAAGGGGTAGATGGGGCAATGAGCACATAAAAATATGTCGCCTATCATTAGTCATTAGGGAAATGCTAATCAAAACCACAGTGACATACCATTTCACACCTACTAGGATGACCATCATCCAAGAGATAGATAATAAGAAATGTTGGGTGAGGATGTGGAGAGAGAGGGATCCTCAGGTATTGATGGTGAGAGTATGAAATTATGTAGCCACTTTATAAAACAGCTTGGCACTTCCTCAAAAATTTAAAGAGTTATACGACTCAAGAACCCCACTACTAGAATTTGAAATAGGATTCCACTCGAGAGAATTGAAAACATATGTCCACACAGAAATTAGTGCATGAATAGTCACAGGACCATTATTCATAATAGCCAAAAGTGGAAACAACCCAAATGTCCATTAACTAATGATCAGTGTCAAATGACAAAACTAAAACAATTTACAATAGATGTCCTATATTCTGGGAAAATAACACAGGGGATGGGAGAGTACAGTGCCTTACAAGCGGTGGGACACTGTTCCTGAGGGATTCGGGGCAGGAGTGAGTTTGATAGAGCGTTGGGAGAGGCAAAGCAGTCACAGCACATGACTGGCTGGGAGGGTGGGGATTTCCTTATAAGGCCAGCAGGTCCTATTTTCTAGAGCAGTAGTCAGCAATCTGCGGCTTGCGAGCCATAGCTATGGTTTACTGCTCTGTTGACTAATGAGTTTGCCGACCACTGTTCTAGGGTAAAGTAAGCTAGCTAACCTGAGTTGTAGGTTTCCTTGACAGGTGTTTCCCATCAGTGACCTAGATTTATATTAATGACATGGGCCAATGGGGGAGGCCTGCATTTTGTGGGTCCTGATATACAAATTAACTTTATATCAGTAGATAAACAAAATGGGTTGTATATTTATACAAAAGAATATTATTTTGAAAATAAAAACAAATGTATCTGATGAATGTATGCTGCAACATGGAAAATATTTTAAACATTATGTTATATGAAAGAAGCAAGACACAAAAGACTATACACACACACACACACACACACACACACACACACATATATATTATATAATTCCATTTAAATGAAACGTCCAGAATAGGCAAGTCCATCTGTTCTGGAATTAGATAGTGATGATAGTTGTAAAACTCTGTGGATATACTAAAACCCAGCAGATTGTCTACTCCAAAGTATTAATTATATCTCAATAAAGCTGTTGCTTAAATAGTTATATAGAAAAACAGATGAGTGGTTGCCGGAGGTGGGGGGTGGGAGGCATGCCAAATAGTCAAAAGGCACAAGCTTTCAGTTACAAAAAAGCTCTGGATGTAATGTACAGAATGGCAGCCACAGTTATTAATACTGTATTAGGTGCCATCATAAATTCGGAGGAAATATTTACAATTTATTTCCGAGATACTAGACTCATCCCCCTAAGAACACTTAGGAATTCCAAGGTATAGAAGATCAAAAACTCAATAGAAAAATGAACAGATAATGAACTAACAGCTCACAGAAAAACATTATGTAAGTGACTCCTAATCTTCTAAAGGATGTTCAACTTCACTGTAAAGAATGCAAATTAAAAACCACATTCACTTCTCACCTGTGAATTTGGCAAAAATTCAAAGGCTAACAGCACCTCATTGGCAAGGTTGTGGGGAACGGATACTCTCAAACTGTGCTGGTGAGTGTGCAAAATGGGTTGGTCATTATGGATAGGGAATTGGGAAACAGCAAACAAAAATAGTCAGGAATCCTACTTCTAGAAAATCCTCCTGAAAATATATTTCCCCAAATTTAAAACAGTACATTTAAGTTAATTTATTGTAGGTGATGGTAATGAAGTCTGTAAGAGACTGGTTGAATCAGTATTCACACAATAGAACACTGTTACCACCAGACACACTGAGGGAGACTTCCAGAAACTGATATGGAATCATTTTCAGAATATATTAAAGAAAAAACAAACTGCAAAAACAGTTACATTTATTTTGTTTGTTAATTTCTGTGTAAGAAACTTGGGGAAGCTAAAATATATACAGGGTTGGGCAAAGTAGGTTCACAGTTGTGAGTACATGAAATGCAGAGTTTATTCTTGTGTTATTATTTATTAGAGGCCCGGTGTACAAAATTTGTGCACAAGGGGAGGGAGGTCATCCCCTCAGCCTAGCCTGCAACTTCTCCAATCCGGGATCCCTTGGGGGATGTCCGCCTGCCGTTTTAGGCCCTATCCTGGGGACCAGGCCTAAACTGGCAGTCGGACATCCCTCTTACTGGCTCCTAATTGCTCATCTGCCTGCCTGCCTGGTTACCCCCAACTGCCCCCTCCCCAGCCTAGTCACCCTTTACTGCCCCTCCTATTAGCCTAATCGCCCCCAACGGCCCCCATGCTGGCCTGGTCACCCCCAGCTGCATCCCCCTCCCCCCCTGCCAGCCTGGTCACACCTAACTGCCCCCCTCCCTGCTTGTTCAGTCGTTGGTCATCCCTCACTAACTTGCCTGCTGGCCTGGTCATAGGCAGCCATCTTGTGAGGGTGTGAGGGTTAATTTGCATATTACCTCTTTATTATATAGAATTAATTATTGTATTGTATTTTTCATGTAAATAGCTGTAAATCTGCTTGTGCCCCATCCTGTAGTATGTGTTTATTTTTGCAAAGAAGAAATTCAGGAAGGATAAACTAGACTCTAATAAAGCAATGAATTTAAGTGGAAGGCATTCTGGTTTCATTGGTCTAGTCTAGTCTTTTAATATCTTTGTTTGAAATAAAAAAAAAAGTTGAAAAGTAACAAAACAAAACAATCCCCTTCTTCCCAGCCTGATGAGAGCATATGTCCCGGGTGAGGAAGTGTCTGGTTTGGCATTGCTGATTGGTGAGGAAAGCAGTGGTGGTGGACTATTTGCCTGTGTTTGAGGGCAAGGGTTATGGTTAAGTCACCTGACCAGTCCTCTTGTCACCATGCACTTGGAATGTTCTTGTCGCATAACTCTTACTTCAAGGACAGCACTAAAGTGAGAAATCTCTGCCCTCCTGTAACTTTCTCTTTACCTTTTGACTTAAGAGAGAAAGAAAGAGAGAGAGAGAGAGAGAGAGAGAGAGAGAGAGAGAGAGAGAGAGAGAGAGAGAGAGATAGGTGAGCTGTAATTTCCCTTCTGATAGTTCTTTCTCTATAGGGCTGGCCTCTCTAGGACAGGAGGGGGACTTGGCACCAGGGGCTTGATTTGATTTTTAAACTCAGACCATTTCTTAGTCTAGATATCACCTTGGTGGTCAAAGCTGATTGAAAGGGAGATGGGATTATCTTCTCGCTGATCATTGTTTAGTGGGGCTTCTAGCTGTATTTTGACCTTTGGATTTTGTCTCAAAAATGCCTTTGTGGTGAAAATCTGCATGTGGATAAGGCTTTTCTTAGATAGATGGATGCAGTTCCATCTTATTCCACAAGGTGGCAGTTTTTGCCTGATAAAGGGGCTCTTTACTGCCCATTGCCCATTGCCCAGATCAGAGGTGTGGCTTGAAAGAATTACGTTTCTTGACAAATATAATTTATACTGATTACTTTTGTTAATGCATTAGAGAGAATGTATGCTCAGGATACATTCTTGGTGTTTACTGCCTTTTCTATTTAGAAAAAGAAGCTGAAACAGGAAGTCTTTAACCCTTTCAATGGATTCTTATTATAATGGATCAGGTAAAAATAATGTTAGGATTTTTGGAGAGAATGTGGAAAGCAGAGGTGAAAGAAACAACTGGATAGACAGATACAATTGAAGAGCATTTGTGCAATTATTTCTTTCTCTGGGACATATTTCGCTGAGAAGCTGGAAGGAGCTGGGAGGGAACATCCAAAATGCTCACCAGCACATCTCAGCTTGTTGTACCTGAACACGCCAGGCATCCTCCTGGTTGGCAATGCCCTTTCTCACTTTGTTCCCTCTGCCTGAATGCCCTTTCCTCCAATAGCTCCTTAGTTAACTCCCTCTTTACCTTCTTCAGATTTTTCGCTCAAATCTCATCTTTTCATTGGGTCTACCCTGACCACCCCATTGAGGCTGGGTCCTGAGCCTCCTGTCCTGTTGGCACCCTCATTTCCATTATCCTGCTCTACCTCTTCTTTTTTCCCCATAGCACCTATCACCAGGCATGCATATGCTATAGGTATCTATTTGTTATGATATTGTTGATTTTTCTCTTCCCCCTAGATTGAAGCTCTGAAAGGCGGTTATCTCCATTTATTTTATTCAGTGATGTATTCCAAGTGGCTAGAACAGTGCCTGTCTCATAGTCACCACACAATACATATTTGTTGTTAGCCCTAGCTGGTTTGGCTCAGTGGGTAGTGAAGGGTCCTGGGTTCAGTTCTGGTCAAGGGCACCTATCTTGGTTTCAGGCCCAATAGCCAGCTCTGGTTGGGGTGTGTGCAAGAGGCTACTAATTAATGTGTCTCTCTCACATCGATGTTTCTCTCTCTCTGTCTCTCCTTCTCCCTTCCCCCTCTCTAAAAATCAATGGAAAAATATCCCCCCAAACCAAAGAACAATATTTGTTGTTGGATGAATGAATGGATACAAGCTGGTCAGTGTATTAATATGGCTCTCTGGGGATCCCACACTTACAAGCCTTTCTGCCTCAGCCTCCGGGTTTGTGAGGGTGCCCTATTGGTGGCAGACATTCAGGAGCACTTCCGACTGGGCTGGTCCAGGCTGTGTGTTTTCCCACAGTAGCTGGTCAGGTCATGGAACTGGGGCAGAGCCTCCGGTCAAGTGGGCAATAGGAGGAGACTGAGTTAATAGGAGACCGAATCCAGGGGGCAGCTCAGAGTACAGGAGAATTCAGGGAGACGTGAATGTAGGAAGCAAAGTGAAATCATGCTGCGAGGTTCAGGGCTAGGCCTGAGAATGATGTTTGTCATCGCTGGAGGCCTGTTCTATGAGGGGGTCATTGACATGAGACACACACAGGTGCTCAGACTTGTCCCTGTCAATGTGTAGACTGTGGCCGGGGTGCCCCTCACTGCACAGGCAGTTTCTAACACAGTGCCTGACCTCAGACGGTAGATGGTGAGTAATTGTTTCTGGGGTGATTGAATGTTTGTTGAGAGGGGTTTTGTAAGGATGGGACAGTCCCCACTCTCCCATTATAGGTCCCTGAATCTATAACTGGGACCCAATAGCCTGCCACCTTCCCCTCATGCCCACCATCAGAAAGATCCCTTTATCCAATGGATGGTTACACTGTGGCTGTTTTGTGGTCTGTTTTGTGGCTCCTGAGGCAAATCACCTGGGTTTGAATGCATTTTGTGTCCCTGCACATATGGCATCATCTTTTTTTTTTTTGGGTGGGGGCTCAATTTCTTCATCTGTAAAATAGGGTTATCATATTTATGTATTATAATATTGTTGGGGTTGGCTCATCTATGTACAGCATTTATTATTTTTGGTTAGGAGTCTGAAACCTCGCTCACTATATTCCTGGTAACTGGCTGGGTCCTGCATCCACTAAATAAATTCCACAAAATCACAATACCCAAAACACTCACTTGATGCCAGGCTTTGACTGCATCGCCATTCTGGTTGTCATGACCCTCTTACACTCTTTGTCCATATCCCTGAAATGTTTAGACCAACCAGGAGCTTGCTCGGTCACACCTCACAGACACCGAGCCTTTGGGAGGAGCTTGTTACAGTTCCTGCCAGGGCCTGAATAGTTCTGATGGTCCACGGTGCCAGGGCCTTGTGTCATATTAGAAGGCAATGGCAAAGGGTAGGCGGGAGAAATTACTTTTAGACATGCTGACCTGCAGCCTCTGACCCACACAGGTCCTCTGTTCCAGACCCGCCCTGCCTCGTTCCGGGGCTCATCTCCTTCCAGTCTTGGGGTGATGGTGCACTTAAGAACTTCTGAGTTGAGGAGCAGTGTGGTTAAGTGGTCACGTGGTAGACTACAGAGGAGACATTTCTATAGTCAGCTCCTCCTGAAGATAGAAAGAGCCAAGATTACCAGCTCCCAAAGCCTCTGGGTATTAACTTAGTGGCTTCAAAAGGTGAGCTTTGCCAAGAATCCTGTAGGACAGCTGGGCGGGGAGTTCCCTTATTGCTGCCACCAGAGGCCAGGGGATGGGAAGAGGGGTTCTGGAAGTGGGGACCTGCAAAGCTGAACTTTAGTCCATGATCTGCCATTTACTAATTTTACCTTGGATACATTACCTTCCTTTTCTAGCCCTCAAGGTCTCCCCTCTTGTTTCACTGGCAGAATCATTTTAAACTATGCTGTTTCATGTTGAAGCCATATTTATAGTTATTACAAACCAAATCAAAAGTAAAACTCCTTTAAATGAAAAGGGGGCGGGTTGGGTGGCCCGGAGCCTTGCCTATGCAGAGCGGCTCCCAAAAGTGTGCAAGCAGGTGGCTCCTGGGCATCCGTACCTCACCCCTAAGGCCCCCTGAGTAACACAGCATGAAGCCCCTAGCCCAGAGGATCCTTAAGTCCCTCCGACTCTGACAGGTGGTGATTTCATGAGTTGGAACTGCTGTTGGGATTTTTGACATGGTACTTAGGAATGAATGAGCTGCCAGGGATGCAGAGAAAAGCAAGGAGCAGAATCTGAAAAGCAGGAGAGGATGGGAGCAGACCCTGCATTCCCCGGGAGCAGCAGTTCCTTGATGGCAGACTTCCCTGTTCATGTATTGTGTGTCTGATGGGCTCTCGGCCTGGCCTACAGTCTCTGGGATCTCTTTCAGCCATCCTGCTCTGCAGGCTGTCTCTCTATCAGGAACTCCTGCCCTGTTCTAGCAGATGCATGCGGTGTTTGCCAGCTGGTTTTAAAATCTTTTATTTCTTACTAGAGGCTCTGTGCATGAAATTTGTGCACGGTTAGGGTCCCTAGGCCTGGCCAGCCATCAGGGATGATCTGAGGGATGGCCTAAGTGGCAATCAGAAGAGGGGGGGCCCAGCTGGCACCTGCCTTGTTGACCTGGTGCCATCTGCTTGCTGGCCCTGCTCTCCACCACCACAGCTGGTCACCTCCTTCTATGGGGCCACTAGCAGGACATGCAGTGAGGAGGGGCAGCTCCTGTGTTGAATGTCTGCCCCCTGGTAGTCAGTGTGCATCATAGCAATCTGTAGTTTCACTCATTGTTCCGCTGTTCAGTCAATTTGCACATTAGGCTTTTATTATATAGGATTGCCTACTACTCCAGTTAGAGATGAACAGGATATGACCCCATCCTTGAAGCACTCAGGGTCCAGTGGGAGACTGTCAGAGTTGGTGAGAATTATTTGCATGTCCAGATGGTCTAAGGGAGACTGGGTAAGGTCACTCAAACCTAGAGGAGGGCCCCACCCCCTCTGTGTGGGAAAAGCCAGGAAGACATCATAAAGGAGCTGCCATCTAATAAAGACTGAGTGGCACTTGTGGACCAGGCAAGGTGTGGGGGAGGAAGGTGGGTTCTGGGAACAGACCTATATGCAGACAAATTGGTGTGTGCAGAAGCGTGAGGGGAGGGGCTGGACTGCTTCTACACACACACCAGCTTCTCTGCATAAGGATCTGCTCCCAGCACCCACCTTTCTATCTCCGTATGGAAACGCACACATTTAAACTCACATAGTTCCTCTTGAGGGGCCCATGCTGCAGAAGGAAAAGGCCCCTCTGTGAGCCACAGGTTTAACTTTGATGGATGGTTGGACAACCTCTGTTTAGTGAGAAATACGTTAAGCTGTTATTAAAGTTTTTAGAATCCCTTACAATTAATTACTTGTTTCTAGAATGAATGACTACATAGACCCAAGTCAATACTTCTTTTTGGTGCTGTATGTTTATTTCTAATGACACAACTGGTTGACCACTCATCAAAACAGAACTTCAAAGAGTTGCCCCAGTACACACATCCTTGTGCCCTGAAGGCAGCTGATGGGAAAGGGGTCTTTGAAGATCATGTCAGAGATTTGAGACTTCCCTCTCAGAGTCAGTCAGGGCCTGGCTGGAAGGTAGAGCTCCCAGGACATGAAATCTTTCCACATCTCTACTGGACAACTACCACCCTCCCTGAATGATCTATGGAGATCTGGAAATCTAATCTCCCACGATTCCTGGGGATGCTCAGGGGGCTGTCATCAGGTTCTTATTTCTGCAAAGACCTTATCAACATACATTGCTCAGATTTAAATATAAATATATTTAAATATAAGTATATTTAAAAAAAAAATATATATATATATATATATATATATATATATATATATATATATATATATATATTATTGATTTCAGAGAGGAAGGGAGAGGGAGATAGAGAGAGAGAAACATCAATGATGAGAGGAATCATTGATTGGCTACCTCCTACATGCCCCACACCTGGGACCAAGCCTGTAACCCGGGCATGTGCTCTGACTGGGAATTGAACCGAGACCTCCTGATTTATAGGTAGATGCTCAGCCACTGAGCCATGGTGGCCAGGCTCATTGCTTGTATTTGACAGCATTGTTTCTATCCTGATTACAGCCCCATCATCTAATAAATATTAATAGAAAGTTTCTCTCCTTTTGCCCCTTTCTGCTCTTTTCTGTCCATATGCTTATTCCATCTCCTGTCCCATCTCTCTGCCCATCAGGGGAACTTGCACATTGAACTGATGGTTTTCTCCACCAATAGCAACAGCCATGCTCAGAGCTGTGCACCTCATCAAGGTCCCTCCCAGAAATCCTGCCAGGAGGTTCTAAGTCCTGAGGGTGCCCCTCACTCACATGTGTTACAACTTCTCACTGGACATCATCACTTTTGTCACTGATTCTGTATCTGCTGAAATTGGTTTTTAAAAAAATACATTGCAAATATATAACTATATATTTCACTTCTTTTTTTAACAGTCCCACTCTATCTACCTTTTTAAGTCTTTTGCGAGTTGGTTAGTTTTACACTATAAATCTTAGGTGGCTGTATAACTTGGGAATGGGGATTATTGCCAACCTCACTTGCCAAGGAGCCTGCAGACCGAGGGCTGTGAGCTGTAGGGCAGCGACCAACCTTACCTTGCTCTTACCTGTGGGGGAGCGCAGCACCTGGCCCAGAGTGGGTGCTCAGTGACGAGTCAGCGAGTGTCTTTCTCTGGGGAAGATTGATGAGGCTGCGAATTCAGCCAGGCTTGTTCTAAGTCAGCTGAGACTACGATGCAGAGTCTCCCTGGCACAAAACCAACTCCAGAGTGGGAAGCAGGGCTCCCGGGAGACATCTGGTCCCAGCTGGGTTAGGTGTCTTTGAGAGTCTCGGGTGAAATATTTTGCATTTTTTTGGATGTCACCTTAGGTAGTGGAGAGCCCCAACATATATGCATGTTGTTCTGTCCTTCTTCTTCAGACCTCTCTCCCTGCCTCCACCTTGACCTCCGGGGTGTCATCCTTTCTTCACAGCCTTAAAGCTTATTAGGAGTGGATGGGGCCCTACATCCGATTTTAGTGTTTTCCTCGTGAGTCAACAGAAACTCAGCGAGATAAAATGACTCCCCAACAACACACAGCTAGTTCACAGCCAATCTGAGGCCAGGACCCAGGTCTCTTGACTCTGGCCCCTGTCCCTGGCATTGCCCTCCCTTCTCCGGTCTCTCTCTCTGGAATGTCCTGAGTTGTGCACGTTTTCACTTAAGGAAGAAAATACCGACACAAGTGGAAAAGACCCGCAGAAAATCTCTTCTCATACAGCTTACTGTGGTTCCAACTTCTGTCTGCTGTTCACGCTAACCCACCGCCTTCCCTGCCAGAAATCACCTTGGTTCAGCTTCATGCAGCAGGTGAAGCCTCCTCGGCAGGTAGCAGAGCTTCTAGAAGGGGAGTTCATTAGGAAAAGTAATTATTCACACGCCTCAGGCAGAGCAGATTCTGCCTTTCCCTCCCTCCTCAGCCCCTACGAGTCCTGAAGACGCAGCCTCATCATCTGTACTCCTTCCATCAAATATGTGCTCCTGTGGTGAGAGGGGATGGCGAGGCTTTCTTTATTTTTTTTAGAAAGGCAAACACAAAATGAAAACAAAGGCACAGAGATCTAATTAAGACTCCATGAAGCAGGGGCTGGTATCTCTGTGATCTGGCTGGAGAGATTGCTGTTTTCTTTCTTCCCTGTCACCGATACAAATGAGTTCCTAATTCCTTCTTTTGTGAGGAACAGGTTATCGCCGTCCTATTCATTAAGTTACTTCAGGGCCCTGCAGCAGAGCTCAATGGCAGTTTAAATTAGCAACCTCTGCTTTTAGCACCATCCCTGGGAAGGAGAATAAATTCCCCTGGATTTGGAGGCTGAGGGACACAGAGGCAGATGAGTGACCTTGAAGGTATTTGAAGGGCAATCCCATCCATCCCTGCTCACTGCCTGCAGGATACAGCTCAACCCCCTCTCTGGGAACCGAAGGCCCTCCATGCTGATGCCTCTGCAGCTCTCCACTCTGGATCCCTCCCTCTCCCTGGTCTCTCCCACCCATGCACACTGGCTGTAGGGCATTCCTCTCTGGGCAGCCCTGCTGTTTCTGGAAGGTCCCTCTCTCTCCTCCTGTTGCTATCTTGAGGCACATTTTCTAAGATGTACCTCAAGATCCTTCTCTTGGAGGATGTTTCTAACCCTCTAGATATAATCATGAGACTCTTTCCTTGTAACAGAGATGTGCACCACCCACAATACACCAGTGCACATCCTCCTAGCCCTGCCTGAACCACAAGCCTGTGGGCAGGTTGTGCTCCACATTTACAGGGTGTGATGGGCTACTTGACATGTAATGGTTTATACTTGCCTAGGAAAGGAAGGATATAGGAAGAGGGAAAGAAGGAGGAATGAGAAGGTAGGCCACAAAGGGGGGTAACTCATTTGCTATTCAACACCCTCTGAACCTGGGCCTTTGGTGAAGAAATGACATAATACTCTGCTTCCTGGCTACATCCTTTTCTTCACTCAGCCAACACTGACCATTGGCTTTGAGCACCTTTTTCCCTCTGTGGTTTCTGTCCACCATCAGCCTTTAGATTTGCTCTCCAAAGCACTATTTCTTATCCCCGCCCCCTCAATTTGTTGGCTTATGGAACCCAGGGCATACAGATGCTTCTTAGTGACCACTTGGAAGGCAGAAGAGTTTAAAACTGAGTGAGCAACCCCTGAGAACATCCCCTCATCCTCCCACCTGAAGATTCAGGTACTGCCATGCCGCGATTCTGTGTGTCTATTTCTTTTAGGTGCTCACAGCTTTGCTTTCCAGTAATGGAGCACCTCAGATGCAGCAAGCTTTTTACTACTACTACTACTACTACTACTACTATTGTGATTAATTTTGCTACCCTACTAGATGTGCATTTTAAGTCAGGTTCCCCAGAAATAAAGGAAATGATCCAAGGAGAAACTGGAAAGAGAGTGGGGGAGAGGAGGGAAAGAGAAGCCATGTGAGAGGCCAACCTCAGCCACCCTACAGTGGAGCTCTGGAGTAGGAATTACTCCTCAGAGTTTGTCCTGACTCAGGGTAGGTTGCTGCACTCTAACTCCCAAGTCAGCTATTGGCTAAGTGGGAGGAGATGTACATTCCCCCCAACACTATACATGGCCCACCAATGCAGGGAGGGAGATGCACAGAGAGAGTGCAGGGATCCAACAGAATTTGGTGGAACCCCAACAGTGTCCACTACTGTGTTACCCCCAAATCTAACATCACTAACAACCACAGACCTTATAAGCCATAGGTAGCCTAGCTTTACTATCTCATACAAGAAAAATGAGATCAAGAGAAGGGAAGACATTCCTTCAAGGTTCCACAGATTGTGAGTGGGAGAGCTGAGACGGGAATGCAGGCCTTGGATCAGAGTCCCAGCCTCTTGCCTAGCATTTGGCCTTGTTATTAATACGGTGTAAGCAAGAGGTGTCCACTGATAACCCACTTGGCTGCAACTCAGTATATTGGTTCTCAATGAATCAACTGTTGTTTGCAAAGTAATTAATAATGGTGCAAAATATATCTTCAAAACAGCATTTAGGATTTCCACTAAGTTGCAAGGTGTCCTAGTATCTGTAAAGTCAGATATTTTACAAGAAACTGCATACATGTTGAAATTTAGGTTTCTTGCCTCTCTGCCCTGCCACCCCTCTTGTTTCTGCCCCAGCCTTTTGGATCACTGAAATGAGGTCAAATGTCTCCCCCACTTTCCCATAGTCAGTGGTCGACAAACTTATTAGTCAACAAAACCAAATATCAACAGTACAACGATTAAAATTTCTTTTGAGAGCCAAATTTTTAAAACTTAAACTTCTTCTAATGACACTTCTTCAAAAGAGACTCACCCAGGCTGTGGTATATTATGGAAGAGCCACACTCAAGGGGCTAAAGAGCTGCATGTGACTCATGAGCTGTTTGCCGACCATGCCATAGTTGATAGGGGAATGAAATAGGAAAGAAACCCAGACACTATATTAAACCAAATTGAAGCCCCTAAGACTAAATATTTTATTTTTCAATTGCAGGTTTTAAGGCAAAACTTACTGGTAGTGCTATATAAGGCTTGTGTGTTTGGCATCATCAAAATGGATCGTTCAGCTAATTGTTAAGAAATGCTTATTGCGTTTGTAAATTTATCTTAGGTGACATCTGCATACACTTCAAGCTTCAGCCTGTAAATCCTGCCAAACTTTGAACCCTAGCAAAATCCCAACATTCCTTCTCCTGTATACAATTCTCAGCGAAGTTTCTCATGCACATCACCCCGCTGCTGCAATCTTCTCCCCGAGGCATGTTTAACGTCCTCCCCGTGGGCCTTTCAGCGCACAGAGAATGAGCTCGGCACAAGGACTTGTCCTGGACTCCCCACCGAAATGACATCTTTTCTGAGCCAATGAGAAAAATTCAAAATGCGACAGGCGGTTGCAGTGGCATTCCCAACAAGTGTGGACGGCGTCACCTCCCTGATAATAGCATTTAAAAAATTAGGGTACTTGGCCACCGAAAATCTTCTGAACACTACTGAAAAATGGAAAAGCAGTATAGACATTGAACAAAGAGCAATTAGGTTTTGCCGCTTGTGTGAGGGACGAGGGTCCCAGCAAGCAGGCGGGAGGCAGGGTGGGAGGCAGGCAGGGTGAGAGAGCCCAAAGATCAATCCCTGGTCCTAGCCGTCAGTGTCACACAAACCCTGTTGGGTGGGGAGGGGCAGAGGGTGTGTGACAGAAGCTAATTGAAATCTGACAAATGAAATGAGCTGCTGTCGGGACGAAGTAAACACACAGCTTCTTAGGCAAACATTATCTTGAGGAGATTTCTTATTCCCTGTCTAAGACAGAGAGTTATTTTCTGGTTTGGGTGCTTGACAATGGTCGAACGTGGGCCATCCATTCAGACTGGGGAGCTATTTTAAAGAGGTGCTCCTGAGGGATTGTCTGCTTTGGAGACCTGGGCTTCTTTTAAGTGAAATTGATGTGTTACACGGATGTTTACTCTTAATCCACTCACCGCTTTGAGGATACTTGGCCATGGGGCCAGACACCCAGGACGCGCACCTGCCATTTGGCAATCCTGTCACCGCGGAAGCCCAGGCAGGGCCGCAGAGTGAGATCGGGTGCAGCCAGAAGAGCTCCCCAGGAGGCCAGCTACTAATCCATGCTTCGCCTGACTTTATTTTAAATTAATTTAAGATTGCGGCATTCTTACTAATGCGAAGTGTGCACAGGGTCCCTACGTGCTGTGTGTAACTGGGAGGAAGAGGTTCAGGCCTATCTGGAGGCTTTTGTTACAGATGAATCTGTGGGGACTTTCCACGCTTGCCTAGTTCCCGCAATTACGATTTAGAATCTACAGGGCCCGGGAGAGCAACCTTGAGAGGGAGGTGGTGAAATTGTCTCCTCGAATCCCTGCAACTGCTCTCTGGCTCGAGGCAGGTGGAAGAATTCGGTTTTGAAACCACCACCAGCCTTGAGATATTGTGACGCTGAGAAGTTCAGATTTTACATTGCAAGGTCTGGATAACCTTCCTCCCAGTGGTTCTGAGCCTGTTTTCTTGTCTGTCAAATGGCAATACCACTTAGTGCCTCTCTCATTGGGGGTTTAAATGCTAGTGAAGGCAGAATGCCTGGCCTCTTACATGTGCCCATTATGATGACTATTGTTGCTCTTATGTCTAACGGTAAGGTCATCAGAACTAAAACCAGCATTAAGAAACACAGGAAAACAGTATTATGTATGAGAAGATTCCCTCAGTTTTCTTATGCAGACAATGGAATAAAACCACCTGGCTGGCTTAACTCACAGGGTTGCTTTGAGAATCAAATGAGATGATGTATGTGTGAGCCACAGATAAAGGATTATGTGTAATGCACACCTACAGATTAGCGAGAGACGTCTTCCAGTGTCTTCTCACCGACATATGGGATCACTGTTCTTCAGCCATGCAGATCTTTTCCTTCTCATTTTCCTGTATGTGACTTAAAATTTCCCGGCTCATCACATGTGACCTATAAATACCCCCTTCTGTACAGAGCCGACAGGGGCTCTTCCAAAAGAGAGCAGGTGAGGGGCAGGAGTAGGTGGCATTCCTCAGTGAGGCAGGTGGCTGGCAGCCCCCGGGTGAGGGGTCGGTGTGCATTTGTCCCAAACTGCCTGGGTGTGTTTTGGATCCCTCCAGCCTGGGAGAGCTCAGTCTTCTTTCAGAAGCAGAGGTAATAGTTGTTTATAAAGTAATTGTGAATGTATTTGGGGGGTCCGTTTCTGCAGGATTTTGGGCCAGCCTCAGGAAGGGTCATATTCATGGGTGCTTAGGACAGGTACCACCTTTTTATTTACCTGTTTGGATTCTTTTCTTAGGAGATGGCTCCTAAACCAAGACCTTAGGTACACCTGGTCACTTCTGTGAGGTCTGTGTGTAAGCAGTGGAACCCCCAAATGTGCCCTGGTTCCTCACGTTGCCTACTTTATACACAGCACTGGGCAAGCTTGATAAGGTTTTGGCACTGGGGCCCCTTCTGTCTGGCAGGCATCTGCCTTCTGACTGGGGCTAGCTCCCCATGTAGGTCAGATTCTCACCGACCCTTGAGCACCAGGCCTAGATTGGATGAAACTTAGAGATCTCTGTCCTTTTCTGACCTTGGTAGATCAAAATTAGTCTACGTTGCTCTCCCACAGCCCCCAGGTGGACATTCTAAAGAATCAACCAATGAACCATTTACTCTCCAGAGATATAGGGCACCTATTAAGTCGAGGAAATTTCTTTTGACTGTATGCAATGGAAACATTCTGACTTGTTTGGGGGAAGGGAGGGGAGAGTTATTGGAAACTTATAATAGTTGGAGTCTGCTAGTGTCCACCAAAGCTATTCTTGCCTTCTTCCATAGAAATGGAGTTGAAGCAGGAGGTGGCTGCTCAGACAACATTTCCCAGCCCCACCCTCCCAGCCAGGTGTCACCGTGTGTCCAAGTTCTTGCCAAATGAACATGGGCAGGAGTTTCACATGCCACGCCTAGGCCCAGCAGCTAAGGCCATGAGGGTTCATTCTGGCACATCTTCCCCTCTTCCCTCTGGCTGGCATAGTTTCACTGGGGTGACTGGAAGGCACATGGTGCTGAAGATGACAGAGCCGCTGGCAGTCAGGGACAATGAATGACTGTGTAGAACTGTGCTGTCCCAATGGACTGTTACTTTGCAAGGAATAAACGTCTACTTTGTTTGAGCCATTGCATCTTGGAGCGCTGCACTTTAACAGTTTAACCTTCACCTTATGAATTCAGGGTAGGGAATTGAGAGGATTGCTTACAACTCAGCCTTGGGAAAGCAGGGAGGGGCAGCTTTGGACACCTCGAGCAGCGAGGTCAGTAGAAGTGCTCTTTGAGCACTTCCACAAAACAGGCCCCTGGTCACTGTTAGTGCTGGGACCTTCTATTCATTCAGGTTCAAATTTCCATGAGAGGATCCAACAGGGTCAGGGGTCCGCCCTGAGCTGTGCTCAGACAAGTAGGGTCAACACAGAAATGTGAACACTGAGCTCTGCCATCTCTTTGCATCTCAGTCTCTTCTAGAAAAGGGGACTACCAGGCACTGTTGTTTTTATACTGTGTGTATGCCAGAATCAGATGAGGCAACAAATGCACAAGGATTTTGGATTTGGGTGGGGAAGACAGGTAACTGAGTAACACAGTTTGGAAAGGTCAGAGCTATAGCTGTTACCATGAAAGCTCAGGAAGAAGCAGTTACCGTGATCGGAGGATGGGGCTTAGGAAGGTATGTTATGTTGGAAGCACGGTGACGGTTGTGGAAGAAATCAGGCTGTCTCCAGATGACACTTGAATGGCTTCGGGCAGGTTATGCAAATTAGCACTCTGAACACGTATCCTCATTTGTAAAATAAGAATAATACTACAACCTGTTTGATAGGGCTATGCTGGGAATGAGGAGGGGAGATGACAGGCAAAAAAAGGGAGAGGGACTGATATCATTCTTTTCCCTGGATGGTATTTGTGTGTAGATATTCCTAAATGCCCAATTGTCGATCATGAATCTATTGCCCAAGACTATTCCCCTGTGATCTGGATATCATTTGTGGTAGGTAGATTAGCTAGTCTGTAGCATCTGCTTATTCAATCAAGCATGAACCTAGGTGTTGTGAAGAAATTTTTGTGGGATTTTTAGTCAACTGATCTGCAATCAGTTGACTTTAAGTAAAGAAGATTATTCTTGATAATGTAGGTGGCCTCATGCAGTCAGTTGGAAGGCCTTAAAAGCAAAACAGGTTTCCCAGAGAAAGAAGAAATTCTGTGTCATGATTGCTGCATCGACTCCTGCTGGCCTGCCCTATGGGTTTCAAACTTGCCAGCCCTACCAATAATATGAGCCAATTCCTTGAATGCATCCCTTTCTTTCCATGTACATAGATGAAATACATTTATCTATCTATCTATCTATCTATCTATCTATCTATCTATCTATCATCTCTATCTATCATCCATCTATCCACACACACACACACACACACACACACACACACACACACATGTTGGGAGCCATCAGAGTTGAGACAAGCAACTCAGTCTTAAGAAAATAGAATTAAGTTTCTTCTAGCAGAAGTTATGCGGTGCCCTGAGGGTTTGGCCAGAAGATAAGATTAACCTGCCGCTTAGCATCTTTGCAACTTCCCCTTCCTACCCCCCCCCCCTCCCCCCAGATAGCCCAGCCTTGGAATGTCACACCTTGGAATGTTACGCAGCCCTGGCAGTTAGCCAATCCTGTGTTGCCAGATACCTTACCACCTTGCCACTCAGTGCCTAAACCAATTATACACTGCCAAAGACCCCTCTGCATAGGCAACCCTGCCCCGCTTTGTTTCTGCTGTATAAATACAGCCATTTCAAAGAATAAAGTCCAGGCTTGATCAGAACCTTGTCTTGCCTCCATTCTTTCGAGTTCCTTGTTTGCTTCATTCTCTTAGGTGGTTCCTGCGTGCCCCCGTTGTTGCCCCACGGGTCGGGACACACACACACATCACCTGCTGGTTCTGTTTCTCTAGAGCAGTAGTTGGCAAACTGCGGCTTGCGAGCCACATATGGCTCATGAGCCGAGATTTGTCGCTCTGTGGACTAATGAGTTTGCTGACCACTGCTCTAGATAATGGTGACTAACATGCCATATCTTTACTATTTCTCCCATTCAAATGCATATGGTTTAACCAGCTCTTCATTGGAAGATAGGTCAGTGGTACAGCTCCTTTGCCTTCTTGCCACATCCCAGTAGGTGAGACCTTTTGGGCAGGTATTCATGGAGTGCCCCAGGCAGCCAAGTTATGATTCCTTAAAAAAAAAAAAAAAAAAAAAAAAAAAAAAATATATATATATATATATATATATATATATATATATATATATATATATGTATATAATTGATTTCAGAGAGGAAGGGATGGAGAGATAGAACATTAATGATGAGAGAGAATCATCAATTGACTCAATGGGGATTGAGTCGCCTTCATGGTTCATAGATTGACACTCAACCACTAAGCCACATGGGGCCAGGCTGATTTCCAAACTCCTGCTCCTCATTTCAGGGTATCTTATCATATGTTCCTGCCTGCCACCTATCTTGTTTCTATGCCTTATTATTTATTGGTTTATATCCTCATTCCCATTTCCTCACATCCCTTAGGAAATCTTTCAAATGCACTTGATATGTATTCATTCATTTTTATTTGTGTTATAGATTATGTATTGTGTGCAGTATTTTAATGTACATAAATAAAATTGGGTTGTTCCTTCTCTTTGTTTAAATGCAACAATATGTTTGCAACATCTCTTCCTGTTGGTCTGTGTAATTCTGATTCTTATAACTGCTGCAGAGTATTACATTATGTGTATCTACCATATTAATTTCATCCTTCCCCCAGAAATGGACACTTAGATTGGCACCAATCCTCCCCTACAACCAATGCTGCAATAAACAGCCTCCTGGGCATACCCCTGAGAATTCCTCTGTGATCTCTACCCAAAAGCAGAGTGAATGGGCCAAACAGTACTTAATCTCAGTGCTTAATCTATGCACTTCCAGAATGGTCCCCAGAATGGCTGCACCCGCCCACCTCTCACTAGCACTGCACGGGGATTCCCATATCCCCATATCCTTGAATACCACTGGCATTATTCAGTTTTCTATTTTTTGTCAAGTTGGTCAATGTTATGTGATGGAGCCTAGTTATTTAATTTGCATTTTTCTAGTCACTAATCAACATGAGCATCTCTTTACATGCTTGTTGCACTTTCATGATTTCCCTGTTGTGAACTGACGGTGGTTATTGATCATTTTCTTTTGGGGCTTCTGACTTTTTCTTGTTGATTTTTTGATTCATGAGAGTTCTTTAAAGATTTTTGATATTAGTCCCTTATAAGTTTTAGATGCTATAAATATCTCTTTCCATTTTGCTGTTAGTTAACTTTTATTGTATGAAATCTTTAGTTTCAATATTATAAAATTCATTAATTTTTAATCTTATGCTTTTTTCCCTTAATTTAGTGAGTGAATTTTCCCATCATCTTGTTTTAACAGCCTGCTCCAGTTTAATTTGTGGAGTTATAAAATTTCTGTGTATCCACAGGGCTCTGTTTTAGCTTATTTTTCTCTTCCTTTGCACTGTGTTTGTTCTTGCATGTTCTATACTATTTTTATTACCATGATTTGATAGTATATTTAGTTGGGCAAGTCTTTCCACTTTATTCTTCATTTTCAAAGTTGACTTAGCTTTTCATGAATTTTATTGTCTATACTAGAGGTCCAGTGAATAAAATTAGTGCAGGGGTGGGGTCCCCAGGCCTGGCCAGCAATCAGGGTGGATCAGGGTCTTCCTTCCCTAGGATGCTGGCTGCCGGCGGGGACCTTCCTTTGTTCTGTGCCGATCCCTGGTGGTCAGTGCACATCATAGTCAGCGGTTGAATTCCCGGTTGGTCAAACTCCCAAGGGTACAAATTGCATTTTAGCCTTTTATTATATTGGATAATCTCTATACCTTTTAAAAAAAATTTTGCTGTGAACCAATTTTGCTCTAGAAATAATAAAAGTAATAATCCCATTATGTGTCGATATACATAATATACCTTTATGAAAATAACTATATTTTCCAAAATAAAAATAAATATTAAAGAATGACAATTGTTTTACATTAGAAAAATATCTTTAATAGCAGACACCTGGCTCCTTATCTCTGTTTCTACAATATACAATTAGTTGTTGTTTTGGTTGACATATGTGAAGGAAATCTGTTCTCATTCAAATATGTAGTTGAAAAAGGTGGTGAGATTTTAATAGCCTTTTCAGATAATTGTGGATATTCTTCTCTGATATTATACCAAAACTTGACAAAAGGCTATTTCTTAAAGGTTAGTTGAAATATGAAATCTGAAACCATATCAATGACCTTTTCTTACTCTTGTATATTAAAATTTACTTGTCTATCTTGTACTTTGAGTGCATCTTTTACTCATGTATAATTGTTATTGTTCATTTGGAATCAGTTCATTCAGTTATGCAGATATTATAAATAGTTACACATTTTTTATGAGACTAGAGGCCCAGTGCATGAAATTCATGCACGGGGAGGGCGGTGCCCCTCAGCCCAGTCTGCACCCTCCCCAATCTGGGGCCCCTTAAGGAATGTCCAACTACTCATTTAGGCCCGATCCCACCTTAAACAGGAAGTTGGACATCCCTTTCACAATCCAGGATTGCTGGCTCCCAACTGCTCGCCTACCTCCCTCTGCCTAATCATCCCATAACCAATGCCCTGCCAGCCTGATTGAAGCCTAACTGCTCCCCGGCCAGCCCGATTGCCCCCAACTGTCCTCCCCTGCAGGTCTAGTCCTCCCCAACTGCCCTCCCCTGAAGTCCTGGTCCCCCCCCAACTCCCTCCACTGCTGACCTGATCTCCCCTATCTATCCTCCTCTGCTGGCCTGGTCACCCCCAACTGCCAACTGCCCTCCCTGCTTTCCTGATCACCCACAACTGCCAACAACTGCCCTCCCCTAAAGGCCATCTTGTGGCTGCCATCTTGTGTCTTGGAGTGATGATCAATTTACATATTACTCTTTTATTAGATAGGGTATCAGGAAATCACATTAATTAATATCACTACTGATCTCATTTAAAAAGTCATTATATATTGGGAAGTTGTCAAACTCAGGGAGATGGATACAGATTTTTAAAAATTCCAGCTTTTACATGAAAAGTTGAATTTTAACATTGGCTGCAAATGATGTTAGTTGTCTCTAAGGTAAAAGGATCACTTTATTCATTTTTGAGAAAATGTCTCCCAAATATTCAAGTCTGAGTAACCAGGTTTATCTGTCAGTATTTGTTTCAAATAAAAATTGTCTGTAGGAAAAGTTGGCCAATTTAGCTCACAATTCAAACAACTGTTCAGGGACTTTTTCTCAAGACAAACTTCATACTTCAATATGAAGCTGATGGGTTTCAGGTACATTTCTTATATAAAATATTGAAGAGATGTTTATCAAGAATTGAGATTTAATAAAAAGAATAACACTTTCTACTTTAAGGACATTCTTAAGTAATAATGGCAATTGTTTTTTCTTACTATGAATGTATAATAGTGAAGAATACAGAATGAAAATAGCAAATCATGTCTAATCAGCATTATAATGAAAATGGTTTTGACCTTGCAGAGTTTCTGCAAGGTCAAAATCTTGTGTACCACTGCTGATTTAGCACCACGGCTCTACAGTGTGAACTTGGGAGTGAAATTGCTGGATATTAGGCATTCATATAGTCAGATTTTTTAGATAATGCCAAATTGTTTTCCAAAGTGATTGTAACACATTCGACTTCTACCAAGAATTTTCATTTCTCTGCATTCTCTGAGCCACACTTGATATGACCACATTTTTCTATTTAGGTCAATATGCATCAGTACCTCTCTGTGGTTTTAATTTGCAATGTGCTGTCCAACATCTTTCCTTATCTTTATTGGCTATTTATGTTTCTTCTTCCATCAAGTATTTTTGTCCATTTTTTTCTTGATTTTTTTGTTGTTGGTCTGTAGGCATTCATTGATCTGTATAGATTCCTCTACTTTTCTCTTTTAGAATTCTTCACCTTTCATTTCTTTTCTCTCTTCCTTTATCTTGGGATCTGTCACCCTTATCTAAAATAATTATACATTTTCAGGAGGGTTTTCCCCTCTGTTGTAAGGTCTGTGCTGCTAGTATTGCTAGATAGTCCACATTTTTTTTCCTTCTCTGCCATCCACTGCATCATTGCCACACAACAGTAGGCTCTGGTTTCAATGACTGATGGCCCTCCAGGAGAAGTAAGAGTGTACTCTGCACCCACATCCCTTTTGTTCCAGGCTTTTGTTTTCTCCCAAACCTGCAAAATTATATTATTTGTCATGGGTTAAAGAGAGACATGGAGAGATAAAGGAGAGCTGTGAATAGAGGGGAGAGAGAAGAAAAATATTTCAAGAGATTGGAAGAGGGGAGATGGTTGGAGGACCCTGCTAGCGGGATCAAGCACCTCCAACTGTGGTTGCTTCCTGGAGATGGACCGTCAACTAAGAAAAGGATGGAGGGTTTCTTATCCTCAGCAAAGATTCCCATGCCCTGAAGACAGCATATGAGAGGCAAAACTCAGATCTTCAAGAGTCCACTGTGACTATGGCCAATGTGGATCTAGGACTGACCATGATAGAGTGTTACTGGTGTCCCTTGCAGAATCGTCAAGCATCTCCTAAAGCTGAGCTCTCTGAAGTGATGTTAGAAATGGAATGAGGGTGAGGTGAAATAGAGGGGCACTTTCTTGCTATCCTAGAAGGATAAGGACTTAAAAACCAGACTGAAAGAGAATAAAGAAATGGGTATTTCTAACACACTAATTTGGAGATTGATATTTATAATTGCCAAAACTATAGCTCTGATTTTATTTCTTATAAATGAATGATGCTGGCGTCATCATGATGAGAACTCTCACTTCTTTCCTGACTTTCTGCATTTACAAATAAGAACAGGTCCAGGCTCAAGTTAATCAGTGAATCTGTGGATATGTGTAGGGTCCAGGAATCTGTATTTTATTTTATTATTATTTAAAAAAATATATTTTATTGATTTTTCTTACAGAGAGGAAAGGAGAGAAATAGAGAGCTAGAAACATCGAAGAGAGAGAAACATTGACCAGCTGCCTCTTATTCACCCCCTACCTGCCTGTGTGCCCACAACCAATGTACATGCTCTTGTCCGGAATCGAACCTGGGAACCTTTCAGTCCACAGACCAACGCTCTACCGCTGAGCCAAACCGGTTTCAGCAGGAATCTGTATTTTAGTAAGTCCCCAAGTGATTTTTGATTCAGGACCTGTGTTTTATTTGCTAGATTTTCCCCGAGTGGTTGGTAAGGAAAAGAGCTTCATTTGACCCTATTTCAATATCTGTTGTGCAATGTTGTTGCCAGTATTAAAGAAACTGTTTGCAAAGTGCCCAGAATAAAGTGGAGAGCAATTAGTGACAGGTTCTATTATGATGATTATTTGGGGAGGTGAGGCTTAGGGTTAGCCTGAAAGGGTAAGTAGAAGTTGGCTAAAACATGGTGAAAAAGTGTTTCAGACAGTGGAAGATCAGCACGCAAGAGAGCTGGACACAACAGGTTAGGGCAGGTCATTCCATGGGGCTGGAGTATAGAGTGCTAGAAGAGTTTCCCACGGGAGGCTGCTGGAGAGATGGGCGAGGACCCAATCTTTGTACACCTCAGGTTTTAAATGGGAGATGGCAAGTTGAGCAAGTGGGTTGGAAGGGAGAGGGATTGGAATCATAGAGACCAGGAGGGGCTGTGCTACTCATTTAACTTCCTCTACCTGACAGTGCTGTGCTGTGCTGTGCGAGACAATCTTTCAGCGTTGCCTGCAGTTCTGGATTCATGCTTTAGTTGTTGCCTTCCTTTAAGATGTGTCTAGTGTGTCATCTTTGTAATTACAGTAATCAGTTATGATTACAGTGACAGTTCCCAGTGCAAAAGAAAGCTGCCATGCATTATAAAGTCAAAAGAATGGCCCAAATCATCCCAGGAGCCCAAGGCCACAGCAAGGAGATTTTAGAACTCGCAAGTTACTCTCTGCGCCTCTCTTTCTAAGGCGGGTGACCCCAGGGTGAATTCCACATCCTTGACTGGTGCATAACCATCCAGTCACAAGGTGGGAATAGTCTCTTTGCCTCACTCAGGAAATAACATGCCAGGGGGAAGGTAGATAAAGGAAGAGTCAGCTTTCTAAACCTACTGCCCTTCTTCCCCAGAAACCTGAGGTTTTGCTTTAGATTTCACACCCCAAACCCCCTTTTGCCACCTGGTTTTCAGCCCCTGATACTTACCTCGTTTATTTACCGGGATCCCCAGCATCTAGAATAGTGCCTGGCTCATCTTAGACTCTGAAATCTTTGTTGGGAGACTGAGTAGCCCACAAGGAAGTTGTCTACCTGCTGCTGCAGGCTTATCTTTCAGCTCACCTCACTCTTCCATTTGCCTCCTGCCGGTCAGCTGCACTTTCTATTGGCTCCTTCCCACAGCTTTTGAAGAAGCTCAAGTCACCCTCAGGTAAAAATAGAAACACTCTCCTTTGGCCCTCCAGCTCAGCTCTGTCTGCCTTGTCTCATTTCCCGGTAGCTCCTTAAACTTCTCACATTGCCCTCTGTGTCCTCCACTCTGTGGGAAGGACCCTCAACAAGGTCAGCGTGGCTGCTGCTGAGTCTACTATTTGCTTTTTAGTCATTTTTGTAGCTTTTGTATAAGGGCCACATTTCTCTCTCAAAACTGTCCTCTTTCAGGGAGGAAACATTACATTTCACTGATTTTTCTCCTAATTCAAATCCTTGTGTTTTAGTTCGCTCCCTCCCCTGAGGTCTTCTTCTGTCTGCCTCCTAAACATTGGGGCTCCTTAACATTTCATGCTCAGCCGGTTTCTCTTACCACCTCCCACCACCCAGGAGGGATTAACTGTGACACACATGCTGAGGGCACACAAACCTCCCCTTCCTAACTCCAGACTAATCAGCCTTTCCCCAACAGCCCCACCTGGCTGCTTCCCAGGAGGCTCAGGGAAGTGACCCAAGACTCCTAGAATCTTATCTTCTAGATGGTCTATTTCCTGAGACTGCTCTGGGTACCATCAACTGTATCAGTGAGGATGCAATACTTATTAGAGCGAATTTAGTTTAGGATGTTGATGAGAAGGCATTAGAGGACGAAAGGCACAAAGAAGAGGCTAAAAGAAGGCTCTTAAGGCTACTGCTGGGAGCAGCTACCACACTAAAGAGGAATGAACAGGGGTGGGGTTTAGAGAACCGAGAAGCTCTAAGGAGGGCTCCAGAGAGCTGAGATTCAGACCACACATAGACAGTACAGCTAGCCTTGTGCTAAAACCTCAGGAGTTTGGAGCAGAACCCATAGAACTGGGACTCAGGGGTCTGAGAAGGGGTACTGACCAGGGGTACTTATTTCTAAAGGCTGTTCTTATTTATTCCTATGGCTAGGGTACAGCCTTGGTGGGAAACAAACCATACAGGTAGGGCACATCCTTCCCTCTCCTCTCATCACCCTCTGACTGGTGTCCTACCAAGGAGTCCTCTTGGAAATGGAGAGTGCAGTCAGTCTTCAAATTTCAGAAGTATGAACTGGAGCCAGATTGGCCATTAGCATTCCATCATTCACCTCCACCCCTGGCCCTCGAACTGTGCTCCTTGTCCCAGATAATGATGATCAACTCATGTTCACTCTAGTTAGCAGAGTGGGTTGACCAGGACTCTTTATTTTCTCATATTCCACAGCAAATCAGGTTAGCCACCTAAATTGTATTTTATTTTTTTAAAAACACACCTTTTAATTTTAATTATTTTAGAGAGAAGAAAAGAGAGAGAGAGAGACAGAGAGAAAGAGAGAGAGAGAGAATAGAAAAGAGAGGTGAGAGGTGAGAGAGAAACATTGATCAGCTGCCTCCTGAATGCACCCTGTACCCTGACTGGGGGGTTGAACCTGCAATCTGGATATGTTCCCTGACCAGGAATTGAACCTGTCATATTTTGGTGTACAGAACAATGTTACAACCAACTAAGCCACACTAGCCAGGGCCACCTATGTTGTGTTTTAAAGTTGTTTCTTCCTTTCTGCCCCTCAAGGTCCCTGAATTCATGTTGACCTTTGTCGTCACCAAATTAAGTAACCATAAGTAACCATTGCCTTTTAACTGGTCTCTTTGATTCCCTCTTTGTTTCTTCCAAGCCATCCACACCTTAGCCAAATAATCGTTCTAAAATGTTAATGCTGACTATTGTTCCAATGCTACACACCATTGATAGCTCCTCTTTGTGGCATGGGGAAGCGTGAGGATCCAAGAATGGCATTCTGAGTTTTTCATCACCTTGCCTTCGTTTTCCTCTTCAGCCTGGTCATTGTCTGCCTTGTGCCCCATACTTCACCCATGCAGAACCACAGGTGATGCCATGGAACCGTTCCTTCACTCCATCTACGTCTCTCTGAAAAGCCTACTTATCAACTATATGCTGGCTGCCTGGCAAACCCTTTCTCATGCTCTTAAATCCAGTTGCAGTTGCTTTTATGGAGAAGCCTTCCCTGATCTCCCCCAGGGTAAGTTAATCATTCATTCCTTTGTGGCCCAATCATGGCTTGTCTCTCTCATAGAATTTATCTAACTGAATTGCACATTTTCATTGGTAAATCTATCCCACAATATGAATTAGGGTTATGCTTAGCAGCAAGTGACAGGAAACCCAACATAACAGTAGTATAAACAACTTAGGTGCTTATTTCACAGTCACATTTGAACCCAGTTCTGGGCTGGCATGGCTGCCGGAGCCCTTTACCTGGCTGACCCATCTCCCTTCACATACAGCTTCTGTTCATGGTCCAGGCTGGATGTTTTAGCTCAGCCCACTGGGCTCACATTCCAATCAGCAGGAAGGAGAAAAAGGAGAGTGACGGATGCATATTCTCACTCTGAGGCCACCTCTACAGATCACAAACTTAAAAAAAAATTTTTTTATTAATTTTTTTTACAGAGAGGAAGAGAGGGATAGAGAGTTAGAAACATCAATAAGAGAGAATCATCGATCAGCTGCCTCTTGCACACCTCCTACTGGGGATGTGCCTGCAACCAAGTACATGCCCTTGACTGGAATCAAACCTGGGACCTTTCAGCCCACAGGCCGATGCTTTATCCATTGAGCCAAACCAATTTTGGCAGATCACAAACTTTTGAGAACCAGGTTGTTGTAGCTTTCTAGGGCTGCCATAACAAATGACCACAAATTGGTGGCTTAACACAATATAAATTAATCTTCTCACTGTTCTGGGGATCAGAAGTCTAAAATCAAGGTGATGGCTGGGCCATACTCCTCTGAAGGATTCAGGGAAGGATCTGTCCCATACCTTTCTCCTAGAAACAGTGGTCATGGACAATCCTTGGTGTTTCTTGGCACACCACATCACTCCACTCTCTGCATCCACCTTCACATGGCCTTCTGCTCTCTGTGTCTTCCCATGGTCGTCCTATAAGGACACCAGTCATAGGATTCAGGGCCCACCCTACTTCAGTAGGACCTCTTCTCAACTTAACTAGTTATTTTTGCAAAGACCCAATTTACAAATAAGGTCACATTTTAAGGTTTTGGGTGGACATGGACTTTGGACGGACATTATTCACCCCAGTTCAAGGATCTTACCTCTTCACTTTGCTAATATGAGGCAAAATATCTGGCACATACTAAGAGCTTAACAAAAAGTTTTCAGAATTGAATTCAACTGCTTACTGACTTCCCGTGTGTTTGGCTACAGTTCTGCTCAATTAACATTCACTGAATTCCTTTTCCACAGGGCTGGTTAATCATTTTGTGACATTTTCTCATAAAAAATTAGAACCAAATCAGTGTGGGATGACTTCCTGGTGATATTAAGACTCATTTAAAATTCATCTTTTCTTTTTTTCCCCAAAATAAGACATGGACATAGTTTCAAAGAGAAATAATACTTTACACAATTAGGATAATTTATGACAAAATAAAACAACGTCCTTCCCATTTCTCAGTCTGCTCTCCAGTTCTGCCTCTTGACTCTCTGGCTATGTTTTGTGGCATCGGATCCATGTTTCTGAGTAACCTGTGTACATTCTCAATTTTAGGCATTGTTACAGATTTGTCTGTGCTTCACCACATCCCTTAGCTCCACTGCAGTGAGGCTGTGCGACTGCTAGGGGCCAATGGGGTGTGCCTGAAGACTTTCTGCCAAGTCTGCTTTGCTGTGACCAGGGCAGGCTGGAAGTATTGAGGAATTCCCCTGGAAGTAGCCCCCACCCTAATGGGACTTGCAATATAAATCCCTTCACTTCCTCCTGTTGATAGACTAACTCTGAGGTATGCACTGCACCATTCCCCAGAGTATTCCTATGCATGTAAGATCTAGTTGCTCCAAGTGGGTTCTGGTAGTACATGCTTATTGGTGGCCCTGTCCTATATACTCTCTATGGTATTTTCTGTATCTCCCAGGTAAACTCTTTAAAAAACAAAAAACCACCAACACCACACACACACACACACACACACACACACACACACACCATTTTTTATTGTAGTAAATATACATAACATAAAATTTATAACTTTAACTAGTTTTAAGTGTGCAATTCAGCAACAATTAGTACATTCACATTGTTGTATAACCATCATCACTACTCATTTCTAGGATTTTTTCATCATCTCAAACAGAAACTCTATACCCATTGAACAACATCTTTCTTTTATACCCTTCCCCCAGCCCCTTGGTAACCACTCCAAATAAACTTTTGCATTAGCCCTTGTCTCAGGGCCTATTTCTGGGGAAACTCAAGCTATGACAGACATTGATTTCCCATCATGATGATTCATTTATTATTTTATTAAACTTAATTAGCTATCTACTATGTGGCAAGCACTATTCTATAAGCTTATATTACATGTGGTTAGGAAATGTTGTAAGGAAAGCAAAGCAGAGTAAGATGATAAGAGTGCTATAGATTGGGGGATAATTATTTTAGATATCTTGAACAAAATAAGTGACATTTAAGCAGAGACTTGAATAAAATAAGGAAGTGGACATGTCCTGCCTAGGGAACTGCCAGAGTAAGAGCCCAGAGGTAGGAATAAAATGGGTTGGAGATTTAAAATTTTTACTCTTTCTACTGGCATGTTACATGTTTCTTTGATCTTCTCAATATAGTTATATCACACAGATTGGTTAAACTAGTAGTTGCTTGTTATATTATTAGGCTTATGGATATATCAATATTATTCACTGCTAAGCTATGTAGTGTCCTATAGTACATTTTTGCTCTTGCACAGTATTTTTTCTCCTTTCAGTTATATTTTTCTTTGATTAGAACATAATCCCACTGTGTGTGTGTGTGTGTGTGTGTGTGTGTGTGTGTGTATTTAATTAATTCTACTCTTATTCCTGGATATCTTTCTGCTGACACTTTCTGTTTTTTTTCTGGTTTCTTCTTTAGGTATGGCCCTTAACTGTCATTGTGGGCTTCTTCTCACTGTTTCTCTGATGTATCTATGACTTCCTAGATCCAGTCTTTCTATTTCTTGGTTTAATTCCCCCTTTCCTCTTTCTTTTAGTTGTATGTCTATATGCAGGTATTTATTTATTGCTGAAACTCATCTTCTAGGTAGCTTGAGGCAATCTGTATGCTGAAGCCATGATCCCACATGCGGTGTGTGGAGGTAGAGGCCTTTGGGAGGCAATTAGGGTTAGATGAAGTAATAAGGTGGAATCCGCACGTTGGCATCACGTGCCTTTATGAGGAGAGGAGAGATACCAGAGAGCTTTCCCCCCTCTCTCCTGCCATGTGAGGATAGAGGAGAAGGCAGCCATCTGCAGGAGAGCTCACACCAGAAACAGAATTGTTCAGCACCTTGATCTTGGAGTTCCCAGCCTCCAGAATTGTGAGAAATAAATGTTGAAGCAATTTAATTTATAGTATTTGTTTTGGCAGCCTGAGCTGATGGAGAAAAGAAGCAATTTCTTGACTGCGCAGAAGCTCTTGGACATTTCTATTTCAGTTTCTCTTTTTGCCCTTCCTTCCCCAGAACTCAACACCTTCATTCTGGGACTCCAGGGTCCTTCAGGTGGACTGATTAGCTGTTCAGCATTGTCTGTCCTGCATAGCAATTATCATTCTTCCACCCACTCTCTGGCTTGTAGAATTTTGCTGATATGTCTCTTCAGCTACAGTTTCTTCTCCTCTCATTGTATTTGTGGGTTTACTCCTTTGTTATTACAACATTACTGCCATTTCAAGAGGAAGCAGACGTACATGGGTGTGCTCATTCCACATATTTACCCGAAGATTCCCCTCTTTTGCCAGCTGGTTTGCACCAGCAGTTGGTGGCTACTGCTGTAATCCACACTTCAGAAAGCCCTCCTGCAGAATGCCTGCAGGGATGCTAGCAAGAGCAGAAATGAGGTGATATTGAAGTGCGTGAGCCCTGGGCTAGACTGCTGCACTTGAATATTGTCTCTACCACAGGTTAGCTGTATGTGCTTGTACAAGTTGCACCTTCTTTATGTCTCAGGTTCCTCACATGTGAAATGGAGATTATAATAGTACTTACCTAAGAGGTAAATAAGATAATGCCTATAAAACACTTTACTGTTTTGAGCACAGAGTAAGTGCTCAAGAAATTGGAGCAATTGTTACTACTAACACAATTAACATTAACATCTTTCTCAGCTATAAGAACATCTCTGCAAGTATTGTCATCACTGAAATTAGACCAAATAAGAAAGAGACCCACTTTTTACAGAGAATAGTCCCTGATAATATGAACCAAACAAGTTATGAAATTATTTATTTAGAATTTTATTATTCTTTATTTTATTACTAGAGAGCTGGTGTACAAAATTCATGCATGTGGTGGTGGTGGGGGGTCCCCTCAGCCTAGCCTGTGCTCTCTTGCAGTCTAGGACCCCTCAGGGGATGTCCACTTATCGGTTTAGGAATGTGCCTAATCTCACAGCCCAGAACCCCTTACTCCTTACCGCCCACCTGCTTGCTGCTCCTTAGCTTTGCCACGAAGGCGGGAGAGGCTCCCAGCACCACGGATGTGCTAGTCAGGCATCAGTGTGGCTGTTGGCTGAGGAGCACTCCCCTTGTGGAAGCACACTGACTACCAGCGGGCAACTCCTGTTTTGAGCATCTGCCCACTGGTGTCAGTGTGCAGCAGAACAACTGGTTATTCTGGTTGTTCCACCATAATGGTTGCTTAGGCTTTTATTATATAGATTTCTTTAATTCACTGATTTATCTAGTTATTGCTTAAGCACCTACTGCATAGCCAGCACTACCTACCTAAGCCCCACAGGGAACCTGGAAGCATACAAGTATAGGCTGTGTCTCTAGGGAGTTTACAGTTCATCCAGGGAAAACAATTAAGGGCCTGCCAAATCCTGAGTCATGAGTTAGTGACTGAAGATGAGCAGGAGGAAGATGTGGGGTTAGATTAGGTAGGGATGGCGTGGCTTTTGTGGAAGATGTGGAATTGGTGTGGGCTTGTGGAAAGGCAGTTCCAGGAGGAGCAAAGGAAGGAAGGGTCCTCTAGGTCAGTGTTTTTCAACCTTTTTTGGGCAAAGGCACACTTGTTTCATGAAAAAAATCACGAGGCACACCACCATTAGAAAATGTTAAAAAATTTAACTCTGTGCCTATATTGACTATATATAAAGTAATTCTCTTGAATAGGAATCAAATAAACACAAAGAAAGTATTTTATAATTACTTTATTATGAAATATTAAGTAAACAAAATAGTGAAAAATTATAAAATTCTTGTCTTGTCTGCACCTACGGCACACCAGGCAACATCTCGTGGCACACTAGTGTGCCGCAGAACAGCGATTGAAAAACGCTGCTCTAGGTGAGGGAAGCAGCAGGAGCCCCCTAGGGAGAAGGGAGGAACTTGTGTTTGCAGATCACTGTGAGATGAAGGCAGAGGAGAAGTGGCAGGAGTAAGGTCGGATATTTAAGGTGCAATGAGATTGTGAACCGCTTAGAAAGTGAGGCACACAAGCAGGGCATTCATGTGGCAGACACTGGATTCCTGAGTGGGAGGATGGCACAGTGAGTTTGGTGGTCAGGTCCCTGGTACTTTCCTCCAGCCTCCATCTCCCCGTAAGGAGAAAGAGAATACAGAGTTTCCAAACTTGCCTAAGAAGTTGAGTGATGGGCTGGATAAAAAATTGATGTAGGTCATAAATATTGTAGGAGTGAATGCAGATACACTTAAGGATAAAGTTCAGGGAGGGACCTACTGTTGCAGAGGGAACTGGCTCCTGCAGGGGGAGGGAGGGAGAAGGCAGGAGTGGGACACCCATTGGTGGCTCCATGGTGCCACTCCCAGAATTTAGGGCTTCTGGATCCTTAGAAATGCTACTTCTGCGTGACGCTCCTAATGTAGCAGGATTGTGGGTGTCTACTTGTGAGGGTGGGGGATGCGCCATCTCTCAACTCTGAGGTTGCTGCTTTGGATTTCTTCCAGGTTTTGCAAGGGATCATGCAAATTTGGCCTGAGAAAGGCTGAGGCTTTGCCTGGGCTCCCTGATCTGTGATTACACTGGGCAGTATTCCTTTTCTACAAACCCATAAGCCTTTCCTCAAGAGGTCTCTCCACAGGGACTTCTGTTCTGTGCTTTGGGTGGTATCCAAAAGTCTCTGGGACCGTATGTGATCCCTTACAGGTCAATATTCCTGAACTCTGAGTGACTGTTCTGTTTCCTCTTGATACACCTGCACCTCAGAGAATTGGGAGGAAGATCTTTCACTACTTATAGGGGGTGATGAGTCCTTGAACAGTAGTCTCCTTTTATCCATTGATAGTCCCAAATCCTAGATAGACTGTTTTCTCCTATACACACATACTTATGATATAGTTTAACTTATAAATGAGGCAATTTCATGGACAGAAGATTTGTTCTTACTGTAGATCTTAGCAACGTCAGCATATGATTTTTTTCTCTTTCCTTATTGAGAACTTTCAAACTTTTCACTTAAAGGAAGCACTTTACTGCTTCTTGTTGGCATATCTAAATTGCCAGTATCACTTCTATTGTGCTCTGGAGCTATTAAGTAAAATTAATGTCACTTGAACAGGAGCTCTGTGATACTGTGACAGCTGATCTGATATCAGGGCGACTTCTCAGTGACTATCAGGCAGGCAGAATCTGCAGTATGGAGACACGGGACAAAGTGGTGATTCACATCCCAGCAAGGGACGATGTGATATTTCATCACACTACTCAGAACAGCGCATCATGTAAAATTCATAAATTGTTTATTTTTGGAAATTTTCACTGAATGTTTTCAGATCCTAGTTGATGGAGGGTTACTGAACCCAAGAAAGGTGTGGATCTGTGAAAAAGGGCACTTACTGTAGCTAAATTCCTGCTGATTAACTTCTTTCTGAGAAGGAATGCTGGTGAGTGAAAGGAAAGAGCTGATGTTCACATTGGCCCAGAGGAGCACTCTGTCTCCATCTCAGGCGATTCCCATTGGTCTGCTCTGATAGCTTATTTCAGGACGACTTGAGATTCAGTCTTTTGCAGATGGGTATGCCATATAAGAGGACAGTTAGATGCAACCAAGGCAGGGTGAGAGTGAGAAAGATCTTGCCCTTTCTTACTGGTTCGTGTTCAATTCTTGGGGGGGGTGGGAAGGAACCTTGATTGGTAACAGCTGCTGATTTTTGTGGTATTAGTACTTTCCCCATGACACATCCAAATGCTACCAATGAATGCCAAGCAGCTATCACAGTTCCTGAAGATTTAGCCATAGACTCATACAAGTGGTGGGCATCTTCTCCAGCACGTCACTGGAACTGTTGTCTCTGGAAGCTCAGAAACACAAGTTGCTATCCTGCCTTTTACCATCAGCGACAATGAAACTGGGTATCTTCCCCTATTGCGCCCCAGATGGCCAGGAGTCTGGATTTCTCCTGTTCCAGGTGGGTCAGCAATGTGGAAGTCAGGACCTGGTCAGTCACCTGGAGCTTTAGCGAGTTCCTTTGGGCTTCACAACTGTTGTGTGGCACTGCCTGATGGTGCTACATGGCGAGACACAGTAAAAAGGAGGCCAAATGGGAAATCACTGCAGTCTCCTCAAAAACTGAGGAAATGACTTGCTAGCTCCTATTGCTGGTGGGAAATTTTCGTGTATCACCCAGGTAAGCCCCCAGAGGTCTGTGGTAATGATAATTAATATATATATATTAATAGGGCAGGTGCTGTTCTAGCTGTTGTACAGACCTCATCTCCACAACAACCCTGGGAGGCAACGATGGTCTTTATTTCCACTTAGCACACAAGGAAACTGAGGCTTGGATTAAATAGCCTGTCCAAGGTGATATATCTGTGAAGTAATAGAGAGTGGGTTTGAGGCTGATTCTGTTTGATTCTAGAACTTGCCTTTCTAGCCACAATATGTATCATTAAACACAAGGTTTAGGCTTTTCTGGAACTCTGGACAATCAGATGGTGTGGACATATCCTCTGCCATTTCTCATATCTGGTCTCCGCAGCAGAGACTCACATAGCTCACTGAAATGGCCCCAGAGGCCAGATTTCCACCTTCAGTTCACCCCATGTCCTCTCCAGCCCCAGCCCTAGCCCCAGCCTCAGTGCAGTGAGCAGGGAATATGGAAGCCTTCAGGGTAACCTCTGAGGATGGAGGTAACATCAAGAAATGTCACTCTGTGCTGTGGGAGCAAATCAAATCTTGACAAAAATTAAAGAGAAAGGGACTCATTCTGAAGGAGCAATTGGTCTCTGCGATGCTGGATAGAATAGAGAGTCCTAAGGCTCTCACCAAGACCCTGGGTATTCCCGAGAATGCTGTCAGGAAGACACCAATGAAGAGAGTAAGTAATGTAAAATAAGCTACACTATCATGGGCCATCACCAGTCCTATTACAATAGCAGAAGACTTTAATGACTACGAAAGAATTAGAGGCAGACTGCAGCATGGCAAGGTGTCTCCCCCAATTGGTGGAAGACAATTTTGAGCAGCCAGTACTGATTATGTAGACAGAAAGCTCCATACTCTGGAAAAGGGGACTTCATTAAGCTCTCCTATATTGATTGACACATTCCTTAAGAGCTCCATCTCCATGGGTTCTGAGATCAGGAAGCACAACCTGATCCTTCTTTCTTTCCAAGTTGTCCCCTGCAGTACACCAAACTCGTTTTCCATCCTCTGTGTCTTTGCTCACCTATTGCTCTCCTTGGAATGATCATTCCTACACTCTTGGATACAACCCTTCATATTTCCTACAAGACCAAGCTCAAATAAAAAAAAAAGGGGGGGCAATGAACCTAAATTGATCCTGTTTGAAAGAGGTAATAAGGAAGGCCAAGAGACATATGAAAACATGCTCAAAGTTACTAATTATCTGAGACATGCAAATCAAAATGACAATGCAATACCATCTCACACTTGTCAGAGTCATTAATAAATCAACAAAAGACAAGTGCTGGTGAGGATGCTGAGAAAAAGGAACCCTCATGCACTGCTGGTGGGAATGCAGACTAGAACAGCCACTGTGGAGAACAGTATGGAGTTTCCTCAAAAAACTAAAAATGGAATCCCATTTGATCCAGTGATCCAACTTCTAGGAATATATCCCAAGAAACTAGAAACATCAATCAGAAATGATACTTGCACCCCTATGTTCATAGCAGCACAATTTACAATAGCTATGATTTGGAAACAACTTAAGTGCCCATCAGCACATGAGTGGATGAAAGAACTGTGGTATATCTACACAATGGAATACTATGCTGCAGTAAAAAAGAAGGAATTATTACCATTTTTGACAGCAGGGATGGAACTGGAGAGCATTATGCTAAGTGAAATAAGCCTGTCAGAGAAAGATAAATATCACAGGATCTCACTCATTTTATGGAATATAATGAACAACATAAACTGGTAAACAAAAACAAATCTAGAGACAGAGAAGCATTAATCAGACCATCAAACCTTAGAGGGAAGGTAGGGGAGGGCGGGAGTAATGAGGAGAGATCAATCAAAGAATGTATATGCATGCATATAAACCTAACCAATGGACACAGACACCAGGGGGGTGAGGGCATGAGGGGAGGGGATGGGGAGGCAATGGGGAGATAAGGACACATATGTAATACCTTAATCAATAAAGAAAAAAATGTTAAAAAAGACCCAGCTCAAATGCTGCCTCCCTTGGTTTTTTCCTGGTTCCCTCCTTACAACCCCCACCACTACTGGAAGGATCCCTCCCTCGCCAGCACTCCCTAGCAGATTTTCTGCACCTTTCTTATCACATGTTCTTAATTAAATTATATGTATGTGCAAGGAGGCTTCTCAAGGACATGACCAGAGCCCCTGGCTTGGTGCCTCACACATAAGGACTCAGAAGATATGTGCTGAGCAGAATTTTAAGTTTGTTTTGGGGAAGGTGAACCTATCTACCAAAAATTAAACCTGAGTAATTTGAACTGAATGGGTTATTCTGCTGGGTATGCCTCTCCCATTGTAAGAATTACCTGCCAGTGCCTTGTGAACTTGATTAGTACGCATTCATCCCCAAATATGTGCTCATTCTTAGATGAACCAATAAAACTTAATTTATAAATCTGTAAAATTCAGACCTAGACAGACCCTTTCCTTCGGTAACTCACCACATAAAAACAGACAGAAAGCACAGCCTAGAACAGAATAATGCTTCTGGTTAACCCTCCGAACGTCAATTTTCATTGAACTTTTGCATTAGATGTAAGAGCCTCAATTAGATAAGGAAAGCCGGCGATAATGTGTTCAGAGCTACACTTCAAAATGATTAAGAGCAGAGTCTAGCCATGTGGGGGATCCCAGACATCTAAATGTGGAATTGTGTTGAATTTCAAATACCTTTTCTTGGTCTGCTTGTAAAAATTGCCTCTGTTGGCTTTCATTTCCACTTTGCTGAGTAGCAGGCAAAGTGAGGGCTGAGCAGCCAAAGTTGCAAAGGGGAGTGCAAGCATCTGCCACCCAACAGGGGGAAATGCAGTATGTCCAGCTGCAAAGAGAAGAATTAAGTCAGTGCTTCTCATCATGACCCAGATGTGAAGAGTAATAGGAGAAGTCAAAGAGAGACAGAGGCAAATTACTTGGCTTGTGTCTGGCAACTGCGGCAGCCTCAGAACAGCTCCATATCCAAGCTTGGCAGGGCCTTCAGCTCTGAGTCCTGTGCCTTTTCTAGTCTCTAGACCCCCAACAGCTTCAGAACCCAGATGAATTCATATCCTCTCCATGGATCAGCTAATCCCTGGAGAGGAGAGACTCATGCTGCCTCTTCCTGGGTTTGAATTTGGATTTGAGCCTTTAGGTCTAGAGGTGACCTCAGAATGAGAAAGGAAGCTGGAGGTGCTCCATCCATCTCCCCTTATCCCACCCTGATCATCACCTACAGCTTTAGTCGACATGTCTTATATGTGTTGATGATTTCTGCATCGGTTTTCCATGACTGCACAACAAATTATCACAAGTGTAGCTGCTTAAAGCAACATACATTAATTATCTTACAGTTTCTGTAGGCCTTGGGTCAGCATAGTTGAGTTGGGTCCTCTGCTCAGGATCTCTCAGGCTGCAGTCAAGGTGTCAGCTGGGATTATGATCTCATCTGAGGCTTGGGTTCCTCTTCCAAACTTATTGGTTGTTGGCAAAATCTAATTTCTTGAGGTTGTAGGACTGAAGCCCCATTTTCTTGCTGGTTGTCGGCTGGATGTCACTCTTAGTTCCTGGAGGCTGCCATGTGACCCTCTCCACAACATGGCAGTTTGTTTTTTCAAGCCAATAGAAGAGTATCTACTGCTACTTCTTGTCTTTTTCAAGGACTTACCTAATTAAGTCAGCACCAACAGGATAATGTTTATTTTTATGAATGCAAATTCAACTGGTCAGGGACCTTAAGTACATATACATATCTCTGTGCTACATAATGTAACTTAATCCTACAAATAATATCCATTATATTCATATTCTAGGTCATGTGCAAGGAGATGGGAATAGATAGGATGTGTGCATCAGGAGGTAGAATTCTTGGGGACTATCTTAGAATTCTGACTACTATGGTTTCTCACCTCAAGCTCTAGGTATCTCTGCTTGAGGAATTTCTCTATTTACACGAGTATTGGGGATACACTAAATGCAAATAACTTAACACCCCCAGGGGACAACCTCAACCAATGAGGGAAGGAAGCTGGTGGATGGGTACCCTAGCTTCTTGCTCTCTTGGTGAGAACATGCTGAAGTGGCTTTACCCACTCTCACCAAGTGCACCCAGAGTGCACCCACTCTCACCAAATTGCAGCTCCCTTTCCTAGAGCAGTGACCAATTATTGTGCCTTTTACTAGTTTTTCTCCCTTGCCTGTCTCAATTCTCCACTCCTCACACACTTCCTGGGGTTATCTTCTATATATACTACTTGCAAATTGTTATCTCAGGACCTGCAACTGCAGAAACCATATTAAGTCAGACTTGAACTTCTTTCTTTGTGTTCAGTTTCCTTTCCTGTAGCAGCCCTGCTAATTTTTTTTTCATTCTCCTCAAGTCTCAGCTTCCTCCCCTCACCCAGGCCTCTTAGGTAAATGACTCAGCTTACCAAAATGAACCTGGAAGATGTAGGCTGCTTCTGCTTCTCTTCCTACTCCCTCAGTATTTTCTTCCTTGCCCACTACTCTTAAACTCTTTCCTGGAGTGCAGAGAAAGAAGAGTTCTTAGCTTAGGGAGTCTTAGATTTCATCCCTTTCTTTCTACCTTGGAATCTTGTTGAGGCTGCCATTTTGATTCTCTTCTTCTGAAGACACTGGCTCTTTTCCTTTCCACCAACATAAACAAAGGCACAAATGCCACCTGAATTTACTGTTTCTTTAGTTCAGCTATCTTCTAATGCTTCCAGTCTGAGCCATCTTTCCTTAAAACATGTTCTGTGTTCCCAGCCTCTAATTCTGCAGTGGCCATGGAGTTCCCATACCCATGTAATTCTCTTCTATCTCTGCACCCCACACACATTGCCTCCTCTGGCACCTAGGAACTTACAATTGTAGCCTCCATAATCTTTCTTGGCTTGGTTCTCATTCTCTCTATTGTCCATGGATAATTTGAAGCTCCTATTACTCACTGAAATTTGCCTCTTTTGATTACATGAGAGTGATTTTTATTTTTTAGTTTCCTTCTTTTCCTGACAGCTCTTTTGAATTCATTGTCTTCTTCTTTCTTCTTCATGCCCAAGCATTGAGGTTCCCAAAGCCTCTGCTCTCTCTGGGCTCACCCTTGGCAGCCCTGCCATCCTAATAACCTACTTGGCTCCCTGCTTCTGTTTTCCTAATTTCCTCATGGTTGAGGCTACTTCACACTCTCCTTATGGTTTTAGAACCAATTCTTTCCCCAGCCAGGGATGACTGAATTTGTGCTAAACCCATAGTTCCATAAATGTGGCATCAAGGAAAATATGTTGTCAATGAACTTTGATGTCTTTATTCATTTTAGACAAGACTTTACTTTGTCAGTGTGACCTGGCCTCCACCCTGTCTCTCTAGAACTAGTGACAGCAGTTAGAGCTGATGTCATTGAGTGTATCTGCCAGGCCATGTCGAGAGCTTGTCACAGATTATTTTATTTCATTCTTACAATGTGAGAATAAGAAACCTTTTCCCCACATTTACAAATGAATAAACCGAAGTATAGAAAGGTTAAATATTTGGCCCAGCTGGGCTTCCAGCCCTAATTGCCTTTTCTTTTTGCTGTCTATACCGCTTTACTCCTATCCCTCAACCAAAACTCCAATCCCTTTCCTCAGCTGTAACCCACATCTTCATTGAATGGAGCATGCATGTGTCATAGATTCCCAAAGCGTCCAGAAATAGACTTCTAATCTGCTCACTCCCCTGGGCTCTCTTCATACTTCCTCTGGAATCCCTCTTAGAATCCCTTCCTTGGCTCCTCACTAACTCTGTGATAATGGCCAGAATCCTTCCCAGGGGTCTTTGGATGACAACACTTACCTGACATCTCAGCCCCCCTCCAACCACTCCCCAGGTGGTCCATGCAGACATCCTGACAGACTGAGTTGCTGAGGGGTGCCTCTTGAATGTCCTTCTGCAGGAATGCCCTCCCCTCCTCCAAACGTCTTTATAAATGTCAGCCCTCCAAGGTTCTCAGCCTCTAGTCTCCCTTCACACAGCCCTCATCCTCTGACTGTGCTGCCACTGACATCGCACTCCTCCCTCTTTGTTCCTGGTGAAGTCTCCTCTGTTCACTAATCACTGGTCCATGTGGTCTTGTCACTTCTCTAATGCTGCTAACACTTTGAAAGAGACAACTGGGTTTCATGTTCTTATTTCTCGTAGTCCCTGACTCGGTGCTGGCCCCTTGATAGTCACTCAGTAAGTACGGGTTGAAATAAATGAAAAGGCATAAAAATGCTTCACTGCCATGCATTCACTTAAACAGAATTAAAAAGAAAACTTAAACTCCGGAGCAAAGCCTCCGTCTTTCATTTTCTCTAGCTCTCCTCTCACTCCCCACTCCCACTCTTCCCAAGGCTGAGATATGAGGGGATGGGGGTGGTGGTCTCTGGACAAATCTCAAGAGGCAGTTGAGTCGTTGTGCCACATCTCCAGTTGCCCCACCCTCCTCTTGTTGTCCCCTGTCCTCTCTAGGTACTCACCTCATGCACACACACACCTTTATGAGAGTCTTTTTTCTTTCCCCCCATCCTTCCTTTTAAACACATAGTAACTCCTTCCAGAACAGTGCTGTGGTGTCAGGGTCCTGAAAGGCCCAGGTACCTTGCTTCTCTAAAAGGGGATGCTCTGCCCCACTAATCATGTAGTGTTGCCCACTTTCTCCGATTCCTCCCCAGACCTCAGGCCAGTTTTTATGCCAACAGGGACATTTCACAAACTAAGTCTCCGAAGCCCTCATCTAAAGCTGAGTGCCTTGAAAATATGCTTTCTTGTAAAATAAGTTAGAGAACTCTGCTATTCCTTTTCCCCACCTTGGGAATTCATAATCTAAACATTTCCAATTATAGGCTCTGCGAAGTCCTGCAGTAAAGAAACATGTTTATCTTCCTTAGCCCAGTTTTTTCTACTTTGTGGTTATATTACTCACTACCCTTCATACACACTGCCCCTCCAACCCCCAGGACAACTTTTAGTACCCCAGATACTCATGTAGGACTCACGGACTTACGAGAAGGGCAAAAAGTAGAAAGTGGATAGAGGAAATGGGAGCCCTTGAAGAGACGCTGTGACAACAGCAGCAGCAGGTGATGGGCCCAGCCTGTCAGCCTGTCTGTGAGCATCCAGGTCAATTTGTGAAATGGAGGGCAACAAGACTCTCAGGAATACAGAATGGTCAGAGGCAGGAGGAGAAATGAAGTTTCAAAAGTAACAACCACAGCAGGGCTGCTGGAGGCATTGCTGCCTTCCCTCCAGTTTTCCTTTATTTTTTCCTGCCTGTCTCCAACCCTCCCCTGTGCACACACTGCCTTTGCACGCCTCCTACTCTGGCTGAGACCCCAGAACCTTGAAGTTCAGCCCGAGGCTCAGGTCAATAGCATCAGGGAAATCAAGCCCGGAGGCAGTAGTGAGGTGTGCTGCAGGAGACAGAGAGCAGGCTTGCAGCTTTGGTATTCTGTTCAGAAAGGCTGTCGGGACCCATATCAACAGATTGATATTCTTCTGATGAAATTTCTTCCTGAGGCCGCAGGGAAGAGCCTGGGAGGCAGCGGAGTACAACGGAAACAACTTGAGTTCTCTGTGGCTGCAGAACCTGAGCAAATGTATGGGCTTGGCTCTTGAGGGAGAGAGTTGGAGGTAAAGTCAGTGCTGCCTGAGGAGTGAACACAGGCTATCTTTATGTGTGCTCCTAAAGCCCCATCCCTACTGCACTCATGCCCCCAGCCTCTGTCCTGGTGGGTAGCTGGGTGGAGGGAGTGTGTGCTGTTGAGTGCCCTAAATGTAAATCTCAACCAGGGGACCTCCACTAGCTGCCACCTGCAGTCTTGGTTGGACAGCATGATCTAACGGAAGGGACAGGTATCTTGGCTTAATGACTGGACTGCAGGACTGCAAAGCAGGGCTCCCTTTGCTGAGGTGGAAAGGTCCCACGGAACCCAGCTGAGTTACAATTAAGGAGATAGATTTCCTGCTCTTTTCTATGTCTCATAATTAATGCAGAAGCCTGAACAGTGTGCATGGTGAGGAGACATTTCAGCAGCTTGACTACAAGCGATAGAAGAGGCAGGATGCATGGCACAAATAAAGCCTCAACCTCACCATTTCCCCCTCCTCTAACTGCTGTAGAGGCTCGTACACTGGTCTGCCATGGCCCCTGGGAGCTACTTGTTTCCAGAAGGCAGAAGTAGAGAGTTTGATGAGAAGAGAATGCCTTATTGTGAACATGCTGGAGGAGGTGACTCCAGGGGAACTGGATACTGAGAAAAGACTATAGTGGATGCTGCTAAAATGGGCATCTGGCAAACTTAGGTTTGGACGCTGCCTCCAGCACTTACTGGTCTTTGGCAGGTTCTTAACTCATGAGTCTCTATTTTTTTCATATGTAAATAAATGGGTAGAGGACATGATTGGATATTCACAATAGAACAGAAACTTATGCTCAATAAATGGGAAAAGATGTTCAATTGCACTATCCATTAAATAAATGCAAGTCATAAATCTGTAAAATTTTTGCTCATTTCATTGGTGGAAAGTTAAAAAACTCCCACAAAATTTGCTGCTAAGGATGTAGGGAAAAGTTGTTTTCATCTGTTTTTGCTGGTGGGGATGGAAATTGGTGCAAACCTTCTGGAGGGTAATCCAGCAATTTGTGTATCAATAGCCTTAAAATGTTCATACACTTTGAGCTAGTTGTTTTACTTTTAGGATTTTATCCTAAGGCTATAATCAAATTTTTGCATAAGATTTATGTTCAGAAGTATTTATTTCAGTCATTAGTATAATAGAAAAGATATTAGAAAATACAACAATAGGGGGTTGGTTAAATAATTGATGGTACAACTAAAGAATGTTAAGCAGTTCATTCATTAAAAATAATTTTCTCAAAGAATATTTAATAATGAGAAGAAATGAGAAAACAAGGCACAAAATACCAGATGGAGTATTTAAATTTTGTTAAAACTTTAATAATACAAATGCAGAGAAAATGATTAAAATAACAGTAGGAATTTGATTATGGGGCCATTTTTCTTTATATTTTTTCTGTATTTGGTGTTTATAATACAGTATCACATATCTTCTCTGAGCCTCAGTTTACTGCTCTGTAAAATGACGTTTCTTTGTGACAACATGAATGGACCTGGAGAGCATTATGCTAAGTGAAGTAAGCCAGTCAGAGAAAGACAAGTACAATATGATTTCATTTATATGTGGAATTTAATGAACAAAATGAACTAAAGGAAAACAGAGACTGACTCATAGAGAGCAGCCTGATATGTGTGGGGGAAGGGGAGTTGGGAGACTGAGTGGGGGGACTGGAGGAATTGAGCAAAAAAGGAAAAAACCTCATGGACAAGGACAGCAGTGTGGTAATTGTGGAGGGAGATTAGAAGGGAGGGATAAATGGTGATGGACAGAGAGTTGACTTGAGGTGGGGAACACACAATTCAGTGTACAGATGGTGTGTTATGAAATTGTGCACCTGAAACCTGTATAATTCTGTTAGCTAGTATCACCCCAATAAATAAAAAGAAAAAGAAAAAAGAAAAAATGAGACTTAGCATGCCTACATTGATTGCAGTGTAGTTGAGCAGCTCAGTGACAATATTTGAAACTAGCTCTCACAGTGACCAGCCTATTGTAATACTCAATAACTTGTTATAATATTATTGTTTACAGTTGCCAATAACACACCCTCGTTTAAATATTGGTTCAGAACAATGACTAAGGTTATTCCCCCTCCCCATTTCTTTGCTTTTATGAAGACAACAAAAGGATTAATTGAAAAATCTAAGTCACTTTTACCCTAAGTTCTTAATATTAACCTTCTGGTCTTCTTCACAAAGATGGATGACACTGTTAGGTTTTTGTACCTAGTGCAATAATCATTCTGATTCAGTTAGGAGTTTTCCTCTTTTAAAACCCAGGCTCTTTTGCCTGGCCAGTATTGCTCAGTGGTTGAGCATCAACCCATGAATCAGGAGGTCATAGTCCAATTTCCAGTCAGGGCACATACCCAGGTTGTGGGCTTGATCCCCAGTAGGGGGCATGCAGAATGCAACCCATCAATAATTCTCTCTCATCATTCATGCTTCTCTCTCTTTCTCCCTCTCTTTTCCTCTCTCTGAAATCAATAAAAACATATTAAAAAATATCAAGCTCTATTGATCTTCAGTACCTTATCACTTGCTTTATCTCACATTATCCTGTTGAAATTGTGCAAACTATGTGTTTACCAATTAGAAAGAATCCTAGTTCTTGTAGCTGTAAGTAGCTCAAAGTAGGTGGAGTCATCGTCAATGAAGGTGAAACATGGCTTTCCCATACTGCTCTCTATGAAATGCCTGTTGCTTTCCTCTGTAAGCCTCAGATTACAGCCCTTTTCTTTTTACCTTTTTGAGGTCTCTCTGTGTCTGCTCTGGGACTCATATTCTCTTGGTGGGATAAAATGCCTTTCAGATGGGTCAACATTGAAAAGGATCCCCCACTGTGCAAAAATGTAAAATATGGGCAAAATACATATCCTATGAGATGTTAGTATTAATAATTACCCTCTCCAGCTGACACAGACTGGAGTTTTATTACTGAAGTAATTCACACTTATCATCTGTGAAAGCCCAGCTAATGGGATCAGTTATGAGCTCTGAATGGGTGCCCAGAACATGTGGGAAGGCTGAGGTAACTGGAAATCTGCCTTTTTTATGTATAAATACTGGGCCATCTTTTTTTCAAAGTGACACATTCTTTTTTTTTTTTTTTAAATATATTATTGATTTTTTACAGAGAGGAAGGGAGAGGGATAGAGAGTTAGAAACATTGATGAGAGAGAAATATCCATCAGCTGCCTGCTGCACACTTCCTACTGGGTATGTGCTCGCAAGCAAGGTACATACCCTTGACCGGAATCAAACCTGGGACCCTTCAGTCCTCAGGCTGACGCTCTATCCAGTGAGCCAAACTGGCCAGGGAACATAGTGACATATTCTTAACCCATCTGACTTATGTTGAGGAAAAACACATTTTCACTAGCCACAGTGATTCGAAATAGGTGAAGGTACAGAGGATGAGGGTTACCGTGGGGAGGCATTTTATTATTTATTAGTGTCTGAGGATGAGTTCTTGACTTGCTAAGACATGCAGTCTTATAAAGATGTCATGAAACTAATGTAACGAAACAGTGAATGGACTAGGGTGACCCTACCACAGGGCTTCTGGCATTTACCATCTGAAGATGAGATCCCCTCCTCCCCTTCACTTACTCTCTCTTGAAGAGGAACTAAGAGGAGCATGAATATCATGTTGGAGTCACACAGTTTCTTCTTTACTCCTGTTTGAGTCTCAGATGCAATGTTGGGCATGTATAGCTCTCAGCTCATGTGTGTATATGAGATCTGTGTGTATGTATGTAAGTTGCAAATGGGGAAACTCCCTCTTTCAGTCAGCTCTAGTCAGGGCACCTTGAGCTCCAAGTTAATGCTTGGGATTCCAGTTGGAATTCTTTCATTAAAATATGAGGTGCCTTTCTGACCCTGATATTCATCTCTGAAATGGGGTGATACCCACTAACTTTCTGCTTCCCAGGAATGCCGTGAAGCCCTAAAAATAAGTGGCGTTATAATACCTGGGATAAACTTCGCTCTTCTTAACTCATTGAGAAGAAAAAAAAAAATCTGAATTCTCTTAGATGCTACCTGTTCAGAAGATGTTCACTTACAATAGGATTACAGAGATTTTATTATATAAATAATGTTTATTTTGTTCTTTGTATGAAATAATTTATTTGTATCATTGGGAATTCAGAGAATATAAAGGAAACAATTTCACCCTTAATCCCATCACACAAAAGTAAACACTTTTAGTATTTTTGTGTGTTTGCTCTTCTGCTGGCTAGATCACCATGTATATGAAAAACATACAGAAAACTTTATAGTGGGCCATGTTCTTCTTAAGGTAATGGGGTGTCCCATAGGGTGTGCCTCTAGCTACCATCTGGGGAGTTGGGAAAGGCAGAGTTCTTTATTAGGTTGGTTGCCTTCCAGAAAATAGTTCTTGCCATCTAGTATCCAAAAGGAAGACGATACTATTGCTTGCTCATGACCAAAAACCCGTTGCCATTTTCCTAAACCTGAATGCATATGAGACCCAATGAAAGTTTAAGCAATTTTTAATGAATAATTTTTGGTAGTTGGTCCAGTATTGTATCCATGATCAACTATTTCACTCCCTTGAACCCAACCAAGGTTGTCTAGGCATTTATAGCCCCCTCTACTAATGTTTTTTTTTTCTTTCTTATTCTCTCACTTTAAATATAAATTTTCTTTAATTGCTTCAATATCCTTATATCTAGGATGTATCTTTCTTCCCTGAAAAAGAATCCAATTGGAGGGCAGAGCAGGGCAAGGATAAACTCTGGACTCCACTGTAGGGCAGGGCGGAGTTACCCTCCATTTTGTGTAATGGGACCCTAGCCCTCACCCAATCAATCAGGGTCAGCCAAAGCAGTGACATCACCACCGGACTAAAACCCCAGGGCTTGGCGAAGTTCGTTCTCTCTTCCGCCATGCTGTTGGTGTGAGTGAGACAGAGCCCATGCTAGCATGGAAGAGGCTCTTTTGTTTATTGCATCGAACTTGGCTCCCTGGTGGTCCTTGGGGATCACGAAGTCTGGGTGTAACACCAATATCATCCCATCAGTTCCTTTCCTATGTCTTTACATTTTCAAGTTGAATCCATATGGTAAATGACACAACTCTGCCACTTACTTTAGCTCCAGAAGCTGGGATAACTCAGACGCAGGGCATCCTCTCAGAGTAGGTGGGGAAATGATTGCCAAAAATTATTTTTTTTTTAATAAGAGAACTCTTTTATTATTCATTTTAATATAAATTCGACCCTTTTTGTTTTCATATCTGTCTGAGGCCTTTAGGAGGCTAACCATGAATTCCCTTTGACCCTGAGGAAGAGGTGAGCAAGATTCTGATGTTGGAAAATGTAGAAAAAGGAAGTTCCTTCTGCCAAAAGTGTGAATGATAGGTGAACATTGTTGACATATGACTGTTACCAGTCTTTGCTTCCATCCTGTTCATCCATCTTTTTGTGCCCTATAGGTTTGGATGCAGTATTGGGGGAAAAGAAGGAAAGGAAGAAGTAGAGGTAAGTAGGCTGATGGGGAAGAGTTTGTGCAAATTTTTTTGAAGAGATGAGTATGCGAGTGGCTGCTTGGTAAGAAGAGTTGGACAGAAGAGAAAGGGGGAATTTAAAAAAAATAATTCTGTGAACTATAGATCCCCTTCAATGACTCTAAAGAAAGCACTTGAGTTATTTTACAATTACTTTTTAGTTTCTAGACTGCAGGAAAAAAAAAAAGCTACATTTACTTAACTTTGTGTCATATCCCCATGTCATTAAGCACTGTTTTAATTATCTGTGTTTTAATGGCTATGTCATGTATCATAATTTATTTAACCAATTCCCTACTTGTGTATAATTTCAAGTTTTTTTGTTTTTGTTTTGTTTTGTTTTTTAATGTGAGAATATTGGGGGCCAGGCAGGAGCCCACCTCTAGAGGGAGGACTACACCTCACTCTGGCTCTGCTATCCCTTTTATTAAGGTTATGGGATACACCCATATCCTTTAGGCAGGCAATTCCAATACTAGCCAATCAGCAAAAATTTACATAATACTAACAGGTGGAGGCTGTTTTGCTACCAATGTCTCAACTAAACAATGAGTGATTAGCTCTGACCTTTAGAGCATTTTTAAGGTTGACCAGCCTTCCAGATTCCCTGTCCACAAACTCACAATAATGGGTTTCAGGCACCTTCCCCCAACCCCCCAATCCGGTTTCTTTTCTTTAAAAAATCTTGCATCTGCAGACCAGAAATAAACATATAAGATGTTTGAGTCCCGATTTCAATGTCCAACAGTTCTGAGTCCCAGTTTTAATGTCAAACAGCTCCTCCTGTGTACATGTCAGCAATGATATCTGGATGGTGGATAAATGGTGGCAATGCAAGTCTGACCCTTTCTGGTTTGGTCCTGGGCAACCTGCAGTGATGCACAGGCATAGTCAGCATCTTCTATCTCTGGACTGTTTCTTCTCTTGTCTTTGTGGTTGGAGCAGACTCGCCTGTCAACTCCTCTCTGCCTCAGGAATCCACATAGTCTTGGGAGTTCTTTTCTGAAAATATACAAACATATTCTCGACCAAAAGTTAATAAAGGAATCTTTTCTATAAATTTTACTTGGATCCTTTTTATTTTTGCCCAAACGATTTTTCTTTGGCTTATTTTGGCACAATGTGTATTTTTACTGGTTGTCTTGCTGTTAGCATTACAAATAAAAATTACTTTTCTAAGTAAAACATTTCTAGATGTAATTTACTTTCAGGATATTTTTCCTTACATTATATTACTCCACTATCCCCACCTTTTTAAAAAAATTTAATTAGGAGGCTTTTGGAAAATTTTTATAATGCAGTCTTGATGACTTTAAATTTTCTTTTTTTTTTGCACAAAAAATAAGACTGCTTTAGGTTCATTGCATGTTAAGCACTTTTACCAGGAGATGAACTGCCAATAGAAATTTTAGTTAATACTTTAGGAACAGCTTTTTGTCCAGTACAATTAAATTTTCTTGAATATTCACTTATTTCAATTAGCCAATTTAAATTAATCTGAAAACTTGACTATTTTACTGTCAAATTTAATACTCTAATGACAATCTTAGTTTACCTTGTAAATATTAGAGGAAAGGACTATCTGCATCCTTGAAAAGGCCCTGAGCATTCCTGGTGCTAGGCTGCATTTAGATATATTTCAAGTTTTTATTTTATATATATATCCATGTTCAATATTTTTGTCTGTAACTCTGAGTATGTCATTTTGTCAAAGAAATTAATACTAATTGTAACAAAAAAACTTAAAATCTCAGTGGCTTAGCAGGTGAAAGGTTTATTTTTTTGCTCAGTTTACTGCCTAGAGTTGAGAGTAGGGGAGCTCAGTTCTTCCCAGTTATTAGGGATTCAGGCTCTTTGCATATTGTGGACCCACCCTCCTCATGTCCTCAGAGGCCTGCACTGGGTCCTCTGATCTGGAAGAAAGGGAAGGAAAGCTGGAGAAGACAAGGCCACTCTTGATCTCCTCAGCTCACAGTTGATACCTACCACTTCTGCTCATAGCCCACTGATGAGAACATGTCACATGGCTCCAGCTAGATGCAAGGGGCTGCGGGAAGAACAGTGGGTATGAGCTAACTACCAATTTATTCTCAGATTTTAGAACACAAAGGGGTACATCCCTGCAAACATTTGCCAATAGCAGATAATTCTCATTTGGTATTCTCTTTTGCCTTTAGAGACCTTGATTGGTGGGTCTTCCCACATGCTCTTCCCAGGCTTGTTCTCTCTCCTGTTGGGCCCCTTTGTCTTTTCCAACAGGTGTTAAGACTCTATGACCATGTATTCCTAGTGTTTCAAGCACATTCCTAAATATTTCCCTAGTCTATCATTGTGAATTCTCAGTGTTCGATTGCCTTTGTCCAGTGTTTCAAGCTCCTTCATTGTGAATTCCAAGTGTTAATACACTTCCCACTTCCCCTTTGGCAGGACATGGGCGACCATCTGGGAGAAGGAGTTAGTACCTGCTTCAGAACTCACATGTGTGTTACCCAGGTCCCAACTCCTGCCCCATTTCTGATGCTGGCTTATTTCCCCAGGTACGGGGCAAAGTTGTAGTTGACTTCATGGGTGTTACAAGGTCCCCGATTCCAGTACTGAAGGATGACTTCTTGCCCTTGTGAAACATTAATAAATATCAGGACCTCTAATTGGAAGGGATGGTGGGAAGGGAGAAGGTAATGTCAGGGAAAGCGCACTGACATTTTATTTTTATTATTATTTTTTAAAATACATTTTATTCATATTTTACAGAGAGGAAGAAAGAGGGATAGAGAGTTAGAAACATCGATGAGAGAGAATCATCGACCAGCTGCCTCTTGCACGCCCCCCACTGGGGATGTGCCCGCAACCAAGGTACATGCCCCTGACTGGAATTGAACCTGGGACCTTTCAGTCTGCAGGCCCATGCTCTATCCACTGAGCCAAACTGGTCTTGGCCGCACTGACATTTTAAACACAACTGACTACTCTGGCCCCTGGTAATGGCTTTAGTAATTTCACAGCTGAATCCTGAGATTGAGCATCAGGACTATTAAATGCTAATTTTCAGGCAATAAAGGGCTCCTGGCCGGGTCTGGAGTCGTGTACCAGGGACCACGCAGTCAGCTGCATCTGTTCATCCTCTCTGCCTTGACAGGGTGGGATTGCTGATCACAAACAGATGCTTCTTTATAAGCTGAATGCCCATTGCTGTGACTGCTGAATCAATCAGGACTCTGGAGTGAGCTGTTTGCCCTCAAACCTATTGGTACAGCAGCCTTGAAGCTCACAGGACTTGAATGTGGCCCATTAGCTCTGTTTTTTTTTTTTGTTTGTTTGTTTGTTTTCAGATATGCTGATTCCGCAAACCTGCAGTGAGAAGTTTTCCTGGATAAAACTTCAGGGAATTTTCCCAGGATCAATGGAATTCTTTTCTTGAGGCCCAGGAGAAAGATCTTCTGTGACTCTCTCACTTCCATATGCAGCATCATTCTTTTTTGTCTTTATTCTCTCCTGCTCCCGTCCTACCTCCCACTCTCTCTTTATAGGAGAAGATCTTGGAATCAATTCAAAAATGAGATTTTTTTGGAGAGTCATTGTATTGTACACTGTCCTAAAACTAGATAAATATTCATTAAAGAAGTAGGGAAACAGAGCTAGGAATTGGTGGGGTGATGATGTTGCTGGTAGAACCCATGTTTCTCCACTCCCAGTCGTACACCTTCCTCAGCCATTGTGTTGTCACCTCCTCCTCTCTGAAGAAGGCCTTTGCCATCTTTGGAAAATACAAAGCCAGGCATTGAGGCCATCTCAGTTTAGAGAGCAGAAAGAGTGACTACTGCTGAACTCCAGCTTCTCTCTGAAAAGGGATTTGAATCCAAGTAACCACTCAACCTTCACGGGCTATGTGTTATTTTCTCTTGGATGTATTGTGCGAAATCCATGGAATTTATTCTAAAATCCCACTACACCTCTGCATGTGTGCTTCTGGGCAGTCACTGAAAGGAATGAATAACAGCCATAAAGCATATCACTTACAGAGAATGACTGTGTCACTGGGACCTGGCCACACAGTGACATTAGACAGCGTTTGTCCAGGCTGGAAGTGCTTTATGTGTGTTCAGTCATTTAACCCTTCCAACAACACTGTGTGTTAGGACCCACTCATGTCCATTTGATTGAAATGGAAGCTGAGGTTGAGTCATTAAGTGAAAAGTAAGTAAAAGTTCATGTTTTTACCCCTTACACTAATATATATTATATATAATATAACGTACATATAGGTTATATATGTAATATGTACTTTATATATTACACACATTACCTGTTTCTTGTATTATGTATTTTTAAAATAATCTCCACACACTTTGCAAGGTAGGTGTTGTGTTTTCATGTTATCAATAAGGAAGTAGAGACTCTAATAGCCTGGGAGAAATTTATGTCTTGTCATTGTCACAACTATCAAGTCATTGAACAGGGATTTGAATCCAAGTAATCTTTTTTGAAAAAACAAGTCTATGTTCTACCCCTGCTCAAAAATATTTTTGGTCAAGTGATTTAACTAACACTCCCTCGAGCTTATCAGTCAAGCAGAAAATAAGGCACCAATGCTCTACTAGAAATTATCGAAAGGCAAAATTTACCCAGGAAGAAATGAAAAAGGGCTCAAGGGATTGCGTATTGCGTCCTCTGGCTATCTGACCCAGTTTCCAGAAACCCCTCTGGTGAGGGTTGGTCCTAGATCTCGAAGAGAAACCCAGCTAGAGCCACAGAGCTATTCAGAGAACAGAGCAGAGTTCTTCTGAAAGTGAAAAATTATTTCCTGAGTATGGTCTTGTCTTAAAAAACAACAACTGCAAGCAGAAAGTACTTTATATGCCTATTTAGACATAAAGTTCACCATCTTCTAAATTTCAGTTAGGCATAGTTTGAACTACAGGGAACACTGGCTCATAGAAAACAGACAATGGCGTACATTGGGATTATATAAATACAAACTTCGTTAATTAAAAAGAGATACACAGATTCTGTTCAAATCATAAACTTGGCTTTATGAGAAAGGTTGAGAAGGGAACCATTTTATTTAAATGAAGAAGAAGTTTCACACAATAGTTAGCAGCTGGTAATCCCTAATTTGTGTGCTAATGCTGAAGCAAGTTAATAAAATGACCTCAGGGAAAGATCAGAGTGATGTTTTATAGAGTTCTGGAGCTAGAGAGACCTTGGAGAGCATCTAGTCCATGGATCTCATTATAAAAAGGCAGAAATGGAGGCCGGGAGGGGAGGGGCAACCAATCTGTGCTCACAGAGATATAGTTGTTATGGTAAAAAACAACAACACTCATTTAAATATTATTTTTTTGAAGAGTTGTTGTGTGGATGAAAAGAAGAAAAGGTGAAAAACATTTGCTTTTCTAGTCCTTGGTCATATCTCCCTAATGCTATTAGCCTTTTAAACCCTATTTTCTCCCTATATTAATCATTTTTTTATTAGTTGTAAACAATACAGTCTCATTAAAGAAAAAGCGAAGGACTTAAAAACATTATTTTAGTTTGAAAATATTTTTATTGATTTCAGAGAGGAAGGGAGAGGGAGAGAGAGAGCAATAGAAACATCAATGATAAGAGAGAATCATTGATTGGCTGCCTCCTGCATGCCCCCTACTGGGGATAGAAAGAACCGGGCATGTGCCCTGACCTGGTATTGAACTGTGACCTCCTGGTTCATAGGTCAATGCTCAACCACTTAGCCAGGCCAGCTGGGCAACATTATTTTATTTTAAAAACAATATATGCATATGATACAAAATCAAAGCAGTATAAAAGGTATAGACTGTAGACCTATAAAATGTTTTCCATTTCAGGGAGATGAGAGTTCCCTGCCTTCATGGGCTTACTGCCAGCAGGTCCCTATGTGCCCTCTCAGGGTATCCTGGGTGCAGACAGACAAGCACACACACATGTAAATATGTGCTCCTCTTTTCTTTCTGTGTCATGAAAATGTCAGCACACTATTCATGTTGTCCTTTATCCTTCCTTTATTATTTAGCAACATACCATACCTTGGGGATTTCTAACATATTAGGTCCTGTTGAATTGCTTCTTTCTTTTTAAATGCTTTGTAAATGGCTGCATAGTCTTTTATTGTCTGCAAGTACTAGAATTTATTTAACACATTTGGGTTATGTCCTCTCTTTTGCTACTTCAAACAATGCTGTGATAAATATCTTTGCACATACATCATTTCACACATGTGGGAATATATCTGTGGTATGAATTCCCAGAAGTGAAATTATGGGCACAAAGAGTATGTGTCTTACATTTTGTAAATATTGCCAACTTTTTGTAGCACCAGTGGTAAACCTGTTTCCCACACTTTGACAACACATAGCAATATCAAGGTTTTAAAAAATGTTTAGGCTAGGTGAAATTATGGTAGGTTAAAAATATATCATCTACATTCAGAGTCAGGTTGAACATTCTTATGTTCAGGAGTCTTTGTAGAAATAGATATTCTTTTGCTCCCCCTTCGTCCCCCCTACTGTTTCTGTCCTTTTCTGTTGTTGATTTATAAGAAAACTTTATATATTAAGTACTTTAGTTGTTTTATCTGTACTATTATTGGCAAATATCGATATTTTCTCTATTTTGTTACTTGCCATCTGATCTTGGTTTTGGTATTTCCCCCTACCCTACTTGCCCAGCAGAAAATTTTCTATTGTGAGCAAATGTGTGGGTTTTTTTCCTCTTTATTGTGTTTGGATTGTGCATTATACTTAGTAACACTTTCCCTAGTAAAAATTCTAATACAAAATCTCCTCATAGTATACATTAGTTACTTTTAGCATTTTCATTATTCTTTAAATTTTTTTGATCCATCTGAACTTTATTTTATGTACAATATACACTAAAGGACATAGTTAAATTTTTTAAAGTGGCAATCCAGTTTTCCCAGTACCATTTTTAAAATAATCCATGTGCACTCCTTTGATTTGAAAAGCCCCTTTATTATATGAATTTAATCTGCTTCTGGCCTTCCTATTTGGAGTCATTAACTGGTCTGTCTAGTCAAGAAACAGTATAATATTCTTTTAATTCTTATAGTTTAAATATATTTTAATACTTGATGGGGCTCTACTTTTTAAAAATGTCTCTCATTTTTCTTATTTATTTTTTATTATAAAAATAGAACCCTAATATGTTTTTCTGTGTAACCCTTTTCCCCAAATACTGTGGATTGCATTATTTTATAGATTAATTTAGGGGAGAATTGACATCTTTATGATGTTGTATACTTCTGTTTGAGAACATGTCATGTTCATTATTTTTAAATTGTTCATTTGTGTTCCTCAATGCATTTAAAAGTTTTAATCACATAGATATCACACATTTTTAATGTATTTTTCTAAGTATTTTCATTTTACTGTTACCATTATTTCATTGTATCTTCCAACTAATTGTTATTTTTACTTATACAATAATTATTTAGTTTGGTATAGTAATGATATCCTCAGCTATCTTTATCCATTTTAAAATCTGTATTATTTGTTACTTTATTCTCTTATGTTTTCTAAGTATACAATATCATCACCAATAATAATGGTTCTTCTTTTATACCTCTTCTTTCTTTCATATAATTATATAGGCTAGTGTCTCCAGAAAAATGTTAAATAAAAATAGTTATGTTAGATATGCTTATTTTATTTTTGACCTTTCTTTGTGGTGATATTTATATATGGATACATGGAAATACACAATAGGAGTTTTATACTTTGAAACTATGGAGATTATCGTATGATACTTTCTCATTTGTTTGTTTGATTCATTAAACAATTGAGCACCTATTATATGTCCCAGGAAATATTGTAATCATGGGGAATATAGCAACAAACAGAAAAGACAGGTGTCTATTTGCTTGTAGTTTGGTTTGTGGTAGTTTGATCTATTTTGATATGGTAATTATATGAAAATTATGTTAATCAATTTTCTAATATTGAATCATTTTATTTCTTTAGTAAAATTCACATAGTTATGGTACATTATTCTTTTAATGTACTACTTTGTGTATTACATTTTATTTAAAATTTTTGCACCCGGTCAGCGTGGCTCAGTGGTTAAGCATTTACCTATGAATGAGGAGGTCAGGGTTCAATTCCCAGTCAGGGTACATGGCTGGGTTGTGGATTTGATTCTTAGTGTGGGGCATGCAGGAAGTAGCCAACCAATGTTTCTCCCTCATTATTAATATTTCTCTCTCTTTCCTTCTCCCTTCTCTGAGATCAATAAAAATATATTAAAAAAATTTTGCTTTGATATTCGTAAGTGAACTTAACCTATGTTTTGTATATGTGCTCTTTTCAGATTTTGTTATCAGTATTGTTTTTTCTTTTGCAGAAAGATTTAGATGATTTCCTTCTGTTTTTTATGCTTTGGGTCAGATTTAATGACATCAAATCTATCTTTTCCTTAGGTCTGTGGTAGTTTTCCTCTGCACAGCCAGCTAGACTGGCAGCTCAGTGACAATTTTTTCTGTTTATTTTATGATAACTATTTTGCTTGGATTTACTATTTCATCTATTTTACATTTTAGTTTTATAATTTTCAGTGGGCCTGGATTTCAAATTGATTTGCATAAACTTGAACAAAATAATCTCCTTAAATTATTTAACTTATTCTTTGTTGTTATTTTAGTCTTATCATTTTTTATTTTGAATAATTGTGCTTCTCTCTTTTGCTTGATTGGGTAAGTTAGCAGTTTATTAATTTTATTGTTTGCTTCTGTCAAAGAATCATTAAATTATATATTAGTTCTTTCATTTTAGTTTTCTAATTATATATTAGTTCTTTCATTTTAGTTTTCTAACTTATTAATTTTTGGTTTTAATTAATTACTAAATTTTAGGTAAAATTTAAAATTTCTAACTTGCTTGTAGTATGTTTAATTTTTTCAGTCATTTTAAACTACTTATGTAAGTATCTAAGACATTCTTATTTATTAATGCATTCTTAAGGAATTTTTTTCAAAATATTGTTTTACTTGTTTCCAACAGTTTCTATTCTATATTCAATTTTTAAAAATAACTAAGGACAATTGATGCTAAATTGACATATTTTCCTATAATGCTAGAATCAGTTTTATGATCTTAAAGACTTTTGATTAGAGGAATGAATATTGAGACATAAATTTACTTGAAATAATTTTCTTTTTTTCCCCTTTAAAAAATATATTTTATTGATTTTTTTACAGAGAAGAAGGGAGAGGGATAGAGAGTTAGAAACATCAGTGAGAGAGAGACATCAATCAGCTGTCTCCTGCACATCCCCTGGGGATGTGCCTGCAACCAAGGTACATGCCCTTGACTGGAATCGAACCCAGGACCTTTCAGTCCTCAGGCCAATACTCTATCTACTGAGCCAAATTGGTTTTGGCAATTTTCTTTTTAAAAAAAATCTATTTGATTGGATCAAATTTGGTGAGATTAAAATAAGTTTGATAATTATTTAAAGCACATGTGTCAAACACAAGGCCCGCGGGCCAAATCCGTCCTGCCAGGCCTTGCAATGTGGCCCGCACCGCGCTGTCATCACTGCACTCCGCTGTGTTTCCATCACAATGACAGTTTATGACTGTTTAGTAAACCATTCGGCCCGTGATTTAGGCTGGATTTTAGATTTTGGCCCCTTCTCTGATTGAGTTTGACACCCCTAATTTAAAGTATCAAATTGCATTTACTGATTTATTCCCTTAATATAGGGGTGTCGAACTCAATCAGAGAAGGGGCCAAAATCTAAAATCCAGCCTAAATCGCGGGCCGAATGGTTTACTAAACAGTCATAAACTGTCATTGTGATGGAAACGCAGCGGAGTGCAGTGATGACAGCGCGGTGCGTGCCACATTGCAAGGCCTGGCGGGACGGATTTGGCCCGCGGGCCTTGTGTTTGACACATGTTCCTTAATACAATGTCCTCTGCACCCCAAGAAAAGGATATCATTACTATCTATGGTATTTTGTTACTGCAGCCCAAACTGACTAATACAAACACATTGTATTTTATAATGAGTTCCATAAACTAGAACTCCTCACTAATCTATCATTAGCACTAATGACCTTAGGAGTGCTGAGATGTAAAGGGTTAGCATTGAGACAACTTAGGAAAGTCTTTTGTTAATCACACTAGAGGTCCGGTGCACAAATTCATGCACCAGTGGGATCCCTCAGACTTGCCTGCTGAATTAGGCCAAAACTGGCTCTCTGACATTCCCCGAGGGGTCCTGGGATTGTGAGAAGGCACAGGCCAGGCCAAGGGACCCCACTAGTGATGATAGGGGCAGGGGAAGGATGTAAGATGTTGGCCAGCTGGGGAAAGACTATAGAGAGCTCCAGGGAATATACAGCCAATCTTGCTCAGTCCAAATCAGCCAAACTCCAGCAATAAGCTAACCTACCAGTTGGATTGTCTGCCCCCTGGTGGTCAGTCATAGCGAGTGGTTGAGCAGCCTTAGCATATCATTAGCATATTACATTTTGATTAGTTGAATGGACAATCAGGCACTTAGCATATTAGGCTTTTATTATATAGGATATATCTTTCTGGAGGCTAAAGCAAACAGCAATTAGCATAAAAGTGCAAAAGGGACATTGAAGGCCAATGAACTTTGATATTCAGGTGGGCTGAATATCAGCACAAGACCTGCTGTGATTGCAATGGCTTCAGGAAATTTTCCAACCTGATAATCTTTACTTTTTACACAAACTTTATCTTTGATCTGCCTATATGCATTGTTAAAGGGAAAATGTGTATTCAGAGTCAATAAAAAGCAGAGAGGACCCAGTACTGGTGAGCCTCTTCTTGAAAGAGGTTTCTATCTGACCCCTCATGCCTTCCAAATTTTTATTTTTTGTATAGCATTTTCATTCTTCAGATCCTGAACCTCGCCATGCAGGTTGTGGCAACATCTCACCATCCAGAGGAAGTTTGGGGAGTGTTAAGGACTTCTCAGAATTTGGTGAAGATGTTGGAGGAGATAAATTAGAAAAGTTGAGGCTAGCTTTGTGTAAAGTTCACTGTATGTATAGTAACTTACAAAGATGTGAAGTTTAGGAGGCATTTCTAATCATTAAATGTGAAGTCAAGAAAGGAAATTACTTTTTCCTGCAAACATATAATTTTCTATCCAGGAAATGAAAAGCCAAGTTAAATGAACCAGAGGTTTAAGTTACTGAACAACCATCCACCTACTCATTCATTTAACAAATATTATGGACCCTTAGTGTATACCAGGCTCCCTGCTCTGGTAAGGCCAAGAAATTGCTCTTTTAGATTCCTCTGCTTCCATCATTGTTTTGTCTTGAACAAGAAACATTCTTTCTATTAATCTTCTTGGTTCATAGAATGTTTTATTGGTCAGGGTCTTGGATAAAACTTTATTTATGACCATTTACCTCTCAAGACTTTTAATATCAGGGTGATGAGTCCACCAGTACTTTCCTAGCCTAATCTTGAAGAAACTCTACATTTACTCATAATTTCAGGAAATATTTTCCTGACCAGTCCAGATGGAGAATTTCAGCTGGGCTTCTCTACAAAACTGATTATGAGCTTTATTAGAACTTTCACTTATGAATCTGCAATACCTGTGTTCTTGTTCTCACAGACAGGGTCATTGTCCTGTGTCCATTATAAGGGTAGAAGAACCATGTTTCCTTACACAAAGGCTGCCCTCAATGGATCCAAAAGGAAAGAACCATGAAAGGAACACCATTCATAGAACCTATAGATCACAGGAACTGAGCAGTACCTTGAAAGGAAACCTAAAAAAAAAGATTAAAGACCACTTTGCATTAAAACATTGCTATAAAAACATTGGCATATAAAAACACTTCAATGTCTTGGACTGTGGAGATTGTCTTAAGGAACATGTGTCAATTTCAAAGCTTCCCTCTGGAAGCTTAAGCTCTTCTTAACAGTTCTTTAATAGGTCAAAAGCAGAGTTGGATTCTGAAGCTTCTTTGCTCAGACATTTTGTAAAACTAATGTTAAGAAGATTTAAGCTGAAATGTTGGCCCCATCATTCTTTATTTTCCCTTCATCTACTCTGATCCTCCAACTTCCTTAGACATTTATACTTTCTAGCTGAGTATGCTTCGAAATGGGACTGATTTTAATGAATTTTAGCCCCAAGGAATCATTTGCTGAGGTTATCTGAGAATAACCCCTCATCCCAACTCCTGAGAAAAATCAATAAAATGCTCAACAGAGCCATTATACTATGGCTTTCCATCACTTTGGCCTCACAACACTTTTAGCCTGAAATCTTTTCAAAACTTAAGTATTTTCTCCCTCTCCCCCTCTCCCCTGCCCCCTCTAGGCAATCTAGGAAAAGAGATGGAATTTTACTTATTCTTTTTGGTTACATTTTCAGGTCTCTTTTTTTCTAAGTGGCTCAATGATCAGTATGGGTTGAATTATAAAAGGAAGAAGACACTTTTAGGAGTGTTTATCATGAGGGTCTTATATTGAAAATTGAAAAGGAAATTGAAAATACAAGCAGACTCCTAAGGAAGGGAAGAGAGGAGAGAAAGGAAGGAGAGGATCAGAAGAAACAGAGTTAGAGATCAGAGGGAAACTTGAGGGAACATGGAAGCCTCTCCTTCTGGAAGACCTTCATTGAAACTACAGTATTCCTACAGGAGGACAGGGTCTTCCTAAGATCCCCTGGAGAGCCAGCTCTGGTCTCCAGTCCAGACCCCAAGACTGTTTCTTCATAGCTAGTCCATCTGTCATATCCTGCAGGACAAAGCCAGATCCTCTACCCTGTCTCGATGGGATTCAGCAGTAATTCCTTCTTGCCTATTCATCACATATGAAAATAACTTGTTGAAAATAGGCCCTTGTAGTCTTATGATCAGAAATGAAGTCAAAAGAAAGAGTCTGGTTCCCTTAACAAACTAGAGAGTAAAATAGAGGCATCTCTCATTGAGGAGGAAAGAGATTTTTGTTGCTGTTATTAGAGGCTTGTGGCTTAGGGGTACCCGATGAAATCCCTTTTGGGAATAGCAGTCCAGAGCCTTTGCCAAGGACATAGGTTTAAAAGCTCAGAACTCTACCAGCAAAGAAAAGAGCGTCCTGGCAGACAGAAACCAACAGAAGCTGGTGTTCTGGGAGTTTTACACAGGTAACTGACACATGTCTGCTGCAGAAGAGGCAGGAATATATGTCCAGGTGCTGGGAGAGATCCCTTAGCAATCCTGAGCATGCGGGGAAGGGGGGAGCCAAATCTCTAAGTCTAAAGCAGATATTTAGATAACCAAAGCCCGCAATTATTACATGTAATTAATTTCCACTTAACACATTTTTGTATCTCAAACTTTGAGATATCGATAAATAGCTTATTAAGGTGACTTCTAAGAGAAAAGGGGAAGATAACTTACATCACTAAACCCTTGGAGAATGAGTTATTCTTAAGGGCTGCCATTCAAGACTCTTGAAGCTATCCTAAAGAGAATGCACTGGACATAATCTCATCTCCCCTTAACAATTTTGGGCTATTGCCACATCACTTATTTACCCCTGTTACATTATAATGTAAACTGGTAGTTACCTCCTGTGCTTAGAAAGATTTTCATTCTCAGCCAGAAAGCACTCTTACTATTAGCCAATCCACAGCATATGTAGAATGCACAGGAGTCTATAAAAATATTAGTATGCTTTTTTCATCCATCACCTTTTAGTCATAACATTGACCACCTTAGATGAGAGTCTAGGAGTTCCTTCTCTCCCTTGTCTTTCTTTTCAATTATACTCCCTTCAGTTTCTCTACTCTGGCCTTTCTGCTGCAGTACCCACCCCATCATTGTCAAGGGGGGATATATACTTAATATTCTTAAAATACTTCTTCATGACAGATTAGTGGGTGGATTTTTTTTTTATTTTTTATTTTGTGTGTGTGTGTGTGTGTGTGTGTGTGTGTGTGTTTTGTTATTGTTGTTGATTGTTTTCTTGGGTAACTTAGATGCATTCTTTTTAAAAAAATATATTTTATGGATTTTTTACAGAGAGGAAGAGAGAGAGATAGTGAGTCAGAAACATCGATGAGAGAGAATCATTGATCAGCTGCCTCTTGCAGGTCCCCTACTGGGGATGTGCCCACAACCAAGGTACATGCCCTTGACTAGAATGGAACCTGGGACCTTTCAGTCCGCAGGTTGAAGCTCTATCCACTGAGCCAAACCAGTTTCTGCCTTAGATGCATTCTTATGTTAAAACAGCATTTATGACCTTATCAAGGCTTCCTGGCTGGTAGAAAAATAAGAGAGCTGGAGGGAGGGACAATCAGGTCCTGCCAACATTGCAATGATTTTAGCTATTTGCTCTCCACTGATCCTAAGTGCAATACGGGTGTGGATGGCTTAAGAGACCAAGATGGGACATTTCATTCTCTCCAGATCATTTCAAACAGGACAGGATAAACATTGGACTAGATGGCCATCTAGATGTTACCTGAAGTGTCCATCTTTTGGTTAAAGCAGTCCATTTCCTCCAGCTATGCATGAAGTACATCTGTCCACTTTGTCATTAACTGTTCATTGTTGGGATTTCTGTTTGTCCAGTACTAACTGCTGAGGGCATCACTGTGGACTTGAGGGTGGTAGTATTGGGTGGTGGTGGTATTAAAAATAACAAATAAATTTAACATATAGTAGCAGATATGAAAATGGCCACATGAAAACAATAATAAAATACAAACAAAAAAAAGCAACTGATTTTAACTTGTGTGGCGCACAGTAAAATTGAAACACTGGGTAAACAGGTGTAGTGAGGAAAGGAGAGATGAATCTGGGTCCTGAAGGATGGCTGCAATCTTATCAGAAGAAGGCAGGGTGCGAGGGAGAAACTGGAGCAGCTGGGGGAAGGTCAGGAGGCTCAGATGAGCATGCTCACAGGAGGGCTGTGATGGGACTCGGTTCATGAGGATGAGGTTTAAAGAGGTTAGACAGTTGGGATGAAGCCAGATTTCACCTAACTCTGGAAATGAGGCAGAGAGCCGACTACAGACTTTATTGAGGCTTGTGTTTCTCAAACCTCAGACTATTCATAAATTTGGATCATCTTGCTGGAAACTCAGAGCTACACAGATATTTGGGGCAAATCATTTTTTAACTCATGTACTAAAACAAATATAGATTTATTTTTGCTGTAGCATACAAACTTGGCATGGCTTCAACAATAAAATATGCATACTTTAAAAAATTTTGACTTGTAGCAGATCACTTTGATGACTCATTTGCACCCCAGGAGCAAATGGCATGCATAGATCAGACAGGTTGAGAATTTCCTTAGGCAACAGGATGTGAAACGTCATTTTCTGAAGCTGTGCCCTGTGTCTGGAGCATCTTTTCTGCCCCTCTGAGCATTTTCTGGTCCCACTCTGAGAGGTGATCTGACATCCTGGACTAGTGGAGTGAAGTGGTTATAGGTCACATTATGTTGGTCCATGCCAAGGAAGGCATGGTTGCTTAATATCAAGTGGAAGGGCATTTGTGTAGTCCTTTGTAGGTTGATTTCACATTATTGTTTCAATAGCCTTGGAAATAATAATTATTACTTTGATTTATAAGTGAGAAAATGATGGGTGGCAGGTTTTGTAAACATGTTTATTGAATCCTTTCAAGAAGACTTTTATGTTAGGACATGAGTCCTGGCAGGCAGGGGGTCCAACAATTGTATTTGTGTGTGCAGACCTTTATTCTGCAGGTGCTTCATGCCACATGTGATAAGCCAGCCTCAGAAAAGCATGCTGACCTTAATTCAGTTCTCCAACTTTTGTCAACTGGTGCATTGCTGGGCAATATTTAATGATAGCTTTCAATTCTATGTTTCTTTCTTTCTTTTTTGTTAATTATAACTCGAGGAAATTTTTTCTATTGAATTTTAGAGAGAGTGGAAGGGAAGAAGATGGAGGAGGGGGAGAGAGAAAGAGAGAGAGAGAAAGAGAGGTTAAACATTGATGTGAGCGAGCCACATGGATTGGTTGCTGTCCCACACTAACGGGGGACAGGAGTGGGGAGACAAACTTGCAACCCAGGTATATATCCTTGACAAGGAATCCAACCCATGACCTTTGGGTGTGCAGGCCAATGCTCTACCACAGAGCTACACGGGCCAGGGACAGCTCCATATTTCTTATAAATAATTTAACAGAATTTGAGTGGACAATCTAGACTTGCAAATACCTGTTTGTCTGTGTCTGTCTTTTTCTTTTCAGGTTATTCACAACTCTGGCTCACTAATAAATATAACCATGATCTGAACCAAGAGAATCACCTGCTTTTATTTAGCAGGGTATTTTAAATAATAAAACACTCCCTACTGTGTTCAAACCTCATGAAGCCCTGTCTGTTTTAATGCCAACTTACTGAAGACTCATTAGTAATTAATGAAATCATGAAAAATGGTTCATGGTGACTGACACCTTCCTGGCAACCACAATCCCCTCTTGTACTTAGTGGAAATGTCACTGGCTCCACAGGTTTGACTCGAGGGGTGGAGCAGGTGGGCGGAGGGGGAGGGAATTAGATCACATAAAGTTTCACAACAGCCATCAGCTAAGAACAGAAAACCGTGAGGCTGTTCCTCCAAGTCTCTCTACTTGGGAGACGTTTTCTGAAAAATCTTTCATTCATCTGGTGCTACTTTTAAGAAATCCTGCTAATATCATCTTTTCACTAAAATGGTGCTGTGTGGCTCAACTCAGTCAGCAAAGATGTAGTGTTGAAAGTCGCCCTCTTTCCCCCCTCCTGTTTTCACACATTTCCTTCTTTCTTGGCATTGACTAGATTTATTCTCCTCCTTCTCCCTTTTAGGAACAGAATTTGGCATAAATAAATGATAACTGAGAAAATGGTATAAACAGAAGAGTAAACATGGGGTTTCTCCAGCCTCCCCCTGCAGGTCGGGGTAACTTGTGGCAGCACGAGGTTACGTTCAAGAAAGATGGCAGTTCCAGTGGCCGATGTTTAATTTGTGTTTTAATACTCCCCCCCATTGTTTCCTTAATTACTCAAAATAAAAATGACACCCCCCCACACACCTTTTAGACTGCTCATTCACTAAAATTGTGGTTCAATCAAAATGGACTACTTTGCCAGGGTAATGTCCACAAAATGGAATTTGGTATATTTCATACTCCAATGAATTTAAATTGTAGGGAGCTGATATTTAATACAAGTGCAAGAGCAGGCGGAATCTACATACTTAGTCTGCTTTCTCGAACGCTCAGAATTAAGCAGATGATCTATGGGACACAAAGGCACCATCCTTCTCTCAAAGAGAATATTTTATGACCAGGCAGCTTAAAAGGCACTGCCATAAACAACTGTTTGCAGCTCTCTTTCTCTCTGATCTTCAGAAGGCAAAAAGTATATATAAGAAGATGCTGTTTTAGACAAAGCATTTCAGAAACTCACTTGAAATGCTTTCCTTTCTCCCTTGATGCCAACTGAACCTTTGATAGGTGCTCAAGAGCGTCCTTACAATTTAGTTTATCTTTCTTCTACTTCCTTTTTTCTAGAGGGGACAAAGGTCCAAGTGTGAAGGCTGCTTTCCCTTGAAGTGGAAGAAATCTCACTGCTCATATCAGAAAAATGTTACCTATGGTTTTTATACCATGTCTGGACATGACTGGCATGGTGTCAATTTTAAATGAGCAGCTGAGTTTAATTTTACCATTATATCTTTGTAAGAACTTCCCCTAGGCTAGACAAATGAATGAAATAGAAACACATATTTTGCTACATCCCTTATTTCTAGTTTTTTTTTTTTTTGACCCCTAATATATGGTCACTTTCCATTAGCCATGGTGATATTTGGAAAGCCATGATGGAAGGGACTTGGTTTTTTGTTTTTTTTGAAGTATATGCCTCACATAATGTTTTATGTCCTTCAGATGCGTGAGGGAGAAGGATGGCACTGAGGGAAGAGCAGCTTCATTTTCCAGGGAGAACAAGGCACCGGGAGCTCGAAGGGACTTCCGAGCTGCAGCAGTCACAGTGCTTAGTCCTGAATTTTTACCTCCCTGGTTCCAGGGTGGGCCTCTCTCTCCGCTGCCCAGCTGGCTGAGCATCACAGCAGAATGATAATTCCATGAGGCTCAGAGCCCTGCACACTTCATGCTTTGAATTGGGTTTTAGTAGTCAGCCCACTGTTTGAGGGCTAGGTGCTGTCGGTGGAGTGATAAAGATACACAGAGCTTGCAATGCATTTAGGGAGGCCAGGTGTGTATGCAGGAAGCAGAAGCTTGCTGGACAAGGCAGAGAGAACATGCCCCTTGCTCACAAGGATGCAGGCAGTGACAAGAATTGCAGTTGTTCAAGGCCAGCAGGGAGGACCTGGGACCACAGCTGGGACTCGAGGATGTGCAGGTCCCAGTAGGAGAAGGGTGAAAGGTTAGTTTAATCGGACTTACCTGAAACTTGATATATCAAGATTCCTTTGAAAGACTCCTTTTAAATTCCTTTTTTTCCATTAAAAAAATTCGGTTACCAAATAATGTCCCTCCTATGTGGTGAAAAAATACATTAAGGGGGGTGGGATGTAAAAACTTGTGTTTTATGATTCCTTGTTGAACAAGGAAAAACATTTAGGCTGTCCCCATTCCCTCTGCTCCCTAGCTTTGCTGCTGAAGCCCGGTCAGAGTAAGTAGAATGAGGGTCCCAGTGGAATTATTTTCTCCGGAACGCCCACCTCTCTGGGCCTCCCAGGGAGAACAGTGAGGGATCCCAGACTTTCACCGGCTTTAAGAACAGGCTGAGGCTGCACAGGCTGCACAGGAAAACTGTGGTCCTCAGGTCGGGGGCTTAGATGAAGCGTGAGAGAAGGAACAGAAGGATGAACTCCGGGGGGGAAGGTGCATCCTAGGTCCCCCATGCAATCTAATATGACCTTCACATGCCCTCCAGGGTGGCCCCAGGAACAACACCCCTACATTCCTTCAGCCTTTACCTTGCTTTGCTTCCCAAAGCGTGTCTGACACAGGCGAAACCCCGCGTTATACAGTATTTCCCCCTGCTCTCAGGAACACGCACTGTTTGGGGCGGCGGGGGAGGAGGGGAGGAATAAGGCCAGAAAATTGTTGCTATGGACTCTGTTTTGTGGAAGTTAAAATGCTTGAGCAAAAAATCTGATTGCTTGATAGCTCCATCTCTCTCTCTCTCCCTCACTCCCTCTCTCCCTCTCCTTCTCTCCCCTCCCCTTCCCGAGCTCTGCTTCTCCCCCCACCCCCCACTTTGCTACTCTGCCCTCCTCCTCCGGGCTCCTGGGCTCCTGGTCCTGCCTCCGCACCGGGGCCGGAGGGAAGCCTTACAGGTTGTCAATGAAACATAGAATTATTCCCTTTGATGGCTTAGATAATAGTAGGAGCCAGAGCCGTGAGTGAGGTCGCTGGAAGCCAATGCAGTCCTGCCCGGGCCGGCAGAGCCAATGGCAGGAGCGGGGGGCGGGGCGCCGGCGCCAGCAGATAATTGCTAAGTGCATCGCTAGCACAGTCGGTCGGAGCCGCTGAAAGGTCTGGTCGCAGAGGCAGGAACGCGTAATCCTCAGCGTGCTTCATTCCGGCAGCATCCTCCCCGGCTCGGCAGGCAGGGCAGCGAGCCTCCGGGCACCGGCCGGCCCCTGCTCCGCGGAAAAGGTACCTCCTGCCTGCGTCCCCGTCCCCGTCCCCCGGGAGCTGCCCCCTGCGCCTCCCAGCCCAGGGCTCGCAGCGCAGCCTCTGCATGGGGAATGCAGAAAGAAAAGTTTAGGCGAGGAGAGGTGGCCAAGGTGGGGGGAAACCACCACCGTCTCGGGTCGGGAGGGACACGAGCTGACAATGTGGAAAACTTCTGCGCCGTCTAGAACGGGGTGTGTTTACTCCTCTCAATTAGCTGCGCTCACGTCGGTGGAGATAGCTCTGGTGTGGGGCTGGGCGCCTGCAGGGCTGGGTGTAGACTCAGGTTTATTGGGTGAAGGTGTTGTCCCGAGATTCCGTGATCCCCAAAGACCAGCAGGGAGTTGGACCTCCAAGAGGTAGGGCTTCCTGGTGGACCCAGCCCTGGGAGGCTGTTTCGGAGAAACGTGTTTGGTTGGCTGGGTTTTCCCCGCCATGGGATCAGCCCCCTCTCCATTACCTTCACCTGCCTCCCCTCAACTGTTGTGACCTTCACCCTGAGTCCTGGAACTTCTGTCTCCTTCCTACCTCTTACCCCCCTTGCCCACTCTGTCTCCGCTGATTTTATTGGGGGGGAAGGAGACATTTCCTGGGGTGTGGGTATCCTCCTGTTTGACCTGGTGGGTGTCTGTGTGTCACACAACTTGGTGAGAAAACAGCAAAGCAGTTCTCAGAGGACAGAAACGACTTAAATGATTAGCTCCCGAAAACTCTGGAAGACTTTCCAGGCTTGGGGGTGTACCGAAATGAAGGGGAGAGAACTACATTTCACCCGGCGTTTCCACCCTTATGGGAGAAGGGCTATTCAGTGCTAAGCCTGCCAGCAGATCTGGGAGTGGAGGCTGGTGGGAGGGGCAGGTCCTGGGGCAGGCTCTGTTCAGGAGGGCAGGTGCGAACCTTTGTGGCCCAGTAGTTGCTGGATCCACCAACCACACTGCTTCCATGACTGCTCTTGGAGTAGCAAGCTCAGCATGGCAGCAGCTGGTTCAGCCTTGTGGCACCCTAGTGCTTTCTGATCCTGGGACCACCAGGCCTCACTGTGCTCAGACCCCCTGTTAGACCTGGGAAAACTCCGTTCCCGGAGCATCGGAGCTTCTGCCAACGGAGGTTGTAGGTAGGCGGGCCTCCTAGGAAGCCAGGCACCCACAGGGGAGAAGGTGAGGTGCTTGGTCTTGAATGAACTTCCTATCTGAATGCCCCACATCCGTCCGTCCCCCAGGTATGTCCCCTGACCTGCTGGGTACCCCGAAGCTCCCAAGAAGCTCCTCATCTGGGCTTGGTCTGCCATGTCCCTAAGGCTTTGGGGAATGCAGGTGAATTGTCTGGCTCTGATTTCTCTCCTAGATGTGAAGCTGGGGGACTTGGTCCCCAGTCCTGGCAGGAAGTGAACTTTCTGGGAGGGAGTCTCCAGCGACACCTTTTCCCTGTGAGGCCTTTCGCTGCTGCCTGCCTCCTGCGCTGAGGTGCGAGTGACAGCCTCCCCTCTGGCTCCATGAATCACTTTCACTTTTTAATTTGTATTTTCTCTAACCCCTACAACAGGTTTTCCGCCACCTCCTTGAGGCAGCTATTTTGGGTGGGAGTTGTTTTGTCAAAGCTCTTCCCACAATGATTTTTTTTTTTTTTTAAAAAAGCTGCTTTTTTTTTTTTTTTTTCTGAGCAAGATACAGTCAGCTCTCTTCTGCACATGGTGCCTGACAGTAAACAAAACAAACTTGCGGTCCCAAAATTTCTAACACCGTTCTAATGCCGCTGTGTTCAGGGGCCTGGCGTGGACGCTGGCCCTTTTATCGGCTGCGAGTTATAATCAGCCCCCTCCCCCTCCCCTGTGGTCTGTCTGGGGCAGGTGACTCAGAGAGCCCAGGAGTGGCAGCACCCAGCAGGTGGGAGCTTTTGAAAGGGGCCACCTTGGTTTCCATGAAGACAGCTGCAAAACTAGAAAATACTTTTGAGTTTGCGAGGTGTCTAGAAGAAGGAACAGGTAACCAAATTGGGGTCCCTCTCCATTGAGGCTGATCTGCTGGGTTCCCTTCATGACAGAGTACATTTAAAGTAGGGTTTTTAAAGCAGCTTCTGGATGGTGACTCATGCAGAGAGAGGAAAAGGCAGCTGGGGGCAGGGAGCAGAGGCACAAGTGGGACACACTGGAGCGCTTGCCTCGCCTCCCTCTCCTTCCCCCTCATTTCTCTTCCCTTTTAGTTCCCCATTTGGATCAGAGATCATTAAAATAACAACTTCAGACTAAAAAAAGCATCATAGGAGCTGGAGAATTATTGACAAAAACGCAGAAATGCCATCATTGTAACTTCACCTTGGGTGACACCTAGATCCAGCCCCTCTGTGTGACCCAGCTTGGAGAGTTTCATTGCTGGGGTTGGTGTTAGGCTGGCCAGTTGTTGTGAAGTAGGCACCTGCTTGTGTATGGAGAGCCCAGTGAGTGTCTGGGAAGTTAAACCTGTTAGTTGTTATTTCATCAAACATGGTCACTTTAGCCAGGACCCTGGATAGGCGTCCTCCATAGATCTAGCATCTTCTCTCCCCTGTTGGTCAACTAGGATTTCTCTCATTTAACCGCTGTGCTGTGAAGGGGTCACCTTTTTCTGTTTTCTCAAGCCCTGGGTGATTTACCGGGCTAGGAGAAGTCCCTTCCTTATATTCCTGTTCCCTCCATCCCACCTCCTTTCTGTCATCCCCTTTCATCACAAACACATCAGTAAGTAATCCCTTTGCCAACCTGCTTTGATCTTGTCATTTTGTGCTGATCTTGCTGTTGAGGAAAACTGTCCCCTGAAATAGGATTGGAAACATAGTAGATTTTTTTTTTTTTTATATCAGAAGAAAGCCGTTTAGATTTCTATTTTAAAATTTAATTTTGTGGTTTGGGAGAAATCAAATAAGGCGTTGACTGTGTTAGGTGTTTTTGTAAATGCTGCCCACATGTCTCCGTTTGCTTTGGTGTGTGAATGAACTCCCCGGGTTATTCTGTGGAAGGGGGTGTATGTCTGGGGGTTGGGAACCGCCCGGAGCACCCCTGAGAGGTGAAGAGGCTGGAGCATGAGGCTTCAGTTTATTCAGGAGAGGGTGAGGGCTCTGAAATGCATTCACCACACTCTGCTGTTTCCCCTTCAGACTTCACTTGGGAAAATCATTAGCACATAGTTCCTCGGATTGACTTTTCCTTATACCTTTCTCCCTCCCCATGTGGGAGCTATTGAAGCAGGTACCCGCACAATCGTGTTTAATCACAGGTACTTGGTGTCCCCACAAAATGCATATGCACTTTGAATTATGAATTCCAATGAGTTAAATCCGAAAAGAAACAAACATCAATGGAGCTATCAGCTGTTCAAGTATGTGTACATTTTTTGGGAGACACCCTGTATACCTTCCTTTCTTCATTCCCTCTGGCTCTTCCTTCCTGTCACTTCAGGGCACCCTAGGGGGTGAGATTCCATTTAGACCCTGCTCACCTGACATCTGAAATGGTTAACTGGTTAACTGGGCGACTCAGGAATTCTGGGAGGCACAGTGGGTCGGCCCTGAGGGAGCAATGAGGTAATCCTTTCTCCATGTTCAGTTCTACGCAGACCTCACAGAGCACCTGGGGTGGTGCAGCTCCCTCCATGAGACCGGCAGGGCAGGTGTTTCCACACACAGGCAGGTCTGTAGGGTGCAAGGGATTCCCACAGGGCACAGCCTTGCTGGCTCCTTCGTCCTGACTACTCTCAGCACCCAAGCATAGGATTGACCTTGAAAGCGTTAGCAAGCAATGAAACTTGTTTGTCATTTTTCCAGTTTCTTTGTCTTCTATTCTCATCTCACCCCCAAATCTCTCTCTCAAGAGTTGGAAAGAATCAAATCTACTTATTCATACTCAGGTGTGAACAGTTAAGCAGTGTTGCCACCAGCAGAGGTATTTGGGTTCTTGATGGAAGTCAAAGCTGTTCATGGTGAAATTTCACATCTGCTGGTGGGATTGGAAAGATGGAGTTTGGATAGGAAGTGTCTGAGCTCTGCTTTTCAGTTTTGGCGAATCCTCTCTCCCACGTCAAGGACACGCTGCAGCCGCTCAGGCACTGTGATGGCAGTGTTTGGGGTCCAACCCCTGGAGCATGGTCCCTCAGATTTGACCTTGGTTGCTGCACTTCCTTGCTCTGTCTTTCAGTTCCCACATGGAAAGCAAGGGGCTTGGACTAGTTGAGCCCTTTCTGCTTTGCCTGACCTTCTCCCTGGATTTTGTCACCTGAGTCCTATATGCTGCTGGGATGCTACAGCTTCGGAAGGACTTAGAGCTGGCAGAGCATCCTCCAATGTGGGCCATGGTGCTCAGCGATGCTTCAGAGCTAGAATCCATGAAGGCGGGTCGAAGGAGTGGTGGATGTTAGACCGGCAGAAAAACAGACTGAGGGGTGATGTAATAACTGATTTTGGTTTTGGAGGGGATGTTATATGGAGGATGGCGACCAGCTGTTCTCCATCTCCAGTTAGGATTGAGCGAGTGAAAATAGACAGAAATTGCAGCAGATGGACTTAGATTAGGTATGAGGAAGAATTTTCCATCAGCAGGAGTTGTTAAAAAGGGAAGCTTGGGGAGTCTCTGGGATGATTTTTAGGAAGTGGAGATTGAGCTGGAGGAGGCAGCAAAAGGCTGTGGGGAGGCCAGAGGCAGGGGCTGTCTAATCTAGGGATTCTCCCCCCGCCCTTTCCCCCCTTGAGGTCCTTTTTTATTTCTCTGAAACTTCACCTTTGCTCTTGGGCTGTCAAAGTGGCTGAGAATCACAGTCCCTGGGATGAGTGGGGAAGGGGGGCAGCCCACCTGCACTGCCCTCCAGGGGGCTGCCTGGACTGGCAGGCTCTGCCTAGAGCTCGAGGATCTCTCATCAGGTCTAATCTTTCATTTCCAGACATGGCAACAGAGAGGTAACAGTCCCTGGTGTAATCATACAGTTACCCGATGGCAGAGCTGGGACCAGAATCAAGGTCCTCCATCTCCCAAGTCAGTGTCATTTGTTTTGTAGCTCATTTTTTTTTTTCCTTCTTCTTGTTCCCAAATTGAATAGACGTTTGCTTTTTCTGGGCTCCTAATTTCTCTCTCACCAAATGGCAGAGACAGGGACACCTGCAGCTAAGCAGTATTTATTGAGTGCTCATTACGAACGCTGCACACTCAACTCCGGCTCCCCTGATTTACACAGTAAACTCTGGAGTTCCCAGTCAGTGGCTGGGAAGGGGCTGCTGCAGGGCCAGGGGCGGCCGAATGCATGCCAGAAGCTGGAGCTGAGAGGAAAGGATGGGGTGCAGCTGAGAGATACAAATAAAATCAATCCTTGTTTAATCTGAATCTCACAAAGGTAAGAGGCTCCTCATGGGATATGTGAAATAAAAGAGGTGCACAGCACGCCCCAGCTCTGGATAAGACGCTTCAGCAGTCACCTTTACAAAACAAAACAGAATTTTCAATTTCATGCAGATTCTCATTTCTGAGAACAGCTTCTCCAACGTGGGGCTGAAATCCTATATTTCTTCCAGCCAGACTTGATTTATTTCTGGGCGCACACGTCTCCTGGAGGTGCATGGAGCCCCATGGATGGAGTGTTAGGGGAGCCTATGGAGGGATGGGTTAGCTCAGGACCAGGCACTGCTCGTGGTGGGGAAGAGAGTGGAGTGCTGCCATCCAGCCAGTGGTTTCTGATGAAAGCAGGACCTTCCACTCAAGAGAACGGGGCAGAGGCTGTGGAGGGCTTTGTCTGCCAGTGGTTTGAGCCACATAGAAATCAAGATGGATGGATGAGATGGGCCCCACAAAATGAATGCACAATTAGTAAGTTCCTGTGTGTAGTCACTGAGAAGGAGGAAGTAAACACCGAGGTTTACACTGGACTATTATAGTTAGGGGTCAGCAGGGAGTGCCCAGGAGGAGGGCATGAGCTTTCCACTCCTGCAGCCCGCTGGCATGCCTTTGTGCTAACGAGGGCATCCTGAGCTGTTGGCTGTGCCCAGCACCAAGGCAGGCACTAGGGTGTGTCTATCAGCCACAGTAGGTGTGATCTTTCTCCTGCAGGAATCTGTGTGGAAAGACCACTAGCACCAGAGGCAGCCAAGTGCAATGTCTGTCCAAAGACTGGCCGAGTTAAAAGGGAAAAGGACACAGTGGGCATCAGGGGCTGGGCTGCCTACGATGTGAAACAGGCTTTAAGGAAGGAGAGAGCTGGCAAAGATGAAGGAGAGAGAGGAGAAAGGACAGGAAAGCAAGGGACTGGGGAGCCTGCCAGTGGAAGAGGAAGGACCTCATGAACCACAGAAATATGTCCGATGGACTGGCCAGCCCAGGGTGCCCCACTGTGTCCTTTTCATTCAGAATGACACTCAGCTGACTTCATACTTCTGCCCTCAATCTTGGCACACAGACTGCACTAGAATGCAGTAAGGTGTGGTATTTTAGCATGAGAGTAGTATGTTCTGGTTGCAGGGTATACATGGTAACGCTTGGCATGATCAGAGGAGGCCTCCTGGAGAGGAACATCTGATGGACTCGAAAAATAGATAGGATCCCACCAGAAACATGGGGGAGAGGTGGAAAGGGGGTAGCCATGTTTACAAGACTCAGAAGCATGAAACAGCACAGCATCTCAGAGCACGGTGAGTTATCCTTGGGTTGCTGTGTCTAAGCACCTGAGTTGTGTTTTGGGGGTGGGGCGGGAAGAGATGTTGAGGGACCAGTTGGCCAAACTGAGGAGCAGAAAGGTTTTAGGCAGAAAGAGACAGTCTCATTTGCATTTAAGAAGAAATGGAGAGTGGGGGTGAGGTTTGGGAGGGGCAAGCCTGGGATGGAGAGGTGGATGCTGAAGTAATTTGCTGCTGGCCAGGTGAGAAGTGATGAGGGCCCGGAGGTAGATGTTGATTTTGGAAGGAGAGGAGGGGACAGCATCAAAGTACACTAGATTAAGCAAAAATGAAGAGAAATTTTCATTCCCTGGAGGAGAAGCTGACAGGTGAAGAAGTTCTCATTGTTAGGTGGAAGATGGCGCAGTGTCCCTCATCCCCAAGACAGCATGAGAGCAAATGGGTTTAAGAGGCAGGAAAAGGAGGTGCATTAGACATGAGCATCAATGCCTTGTGGAGGGGAGTGGTACACAAGGGGACAGGGTCATCAAAGCAGGCTGAGCACTATTCCCTTGTTCATAAAATATTTAAGCAATCAGTCTGTCCCCTAATAGATAAGTGGGTAGAAACAGAAAACTGAAACAGAAATGCCCTGAAAAATATGCAAAAGTATCCACCTTCACTAATAATTAAAATATAAATGCAAAAAACCCCCCAAGATATCATCATCCATCTACCAGATTACCAAAATTGAAAATGATAATATCCAGTGTCATTAAGAGTGCTGAAAAAAAAAAGGGACATTTTTACACTTAGCTGGTGGGAGGAGAATTTGCAAATATGGGAGGCATGTCTCAAAAATATAGCCTTTGAACCAGTAAGCAATTGCTCTTCTAGGAATTTTTCCGCAGGAAATGATCAGAGATGTGCAAAATAGCTCTGATCGAGGATACATACCCCTTTCAGCATTATGCATCATAACAAAACATTGTGTGGAGGGATTAATTAAATTTAATGTAGCTCATCTGTAAAATGGAAATCAAGGAAGCTATTAAAATTACATTGAATAATATATAAGAATATGGGAAAATGCTAACCATATACAGTAAGTAGATAAAGCTTTAAAAGTAAATAGGATATACATGCAATTTTGTAAAAAGAAAAAACCCACAGATGTATACAGTTGTGAAAAATAGAATGGAATACAATTTATCAGGTGATAACAGTGGCTATCTCTGGGTTTTAGGAAACAGATTTTTTATTTTGTTAAACTATTTGTCCAGTTTCCTCCAGTAAATGTATTATTTTGCAAATCAGAAAAAAACAAAACATGCTCTTTAAATCAGCTAGTCAAGCTACAAATGTTTAAGCAGTGAGCATGCGTGTAGCAATGTGCCATGCACTATGTTGCTCACTGGAGGGCATTCCGGGCAGGGGCAGGTGTTCTCCATGTTGGGTGAGGTAGATCAGTGCGAGCAGGAAATGTGGCGCGAGCAACGTGCATCTGTGAGGGCTGTGTCTGCTTCAGGTGTCGAGGGCGCAGGATCTCTGCGTAGGGAATGGTGACCAGGGATTGCTGCATCCTCGTTCCTTCCTCCCTACCTCATCCCCAGGCCTTGCCACCTACCTGCACCTGGTCAGACCTAGTTTAGCACTTCAGGTGGTGTGTTTGCACAGATCACATACAGCTGCTAATTTCACAAGTGGGGAAGTTAGGCTCAGAGAAGCTCTGACTTGGGCAGGCAGAATGAGATAACAGGGAACTTTGGTGTCAGAGCCTGCGCCCTTTCCAGAGTGGGCCAGGGCTCCTCCTGCTGCTGAGGAGGGCTGGGCTGGCAGACTTCCACCTGGAGGGTGTGGGGCCGGCCACCCGCCCCTCTTTCCCGGAAGCCAGGCCTTCTGCTTAATTCGCTTGGTAATTGAGACAAATGAAGGCACTGACAGCTATCACATTGAGAGAAGCGGCTTTGGGTGCTGAAGGCTCTCCAGAGGCGACCTCAGGGTTCTGCCTCCTGACCAAGTGTGACATTTATTGTCGCTTTTCCGGAATGCATTTGCTTCCCGTTGCGGTTTTTCTGGTTGCGTAAACTCCAGGCAGCTCGGGAGTCCTGCTCTCCATGGAAGTCACAGCTGGCTGGCTCCATGATGTGCGCCAGGGCCACGTGGGGCCTCTGGGGTGCCTTCCCACGGCAGGGCAGGTGGCAGCTCTGATGGGCACGTCCTTGGGGCTTTCACAGGCTTAATTGGGAAAAGTGGATGGGCCAGCCTTGTGAGCCGAGTGGCTGATTTGCTGCTCTATTTAATTTAATAATAACGCATGTTTGTACGAGTGTGTGTGTGTGTGTGTGTCCACAAGCCTTGGAGGTGGGTAGGGAAGCTGTTATCCTTATTTTGCAAAGGAGGAAATTGACACTTTGAAAGTCAAAGCCACTCACCTCAGTCTGTACGGGCAGTCGGCGAGGGGCTACCGTGGAATGAGCCAGATTTTCTGTCTGCAAATGCTGCCCAAGCTCATACTCAGCAAGGGTTTCTTGCTGACCTACGGGTTGTCCTGGGTGAAGGAGGGGCGGGGCTTGAGGAGTAAGCAGTAGCACACACTGGATGACCTCCTAGCATGAAGCTCAGGTAAGTGCTGAGAAGCGTGGATATCCATGAGGGTGCGAATGGTCTCAGAAGACTCTTGGAGGCGGCTGGTCCTGAGCTCCAAGCACCGAAGGATGAGGCCGATTTGGGTGGAAGGAGGCTATCCTTGATGTGAGTGGTGGTCTCAACCCAAAGGCCAGCATGTGCCATGGGGAGCTGAGGGGCCTTTTAGGCTCCGTCAGGGGGAAGACAGGGAGAGATGCCTTGGGTGTCCCATCCTTCAGGCTTTGCTTCCTTTAGTGAGCAAAGGACAATGTGGCTATGAAGGGGCGAAGGATGGGGGAGGAGGAGATGGGTTGCAGGTCCTCATATGGATTCTCTCTCGCGCCTCTTGTGGGTTTGTTTCTGCTGCTGCTGAAGTTGCCCTGTAGCACTCAGGGAGAAGGACAGGAGGGTTGGAGTGGTTCTTCTTCTGCCAGAACCTCCCCTGCCTGCCTGCAACTTGGGATTTTCAGAATGAGTAAGCTATGAGATAAAAAGGAAAAGAAAAAAAAAATGGGAGTAGAATGGGGAGCAGGTGAGGAACTCAAGAAGGGTGTTTGGAAATGAAGTAGCAACTTATAGTACATGGAAAAACTTCAGCAGAACCTCTTTATAAACTATAGACTTTTAAATGTGTTAAGGCCCAACTAAGAAAGGAAATAAAGATACTAATCTTTTCCCCCCAGAAAAGCATTTGATCATCACCCTCATATTAAAGAGAGAAAACTGAGGCACAGAGAATTTAAAGCTCATGGGTGACACTGCTGGTAGGTGTCAGATTCCACAGCTGGCTTGCTCTACCCCTATCCATTCACTCCTTCTGGTCCAAGTTGGGTGACAGAACTGGGGTTGGGGTGGGGGGCAAGGGAGAGAATGAGGCTCTATCCGCCTGCAGAGCAGCCTCTCTCCATTTGTCCTTTCTGCACCCTCTTAACTCCCAGGAGTCTCTGCAGGGAGATTTGAGGAGATGCTGATAAGCAGTCCCCTTGTCACTTGTCCATTCTTTGGGTCAGGTCAGGCAAGGATACTGCTGGCTCCAGGGCTGTGCATGACTGCTTTCTCCATGATGGAAATGATGTGCTTCTCTTCCCCATCCTTCACAGGGATACGAGCTTCTGAAATTTTATGTGTTCTTTTCCTGATTGCTCAAAAGATTGAGACCCGACAAACACTCTAAAGTTTTGGAATACAGAAGTGGACCAAGCTGAGCAGTCCCTGTCCTCTTAGAGCTTACATTCTATAATAGTTGGGGGAGACAGATGGCAAACAAATAAGTAAATATGTAGGAGGGCCAATAGGTGAAATGTGGAAACCAAAGCAGAGCCAGAGGATGGGGAGCATTTGTAGACAGGCTGTGTCCAGGAGGGCCCCAGTATGAAGTGACAGGCAGAGACTGAGGGCAGTGGGGTGGTCCCTGTGGATAGTTGGGGGAAGAGCAGTCTATTCATGCCAGCCCTGAAGCTAGAGATGCTTGAGGTGTCAGGTGCAGCAATGAGGCCAGAGTGAGTTCCCTCCAACCATGGGGAAGTGTTGAGCAAAGGAGTAACATAGTCTCTTATTCATCCAGATCACTCTGGCTGCTGCATGTGTTGAGAGCTATAGGAGGGCCACCTGGAGACAGGAGGCGAGCCAGGAGGCAGTGATCCTGGCAGGAGAGGGCGGTTGGTTGGGATAGGGTGGTATCAGTGGAAGGGTGTGGAGTGGTCAGATTCTGGGTATACTTTGAAGGTGGAACCAGCAAGATTTGCTGATGGGTTGAATGTGAGGTTTGAGAGAAAAGGAGGGTTCAAGGACTGTTTTCCTGTTTTTTTGGCATGAGATGGAAATGTTTGTAGTAGAAGCACTGGGGAAAAATAAGACATGAGGAATTTGTTTTGCGAGAGGTTAGACCTCTAAAAGAAATGTCCTTTAGCCAGGGGTGTTATGGATCTGGATTTTAGAGAAGAGGTCTGTGCTAGAGGAAAATCTTGGGAGTTGTGAGTGTATTGATAATATTTCAAGTATGGGACCAGATGAGATCACCTAGAGAGTGGGTGCAGATAGACAAGATGTATAAAGTCTGAGTTCTGGGAACTCCAATATTTATAGATCAAGGATAGGATTGGCAAACTTTTTCTTAAAGAGCCAGGTAATAAATATTTTAGAGTTTGTGAGCCGTACGGTCTTTGCTGCAACCCTCAAATTTATTCAATTAGTACAAAAGCAGCCCTAAATAACATACATGAATGAGTGTGGCCGTGTTCAGCAAAACTTTATTTATATAAAGAGACACCTGGCTTGTGGGCCATGTTTACTGACCTTGAGTCTAGGACATGAAGATGGACCAGCAAAGGAAATGGAGAAGGAGTAACCCATGAGATAAGAGATGAAGCAAGAGAGAATTGCCTCAGAAACTAAGTGAAGTGATTTTCAAGAAGAAGGGAGTGATCAGCTGGATCAGATACTGCTAATGTTTGAAGTAAGGTGAGAACAGAGAATTGAATGTTAGCAACATGAAGGCCATTGTGAGTTGATAAGAGCATTTTGGATGAGTGGGAGGTGAGAGCCTTGTTGGAGCGGGCTGGAAGAGAGGCATTGGTAATAGCTCAAGTAAACATGTTTATGGAGAAGTGTGATTGTAAAAGGGTACAAAGAAATGAAAAGTTAACAGGGGCATATTGGGTCAAAGCAAGTATTTCGTCCTTAAAATGGGAAAATCACAGGATGCTTTTGTGCTGATGGAAATGGTGCAGTCAGGAGAGCACAAAGGTGATGCTGCAGTAGGAGGTGAGCACTGCTGGAGAGAAGCTTTGAGGGAAGAAGGGATTGGAACCCAGTGAGGAGGGGTGAGCATGGCTTTAGCTGGTGGTAGGGACAGCCAGGGGAGGGAAAAGCAGGAGGGTGGGTGGGTGTGGTGGGATGGGTGGGGATATGAGTGGGGATTCTTTCCTTTGGCTTCCTTTTCTCAGTGACTAGGAAGTAAGACCAAGATCTCTGAAAGAGGAGGAGAATAATCTTGGCCCCTGGGCTGTGGGAATAGATGCCTGCTGAGTATAGGAGGAGAGGGATGGGAGACAATGATGGAAAGAGGTCAGAGTCCTTAAATCAAAATTAAAAGTTTTCTGCTGATGCATTCACTTGAGCTTTTCACTGTGAAAGGGACCCTGTAAATTCTTAAGAATTATGACTGAATAATAAGGCCATGATGAGGGTATGGATTGAAAGTTTAAAAAAAATAGTTTCAGATTCCACATGCCTGGAGCTGCCTAACCAGGTATATATGTATATAAGTATAAATATAAATATAAATATATATATATATATATATATATATATATATATTTAAATTGAGGTACAATAGTTTCAGATGTACAACATAATGAATGAATATATATATATATATATATATATATATATATATATATATATAAAATGAAATGATGATTACCACAGTAAGTTTAGTTGCCATCTATCACACACAGTTACAAATTTTTTTTTTGTACAATTATATTTTGAAGAAACTGACAATTACTGACAATCCACCTTAGAATTACTGTCAATCCACCTTAGAATTAAGACAGTTGGTAAGGGGTGAGAATCCATTGATCTGGGATTGGGGGCACTTAGGGCTGCTCATTGCACTTTTGTCCTCTTCTTCTAAAGCCATTTTTTTTTTTCCATCTTCCTATGTGGAAGGAGGGAGAATGACAGGAAAATTACTCTCTTTATTTTTTACTGTAAGACTTGACGCTGAGACTGTGTGGGGACTGAGAGCATCAGAGGATGGTAAATGAAGTTGGGGGAAGTGGAGGGTTTGCCCAGGGGACTTCAGAAAACATGGCAAGGTTTACATCAATGCACTGTCAGCCCAGCCCAGGAAGGGGTGGAACTTTGTACAGAGCTGGGTGTCACTAGACAGGTGATTGGCTCCTGCAGCCATCAGTCTTTCCTGAGAGGGAACCCTTTGTGGATTGCCAAGGGTCTAACATGCTGATCTCACTTAGGGAACGAGGCATTTGGTGGGAGTGATGAAGGCAATGAAGAGTTTGTGGTTCAGGGATGATCAAGGAAGAGGAACTCCCCCATCTTTTCCCCAAATCTTATTCCAGGTGATCTTTTTGAGATAAAATAAAGAAGATAAAAACACAGAGATATAGGGACCCAGAGTTCATCTCACACAAGCTACCTCTGCAGACCTGGCTCAGACAGTCTGTGTGGCTGCTCCAAACCTCAATTTCCTCAGTTTAAAATATCTAATGATACCCATCTCACAGATTTGTTGTAGAGATTAGGTGGAGGATTAGCTGTAAAGTATCCAGTGTAGAGCCTGTAATATTGCAAGTGCTCAAGGGTCTGGGAAGTAATCCAAGGTGATGATGGGATAGTAGGATGGTTTCTGTCTAAGGATGAACCAGATGGAACAGGTAGGGGGCTAGGGTGAGGAATCCCAGGCCAGGGATTCCCTGCTGAGGGATCCCAGAGTGATTAATAAAAAGGTCAGAATTCCTGTTCCCCAGTTATGGAGCTCAAGAGCTTCCTCCCAAAATATTGCTGGTCACAGTACCAGAGAGGAACAGTGTAGCACTGCCAAATAGTGCAGCGCCTTCAAAAAATAAATCTGGGGAGGAAACTCTGAAAGCTGCAAGAACCATAATACTGAGAGAGATTTAAAGGGAACCAGACATCTCTGCAATGCTTAGAACAGCAGGAGCATAGATCTCTCACACTAATCAAGTGATTTGTGGGGAAATCCTATCCATCTCCCTAACCTGAGCTGAATCAAGCAGATGATCACTGCGAGTTGCAGAGTGAGCTCTGAGGCAGCGCAAGGCTGGTTTATGATCCTGCAGAACTTTTCTGCGGCATGAATTCCTGGGCGAGCAGGTGACTTCGAAGGAAAGAAACTCCCTGCCTCCCTGTCAGCTGTCAGTGCAGGGCTCTCTGACTGCCCTTGGCAGAGCTTTCAGGGAGCTTGTCCTTTGAGAGGATTCTGCCCATGGTGGGCGGGGGCACACACTTTCTTGGGTTTCTGAGGAGTGACTGTTATGGGTGGGTGCTAGCCTGGCTCTGCACTTAACTGTGACATTGTTCCAGGAGCTATCTGGTTAACAGATACTCCTATCTCTGTTTGGACAGAACACAATGGACTTATTGCTCTGCCTCTTACAGGAAAGAAATGGATGATCCAATAGAATGGCCCTTGTGAGAGCTGTGTTTTCATGCTGGTCTATGCTATCGGGCCCCATACAGTTGATCCTAAGTACTGCTTCTTTGATCATGAATGGATATTCCCTAACCAAAGGGAAGTTAAGTTGCAGGGCTTTTAGAGTAATCTCAAGAGAGCTTAGGTGGAGCCATTTAAACTCTGCAATATTGGGGGGAGAAGCTGTGTCACTCACTGTGTGGGGGGAGTTGGGCGGTTGTTTGGATTGGATTGAGGCAAGGAGAAGTTAGGGGGGTGATGTGTGAATCTTAGTACATGTGTGGAGTGTCAAAACACCCAAAATGCTTAGGGCTGTTTTTCTACACAGAAAAATAAATTTACTACAGTTCAGGGAAAGATAAATATGACAGCTAAAAACCACATGGAAAAATGTTTGGCCTAGCTGGTTTTGCTCAATGGATAGAGCGGCAGCTTGGGGACTGAAGGATCCTGGGTTCGATTGCAGTCAAGGGCACATGCCTGGGTTGTGGGCTCAATCCCCAGTAGGGGGCATACAGGAGGCAGCCAATCAATGATTCTCTCTCACCATTGATGTTCCTATCTTTCTCTCCCTTCCTTTCTAAAATCAATAAAACTATGTTTTAAAAAATGTTTGACTCTGTGAATGGTCAACACAGTAGAATAGTTAGGTGGACGGGGCTTTGGAATCAGGCAGTGATCCTGGCTCTGGAAGGTCCTTGTTTGACCATGTACAAGCCATTTAATTGGAACTCAGTTTCTCCCTGTATAGGGTGAGGATGAGAGGGCTACCATATAGGGAAGCCCTATGATGTGATACAGGGGTGAAAAATTCAAGTGCTTACCACCAATAACAATTTAATAATATAATAATAACTAGAGGCCAGATGCATGAAAATTCATGCATTGGAGTGCGAGGGGGAGTGGGGGGAGGAGAGGGGAAGGTCCCTCAGCCTGGCCTGCCCCCTTTCATAGTCTTGGAGCCCTCAAGGGCAGGAGGTGACCCGGTGATCAGGGGAAGGCAATGTCCCCATCACACCTCTGCTGCTGCCACTGCCGGCAATGCAAGCCTTGGCTAGCCCTGGATACCTGAGCCTTGGGCAGCCCTGGGCAACTGGGAAGCTGCTATCTGAGGCTTGCCTGCACCTTGGGTGTTAGCTGGGCAGCCACCATCTGAGTCTTGCCTGTGCCTTGGGCTGGCCCTGGGTGGCTGGGGTTGAGGGGACTGGGGGACTCCGAAGGCGATGCATGGAGTAGCTGTACCTGCCTTGGGTCGGGCCTGGCTGTGCTATGAGCCTGCCACCCTGGTGGAGCTGAGGTGACTGGATGCCACCATCTTGTTGGCTGTGCGTGCCATTATCTTTAAAGGCATGGCAGGCAATTAGCATATACCCTCCTTATTAGCTGTGGGTGCTGCCATCTTTGTGAGGGCATGACAGTCAATTAGAGTATTCCATTTTTATTAGATAGGATAATAATAATAATAATAATAATAATAATGATAATTTAAATGAGATGTCATTTTCCCAGCTACAAAATTATTGTTGGTTAAAAATGACTTGTCATTGAAATGCAGTATCATGTCCTATTAGTAGAACTATAATTGGTGTAACCTTTTTGGAAACTGATTTGGGGGGTTTCTGTACTTTAAAAAAATTTGCTCCTAGGATTCTATTCCAAGGAAATAATCAGAAGTGTGGGGAAATGTGTGTGCAAAATTGTTCATGGTAGTACTATTATCTGAAACACTGGAATCAACTTTCCGAGGTAGGAGAGAACTAGATAAGCAAATTATGGTATATTCATACAGAGAATAGTAGGCAGCCATATAAAAATCCTAAACAGTGTTAATGGCATAAGATAGTGCTCATGAGCTATCGTATATGTGAAATATTTTCTAAACTGGCTAATGAATGATCTATATCTATATAGAGATATAGGCAAAAATGAATAAAATATGCCAAAATTTCAATAGGATTCTCTCTGGATGGTGAGGTTATGGACACATTTTGTTTTCATCTTTATATTGCACCTGTGGCTTACAAATACTATTCCATAGTGAGCCTTTATTATAATGGTAAAAGTTATAGAAAGACATGAGATCCAGTAGCCTGAATATGCCAGGTTCTTGCCATGATTAGGAATTATTTCTCTGTAGACCAGGCCTAGTGTGGATTCTCTGGAAGCTTCTTAATGACTTTGTATGGGTCCTCCTCTTACCCCTTCCTGAACATGGGGGGCGGGCAACAAATATTTTGGATGAAAAAGGTGAAGTGATTAAACAAAGACACAAGACCACTTCATAAACAGAGACAACAGATAACAGTATTGTGATTACAAAAGGGAAAATGGGGGTGGGGTGGGGGAAGATAGAAAAGGTATAAATGGTGATGGAAGGAGACTTGACTTGGGGTGGTGAACACACCTGTATAAAATTGTAAACTTATATAATTTTATTAATCAATATCACCCCAATCTATCTCATATCTATCTAATCTATCTATCTATCTATCTATCTATCTATCTATCTATCTCTATCAATCATCTATCTATCTAATCTGTCTATCATCTATCTAAAAGCCTAATATACAAATTGTCCTCTTGGGAGTTCCACCAGGAGACCAGGAGTTTGGCTGCTCAATATGACTTATGCTGACCACCAGGGGGTGGTGTGGAATGAAGGAAGGCCCCAGCCTGGCAGCCTGGCAGCTGGCAGCCAGCAGCAAGGGAAGGAAGGCCCTGGCTGGCAGCTGGCATCTGGAGAAGGTGTAAGGTTTGAGGCTCAGGAAACTGACCACAAGGCATTTTAAAGTAAAATTTATTCCCCAGTAATGAGTGGGACTCATTATGGAGGTAGAGAAATCATAATTGAAGGAGTTGGGAGAGGAGAGGGACCCAGCCAGGCTGCCTCCTGGACATGGAGGACAAGCAGCATGTGGGCTGACCTGGGGGTCTTTCTAAGGGGAGGAACAGGAGAGGGTTGGACCCAGGGTGGTACAGGCAGGGTTGGGCTCCAGGAAATGTTGGCACGCACTAATTGGTGGTTCAATGTCTTGGGGATGTCTCTGTGACAGATGCCAGTAATGTCATAATTCCGCTCACCAGTTGGGAGGAGGGAGAACCTCACAGAAGGAAGGCCCCAATTGGCTCTGATCACCAGCCAGGCCTAGGGATCCTACCTATGCATGAATTTTGTGCACCGGGCCTCTAGTAAGTTTAATAAAAATCAGAAAAATAAGTGAACAAACAAATATTATGGAATGAAGAGGCAGAAGTGGGTGTGAAGACAGTTCCCAGCACAGTAGAGGGCCTGCTTGGTTTGTTTTCTGTCCAGAGATCCACAGACATGGTAATGACCCACATGTTAGTCACTCATCCTCAAAGCCACTGGCATCTGCTGCCCTCCTGCTTGTAGTTGTCATTGCCAGGCCAGGAAGAGGTTTCTGAAGATAAACAGCAGCCCATCATATATGACGCTCATAGAACACTGGGGCTGGACATACCATGGACAATGTAGAAAACATTTGCAGAGACATTGGGGCCGGGGGCTGAGGAATCTCATAGGACACAATTGTCCCCAAGCCTGGGCAGTGTGATAGGAGCATCTCACCTGCCACACCAAGCATGTTGAAGAATGGGGCCCGTTCTATAATACATTAAGGATATTGATGGAGCTAGTGTTTAACATGTAGAATTAATTTTTCAACAAATACCTTTTGAGGACATGCACCATTCTGGGTCTTGGGCTGGATGCTGGGCTTTCCCTGGTGGTCAAAGCAGAGGCAGAGTTTATTTTCTTTTTATATATTGAACATCAATTTTGATATGTATGTTTTCAAAATCTGGAGTTTAAAATATGTTGGTTTTGCTTAAAGTAGGACACACTTGCTTTAAGTCTATGAAATATTGTAGAAATAGTGATTTTTTTCTTTTTGTGCAGGTGTTCCATCCTATCTAATAAAAGGGTAATATGCAAATTAACCTTCACTCCATCACAAAGATGGTGGTGCCCATAGCCACAAGATGGTGCCCAGTCCTCTCAGCCCCTCTGGAGAACTCCAGTACTGCTGAGAGGGGGCAGCGTGAGAGGCTTGGTGGAATGCTTGCCTCATCACCACGGTGATGAGGCAAGCATTTTGCACCCAGCTGTGGATGGGCCTCTGGGCCACGAGAGCATCTGAGCCCCGGAGAGACTCTGGGCAGCAGGCACAGAGAGGCCAGGCCTGTAGAGAGCTACTGGCACACGATTCATGCAAAAGGGCTACTAGTGTGTTATATAAGTTTTAATATTTTTCTTTAATTCATCCTTTAATTTTGCCTCTGTGAGATGGTGCTGTGAGTGGGTGCTGCCTGCTTTCATGTGAGTAGCTTCGGCCAGGTTTGACTCTGACTTTGGCCTTGCTGCACACATCCTGGGGCAGTTGCAGACTCACTCAGTGAGGCTGCCTCTCATGACTGGCTATTGATGGCCACTGGCCACTGTGAGGCCCTTGGCTGAGGAGATACTGTGTGTTCTCTGCCTGCCAGAAGTCACTTATTCATTCACCTCAGAACTCTTTTCAATTTGAAAATACAATGGCTATTGTGTTATTCTTTCATGACACTTGGTGCCAGAATCAGGTTTCCTAAAATCCTCAGAGGCATGAGATTATGTTTAACAAATGTAAATTGTGACTTTTGTAAAGATGCAGCCTTTCTCTGTGTCTTGTGTTGTGACTTGGGCTCTTCCTCTCCCTTGGGACGTGCCCAGATGTTTTGCTTCTTTTAAAGATCTGACACAGCCATGGCCAGCTCTATAAATAGTACCAAACATCAGCTATAAAGCTGGCATGATGCTGATTTTTCCCCCCCTGCCACCCACTGAAAGTCTTGGGAGAGAATTTTCTTTTCTCCCCCTTCCCATTCTCCTTCCTCTGTGTCCTTTCTCCTCCTCCTCCTCCTCCTCCTCCTCCTCCTCCTCCTCCTCCTTCTTCTTCTTCTTCCTCTCTCTCTCTCTCTCTCTCTCTCTCTCTCTCTCTCTCTCTCTCTCTCTCTCTCTCTCTCTCTCTCTCTCTTTCTCTCTCTCTCTCTCCCTACACACACACACACACACACACACACACACACACCCTCACTCTTACAATTAGACATTAGTAAAAAAATCTGAATATGTTTAAACACATGTGTTCTCCTTTCTCTTTCTTTCTTTCTTTCTTTCTTTCTTTCTTTCTTTCTTTCTTTCTTTCTTTCTTTCTTTCTTCTTTTCTTTCTTTTTCTTTTTTTTTTTGAATTAGGTAAAAAGAAGTTGTAGAATTTCCAACAATAGAAAAAATTACTTTACCAAGTATCAGCTATGCCTGGGTAGTGCTGACTAAATTAGTCCTTGTCACCAAAGTTCACAGTCCAAGAGGGCAGCTTTATTAGCACCAGGCTTATTGAGCATAAAATGTGACAAGATACCTTTGATAAATTCATGGGGATTTCTTAACAGTTCTAGAGAGAATCTCTTAACAATTGTATTAGTTTTCTGGGACTGCCGTACCACAGTGGTAATAGTATTTTCATTGCCGGTGTGGGTGCTGCAAGCACCAATGTGCTGCTTTATGTTGAATACTTTTCAGGTGCATTCTCATTAGTTTTTTTTTTTTAAAAACAACCTATTCCCTTGTTTGAAACCACAAGTTTACATGCTCCTTAGTGTCCCCCTCAGTGTTTCATGTTCTTATACCCACAGTCATCACACCTGAGGAGATGGGGTTGAGCAGAGGCAAGATTAAGATCCAGGAATACATCTGTATCAAGTATACACATCTGGGCAAAGTCTGTATGTTCACGTGACAGTTGGATAGGGAACCAAGGGGTCAGTTATGTTTGCTCAGGCATAAACTTGAGTTCCTCTGGAGAGCTAGAACCTAAAGGACAGGAACAGAACGTGGTGTGACTGAGAAGTAATAACTTGACTTCATTCTGGCTGTTCTGATACCTTCCTTAGATGCTGTGGGGTTCCAGAGATAGGTGCAAATTCAGTGCACACAGGTTTGGCAAGTATGTGTTCTTTTTCTTGGCACTTTCTTCTGCCCTGCTCCTGACATTTTGAGCAGCACAGATGAAAAATACAGTAGAAAAATGGGAAGGAGGGAACATTTCTTCAATTGAGTTACAAATACAGACACCACCACTTGTCTGGTTTTGCCTACTAAGATAAGCTATGTATGTTCTTCAGTTCAGTTGGCTCAGGCTAAGAGTTAGAATGAGGGAAAGTCTTGGGTGACTGAGCAGATAAAAGCCTTAAACAAAAGTTCCAGTAGCCAAAAACCATTCATGTGCAAAAATGTAAGCATCATAAAGCTGTATTTAAATTAGGTATGCTTGGCTGCCACCGGAAGGAGTATAGGAACAAATGCCAAATATAAAGTGGACTTGTGTAATTTTCATCTTGGGGTGGAACTTAAGGGAAAGTATAAGAAAAACACACTGTGTTAGCTTAGGGGAGCATTCTTCTCTGAGGGTGTCAGGCATGACTGTGGGTCCCCAATTGGAAGGAAGATTTAGTGGGTGGATCATTCCAACCTCCAAGTAGAAAACTACTAAGGTGATTGCTGACATTCACTCCCACTTGAAAGGAGGGGGCAGGGTCTTTCCAGTATACATGATACCCATTCACTTAAAAACCAACCAACCAACCATTTATTTATTTATTTATTTATTTTAATTTTATTTAATTAAAATATTTTTATTGATTTCAGAGAGGATGGTAGAGGGAGAGAGAAACATCAATGATGAGAGAGAATCATAGATTGGCTGCCTCCTGCAAGCCCCCTACTGGGGATCAAGCCCACAACCTGGGCATGTGCCCCTGTCCAGAATTGAACCTTCAGTCCACAGGCCAACACTGTATCCACTGAGCCAAACCAACTAGGGCCCAATCAACTCTTTAACTAGTACCTGTACCACCATAACTTTCTCAAAAGGTTCTGTTCTTCAAGAGAATGCCAAGTGATGATCTTAGCAGCTGGGCGTGGTAGGTGCACTCTTTACAGATGCTGCACTGAGTCAGGCTGGTTCTGGAAGAACACCTGGATACAGACATTTAAATGTGCCACCTTTTATGTGCTTATAACTGTGTCAAGGACAGAAAAGAGGGTCAAGGCATTGGTCCTGCCCACAGGTTATATGCAATGTAGATGAGGAGATAGATACACATCAAGTGCCCAGAGAACAAGGAAGGGTTCAGTGGGGTGGAGGAAGGTGCAATGAATGTGCAGAGGAGGGGTTGATGAGTCACTGGCTGGTGGACAGAGAAGGCTACAAGTGCAAGTGCAAGGAAAAGTTGCTCTACCTTAGTGTTTAGGAAGGAAAAGAAGGAAAAGGAGCCCAGGCCTGGGATGGGAAGGTTGCATGAGCTGGCAGATGTGGGGATGGAAAGAAAGATGACCAAGGAAGTACCTTTGTAATCAGTTTGTGAAGGTTGATGATGCTTTGCAAAATAATCATAGTTTGTGTTTCTGTAAGGCAGACGTGGCTGAAGGAAAAGGATACTTCCAACTCATCAGTGAATCTTTAGCCACTTTTATCAACAGAATCCTCTTCCTGGCCCTGGAGGCTGTGCTTCCAATTGACTCTTTCAATCCACTTCTCTACCACCTCCCTGCCCATTGCCTGCCTTGTGTCTAACTGAACCACCCCAAGTCTTTTCTACAGGCCCTCTGTTGGCCCAAGAGACAATCCACATACATGCCCTTCCCACAACTCTAGAGATTCAAGTCCTAACCATCTTTCATGGTTCAGTTCAAATGTAATTTTCTGTATGGAACCTTCTCTGATCTTTCTTCTGTTCCTAAAAGATACTCATAGTCACCTCTATGTACTTCTCTTACTATCTAATAGTACAATAGTGATTGAGAACCTATTATATGCCAGACACATTCTCTGTACCTTGGGTAAATTAATGAATAAATCAAAGACTTCTGCTCTCATTGAGTTTACATTCTACCTGGGGAAAACTGATAATGAATACTAGAGATAGCACATAAGTAATTCTATAAAATGTTAGAAGGTTATGGAAATTTTTTTTTTAAAAAGAGCAAAGTAGGGATTTGAAATGGTAAGGTAGGGGGAGTAGAATTGGGTTGCAATTTTAAATAGTTTGGTCTCCTGAAGAGGGCTACATTTATGCAGAGACTGTGCAAAGGTCCTGAGATGGGAGTGTGCTTGATGTGTTCAAGAAACTGGAGGCCAGTATTGATGTAGTGTGAGAAGGAGAGAGAGGCATAGGGAATGAAGTCAGAGAAATAATGGGGGACATCACATAGGAGCTTGCAGGCCATATTAAGGACTGAGGGAGACAATGAGGATTTTGAGCAGAAGAGTGATATGAGAATATTTACTTTTTAAAAAATTCACTCTGGATGTTGTGTTTAGAATAGACTGAAGGCAGGGAAGGTTGGAAGCAGAAGACTTGTTTAGAGGCTGTTGTGGTAGTCTAGGTGGCCTGGGTCAGGGTGGAATCAATCAGAAAGTGGTCACACTTTGTATGCATTTTAAACTTTATTTTTCATGAATAGATTGTGATATATGGGAGAAGGCAAGGAATCAAGAACAATTGCAAGGATTTTGGCCCAAACAACAGGAAAACCGTAGATGCCAATATCAGAGACCAGAAAGGCTGTGAGAGAGGCCTCTAGCAAGTAAGGAGCTTGGTCCTCATTGGACTGGAAACTATTCCCGAATAGATGCACTCTATGATTCATCTTTACTGTCTCCTGAGGGACTCAGGAATTATAATTGATGGATGTTTTGTATTTCAGGGGCTGCCATGGTTGCAAAGAATTCTTGCTTTGGGAGGACATCAATTAATTTTGTGATGATTATTTAGGTCAGATCTCTACATCTGGATGCTTCCCCAGCTGGGTATTTTTGCTTCTTTGACACAACCCAGAAGTTTAGTGACAGATCTCCAGTGGAGCAGGGGTAGTTTGATGAGGATTTGATTTTAGGTGAGTTAATCTCATGAGCCACCAGCATAGTTGATATAGGCACAGAATATTTTGTTGAAACTCATCTTTCTCAGTCATTATCACACCTAATGAAGATGATTAATTGGTGTTAATTGGTATGCCAACAGAGTTTGAGTACTGTTATAAATGAAATGTTCCTTTTGGATTCTGGAGAGATAGAATAGGGCTGGGGAGGAAAGGAAGAATATCTTAGGCTTTACATGTGATCCTGAGCTCCAGAGATTTCTAGTCAGAATCCCACTTTGCTGATACAGAGATTTGGCTAAAAGCATACCCAGGTTAAGGCAGAGGGCTATTTAGTTGACATATCCTTGATGGTTTTTTTTTCTCCAGTGATAAGAACGTGTTGACATTGAACCAGCTTAGGCCTAAGTCATTGAGAGAGATGACTCTTCACTCTGCAGATACTTATGGAACATCTACTCAGTGTCAGCCACCATGCTCAGCAGGGGGGAAGATGAGAAAGCCTGACACACTGTCCCAGTCTTTACCACTCAGTCTATTAGAAGAGGCAGATATGTAAACAGTGTAGGTTGAGTTGGGAAAAGGAAGAGCTCAGTAGAGTTGTGTGGAGAATATTGTGCACTGAGTGGTTCTTGCACATGAAATGGAAAGGCCATTCCAGGCAGATGGAAGTAGTGTGATGAAAGAGGAACCTGAAGAGGCAGATTCATTGATGAACAGCCCTGTAGGCTATAACAAGAAGTTTGGACTTTATCCAATAAGCAGCTGATAGATAGTAAAGGCTTTCAATCAGAAGAATGATATAAATTAATGACTGAGTCCCTAGTGTCATGAAAGAGATATTGGAGAGATGGGATTCAGGAATCAAAGAGATAAAAGGTTTATACAATAGTCCAGGCATTAAGTAATGGTGACTTTGATTAGAGCATTAATAGTGGAGGCCAATTGGAGAGGCATTGGTACCTTTTTGCACCTAGGTTACTTTTGATTCTTAAAACTAGTCTTTAATGACAATGATGACAATGAAGACATTTAAGAACTATGCGCTATTCTCATATAATCTTTCCAACCACCCTATGAGATAGATACTATTAAGAATTTGTCCTATATGTGAGGGAAAGTAAGGCACAGATTTGAATAAACTGCCCAAGGTCTCCCATAACCAGGCACTTCACAATCCATGCCCTTACCCACACCACTATTGTGCCTCAAAGTTAGGTAAGATCATCCCATTTAATGGATGAAGACACTGAGAAAGAGAGAGGAACCTTAGGGAGTTTGAGACATGAAACAGTACAAGAGGGCTCTTAGTTCTGGGATTCTTGGATCAAGGGAAATATGAAAATGCTGCCAGCGAGTCTGAGACTTTCATAAAGGATAGTGTCTGGGGTGGCAGTGGAAAAGAAGAAAAGGCATGTTGGGTGTGTGTTCCTATGAGGAAAGAACCTTTGATATGAAAAAGTACAGTTCAATTCCCACATTGTCATTAACTGTCTTCACCTTTTTCCTTGCCTGAAGGTAGGAACAGTAGGTTTGTGGTGAGAGTTAAATGCCTTCATATAAGCCTGGCTTACTCTAATACTAGTAAACAACTTGCCCCTTTTCACAACTGTCTGAGGATGAAATTCTCAGATTGTCAAAGTGGAATTAACGTAATCATAAACAATAACATTTGTAAAACAGTGGGATGACTGGTGGTCTCTAAAAGGTCCCATTTCCTAACTCCTGGTGAAGTTGTATGAGTTTCAGACTTTCTCGGATTACTTTGTTGGGGGACCTTGTTTGACCAGTTCTGCATACCTGGATCTCCCAGGCAGCGGTTCTCTCCATGGGCTTTCTTTGTCACAAGATGCTAGGTGACCTGGCTTTCTCATTAGAAACCGGGAGACCCAGGAAAAAACCTCTCAATGAGAAACCATGTGCCTAATAAGAGCGCAGGGACTGCCCTGTAAAATGAGGGAGTTGGCTCTTCAAAGATCTGTGGACCATTTGGGGGTCTGCCACTTCCTAAACAAAGGTTAGGGGTCAATCACTCAACACCTCTGCTATCTCAGGGTACCCTGCTGGAGTTAGGCCACCCGGAAGGCCTCTGTTGATTTGGAAACATCTACCCAGCGACAGGGAAAGGTCGTAGCAACAGCTTTCAGTGACTCATTTGCATTTTGGATAATGTTCTAAAATAGCTTTATTTCAGAGAGCCATTACATGCTGATAAGTGGGCATTTTTGTAGACAGAAAGACAAATACAGAGCGACATTAACATTATCTTTTCTGAGCACATGTGCTGATGCATCCAGGGGAGGCAAATTTGGGACTTGAGTTGCCAGTCAGGTGACATGGGGTTTCTCTGATGGGCCAAAGGCAACACATCCCTCAAGCTGCAGCCAGCCCTTTTCCCCCCCTGAAGGATTCTTCATCTAAATCTCCTTGTCACCTTGCATGGAGGATTTTTTTTTAACCTCTCAGGACTTCAGAGATTGAGGTTTATTGGTACTGACAGCCCCTGATTATTTAAAATCCTGGAGGCCACGATTTCTGCTGTCCTGGTCCACAGAGAGTTCAGCTGGCTGGCCTCTTCTGATCGCTCTGGCTCTCTGTGTTCTGGAATAGCAAAACCCCCTTTAACGTCTAAAACAGCTGACAAAAATAAACACAAGCAAAATCCCCTTGACTGGCCCCCCACAGCCAACTAGCGGTTTCCCCTCTGCTCAAATTCAAATCTAGTTCTTTGACAATAGTCTGTGATTTGAGGCAGCAGGAATGTTACATATAGTTCACTCTGGCATTATCCCGGGGGCACAGGTGAGGGCTGCTGGAGGGAGCACCAGCTGCCACTGTCGCCTTTGCACCATTCTGTCACTCTTTGCACCCCCACCAGCCCGATAAAATGGAGGCCAGAAGCCTGCCTTTCCAAAAAGGGGCATAGGGACACACACTGGAGGCATTTAATAGGTTATTCAGCCTTCCTCCTTCAGGGCAAGAAGGCTTGGGGGGCTGTATTCTGGAAGAGTGGTGGTGGTGGTGGTGGGGAGAACCACTGTTACCTAGCAACAGTCACATCCTGTGACAGGACTTGTGTCTGAAGGAAGGATGCTTCTCTGCTCCTCTCTCCAAGTTGGAGAGCTTTTGGGTGCTTTGAGGGGCACCCCATTCAGGATCCCCAATGTGGGGTGCCTTTCCTGCCCTAAGCAATGGCCTCCCTGCTGAATGTGTGTGCACATGTGTGAGCATACATGCGGGTGAGCATGGATGCGCCTGAGCATGGAGGCGGGGTGGGGAGTGGAGCTGTGAAAGCTGCAGCTCAGTTAGTGTGACTCCATAGGTCCCTAAAGTCACCCTCTGCTTGCAAGTAGAAATCTCCCCTGCACTTGGGCTGACTACTGCAGTGACCAGATTTCCAAAATTGCCCAAGTTGGCCCTGATTTAACATATCCCATTCTGCTTTATAAATCATGTCACATATTTTCCCCGAAAGCCCAAAATTGAGATGACTTTCGTTCACATTAGGTTTTAATCTGAGCTGAAAAACACATATTATTTAGGAGTGGCGACTCAGGAGTCCTCTTTATCATTTTGGACTTCTCGGGAAGCAGTGGAACAAATCTTTTCCTGAGCCAAATGCTTCATTAAGGGAGGCTGGAAGAGCGCAAGGGAACTGGGCCACCCAGGGAAGGGCAGGTTTCCACTGCAGAGGAGAAGGGCTGACGGAAAGTGAGTATAGAGGATGGGTTAGTCCACGCCTCACTGTTCTCCCAGGCTGCTGGCAGGCTGCTGGCGGGTCTTGTCATCCTTGTGAAGACCAAGTTCACTGTTGGTGATGTAGTCACTTATCGGCCCATTTCCTGGTCGGGAACCCCCTGTTCTTGGCTCCCCCGCCCCATCAGCCCCTTTGCTTCTGTTCTTCCTGGTCCTTCTCTATAGATCCATGGAGGTTTTGAAAATTCCCTGTCTGTTGCAAATTAATGCTTTTTCTATTTCAGCTTACAAATTTGGAGAAATATGGTGTTTTATCTAATGCTTCCAGTTAATTCTAATTGTGTTTGTACTCTCAAAGAAGAGGGATGTGTTTCTTTTTTATCCTTTTTACCTGCCCATATCACCCTTAAGCAAATGGTGTAAAATTCTTGCCTGGGGTCTCTGTGGGGCATTAGGACATAAGCTCCATCTTCACGGGACAGTGGAGTAATAATAATATACTTCCTTCAAAACTTTTTGATTTCCCTTATGATAGAGAACCTTTCAAGTGAAACTTCTCACTCATCAACCAACCTCTTGGAAGGTCATAGAGAGTTCTGATGGCTTGCTTTAAAACTAGGGGAGCTGGTAAAGAGAGGGAAGGGTAGACATGTACATCTGAATAACCATACAAAACTGGCAGATGGCCCAGCCCACAGAAACCCCTTCTTGAAGAGAGTGGTTTAAGACAGTTGTTTGCTCCTGTATCTTCTTTCTTAAACAAGAAAGCAAGTCTCTGCTTTATTTTTAAGACTAAAATTTAGACTCACTTCTGCCACTAATTTTTAAGATTCTCAGTTATAAAATTGACTTGAGTTAATCAATTGGCATGTTCATTCAGTTACTCAACAATTATTTTTTCAGCATCTATCATGTGCCTGGCATTTGAGCGACAAATACATGCCAGAAATGTGTAGCTCTAAGAATCCATCCTCAGCCTGGGAGGAGGACATGTGACACATAAAGAAAAAATGAAACCAAGTTCTTTTAGTAGCGCATGAAAGACACAGATGAAATAAAGAATTCATTTCTGCCGAAACCGGTTTGGCTCAGCGGTAGAGCGTAGGTCTGCGGACTGAAAGGTCCCAGGTTCGATTCCAGTCAAGGGCATGTACATTGGTTGCGGGTACATCCCCAGTAGGGGGTGTGCAGGAGGCAGCTGGTCGATGTTTCTCTCTCATCGACGTTTCTAGCTCTCTATCTCTCTCCCTTCCTCTCTGTAAAGAATCAATAAAATATACTATTAAAAAAAAAGAATTCATTTCTAAGGAAGGATCCTCTTCCCTTCTAGAATGAACCTGCTTTCTTAATTTTTATCTTGTGTGGAATTGGAAAGGCCCTCAAGGATGGTGATGAGAAGATTAGAGAATGAGATCAGTAAGAAGGAGCTAATGGGCCTGCGCCGTCTCAGCCAGGAGAGGTGCAGAGGTGTCCTGCCAATGGCCACCAGATGCTGGAGGACTTTTTCAGGGAGAGGTGGTGCATTATTCTTCCATTTGGTAAAGAATAAGGCTGCTGGCAGCAGCTCTGGCTATTTATAATTTGCCACACAGAGGATTACACAAGGGCTATTTTCACGTTTTTCAGTCACATTTTCTGTTATTGAGGAGAAATCTCCCCTGCCCTTGGGCTGACTATCCTGGACGCTGAGGTGATGGGGGCAGAGTCCTCATCTTGTCCTTATAGCAGCCCAGGGAGGTATATACTTTTATTCTTCTTTTCCAGAGAATGAAATCAGGACTAAACGCAGTTAAGTCATTTAGCCAAATACAGGCATAGTAAGTGGCAGGCTGGAGATTTTAGTCTAAGTCTGCCTTACACCAAAGCCCAATATTGTGTTCCTTCCCCACAGGAAAAATAATCCTCTAGATATCCTACAAAGGCAATTACCCAATGGTTTTCTCAGGACACAACACTTCCCTGGGGCCAGGGTCAAGAAAGCTCAATCATCACATGTGGACTGCACTTGGCATCATGGGGACTCACTGGGGCCAGGACAAGAAAGCAGAGGAATGAAAATAAATCAGCAAATACTCATGAGGTTGCTTATGTGTGTCCTACCAATGACATAATGCAACGTGTCCCCCCAAAACATATACACACTTTAACAGCTGATAGCTCAGTTCTGAAAATGAAATGTATTTTAATAAACACTGTCTTTATAATTATTCAACGTGTGTACATACATACATTTTTTGCGGGGGACACCCTGTATATGGTATAGGGCAGTGATGTTATGCAGACCAGATGTTATTTAAAGTTTCAGAAGAGAAGTAGAATTTCTTGGTGAAGAGGAAGGTTGAACCAGGTCTTCTAGAAGCTTGACTAGTATTTGAATGGCTAACAGGAGGGCCTTCAGTGAAAGGCACTAGCCCAAACGTCAGTGAGCAGAGATGGGGACAAGTATGAAAAGGAGCATGTGAAGTGGGATGGGATGAAGAATGGTATCCAAACTAGAGAGTTCCGGCAGAGCCACATGGCCCATGGGGGTAGACAGGTAGAGGCAAAGCCTGCCCTGCAGGATTTTAGGTCAGGCGGGAGCTGCAGTTTGGTGTAATAGGTATACTCTGTTAGGGCAATTCCACAAGAGTGATGGTATGTAAAGCCCCGAGTCTGGTCTACAGGATGGAGTGGGCGAAGCAGAGTCAACAGTCAGGGAGGATGACTGGTGCACCTGCGTTGGTAGCAACGGGGAGGGAGAGACAGACATTTCTCAAGAGCTTACAAAGATAAGCATTAAGCTTTAGAGCTCGCCATCTAGCTTTAGGGGTTTGTGATGATCTTAGTCTGAAGATGGGGTGGGCAGGATACAGGGCAGATGATCTTGCACTCTCTTCTGCCTTAATAACTCTAACTCAAACATTTCCTTTCCTCTGCTTTCTTGTCCTGGGCCTGATGAGTCCTCATGATGCCAAAGTGCAGTCTGTGATTACTGAGCTTTCCTGACTGGTTGCTGGGCAGAAAGGTGTTGTGTTCTGAGAAAACCTTAGGTAAACCCTCAGACTGTGCAGGCTCCGGAGATGTGCACTCGTGGTTCTGGAGCAGAGAGCTCATTGCTCCTGCAGGCAGAGTTCCCGGCTACCAGCAGCTGCAGGTGCAGAGGCGGAGACTCGCTCCTCCTGTGGAGGTTTTCAAGCTGCTGTGAGCCACAGCCGTTTTGTGCCCAGGTTTCCTGATATCTCATAGCCCTCTTCATTTTTGTCTGATTTTGTTATTTGGAATACAGGAGATTTATAAATGTAAACTTAACGGGATTATTTTATATGCATATACTTGCAAATCAGAACAAATCATTTGTTCATTTTTATTCAGCAAATATATTAAAATATAATAACATACACAACTATGGTAATGATTTATTTGTGCCAGCCATCATGCTAGCCTCTGGGGTATAGCCAAGGACAGTAATCATGGCTGTTGTGGAGTTTGCTGTTGGTTTGGTGGTGATAAACAAGAAAAATGAATGGGAAAATTCTATAGTATTTTATACAATGATATGTGCGGGGTGGAAAAATTAAACAAGGTAAGAAGGATTGGCAATGCTAGGGGAAAGGTAGCAGGAGGGGATTGGAATCCTACATATGATGGTTAGGTGACATTTGAACAGAAACTCAAAGGAAGTGAGAGAATGAGCCATGTGGATCTCTGGGAAGAGTCTTCCATAGGAAACAACAAGTGCAAAGGCCCTGGGGTGAGGCATGCCCATGTGTTTAAGAAACAGTGAAGAAGCCAGTTGTGGCTGTGAATAAGGAGCAAGGGTAGAAGAGCAGGAGATTTGGACAGAGGCAAAGTTCAGGGAGGGTGCAGATCCTGCCGAGCACAGAGGCTTTGCAGCCACTGCAAGGACTTTGGTGTTAACTCTGAAATGAGAAGCCATTGGAGAGGCCTGAGCAAAGGACTTATGTTTATCAGAATCGCTTCTTTGCTCCTTTGAAAATGGAGTAGGGGGCCAGAGAGGACAAGAGGAGGAGACTGTTGTCAAACTGCTGGTGAGGCGCTGGTGCCTCTGGCAGCACAGCTGTAGGGGTGACGAAGAGCTGGGGAAGTTGAGTAGGAGAAAGGGAAGAGTTAAGGATGACTGCTAGAACATCTGCTTTCATCTAGTGCTTGCAAGCCTAGTCACCCTGTGGGTAGTCATTGGGCTTACTGTGCCCTGAGGGGCTGCCTGAATGCAGACAAGGGAATGTAAGTATAATATTGTTTCACTGTATGTGTGCCCTGTGTGTGTGTGAACGTGTGCATGTGTGAGCAGGTCTGTGAGTGTGTGTGTGTGTGTGTGTGTGTGTGTGTGTGTGTGTGCAGTGCCTTTCCTGTTGGATCCCTGCACCCACAGCACTGAATCCATTAACCAAGGCCATTATCTCTGGACTCCCCAGGCTCTTGCCAGCTACTTACACATCAGAGAGAATCAAAACACTCCCACTTGCCACAGTAGAGCATTTTGGTTGCTCATTTTGCAGGTGTTGCCCTCCTCTTAATTACCCATCCATTTCCTTTCCCAACCCCCTTCTTTTTGGAAGTTGTAAAAAAAAAAAAAAAAAAAAAAAAAAAAAAGATAAAACTGCCAGATGTGAGCCCAGACTCATCAGTAATCCATAAAACACTAAGCACACCCCACTCATCTCTCATGCTTTATGAAAAGTTAAAATTAAATCAGGGCAGCGTTATTAAGCTAAGTGATTTCTGCTGGATTCGGATGAATTCCTGTGTGTGCAACATCGTTGGTTGGAAATGTGCCTGGGGTGCCAGTGGGCTCAGAATGCACATCCACCAGCTATTAGTGGAAATGGATCTGCTCGCAATGGGGCACTTGAGGCTTCCCAGCCCTGGGACACCAGCCTTGTGTGCAGAACCCCAATGCTAACAGCCCTGTATCCTGTGGTGCCCACCAACCCTTAAAAGCAGGAAGAAGAGACATAGGACAAAACAAGGAAGCATGGCCACAAACAGCATGTCTGCATACACCAAGCTCTGGATTTGAATTGCAGAGAGCTGTAGGGGATCACTTTCTTTCTAGGGTCCCTGGAAGGCCGGTGTTGGCAGGGTTATATGCTGAGAATGCCATGCTCTGGGGATGACATGGGATGGAATTGCTGATCCCTGCTTTCAGGAACACCAAGCTGGCTTGGAGCTTGGCATAACTAAAGTGGCTCTGAGAGCTGAGGCTTTATTATATCCACTAGTGGCCCAGTGAACGGAATTTGTGCACATTGAAAGGAAATTAGGAGAAATATTTTAATATCGCTATTAGAAAATCAGTAAAATGTATATGAAAATAATATATAAATTGATTAGTAAATAAACAATAACAACATGATATAATAACAACAAAGACATGATATTAAAACAACATTGATAAAAAACAATGACTGATAAATTGATTGAACTTATTCTAATATCTCTGTCTATACTACATTAAGAGTGAAAACACTTTCAGAGTGCTTGATGAATTTCTCTTGTGATAGAGTATTTACAACTTTAACTTTAATGTCACACACTCTTCGAACTCGAGAGAAAGCAAACTATAACTGACGATGTGCAAAAACGGGTTCAGGTAGGAATATTCCTACTCTGCCTAAAGTTTGTCCTTGTGATTTGTTAATAGTCATATCAAATGCTGGCATCACGGGAAACTGTCTTTGAATTAATGTAAATGGGAGGCCAGTGTCAGAGAAGGACAAATTGATTTTTAGAATCAGAACAACCTTCCGCAGATCTTGTTAAGTCATCCAGAGCTTGTGAATTCAGCTTTGATTATATTAGGTTGAATCTTTTGATAATAAATCTATCTAATACCATTTCAAAGACCATTTACTATTAAGATTTCTCAGTAGCATGATGCTTGTACTTACTTTTTAATTTGACATGGCATTCCCAAAGTAGTAATACTACTAAGAAATTCAATGGGGAAATTTTTGTTTTTAGCAGCATTCGTTGAATCGATGGAATCATCACTCAAATAGGTGTGAAAATCTCCACCATTGCATATATCCAAAATTTCTTCATTTAATTTATGAACATGCTCATTAATTTAAGACAAATAATTGCACGTTTAGATATATTTTTAATATTATCTATAGATATACTATTTCTAAAGCTTCAATAATAGATTCATTACAAATAATTTCATGGGAGATTTCAAAATATTCTTCCAAGAGATTTATATTGTGCATGTGTGATTCAACATTTATTTTTAAATTGCCAGTGTGCATCATATGTACCAGCTGGTTTATTGGTCAGTAGGTTGGATGGATATACGGTCAGTCACTTAACTATATATATATATATATATATATCATATTTTTCGGACCATAAGACACTCCAGACCATAAGACGCACCAGTTTTTAGAGAAGGGAAATGAAGAAAAAAAGATTCTGAAACAAATAGTGTCCTAAAATATTTTATGTGCATTAAAACCCAACATCACAGTCATAAACACATGTAATCAACCCTGTAAAGTAAACAGCAGCATTTAGAACCATTTTAGAGCCGGGCAAGCACACAGAGACCACACAGAGCTGGGCAAGTAAAAAAACTTTTTTTTAAAAGTATATGTGTAGGCTATATTTGGACCATAAGACGCAGGGACTTTCCCCCCCCGCCCCCCCCCACTTCTGGGGGAAAAAAAGTGCGTCTTATGGTCCGAAAAATACGTGTGTGTGTGTGTGTGTGTGTGTGTGTGTGTGTGTGTGTATATATATATATATATATATATATATATATATATATATATATATATATTTGCCAATAAGATATATATATATATATAGACTAGAGGCCCAGTGCATGAAATTAGTGCCTGGGGGGGTTGTGTTCCTCAGCCCAGCCTGCACCCTCTCCAATCTGGGATTTCCCTCTCACAATCCAGGACTGCTGGCTCCCAACTGCTCGCTTTCCTGCCTTTCTGATTGCTCCTAACCACTTCTGCCTGCCAGCCTGATCACCCCCTAACCACTCTCCTGTTAGCCTGATTGATACCTAACTGCTCCCCTGCCAGCCTGATTGCCCCTAACTGCTCTCCCCTGCAGGCCTGGTCTCCCCCAACTGCCCTTCCCTGCAGTCCTGGTCACCCCCAACTTCCCTCCTCTGCTGGCCTGGTCACCCCTAACTGTCCTCTCCTGCAGGCTTGATCACCCCCAATTGCCCTCCCTTGTAGGCCATCTTGTGGTGGCCATCTTGTGTCCACATGGGGGCTGCCATCTTTGACCACATGGGGGTAGCCATCTTGTGAGTTGGAGTGATGGTCAATTTGCATAGTATTCTTATTAGACAGGATTCCCTTGCTTCATGGCTTTATATCCTTTTGAAAAACTGGAAAGTGAGTTGGTTTGGCATTGTAAAATCCAAAAAAGGGTTGGGAAAATCAGACTGATGTTCAGCAAATGGTAGGAGAAGGAAGGACATCTTTTTGGGCTCAGACTTCTACATTCTGTCTGGGGCAGAGAAAACATCATAAGATGGAATCAGAAAGTCTGGGCTCAAGTCTCAGCTTTATAAACTGAGGCTGTGGGACAGTATGTGACTAATTTTCTGAGTTCCAGTTTCTATTTGAGTCCCAGTAAAATGAGAATGATGTAATCTTCCCTAGGACAATTGTTGGGGAGTGATGAACCATGCATTTAAATCACCCAGCTGGGGGGATCATCATGGAAAAGATGCTGGGTCAGTGTTCATTGCTCATCCTCTGTGGACCTGGGAGGGAGCAGGCCTGGGTCACTGACAGCATTCCCTTGGGCACTGAATTCACATCCTGCCTAGAAGGCTACTCAGCCTTGGGCAGTGCAGTTCTGTGCTTCGGACATAGGCCTCACACACTCATGGCTCTGCAGACAGGATTGTGTGGAAGATTGTGTTCGAAGACGACGTTTTCTGAGCAATATCAGTCTTGGCCTGTATAGCCACATTTAATTCTGCACTTACAACTTCCTTTTTGTCTTGGGCTTTGTCGTGCAAAATGTGAAGCTCAGAAGTGGGAGAAAGTGTCATTTGTCAGTCTTGCTAGGAGTCATCCAGAACTTGTGAATTCAGCAAAAGGTTGGTTCTTTCAGCCCTTGCCTTTGCCAAAAGATATCCACACACAAAAAGACAGTTTTTAGGAGATATTGTATCTGAATTTGCCAATAAGATTTACTTTTACATCTTTGTCTGGTCCTGTTTGGGATTCATTCAATAAAATTCTGTGCTGTGCACAATGTCAGTCTTTTATTTAAAGAACCAACTTCCCGAACAGAAAGAGAATTTCAATAAGCGGTTTAATAAAAGTGTTCAGAACTTTATATTTTTAGGAACTTGGTATTTCATAAATATTGGAATTTCATATAATCTAAACCAGCTTCAGTGCATTTTTAGTTTTTGATATGTTGTGACATATAGTTTTTGAGAAATCAAATTTGGCAGACTTTTTACACCCATCTTCTAGCATGCTAGGGGCTCTCTCCATGCTTGTTCAAATTCAACCTGTACAATCACAGTGTGTAAAAAGTCCAGTCACTTTGACAAGTCATGACCCCACTGTAGTCACAGAGACACATAATGCAGACCAGGGATCAGGATATCATCACCAGCTCATGGCTGCTGTGTGTAGCAGTAGGTACCCAGACTACAAGGGAATGTGACACTTGACTTCTCTTGCCCTTGCCACTAAGATGCCCCAGCCATTCTCTCAGCCATTAGAATCACCCTTTCCTACCCACAGTGAGGGCCTGAAATACAAACACTCTCAGGTATGTAAGGTTCTAGTAATGTGCGCAATCTGCACATATATATCTAGTGCAGTTGTGAGAAGGGGAAACTCTCAATGGAAAAATGAATCTCAACATAGGCCATTTTCTGATGACTTTAAGGATACTGGCAAATGGGCAAATGCTTTTCTAGGATGAAGTGTGATTTTCTGGGCCTGAAACACAAAACTCTGCTTTATTTCATCTAGGCAGAAGTCAGATGCATTCATTTACTGTACTGAGAAAGGAATTTAGAAGGTCATTTAATCAGGGCATTCAATTCAATGCTGTCCACAGACATTGCTTGGGCATCTTTTATGCGCTGCTCATTGTAAAAGGTACCAGAGATACAATAATGAATGAAATCTGACTAAAATACATACCCATTTTCTGGTACTTTATGATTGCTGAGCAAGTAATAATGTGTGGCAATTATTTCATATAGGTAAATGCTGTGATAAAAATGTAAGTGTCCCTCTGTGTGTGTGTATAATCTTTACATCAAGGGCGAGGAACTTTTTATTCTGCCAAGGGCCATTTGGATATTTATAACATCATTAGTGAGCCATACAAAATTATCAACTTAAAAGTTAGCCTGTAATATTTGGTCAAACATTTAAATAAAACTTATCCTAGTGCCTTGGCAGTACCCTCATGGCCCATGGGCCAGACATTCCCCACCCCTGCTTTACATCAATTCTAGATCACGAGTATTCATGATAGATAGCTTTACTTGGAGTTCTGACATAAATTAATGATTTTCCCAAGGCCTTCCATACTTGGTATCTCATTAAAGTATACTGTTTGAATTAATTTTGGGGGAAATTTGTTCCAGTCCTCTGTTTCAACGACCATCACTGTATGGATTTTCTTCAAATCTGTATCTCTATTTTATTTCTTGCTCTGAGTTGCTTTACTATGGTATATTTATCAACTGGGTATTTCCACTTGAAAGTGCTATAGAAATTTAAACTTACGCAGTTATAAATTGAACCCATCTTCTACATTCCCTCCTCTCAGCCTCACCTTCTACCTCTTTTGGGTTGTTCCCTGTCAATGTGAATGGCACTAACATTCAAGCCAAATGCCGGGACATACTTCTTGACTCTTCCTTTTCCTTCAACTACATCTTTCAAAGGATCCTTAACACAGCAGCCTCTACTTATTACTGATTTTTTTTTGGTACCTCTATTTTTCTCCAAATTCTTTTCTGTTTCTAGAGAGGCCCACCATAATCTTTCCCATGGCTTTACATACATACTTTTAACCACTTTTCCCACTTCTAATCTTGGTTCTTTCTAAGCATTTTCTTCACTCTAATAAGAGTAATACAAATATAATCATCTTGCTTACCTATGTAAAGTTCTCCAAAAGTACATATTGTCTTTGTGATAGACACCAAACTTTTTCATAAGGCTTACGTGACACTGTCTGGTTTGTTCACTGCCTTTTCCTCAGGCTCATCTCTTGCTGCTATTCTTGTCCCCCAATGATCACTGGATCACCGGGATGGCTATCTATCTCTTGAATGCCTCAACTGTTTTCAACCCTCCATCCTTGGTGCTGCTGCTTCCTTCTGCCTGGAACAGTCTTCTGAGTCCTCATTCATCCAACACATACATGTAGAGACTTAGCATGTGCCCAGTCCTGCATGTGTTGGTACACAAAAATGACATGGTCCCTCCCCTCGTAGGGTTCAGGTATGTAAGGTTTTAGTAATGTATTCAATCTGAGGCCAATGTTAAATATGAACATGTAAATATGAATGGTGATAAGTAGGGGAAGGAACATAGACTGTAAGAGAGTGTGAGATGGACCTAATTTAGACTGGGAGGAGTAATCAGGAAGGGCTTCTTTGAGACAGTGAGGGTACCTGAGACTGGATTCTCTTTGGGTCCTTTTTCTACTTCTTCCTTTAAGAAGTCCTCCCTGGCCTTCCAAGTATGGGTTTAATGATTTAGAGCTCACACAGCATCACACACTGCCCTATTAGATTTTTTTTGTCCTGTTATATTGTAGTCACCACTCTCCTCTAAAATGTAGGCTTGATGAGGACAGGGTTAGAACCTCGCTGGCTGCATCTTCAATTTTAAGCAAGTAAGTAGTTGCTCATGAAAATCTGTGACAGTTTGGGATAAAGCTAGAACTCCTCCCAGTAATTTGAGAAGCACTGTAGTATATGGACTGTGTTCTCTGCCAGAATTCTTCATAGGATAGAAAAATTTGGGAGTCATTGTCCTAATGTTTGGTGTGACCCACTCACATCTCTAGGGCTGTGCTACTATCAACCATGGCTCTTCACAGAGCTTCATGTGTGGTCCTGGCAGCAAGCATTAAGAGATGCCACAATGGAAAGGAATATCACACCTTTTGAAAGGACCTAAGGTGGTATTGGATATTGTAATAAATAAAAATATATCTGTTCTAGTCAATGAATTAATTATATATATAAATTTAGGATAGAGGGCAAAGTGTGACAATGACCCTGGTGAATATGGCTCATATCTGGGTTCAGTTCAGTTGCCTGTCATTTGAAGGATCCCCTGCTTCACCTCAGGATGGTATTAAAACCATGCCAGTGATGATGATGATGATGATGATGATGATTATTTTGGATTTGAAGATATATAGGAAAAATCCTTTTGTGGCAGAAGTCATTACCAAACACTGTATATAAGCAAGTATTATTATCCATATTTTAATTTGTGGAAACTGAGGCTGAAATGATCTGCGACTTGCCCCAGGCACAGCTAGTAGAATTAGCTGTGGGGATTAGTCCTTGATCATAAAGCCTTTATTCTTTTTGCTATATCACAGAGAATTTTGTCACTCCTCAGTAAAAAGAATTAGAAGTTTCTTCCCTCAGACTAATCTCAACATCTTTTTCTGTATTTTAAAGTTGTTGAGTAGTAAGGCTAAAAAATAGATCTGTGAGATATGGAAGAATGAGCTCCCATGAAATCACTACATTAAAATGTGAAATGCATGATCTCTCCTTGCCTCTTACTCTGCTTAACTCTCGTGACTTCACCTGGCTGCTCACAGTTATCTAGAAGCTTCATTATATTTCAGGGTAACCTCTGTCTTCCCCTGCCCCCCCGCAATGCCACTGCAGTTGGTGCATCTCTCATGTGAACACACAACTTGCTTTGACATCTGATAAGATATGTACAGACAAGTAGCACAGTTACTCCAGCTTATCTTGAGTTTCCACTCTTAATCAGAGTTGTTTTGCTTAAGTTAAAAGCCCACTGAAGGCAGTTGCCAAGTCTGTACTTTTCTTTGTCTGACAATAAACTCAGAATCCCTAAGATATATGTGAATATATGTTGCTAGACCATCCCACTACCACTCTCATGGATTGTAGAAGATTGAAGATTTGGGTTTCCATGCAGGTACTGCTTGAGGTGTGGAAAGAAAAAGGAACAAGTTGCAGTTTCCTTTCTGTGGATTGGTGTCACTGGTTAAGTCTCTTCATTCTCTGATGAGGGTAGAGGGTGACCCTCCCTGTCAGTGAGAGCTACTTGGGATGGCTTTCCCTGCAGCTTCTAAGGCAGGAGGCCTTGCAGGTTGTCATGTGACTTCACTGGGTATTTTGCATAAATCCAATTTCCCTGAAACACAATCTTTTTGAAGTTGCTGAGGTCAGGAATGGCAAGGCAGGCCAGCAGCCCTGGCCCAGCTGGAGAGAAAACAGTATTTACATGGAGTTTAATTTGAGGTCAAGGGCAATTACGAGGGCTTTTTTGAATGACTCAAGTCCTCCCCCAACCCTCATTTCTCTATCAATTAAGTTAGGTCCAAGCCAAATGTATCTTAATGATATGAGGATGACAGGACATGACATGCTTCAACATTGATCATAAACACAGCTATCTTACAGGTAACTGGCCAAAACACAAGCACAATTATGTGTTTGATCAAGTTGACAAAGAAGACAAAGGTCAGGCAGATGAGCATGGTGAATGAGAACAGAAGAGAAGCTGTAGGGAGAAGGACTTTCTAATGAGTGGAGTTTGCTGGTACCTTGAAAACTGAGGTGAATTCTTCATATATGGAGCAGTTAATGTGAGCGAAGGGGTCTGGGAAGTCCTTTATCATCTCTATTGCTGGCCTTTCGTGGAGCCTAAATTCTAGTGATTAATCATTCATCTGGGTCAAGACATTGGATCTAACACCACATAAATGAAGCCATATTCTCAAGAATAATACTTTGACCTGTCGTCATTCAATAAAGCATTCATACACTTATTTATTAAAACTGCCAGTCTTAGGATCCAGAGGGAAGAGAAAAAAATCACTAGTTGATCTCAATGGCAAGGCAACATCCAGTGACTGAGGGTTTATTCTGCTCAAGTCCTTGTTCTGAGGAGGAACAAGGAAGCTTAAATCTAGGAGAAGGAAAAAGAAAAAAAACCCCAAATATTTCAAAGTTTAAAGACTAACTTCAAAAGAGATGAAAATGAGAACCATCTCACCCTTCATTGTTTTCCTTATTTCATTAATGGCAAATTTATTCTTCCTATTCTGTCTAGTTGAACTCTTAAAAAAAAAAAATATATATATATATATATATATATATATATATATATATATGTATATAAAATTGATTTTACCAAGAGGAATGGAGAGGAGTAGAGAGTTAGAAACATTGATGAGAGAGAAACATTGATCAGCTGCCTGGGGATGTGCCCACAACCAAGGTACATGCCCTTGACTGGAATCGAACCTGGAACCCTTCAGTCCTCAGACCAACGCTCTATCCGCTGTGCCAAACCAGTTAGGTTCAGTTGAACTCTTAAGTCATGTTTTCTTCCCCTTTCTCTAGGTTCCTCATGTGAAAAATATCATTGAAATATATTTTGAAGCACACAGTAAAATGCATAAATCTTAAGCGTAGAGTTCAATGAATTTGAAAAGTGTTTACACTGTGTAATTCTCACCCAAATAAAAAATACAGCATAATTACCACCACTGAATATTTGCTCCTGCCCTTTTGTAGTCAGTAACTCCCTTTTCACAGAGGCAACCATTGTGGATGTCCCTCATACAGAGTAGTCTTCCCTGGTCAATGAACTTCATATAAATGGAATCATGTATTTTGTATTCCTTTATGTCTAGCTTCTTTTGCTACACATATGTTTTTTTGTGCTTGTTCTTATTTTGGTAATGCAATTCTTTTTATTGTTGAGTTTTATTCCATTGTATGAATATACCAACAGGTGCTTGTTCATTTTTCTGTTGAAGAACATAAGAAATATTTCTTGTATTTTTTACTTTCATGAGCAGTTATGAAGCACATTGTTTCATAGGTCTTAGGGGGGCGGTATAGGTTTTCATTTCTCTTGGGTAAATATCTAAGAGTGAAATAGTTGAGTCATAGAGTAGGCATCTATTTCATGTTAACAGTAATTGTTAAACAGTTTCCAAAGTTAATGTACCATTTTCACTCCTAGTAGCAATGGATGAAAGTTTGGAAGACTGTCTCCTCCCCAAATTTGGTATTGTCAGCCTTTTCAATTGTAATCATTTTAGTTGATGTGCAGTGGAATCTCCTAGTGGTTCCTCATGTGTGATTATCCTTTAAGTCCCAGTGAATCATTTCTTGACATTCTCTCTTAGATACATCATTTTATTTTTGTTTTCTTCTTTTTAAAAATAGTCCTAGTCCAGTCTTGATCAACTCCCATTTGAACTGAGTGGTAATCTCTTCACTTGCCTCCCTTCCACCAGGCGACCTGGCTTCTGGTATTGCCCTGGCGGCTTCCTGATCACTGCTGTCCTTTGCTGCTGAAATTTTTAATGACTAACACCAATATCAGGAATCTTCAAACTTATGATGATTGCAGTGGAAAACTCTTTCTTCAGAGCGGAGCTCATCTGGTTGAAGGAAGGTGGGAACCTGCTTATTCATCATTCCCATTTGTTCTCCCTGTTCAATTGTAACTCCCAAGGTTTTTTGTGAATTCCTTGTGCTCTTTGAAGTGTTCCAGACTTGGTACCTGCCCACATCTAGAGCAGCAGCTCCCACACCTCCCTTACATTCCCTCTCAGCCATATATTCAGTGCTTATGGGCTTCTGAATACAAAATACTGTTCCAAGCTTTTAGGCCTCTGCTTATGCTATTCCTTGTCTTTGGAAAGTGCTTCTCTGCCCATCCTCCCAATGTCTGCCTGGGGAAATACGATGTCCTTTGTACCAAGATGCTCATACATGAAGTCTTCAGGGTTGATGTCTCCTTGTGTGTGCTACTCCTTTCCCTTGTATGTACCCTGCTGGGCTGCAGTAGTCTTAATCAACTTTGTTTCCCCTGTGCCTAGCAATCTGACATTCAATTTCCCTTATGTTATGATCTCAACCTACTTCTCTTACATTATCTTCGCTAGTTTCCATGCTTTAGCCTCGCACTCCTACTGCAGCGATACACATAATATACAGTACAAGCATTTCTTCCCATGCTGTGGCCTGTAATATCCTCCCTCACCTGGAACATCCTCTTCCCTTTGTCTTCTGTTCCCAATTCTGCCCACCTTATATCTGCTCCTCAGTTCTTCCATGAACCATCCCAGGACATCTACAATAGCAGTTAATTCTTTCTTCTCAGAATTATACTTAATATTTCTAAATTCCTTTGTCACTTGGCATATCCTTTCCAAAGGCCCATCATCTATTTAGAGAATTGAGACAAATACAAATGAGATAGTAACAGAATGATTTAGACTTCATTGTACCTCCCATCCTGTCCCACACAACCTGTGTGTACTAAGACTTACTGGGGCTCATGCACTATTTAGAACATGGGGGTATTGTGGGAGGGATAACTAGGTGGAATCCTCTTTAAAAGGTGGTGGTGAGCATCATGATAGCACCAAATACTGGAATGTTAGAGCTATCCATGTAAATGGTGGGTAGACCTGAAAGATTAGTTTTATTGTCACCAGTATTTCTCACTGGTCAGTCCTGTTCAGGAAAATGCTGCATCCTCCATGCCAGGTGGTTCTGATTCCTTCGAGTGCCTTTGGCTCTCTAATGGAATCCTGTGCTTCCTGACCTTGTGGATTTGCTGGAAGAGAAATAATTTTTATCTCTGCTGAAGGTGTTTCTAGCCCTCAGTTAGGAATCATCTAACTCTAGCAACTGAGAGCTAGAGGGAATTTGAGTCATTTGTCACCAGGGTCATCAAAGTGGTCAACAGACAAGCCCATACCTACAGGGATAGACTCTGCTGGGCACCATTAAGATTCAGGACATTGTGGCTCTGCAGGGTAAAACACCACAGTTTGTCAGAAAATAATGCGGACTCAAGCCGCTTTTGGTCTGGACAAACCGTTTATAAAGAGCCTAAGTTAAGTGGGCTGGTGGCCAATTTTTGAAGTCTAGTGTCATTTGAAATGAATACAAACAGCGGGGGATGAAGAAAAACCATGAATGCCACTGTGCTCAAATTAGCAGTTGGAGTTTCAGATATTGCTGGTATAGTATTCATGTGGCATAGACTCTATCTCAAAAATGCCCTACCTGCCCTTGAATGTTGATCACCCATTAAATCGACTATCTTTTTTTCAATAATTAGCCCTCTTAGATGTTTACCCATCACAGTATTTCCTTTATCTTTTTCTCTCACCCAAAGGAGAATTTGACCACCCCTGGTATCTGGCAAGTATCTTTTGCCTTTCTTTTCTCTATTGTTTTAACTTCCAGATAGTTCTACCCCCTAGTCTTTGGGCTGAGGCTGGGGTCTTTAGAATCCACATTAGGTTGGTGGCTGGGAGTGAGGCGGGAGGAGAAATCTGGAAGCTTGAGCCACTTTGTCAAAGGTCTGACCTCTAGAATTCCTGCCTACCTAATCTCCCTGCCTCCTGCAGATCAACAGTTGGTATTGCCTAAGCACTTTGAATTCTCATTATAATCTCTGGTTTGTTATCACTGACATTTTCTCATACTCCTTAGGGTTCTTTTATTTATGTGTTGTTTATGTAACTATATTTTAAACAGTTACATAAACAATAGAAGGACATTGCCTTTCTTTTGTGCCGTCTTAACCTCCATAGCCACAGGAAATTAGAACTAGGTATACTTACAGTAGGTGCTCAATAAATGTTTGCATTTTGGCATATCATATTGGCAAATCATTTAGGACAGTGGTTCACAAAATGTGTCCCAAAACCCACGAGTTTTCTAAGGCCCTTGTAGGAAGTCTGTGAGGTCAAAATTATTTTCATAATAATATGAAGGTGACATTTGCCTTTTTTACCTTGGACAGTGAAGCAAAAGCAAAGATGTTACAGCTTCTGGCTCCAAATTAAGGCAATGACACCAAATCGTAGAAGAAGGCAGTACAACCACCACATGCTTGTAATAATAAAAACAAAACAAAAATTGCCAGTTACACTTAGTTCCTAGGCAATGTTTTGGAAGTTATTTATTAAATGTCAGTCTTTGTATACACTTTTTAAAACTATCCTGTGTGATAAAGTGGGAAAAAGCCACAAAGAACTTCTGTTTCATAGTGATGTACAGAGCTTATCTCGAGGAAAAGCTGCGTTGTGAGCTGACCTAGAATTTTCCCTATGGAGCATTATTTTTACTAGAAAAAAAAATGCCAGGTAACCAAACCATGGCCATTCAGAATTAAATATTTGAGTCATTTTCTTAAAATTGGATGAAATGAGCCTGACATTTCAAGTACTAAAACAGACTGTAATTTTTGTCCAGTGATAAAATTCAAGCATTCAAGAGCAAATTAACTTTTGGAAAATTTGTGTCTATTACAGTGAACTTGATAACTTTCCATATTTTAAAGACTTTTGTGAAGAGGGTTGATATAATGAATGTGTTTATTTTATCCTGTATAATGGAATGTGTTAACATTTGGATGATCTACATAATTCAGTGAAATGTTTTTCAAATGATCAATACATGTTGTTATAAAATTGATTGGTAGAAGAAAGATCTAAAATGCAAGATAAGCCAACAGAGTTTAATATAAACAGCTTATAAAAAATTTACTGAGGTTTCACATTCATACTGCAACTAACCCTTAAGAAGCAACCTGTTGTCAAATTTTGGCAGTGTCAAAGTAAAAATATCTGAGAGATGCAAATCAAAACAATAGTGAGATATCACCTGTTAGAATGGCTATCATCAACAAATAACAAATGACAAGTGTTGGCTAGGTTGTGGAGAAAAGGAAACCCTAATACACTGTCGGTGGGAATGCAAAATGGTGCAGCCACTGTGGAAAACAGTATGGAGTTTCCTCAAAAAATTAAAAATGGAACTTCCATTTTGACCCAGTCATTCCACTCCTAGAAATATATCATAAGAAACCCGAAACACTCATCAGAAAGGATATATGCACCCCTACGTTCATAGCAGCACAATTTACAATAGCAAGATTTGGAAACAGCCTAAGTACCCATCAGCAGATGAGTGAATAGAAAAGTTTTATCATTTACACAATGAAATACTATGTGGCAATTAAAAGAAAGAACTCTTATCATTTGCAACAGCGTGGATGGACCTGGAGAGTATTATGCTGAGCAAAATAAGCCAGTTAGAGAAAGAGATAAGTATCACAGGATCTCACTTATATGTGGAATTTAATGAACCAAATAAATTGATGATCAAAAATAGATTCAGAAACATAGAAGCATGAACAGACTGTTGAACCTCAGAGGGAAGGTGGGGGAGGGGTAAAAAGCAGGGAGAGATCAACCATGAACTTGTATGCATATGTGCATAACCAGTGGACACAGACAACGGGGTGGTGAGGGTTTGGGGATGGGGTAGGGGAGACAGGAGCAGTCTGAAAGAGGTTAATGGGGGAAAAAGAAGGATCTATATAATAATTTCAATAATAAAGGTAAAAAATAAAAATGAAACATAAAATTTCATTAAAAAAATAAAAATAACTTTACATTCATAGCAAATGACCTAAATAGACACTTCTCCAAAGAAGACATACAGAAGGCCAAGAGACATATGAAAACATGCTCAAAGTCACTGATCATCAGAAAGCTGAAAATTAAAACAACAATGAGGTATTACCTCACACCTGTCAAAATGGCTACCATCAACAAGTCAACAAATGACAAGTGCTGGTGAGGATATGGGGAAAAGAAAACCCTAGTACACTGCTGGTGGGAATGCAGACTGATGCAATCATAATGGAAAGCAGTATGGAGTTTCCTCAAAAAATTAAATATTGAATTGCCATTTGACCCAGTGATCCCACTTCTAGAAATACAGCCTAAGAAACCCAAAGCACCAATCAGAAAGAATGTATGCACCCTATATTTATAGCAGCACAATTTACAATAGCTAAGATTGTGAAACAGCCCAAGTGCCCATCAGTAGGTGAGTGGATAAAAAAGCTGTGATACATTTACTAATATACTATGGAATACTATGCAGCAGTAAAAAAGAAGAATATCCTACCCTTTGAAATAGCATGGAGGGACCTGGAGAGCATCATGCTAAACGAAATAAGCCAGTCAAAAGTATCACATAATCACACTCATATGTGGAATCTAAGTAACAAAATAAACCGATGAACCGAGTGGAGTGGGTCCAGAGACATGAAGCATGGAACAGAGTGCAGAATCTCAGAGGGGAGGTGGGGAAGGTGGGTGGGAGGTAATCAACCAAAGACCTTGTATGCATATATGCATAACCCATGGACACAGACAATAGGGTGCTGAAAGCCTGGGGTGGAAGGGGAGGGGACAGGCGCAGGGGCAGGCTGGAGCGGGGTCAGTGGTGGAAAAAAGGGGACATATGTAACACTCTCAACATTAAAGAATTATTAAAAAATAAAACAATAACTACATTTATAGAAAAGTTATAAACATAGTACAAAGAGTATTATACAACCATCTCTTTTTCCCCCCTAATGTTAACATCTTTCATGTCCATGGTATATTTCTCAAAACTAAGAAATTATCATTGGAACAAAACTATTAACTAAACTATACACTTTATTTATATTTCACAAGTTTTCTCACAAATGTCCTTTTTCTGTTCTAGGATCCTATCTAGAATACCACATTGCATTTGGAATATAGTATATATGTAACATATAATGGTTTATTATTATTATTATTTTAAAGTGAATTAATAAATGTTTTAAAATATCTCAGTTTTTTGTTTCTATTGTAGTAAATACTGATAGACAAAATACTCATAAACAAAAACTTTTGGATTCTCAAACATTTTTAAGTATGTAAAGGGGTCCAGAGATAAAAATGTTTAACTGCTGACCTAGAATATTTTGTAAGAGGAGAATGTTTATATTTGCAAACTGCTAGACTGTAAGAATAGGCGTAAGGTTGAGGGTTTATATAATGTCTCTGGAGAGTTTATTTCCTTCCCCTCCCCCAATGATCCATAAATATACATGAGCGTGCAAAACTGAATTCAGTGAGAAAGAACCTGGGTACCGGAGACAGCACTAGATCAAGTCACTTAGTTCAGTGAGCTCATAAATGTTAATTCAGTACAGACTATGTACCTGGTGATAGTCCAAGCCCTGGGGATACAGCTATTCTTAAGACAGAGTGAGTTTCTAACTAAAGACCTTACTTTTTTGAGGGGTGGGGAAGCAGGAAGTTATACAGTGAGCACATAAACAAAGAACTTACATCACTTTCTATACTTGTATGTGGTCTAAAGCAGAGAAAACAGAGTGATGTGGCAGAGAGCAATGTCAGCAGGAGATGGGTGGGAAGGTGCATAGGTGGGGGCTTGGTTGTGTTTGGAAGAAGGCAGCCAAGTGAAAATCTGGTGGACAAGCATTCCAAGTGTGAGCTTGGTGCTTTTGAGTGGCTGGAGGGAAGGTGAGTACGGCTAGAGAGTGGTGGGTAAGGAGAAGAGCAGGGGAAGATATAGCTGAAGAGGGAGGAAGGATCCTGATCAGATAGGGCTCATGGAACTGGTAAGGAGTTTGGATTCTATTCTCCTTGCCTAATAAGCTTTGCTAGGCTATAAGCAGTAGAATGACAGTGTCTGGTTGACTGGTGAAACCATTCTCGCCACATAAGAATTGACTAAAAGGTGTCAAGATGGAGGGGAGGGAACAGTAAGGGACTTTTTGTAGTAATTCAGGTCAGAAGTGATGGTGGCTTAGGCTCCAGGTGTACATCCAAAGATAGTAACACATTGTCAAATTTAGGATCTGTTTTTGAGTTAGGAGCAGCATGTTTTGCTAGTAGATTGGATGTGAGTGGGAAGGAAAGAGCAATCAAGGAAGAATATCAGGTTTCTGTCCTGAGCAGCTGGGTAAAATAGGGGTAGCATTTATTGAGATGGGGAAACTTTGAGTCCAGTGAATTTACAGATTATATTCAACAGTTCTTTTTAGATTTAAGTTAGGTTTGAGCCCTCAGGTATCCTATCATGCAAACTACAATTTAATTGAGCAGATATTGGTCAAGTACTTACTCCATGCAAGACACTGATCTAAGTATGGGAGGAGATCCTCATGAATCACACACACACACACACACACACACACACACACACACACACACGAAAGCATGTTTATCCCTCTCTCTCATTATGTTGTTTTGGAAGCAGAAAAGATGGAGTGAGTAATGCCATCTGGTGAATTTGGTAAATTATACTCTTTCTCACCCCATTCGTGGGGGTAAGTGAGGATGATTGAGGTACAGGATAGTAATCAGGTCAGGTGTGTGTTCTTTAGGAGACAGGTGGCATGATTGGATAACCATTTTGCAATTTTTTGGGGGGACCCAAGAGCTATAAATACATCATTTTTTATCTCTTTGTCCTGGGAAGCATAGAGCATTTTATCTCCCTCTTCCTTCCTGTACCAGTGGGAGAGAGGTGGGCAGAAGAATGTCATTACTTATAAATATATTACGAGTAAGTAATGAAAGTACTCAGAAAACCAGAAAAGCAGACTGTTCCTGCTGGAGTGTCTGGCCATGTTTACCCAGTTAAAGATGATGAAAACAGGGCAGTTGTGTGCTGAGAGTAGCCTGCGGTCAGCCATGGCCAGAGTAGATTGGGAAGAAGCTGACGGGTTTAGCTTTCTCCTCCCACACTCCCTCCCACCTCCACCTGCTCTAGATCTGCAGGCTGGGTTGTCTGTGTCTCTCCAGGCAGCTGTGCAGGCCTGACCTGGCAACTTGTGATGCCAGCATGTGGTGGTGCCCACCAGCCTGACAGCAGCTTGTCCTCCTGGCATGACTTGCCATCTGCCAGAAACAGTGATAACTGACCTGCAGGGGACCCTGAGCTCTCCTTGGTGTCAAATCCTTTCCAAAACAGATTTTTTTGGGGCTGGCTGAAATGATGCAGGCACTGGCTTTGTTTTTGTGATCAGGAATCACAGTGAAGAAGAAGGGATGGTTGAGGAATTAATTATACACGCCTCCTCCCCAATCAGTAATAGTATGGCTAATAATAAAGATGATAGTAGCTACCATTTATTTAATCTCAACAATGCACCAAGCTTTTAGATACTTTATATTCTTAGTTCTCCTCACCACAATGATATGATGTGGTTATTATTATACCCATTCTATGGATGAGGAACTGAGGCTCAAAGATTAAATAACCCACCCAAAGTTCTATAACTCGCAAATGACAAAGTCAGCAGTCACACCTTTTCTACTTTGTTATATAATAACTGCTGTTTGACCCATGCCTAACTCATCTCCCACTTTTCCCCAGAATGTTCCATTCTCTTCATTTCCCCCAAATAACTGAAAATAATCATTATGCTTTTGGATGTTGGAGGGGGCCTTCCTGCATACACTTTATTATGTTCCTGGGAATACTAAGATGGAAAACCAGACATTGCCACACTGGCCATGAGTATAGTGTTGGGGACATGGACTCTGACTTTCACATAGAGAAGATTTTGTGCCTTCAGGGTGACCTTCTGTCTTAGGGCCAGCCAGGTGTGGCTTGGCACAGAATCATTTCCCTCTGAGAGTCACTGTCTACCATTTGAAGCCCTTTTCTTTGGAGTGAGTCCATCGGATTGGGTTTCACTTTCCTTTACTAGGGTAAATTAGCATATTTTCCCAGGACAGCTGATGGCAAGAGGAGGCAGACAGAAGGGGCACCTAAATCCAGACTCCCAGCAAACAAACCTCTTTTCATTTTCACAATTACTCACAGCTGGAGGTGGCCTGGTCCCTGTGGTTCTGAGGAAAAGTCTGACACTTAAAGGCCATATCCTGTGCACTTTTGAAATAGATTTCACATAATCCATGGGCAGGTTGGCACTATGGAGGCCAAGAAAGGCTGACCTCAGGTTTTCTTGCCAGAGCCCTGCAGGCACTAGACTTGACTTAAGCAGGATCCATCATACCTGGTAGATGGACATAAGCTGTCACAAAGAAGTGATGCCAGAGAAAACTCCCAGGACAGAAGTCACCCCTGCAGGTGCCTTCATTTGCCTCATGGACCAATTATAGAGAACATGAAAGATATTAGGGGAAAGACATTTTTCCTGCAGTTGCCAATGGAATGGAGCTCTTTGGGAAAGCAGTGAGTGGCGCGCAAGGCCAACTGGTTGCCTGGATCCTGAAGGAGCAGCTTCCAGAGTGTGGAGGAGGAATGGGTGAGCTTCTCTTCTCACTGAGAGAAGGGTGTGGAAATTCCCTGGAGCATCCTGTGCCCTCCAAGCTCCTCCCCTTCCCTGTCCTTCCTCAGTGCCCCCTGCTTTAACTGAATTGCTCTGGGAACCAGCCCAACTCTCTTTGTGTTTACTTAGAACCTCAGGGAGGCAGGAATAATGCAAGGCGTCGTGCAGAGCCCTGTGGCTTGTGCACCATTTTCATGTATTACATGTTGCTTAAGTCTCAGAAGACTCAGTGTGAAAAGCAGGGCAAATACAAGAGTCCCCAGTCTACAGGTGGAGATACTGACACTGGGGGGCTATTTTCTCTAAGGTGATTGGATTTCCTTCATTTCTGTCTCATAAGGGCTTAGGAAAGGGGGATGCATTCAAAAGCCCAACAGAATAACCTGAACTTACACTTCAAGTTTTCTCTTTAAAACAAAGTCCTGAGCCTTTCTACCCTTACAAGGTTGAAAGGGAAAGCTCTCCCTGCAAGGTCATCCTCAAACATACTCCATTTGGTTCCAATCTGTCAAGCGTCTGCTCTTCGGCCAGGCTGTCCCTGCTCCTACAGTTCCTGACCCAGTGCCCGCCCAGAGAGAAGCAGGGTGCTCGTAGAAATTGGGGCGACAAGGGTGAGTGAGGTGGAATAGTCTGCTTTGCTCCTTAACAGTTGTCACCATGTATCAAAGGAAATGAAAAACAAACAGCAGAGCGGTTTTAATAACCCTGCATTGAGGAGGTGATCATACCCCCAGGACTTTAATCATGGGATCCAGAGACAGGCAGCCTCCAGAAGCTCCAAGGCGGCTGCAGCCTCGCCCAGGGAATCCTTCCCCTTTGCAGAACAAGCATCCTGGGTTCCTGGACCTGAGCTCCACGACCTTGGTTCTTCCTTGATGTCCAAGAGGAATGTGTAGAAACAAGGAGAATCTGTCTTTCTCAAAGGCTGGAAGTGGAGATGAATGGAGGATGGGCTATTGGGGGAACAGATAGAGGAGACAGACATATGGATGAGGCTGTAAGAAGAGAAAACAAGTTGATTCGGGGAGCCCATTCGGAAGAAAGCTCACAAATAGCCACTAGTTCCCAGGTCTCAGCTAGAGCCGGTGGGTCCGCAGACTCTTCAGTGTGACGTTGGCAGACCCTCCTGCTCTTCTGCTGATGCCCCGGGAGGGCCACTGTGGAGCTGCTCTCTCTGAGGTTTAAAGAGGCCGGAGTCCAGCTGAAACTGGTTTGGCTCAGTGGATAGAGCATTGGTCTGCGGACTGAAAGGTCCCAGGTTGGAGTCCGGTCAAGGGCAAGTACCTTGGTTGTAGGCACATCCCCAGTAGGGGGTGTGCAAGAGGCAGCTGATCGATGTTTCTCTGTCACTGATGTTTCTAACTATCTCTCTCTCTTCCTTTCTGTAAAAAAAATCAATAAAATATATTAAAAAAAAAAAAAAAAAAAAAAGAGGCCGGAGTCCAACCTGGGAACGTCAGGATTCACAGACAGGAAAGGCCCTGCCTCCTCCCCATGTGGAGGCCAATAGTCAGTTGGCTGGGACCTTCTTTGGACATCTTGTCTCCTTTTGGGGATGGTCCTAATGGATGCTTGGCTCTCTCGTTGCTAAATGCATTTTTACCCTCACTGTCTCCTTCCACCTGAGGTTTTTTTTTTTCTTTTCTTTTTTTTTTTTCTTTTGTCTTTTTTAACTTTCCTAGCACACTTGAAGCCTTGTGAGTATGAAACATTTCATAACAGGCTTTTTGAGATTCCTTGGGACAGTGAACACAGGTTCTCACCACGTTCTCCCGGCAGTCTCTTGGGGTTCTCGCCCTGTCAGGGCTGCCTTGCCTGAATGCAAGCAATTGTCTTGCCTGCAGTCAAATGACAGGACGCTGCTGATTTTTTCAGAAGCTACCACAGCCTGCAGGTCTGATGGAACATTTCACCAACTGCAGCAAAGGCTGCGTTACCTTCACAAAGCAGCCAACTCGCCACCACACAGGCATCTGGGAGAGACCAGAGACCCCAGGGCAGCGTGTTTGTAACTGCCTGGAGATGCACATCAATAATGCTTAACTCTTTGTCCTCTTCCGTGGGCAATTAGCAGTGTCAAATCTCAAAACCAGAGTATTTTTCTCTAGAGAAGCAAAGCTTTTGAAAATAATAAAGATGCTTAAAATGTTCTATTTGAGGCTGTTTTGTTGTATTGATTTGGGAACACGTCCAGAGTACCCACATGGTTCTTTTAGCAGAAAATGCAAGTTACATGGAAATGGGGGAACTGAACTCACTGAAAGGTGAGGCTGTGAGGGCTGGAGATGTGATACTTATTGGTTATTGAGATTCAACTCAGAGCCTCACTCAGCATCTGCAATCAGGTTAACCAGGACTGAATCTAAAACATTCCCTCTTCCAGGACATGGGCATCCAGTATCTCTGTGTTTGTCCCGTCCACATGCAGTCTACAGTACTGAGGTCACCTTGTGGACCTTCTCCTAGAGTAGGGGTGTCAAACTCAATCAGAGAAGGGGCCAAAATCTAAAATCCAGCCTAAATCGCGGGCCGAATGGTTTACTGAACAGTCATAAACTGTCATTGTGATGGAAACGCAGTGGAGTGCAGTGATGACAGCGCAGTGCGGGCCACATTGCAAGGCCTGGCAGGACGGATTTGGCCCGCGGGCCTTGTGTTTGACACATGTGTCCTAGAGGAACCCTATTGTTGCCACCTACACCAATGCCACGAGTACTCGAGTTCTTGCCCCGACCCTGCCATGGACCACATGACATGAGACAAGTCACTCAGTTTCCTTAGGTCTAAGTTTTTGCTCTATCAGGTGTGAAATAAAGATACTTTTACTTCCCCAAGTGAGTTTAAACTGTGGTGAAGCTAGGTGGGATCACTGTGGAAAGTTTGAAAGTTCTGTTGCTAATTCAGGGTAAACTATGATTTCATTTGACGCCTACGTTTTCTTTGCCCATTTCCCCTACTTCATCACTTTTCAGATGTCAGGACTGGGTATAGCCTTGGGCATTCTTCAGAGGCCCCTGGGCTGAGCGGAAGAGGATACTCAGTGTCCATTGGTTGGGCTTTTGCTGCATCATTCCAGTCCAAGTTGTGTGAGTCCTGGTTTTCTGGTGCAGTACTATATACATAACCTGTAAACCTGAGGGGAAAGAGGAGGGGGCAGATCCTGAAACTTAGTGCATTGTCCTGCTGGGTTTATTTCCCAGTTGTCCTCAAATTGTCTGACCAGCCAAAAATCAACATCAGTAGCAAATTCATTCAACCTATTTCTGTTCTGCTAATAATTCTTGAGGTGATCTCTATGTGAGCCTCTCATATCACCAGGATGTATTGGTGACTTGCAGGCACAAATTTCCCTGAAAAAAGACAAGGATCAGTCTTGGTGTGACACTTGAGTACATAAAGCCAGCGGCTATTGAATAAATAATGTGTTTCTGTGGAATAACCATTGTGGGTGTTGAAGGCTGGAGACGTGCTAAGGATCTGGAGATAAAAAGCCTAAAATACTTATCAATAGAATTTACTGCTTCTTGGGAAGATTAGAGGAGAAATTTTAGTGCAGCGGGTAGAGGGAGTGTCTATGTTCTTGGTAAGCCTTCTTCTCCCTGGGAAAACAAGGATGTTATTTGTTTTTCCCCCAGCTCCTTCCTAGTTGCATTTTCTTTTCCAATATAAACACCACTTTGCAGTGAGCTGGACACAGGGGCCATGGGGTCATACTGGGGCTCCAATCTAGCAGTGCCTGATGAATTATACATTTGGGGTCTTTGTCAGGGGGTGCGTGGAGCTGAGCAGTAACTGGAGAGGTCACCCACCATGTGATAAAATAAAGGATCTGGTGCCAATTTATAAGGAAGGTGCTCTCACTGAGGGGCTTTGAGACAGCTCAGCTTCCTGCAGAGGAGAGGAGTAGAAGGAAACCCAAGTCATTTCCTGGCCTTGCCTTTCTGCACCAGGCTTGAGTTTCAGGGCTGCCGAAATTTTGCAGGAGTCTTTCAAAAATGTATTTCATAATATTCTGCAGAACTCTGGTTGACTGAAAACCAGCCAAGGACTAGCCAGATTGGAGCTCCATAATTATTACCTTCCTCTTGCAGAGATTTAAAGTGGATTAAGTGATTAGAAGTGCCTAATTGCTTATGGACTCCCTTTATGACACAGGCAGGTGAAGACATGGCTGTAAATTACCACTTTCTCTTGACCGGTAAATCAAGTGCAGCAACCCAGACAGGATCTGTGACAACTGGGCAGGCGGTGGTGCAACTGGCTTCCCCTGCCTGACCACAGGACCTGGAATTCGGTCAGAACCACAAATCATTTCTCTTTTTGGCAAGGAGGAGGAAAGGAAGGTAACTGGAATGTGTAAAAGGATTAGACATTTTTAAAAGCAAATACGAAAACAAAGATTTTGATTTAAAAGCTCTGGGATGATGACTGGATTTGGAGTCAGGAGACATAGATTTCCAGTCCCTGGGGTACCTGCTGTATTTACACTAGTTATGTGGACCTTATACTGACCTTTCCTTGGGCATGTCTCATGGGCTTTCTGTATCCCCATAACCACCTTCCAGGGCTGTGGTGGGGTTTGTATAAAGTCATTATGTGAAACTACTAAGTGTGGCATGAAATGCTCCATTCAGTATATTAGTTTCTGAGAAATCAAGGTGTTGGCAGGACCATGCTTTCTCTGAGGGCTAGAGAGGAGGACCTTCCTTGTTGCTTCTGGTTTCCGGCATTCCTTGACAATCCTTGGCTCATTAATGCATCGCTCCAATCTCTGCTTCTGCTTCACATGGCCTTCTTCCCCATTTGTTTGTGTCCAAGTTTCCTTCTTTTTATAAGGACACTAGTTATTGGATGAGGGCCCTCCCTAATTCAGAATGACCTCATCTTAGCTTCATTACATAGGCAAAGACCCTAAGTCCAAATAAGGCCACGTTTGCCAAGTCCTGAGAGTTAGCACTTTAATAGAGCTTTTGTGTGAGACACAATTAAACCCGTAACTATAAAGTTAATGTTGATTATAAAGATGAATATTAGTAGCATTTTCCCAGATGTTTCACAGGTGATAGTGGATGAGTCCTTGAGACACAGATTTGAGCACCTGGTCTACTGATACTACTTATGTGGACCTCGTCCTGGCCTTTCAGTACAAGGCCTTCGGATGGGATGGCTGAGAGCACAGGTGCATTTGGTGGGAAGAAGAAGAATGGGTGAACTCACTTGGTCCTTTGGGATGCTGCTATTACTTAAAAGCATGTTTTTAACGATCTATTAGTGACTCCTCCTGACCCAGCTGAGACCCAGTGTGAAGGGGGGCTAGTGGTGGTGGAGGGAAGACTTTATACTGACCTCTTCCTAATGACAAAAGCCTCATTTTCTAATTAGAATGGAGCCCGCCCTGGGCTCTCAGACACTGAAATGTCTCCACAGTGGCTGCGTGCTGCCTGCCTCTCCCTGGAAGAGACCCTGCTTCCCAGACAGCCCAGAGATAGCTGGAGGTGCTCTTAGAGTTGTTTCCTTTGGAACCACCCTCTGGGCTCTCTTTAATAACTTTGAGGACAAGACCCAAAGAATAGAAAGAGAAAATTCTACTTAGACATGGTTGACCACACCAGTGCATTTTATTTTTGCTACTGCGACACTAGCTGAAGTGCTTAGAATGGTGCTGAGTACCGAGCACAGAGAAGAGAGAGTTCTGCCTCTAAAGGCCAGTCCATGGGGAGCACACTCACCATGGCAATAGGGCATTTTGTCTCTTACATATAGCTGTGCAAGGAAAATATAGAAAGGGCTCCAAACTCAGCTTGGATGAGAGGAGGAAGGGGAATGCTCCAGGGAGAGGTTGCCTATCACATGGATTAGTGGGGTGATGATGAGAAAAGAGTGGAGCATTTAACAAGATTGGAAGGGAAGAGCAAGCAGGGCACATTGTCAGCTGCGGTGCAGCGTGCCTGTGGAATGGCTGGAATCAGTTGGCAATGTGGCTGGACAGGAGGCCTTGCCTGGCCTCCCAATGCATTTACATTTCTGTGGGTTCTAGCAGTTGTTCAAGCTTCAAACTGGTTCTCATCAGAATCTCTAAGAGCAGCTAAGGTCCTGGAAGAAAGCCAGCCAGTATTGGGGGCCAGCTCCGCTTCTGAGTGTTCACTGCAAAAACATGTCATAATGTATTGTGTTGGACCCACTGATTGTGGGTCCATGGACATCTCCAAGGCACATATTTTACTGTCAGACAAGATAACCTGTGATGCCACTGCTCCTCATGCCCCAACACCAGCATCCACAGGGGTTCTGTTGTATGGTTTTCATTTTGTGGGACTCCATAGCATATTAGCTAAGGAACTCCCATGGGTGCCAGGTGGCTTGAAATATCTCATTAGGAATAGCTGCGTGGGAAGAAACAATATTTTTAGCAATGGGTAGGAAGTGCTATTGAAATATGACTTATTTGACATTATGAAGCTTAGAATCATCAGTTCAAGTCAGATGGTATGATAGTAATTGTAACCACATTGGGGACCACAGATCAAAAGAATGGGAGTCAGTGGCATATTTCTCTCTCTTGCATATTATTAAATAGCACAGAGCTGATCTCAGGATACAGCATCACCAGAGACAGTTCTTTGCTCGGTATTGCACAAATGTTGCTCTGAGATTAAGTTGATGGATTCTTGGAGGAGTTCTGAGGCTCTGGGAATTGATCTTGTCTCAGAATTTCTGATGAGGTGAGGTCCATATTGGGGCTGCTGTGTGAGGTCTGCTTTATGAGGAGGCAGGTTGAGAAGAGATGTCATAGAGAGTGTTTGCCAGGAGACAGACTCTGCAGAGTTCAATGCTCATGGTGGCTCCTGATGGACACCTTGGCAGGGAGACGCAGAAGAACGATTGGGAGACTGGGCTTCAGTGCAAGTGATGCAGCCTTGACCAGCCCCATGGGGAGTTCTAGGGGTGAGATGGACTGCTGGAATTGTTCCATATCAGGCTGTGTAGCTGGGCTTCTTCATCCTTTCATTCATCAGTCACTGGTGTGGATCCCACATTGGTTAAGGTGGCTCTCTCAGCAGAGGGCATTCCTGAAGGGCCAGAAAGCTGACGCTCAAATGCCAACTCCACTCCCAGCAGCTGGGGTAAAGCAGTCCAGTCCTTCCTTGAAAGGGCATCTGGCCTGAACATTTCCCTGTCCCACAAGAGGTTCCGGGTACTTATCTTAATGTTCCTGGCTACTCAGTCACTAAGCGAGCCACAGCCCATCAACTTAAGAGGATGGTTTATTATTTCGGGGTGCTGAGGAATAGGAATTGTTGCTTGTGGTAGAAACTGTTTTGCTGGTGCTCAGCTTTAGATTAAATCAGTAGTTAAATTTATTTCTCACTCTGACCTGACTATCTTCATTGGCACAGGTCTCTGGGCTTTATTATCACTTGTAAACTCCAAGAATGTGGCAGAAGACACAAGGCACACCCTAACCCAAATGTCTGCTCCTCTTCTTGCTATCAATCTCTTTGGGACCTGCTCTCGGAAGGTGGTCTTTGTTGGGCATCTCTGCATCACTGGTTCCCACCAGTCAAGACCACAAGTGTCTGGTTTCCTCCAAGTTGAAACAGTTGCCTTTGATTCCTCCTTGCCTAACATGATTCCTGAAAGGAAGACAGTAAATATTCTGGATGGCAGTGAGCCTAGAGAAGGAATATTATTGTAGGAGTTAGATATCCCCACTTTGTCTTTTACTACCGGGATGAATGTACAGAACTCCCCTAATCATCTGAGTGTCTTTCCTGTGAATGTGAAAGATCCAGGTAGATGATCCCCAAGGTCTTTTCTAGTGTTGCAATTTTTTATTCCCATCTCCACTGAAAGGTGGGGTCTCATTCTCTGATCCACTCAGTTCTGGCTTGCCTGAGTCCTTGTCCCTTTACTTTTGCTCTGTCTCAACTTTTCATCCCTCCTCCACTTTCAGTCAAAGTGTGTGGGTTCCCATTTCCTGCCTAGCCCTTCAATGGCCTTGTTCTCTTCTACTGAGTAGCCCCACCTCCCTCCAAGCAAGTGGGGAAGGTGGGTAGGAGGGGGGCAGGGGAGGTAGCATTGATTTCAGGGCACCCTGGTTTTAGTAGGTGGGCAGGTTAGATGGAGGGGCTGACAATTCACTGCCAGGTTGAGGCAGGGGTGGGGCTAGAGCAGAACTGATGGGAGAGTGAAGCGTGGTGAAGTGCATCACCAGCCTATATGCCTATTCTTTTCCCTAAAGCCAGAAACTGCTCAGCCAGGTAATGAATCGATATCAGTATGGTTCCTGGAACCTGTCCAACCCCTGCTCATCTCAGCTGAGTGGTGAGAAGAATTGATCCGGGACAAGGATTTGAAAGTGTAACTATGTTAAGGCCTGAACTGGTGAGACTTGTGCCTCTTCCCAACATCAGGGCTATTGCCAGACAGCCAGGCTGTCATTCTGGCAAGGTGACAAGACCCTGGAACTCTGATGTGAAGCATTTGCTCATTACCTGGCATCCCAGTGGTCATGACCATCTGCTCAGTGCACCCCCTCACAAATGGCAGAGCAGATTTCACAAGACACCAGTACCAACGTGCCAGCGGGTGAGTGGGATGGATGTGCTCAAAGCTAGAGAGCAGTAGAGTAGCCTTCCTAGAAGGTGCCACTGGAGTTTGAAAAAGACTCCTGGTTAGAATGCCAGAAAAGGGACTCAGAGTCACTGCACCTGTACCCAGGCTATGTCCTAAAATCATGCCATGATTTTTTATATGTTGATTTTAGAGTCATAAGAAGTTCTACATTCTGTTCAAATGAGGAGTAGCTCGGGACTGCCCTGGATAAGCATTCTCAGTGAGGCCTGGATTGCTCACTGCTATTGCTCAGAGCACCAAGCACAGAGGCAAGGTTAAAATGCAGTCTCTTGAGTGCAAGGCCCTGGAAAGTCTGGATTTTTCCAGCTTTCTCACAAAGCATGTAAAAGATGTAACGAGATAAAAAGTCCACCTCTGGGGAATTGTTTTCAAGCCCTGTCAAGCTCCCACTGTTCAAGCTGACTTAAGGTAATGCTACATAAGCTCTGGAATCAGTCGTTTAGTGTGTTAGAAGTTCATTTCTCAAGCACACAAAGTCCAGTGGGCACCAGCGGTTGAGGACATGGGGCTCTACTCCATGCAGTCATTCAGGCACTCTGACTTTCAGAGACCCTTCCTTCATTCACATATGTGTTCCAAAGCTAACCAGGATATCAGTACCCAATCTACAGGAGGAGGAGCAGATAGCTGATCAGGCAGCAGGCTTTTAGGGGCCAGGCCTACCTAAAAGTGTGCACGTGACTTTTGCCCACATTCCATTAGCCAGAACTGAGTTACATGACACAGTGCAAGAAAGAATAAGAATTTCAGCTCAATCTTTTGTGGCTGGGCAAAAGGGGCAAAAATAACACAACAACAAGAATAACACATACACACAACAAAAACAACTATGTCTGTTATAGAGAGTGTAGAAAGTTCATTTCTAGAAAATCATTTCTCATCATTAATGCATATGTGGTATCTATCATCTCTCTCTCTCTCTCTCTCTCTCTCTCTCTCTCTCTCTCTCTCTCTCTCTCTCATATCTGAAAAAGTACCCCTATAATATCTTCTAAAGCAAGGTTAAGATCTGGCAGTGACCTGCATCTCTTTAGTCTTGTGATTCTCTCTTCATCCTGCCTCTCCTAAGAAATTGTCATTTTGAATCCTGTCCTCATTTTTGTACCAAACATTTTAAGAGTTGTAGCTTCTGTACATGAATCTATTTTTATTGTAGTTGTTTTGACTTTATAAAAAACATCTTGTGTATGTACTCTTTGACTTACATGTAGATATTAGATTGCTGTGATTCAGCCACAATCTGGTGTGTTGCCATGCCTTAGTTATGTTGTGACTATACCTCAGTTTACCCATTCTAGTGAACTAAGCCACTGATTCCAGGGCTTATGTAGCATTACCTTAATTCAGCTTAAACACCGGGAGCTTGACAGGACTGGAAAACAATTCCCCAGACATGGACTTGTTACTCACATTATGAAGATACCTCATTTTACTCATTGGGGCTGATTATAGGGTTGGCTATTAGAACAATGCTAGTGTCATCATCTTTTACCTGCCTAGAATTGTACATGAGTGAGGGTATTTTTGCCTGTAAACTAGGAGTGCAGTTGTTGGGTTGTTTAGTGTCATGTAATAATGCTTTCAACTCATCCTCCTGTTAAAAATGCATGAAAGACCCTATGTGTCCACACAACATCCTCAACACTTGAGATAGTTAGCTATTTTAATTTTTACTAATCCTTTCATCATTAATGAGCAAAATACACATACCTTTATATATTTATCTTCTTGGTAGCTGAATCCCTAAGCTAGCATCATTTTCTCTACTGCTTGCTGCATCTTGAAGCAAGAGGTGGCACCGGATCTCACATCAACATTCCCCTGGGAAAAGAAGTTCTGACTGAACAATTTCAGGGAACCAGCAGACCTAAGCATGGGCTCTTGTCAGTTTGTGGATGGGCAGCTCCTAACTCTGCAGCCTTTTAATTCCTGTGCCTTCCCAACTTGGCCACTCCAGATACTTATACATGGACTTTACAATTGTGCAGATTTTTGGAAAAGACAGCGGGCAAATGTCGACCAAATAGGGTTCCACAGAGAGGCCAAGTCCAGCTAGTGAGCTGTGGTGGAGGATGGAGCTGAGCATGCCTGCTGGCTGACAGACAGCCCATGCAGCAGCCTTGGAGTATGGATTAAAATAAAAGCCCTGGCTCTCCCTGCAGCAGCTTGGTCTGCCTCGTCTGTGCCTCCTCTGCAGCTGGGTACAGGTGCAGTGCAATGCCTCCGAGCCCGGATGCGATAGCAGCATTTAAATCTGCCCTCAATCTGTCTGGTTTGGTAGGGGCAGTCTTGTGAAGATAAATCATGTAAACAAGTTAGAGTAATGGAATACTTATTTATAAACTGTGTGTTCGAAGGCTTGTAGCCACCGTTAAAAAGGAAGGTCTTATCTTTTAGCTTGTTGAGCAGGCACAGGGAGCTCTCGCTCTCACACTGGAGAGCAGGAGTCATCCTTGGCACTCCTCCCTTGAGTGGTGGGGGAGGGTGGGTGCCTGCTCTCTAGATGTGAGTGGCTTTTCCACCTGGGTGCACAGCCCTTTCGTTTGATGGAATGAGCTACAGAAAACATAAGAAGTGTGTTCTACTCCCCCCTACTTCCTCCTTCCCTCCCCTCCTTCTCTTCGTGGGCCAGGGATTGTTTTGTTTTCTCTGCCTCTGGCTTTCCTCTTGTGATGGGCACTCTGTTTGTGCTCTGACTTGAAGGGATGAAGCCATGGGAAATTCAAGCTCTCCACCCACCACCCCTGCCACCCCTCTGAAAGGACAGAAAGAGGAAGAAAATGCTCTGTCCCACTGTGACTGTGGGGAGGAGGGGGTAAGAGTGAGGCAGTTTACTTGTGAATACCTTGCAAAATGTAGACAGTGTTTTCCCTGACAAGAGTGCTCCATCAGGCCACCCAGACCAGTCAGTCGGCCTGGTGCAGCTGAGCTGGCTGCTTTATTGCAGGGCTCTCCCCAAAGCAGCTTCCAAAGGGCCTTTGGAACCCAGGTAGGACGGCGTTCATTTGGAATACCGTTAGCTCTGCTCACCTCCATCCTCAGTCTCTGCTGTTAGGTGCAGGCACATGTTCAACATTAAAATCTTAGTGAGGACCACCGGGCCATGGGGCAAGTGGAGATTCTAGAACAACACGTGGGAGAGCCAGACCATTGTCTGTTAGCTGGTGTGAATAGTTTATGTGTGTGCAGAAGGAGACAGGAATCCTGTCTGTGTTTGCGTAGAATGGCATATGCTGGATCCCAGTATGTAAATCTTCGTGAGATCAGCACATAATAAATGCTCAATAAAAATCCATTTAATGAATATGTGGGAGGATCCTAGTGAAGCTGTATAAATGGCCTGGACTTGCACAGGGGCCATTTGGTGAATTCCATAAAAAAAAATCTAAGGGGCTGGAGTGTCCTGAAACCTGGGAGTCTGAAATTCAGATGTGTACATTCAGACAAGGGCGAAGGGGCCAGAGAGGGAGAACTCAGGCACACATGCCTCCTCGGAGGTGGCAGAGGCATGCGTGTGTGCCCGCAGAGGTTGGCCCAAGCTGGGGTCATGCTTGCTGCTGTCCTGCCAGATGTCGTCAGACCAGCCTGTGTGCCGTATGTGAATGAAACTGGCAGATATGGCTCCATGGCCCAGGGCGGTGGGTGAGGCATGTGCTCAGCAGTGGCAGACGCCTCTGAGTCAGGAATCACAGAACTTGGATTTACATGCAAAGAAAATGGTGCCATTAAAGGCAATTATTCAAGTGGTGTGAGTCAGCTATGCAGCTCCTGGCAATGCCAAGTCAGAGAAGGGAGTGGCGTGCAGAGTCATCTCCCCACCTCCTCTCTCTCTCTCTCTCTCTCTCTCTCTCTCTCTCTCTCTCTCTCTCTCTCTCTCTCTCTCTCTCTCTGTCTCTCTCTGTATGCCTCTTTAAACAAAGCTCAGGCTGGAAAGCAGGGCTTGCACCTCATGTGCAGGGTGTATGGAGAAGGGCCTGGACTGCCACATTCCTTTATCTGAACAACATCGGGGACCAGGAAAGCAGCATCAGACCAGAAGAAAGGGCTCATCTCAAGAAACAGGGAATCAACAAGATTCTTTAAGCCAGTCACACCTGTGGCCTTCACACTGACTCAGCCACTTCACAGGAGGTTCCAAGTTCCCAGGACTGACCACCTATGGGGTATATAGTGAATGAAAGGAAAGTGTGTGCTGGAGTCTTCAGGCCCCAAAGCTAAGTTTTGGGCACTTCCGCTATGCTGCTCCCCACCCCCTTTCTCTCTCTGGCAAGATTTCATGGAAGACCAATACGCTTCATTTCTGGAGTACTTCTCATGTTTTGTGTTTTTTTTTATTACTAAGGTTGCTTGGTCTGCTGCCATGGCAACCCAGCCCTGAATCACCACCTCCATGTGGAGGGAGATGTGAAAGGAACAGGGAGGTCCCTGCTTCCAGTGCACCCTCTGTAACTGCTGGACCTGAGTTGGGGGTGGGGGTGGTTGCTGTGGAGATGTGTGCTAAAATCACATGTTTGTCTCTCAAGGCTTTTTCCTTTTGTTGCTGCAGGAGTTAGAGGGGAAGGCATCTGAACCTGTCCCAGGAGGACAGCGTACAACCTGAGAGGGTAATGGAGCAAAGGTTGGGCCACAGAGGTGAATTCTGGATCAGGGGCCCTTTTACAAGTGGAATAAAAACCTAAAAGGACACACAGAAGTAGACTAAGGTTTCTTTGTTCTCTGCTGATAATGGGCCAGCTGTGGTTCTCTCACCTTTCCCCCTTCTGAGCAGAGTTTGATCCATTCCAGTATTGATAAAACAAAACCGAAACAATGTCAATAGCCTTTGGGATGTTAACCATTTTTAAATGTGGCTGGATTTTAACAGCAATGATATGCCTCACATCTGTTTCATCTTCATAATCAGGGAATGGTTCCTTTTACCTGGTGGCATTTAAAAAAATATATATTTTATTGATTTTTTACAGAGAGGAAGAGAGAGGGATAGAGAGTTAGAAACATCTATGAGAGAGAAACATCGATCAGCTGCCTCCTGACCACCCCCTACTGGGGATGTGCTGCAACCCAGGTACATGCCCTTGACCAGAATCGAACCTGGGACCTTTCAGTCCATAGGCTGACACTCTACCCACTGAGCCAAACCGGTTTTGGCTACCTGGTGGCATTTTTAATCTACTGTTTAGCTTGTCAGAAATGAACGACATAGAAGTTCAGTGGACACAGAGAACAAGAGCTGCTAGGTGCAGTGGCCTTAGTAGGGTGAGGGTAGGCATAGAGTGGAGAGTCCCACTGTGGATAAAAAGGAGCTGGTCAGGACAGAGGGTGCTGTGGTATTTGGGAAGGGCAGGGATAGGTGCCTCTTTGACGGTGAGTGAGGTCACAGAGGAGCAGGCTCCATGGATGTGTAGGCAGAAGACAGATTAGATTGTATGGGAAGGCAACAGCATACATACTCCAGATATGGATCTATTTATTTCTCTGTTCACATGAAAACCGGGAAGAAAGTCTGTGCCCTGAGGTCAGTAACAGCTTTCAAGGCTCTGCCTCGGCAGTAGGGGTGCTCCAGGCCACAGCAGATTAAGTATGGGCAGAATGTCTGCCCTCTGCTTTCATGTTAAATATTATATCTATATATCTATATATATTATCTAATAAAATAGTAATATGCAAATTGACCATCACTCCAACACACAAGATGGCTGTCCCCAGGTGGTCAAAGATGGCTGCCCCCATGTGGACACAAGATGGTCACCACAGATGGCCAGTAAAAGAGGGCAGTTGGGAGGGACCAGGCCTGTAAGAGAGGCAGTTGAGGGTGATCAAGCTGCAGGGGAGGGCAGTTAGGGATGATCAGGCCAGCAGAGAAGGGAAATTGGGGATAACTGGACCTGCAGGGAAGGGCAATTGGGGGGACCCAGGCCTGCAGGGAAGGGCAGTTAGAGCGGGAGACCAGGCCTGCAGGGAAGGGCAATTAGAGGGGGGGGACCAGGCCTGCAGGAAAGAGCAGTTAGGGGTGACCAGACCTGCAGGAAAGGGCAATTAGGGGTGACCAGGCCTACAGGAGAGGGCAATTGGGGGGGTGGGATGGGTATCAGGCCTGCAGGGGAGGGAAGTTAGAGGCAATCAGGCTGGCAGGGGAGCAGTTAGGTATCAATCAGGCTGGCAGGAGAGTGGTTAGGGGTGATCAGGCTGGCAGGCAGAAGTGGTTAGGGGCAATCAGGATGGCAGGTAGGTGAGCAGTTGGAAACCAGAAATCCTGGATTGTGAGAGGGATGTCAGACTGTCCGTTTCAGAACTAAACGGGCAGTCGGACAACCCTCAAGGGACCCCAGATTGGAGAAGGGGCAGGCTAGGTTGAGGGACACCCCCTTCCCCGTGCACAAATTTCATGCCTTGGGCCTCTAATACACACACACACACACACACACACACACACACACACACACACACACACATATATTTGTGGGAAAAGGAGAGAGATAGAAACATCAATGATGAGAGAATCATTGATGGACTGCCTCCTGCACACCCCCTAGCAAGGACTGAGCCCACAACTTAGGCATGTGCTCTGACTGGTAATTGAACCATGTCCTTCTGGTTAGTAGGTGGATGCTCAAACACTGAGCCATTCTGGTGGGCATGTTAAGTACTTTTTATGGTGCTCACTAGACAGGCTGTAGGGAAACAGACTGAAGGGCTCATGTGCTGAGTTCCATCACAGGGAAACAGCCCAGGGTGAGGACTGAACTGATGGCATAGACACACCCTGGCTTGCTTTTTGGACACTTTACTGCCACTTAGGATCTGGGTGACCTCAAGTACTGACACAACTCCTAAATCTTAGTTTCTCATCTAGAAAATGAGGCTGGCAACTCTGCCTGTCTCTGTGAGGGAATTACAACAGGCAGTTAGGCCCTTAGCAGGAAGCCTGGCTCAGGAGCAGCACTTTGATAATAGTCAAATAAAATTTGTATTCCTTCTGGGCCTGGAGCTGTCATGAGTGTCAAGCACTGTTGGGAGCATCTTTAGAGGAGCCATGATCCCTGGTATCACTGAGTTCACAAAGGCATATGGAGTGAGTTTGGAAATTCAGAAATCTGACTCTAAAGATGAAAGCAGCTCTTTGCTTAAAATTACCATGGGTCTTAAATACAATTAAAAAAAATTCCATTGATTTTAGAGTGGAAGGGTGGAAGGAGAAGTGAAAGAGTGAGAGAAACATCTTCGTGAGAGAGACACATCCACTGCATGCTCTCCAACTGGGCCTGAGGATCAAACCCACACCCAAGTACATGCCCTTGACAGAGAATCAAACTCCAGAGCCTTTGGTTCTCAAGCTGATGCTCTAACCACTAAGCAAACTAGCCAGGGCTTAAATCAAATCTTTAAAGGCTAGTGAGGGGAAGGGGTTGCAGTGGGAAGAAAGTAGGTTATTAGATCTTATAGATGAGTTTTATAGTGGAAATGCCCAATTTTACTATTTTATAATTACAGGACACCCATGGGCTGGGATCACTAAGCCAAGGGCTTCTCTCTACAGGGATTGGAGCCAAGGAAATGCCACTCTGGGGAGCATGACTGCTGTGGCCATATCAGGGAGTGGCTGAGAGTCCAGATAGCTGGGATGCATCATTTTGGGGTGATGTGTGCTTCCCCTGGTGTCTCCCAGGCGAGAAGAGCACTAATGGGCAAGAGACAAGGTGGGATTGAGTTCTCATCAAACTGGCCCCTCTGCCCATATCAGCACTGACTGACAGCAAAAATAGATTTTAAAAGCTCATGAAGCATGGGTTCTTTACAGCATAAGGCTCGAGTGTCAGCTGGCAGTGGAATGCAGTGGAAAAGAGCCATATTTTTTTGTGTGGATGATATTGTTAATACAAAAGGGAAGGCCTGTGATGGCAATAAAAGCTATGATTTCAGCACACCGACTGTGTTATCTTCCCCCTTAGTGGGAATGTGGATCTATTTATTTCTCTGCTTAAATATTTATAGCATCCTTCCTGAAAATGAGAATAATAATACAACATTAATAATATTTATAATAATGGTGGTAATATCTGTTTTTTAGTGTATGCCATATGCCACAGTCTTTGTTAGATGTGTGTGTGTGTTTAATCTACATAGATTCCAATCCTCACAATAGTCCTGTGAGAATGTCTCCCCTGTTTCACAAATGAGGAAATGAACTTGTTCAAAACCTAGTTGACGAGCTACCAACTTGGATTTGAACTAATGTCTTTTTCCTCTGAGGAGCCCTACATGGGTATGGGGCCTGAAACTATTTTAGCACTATCAGAAATGGAATGGAATGAAGAATATTACTCTTTGCCATGTTCCTGAAATCTGCTTGTGAGATGCAGAAAGAAGCAGAAAGAAAGCTTCATCCCTTCAGCTGAAGATGCTGAAAGGCCATTACTTGCACCTTTAGAACAGTTTTGGGACCTGGCACTTCTCCCCCAGTGTCTCCTCCTTCCATCTGGGTCCCAAGGGTTTGTGTATTTTTTCTCCCTTACATTTTGCCATCACCTCACTTTATGTTGCATAATCTTAAATTAGGCCCGCTGACACCCCTTTGTATTTATCTTCCCATACCTGTTGGTGATAAGACTTTTCTCTGTGCCATGAAAAATAATTAGCTTTTGAGTTGAAACCCATTTCCTTCCACTCTAATTCTACCCATCTTTAAATGTTCAACTCTTATAGATCCTCTTTGAAGAGTTTCTTATAGTCCCTCTTGTCTTCTCAAATCCTATAGCATGTTTTATTGGCCAAATTACACTTGCTATCTATGCTCCTTCAGTAAGTGTGTGTGTGTGTGTGTGTGTGTGTGTGTGTGTGTGTGTGTGTGTGTGTATCTCTTCTCACTCAATAGCACATGATTATTTGGAAGACAAGACTTGTGCTTTCTGTTATCCCTGTACTTCACATATTGTAGATCCTCAAAATCATTATTAAGAAACAAATTCTCTTCTCCTCTATGCTTCCTTTATATATTATACTGACCTTTACATCAGAGTCTTACACTGTCACTGCTATACCTGTAAGTAAATCTCTATATAGAGAACTGGGATATCGAAATAAAATCTGATCAGACTCTTGTTCCAATACTGCCTTTGACTCCACCATGGGCTTTTTCTTTTTCTTTCTTCCTTTTTTTTCTTCTTCTTCTTTTTTTCTTCTTCTAGTATACAGGTAACACTATTCTCTATGAATACTGAAGAGTGTTAGAGAGATTATTCAAATCTTCAGTGTTTTCTTTGGAATGCATTAGGATGGGGAACACTGAGGAAGCTTTCATTTAGTCTGTTTCAGATTCAGAAAATCATACTCCTACTTCCCCACTCTTGTCTCTCTCCTTACAATCTCACAATGCCTCAGAGTGTAGCACAGTGAGTGTGTTTTTAGGGTGGAGGTCACCACACATAGGCTCTGATGTGACAGTAGGACTGACCAATAAGTGGCCCTGCCCTGTTTCTGGTCTAGCTGCTAATTAAAGCCAGGAAATCAGGTTTGTTTTCCTTTTGCTTAGCAGCTCACCTGTGCTTCTTAAGGCCAAAGAAGCTGATAACCCTATTCTAACGAAGCCAGAAGAGGGAGTCAACTGGCAGTCCCTTGCCCCTTGGGAATTTCACTCTTTAAATCATAGATCAGTCCTTCTAGCTGCTTAAAGTGACCTACACAGAGAGAGTTCTCTTCTATTGGAGAAAAGCCCTCATGCACAAACCTGGCTGACACTTGTCCACTAATTGCCTCCCACTGGAATTTAATCTATTTGTGTATTCCATTTGGGTCTTGTAAAATTTGGAGGGGTCTTTTTTGTTATGGGCTTATTTAAATCAAAATTCTTATATGCAAACATAGATATAAAACGGAGGAAAAAAATCCATGATCATCTCTTTTTCCTTTAAATATATTTATTTTAGCACACAAGTTTTATATTCTGTCTTTAATGCTATTTCTGCTGCACAACTGCTTTACCAAGACTCAGACTCCTACGGGTCCCACTTGGTCCGACATGTACCTTGAATATGCTTTCACAGTGTTTGATTTCTGCAGTCGATTGTATAATGAGAAAGGAGTGTGCAGTGAGTTTGTAGATTCCTATTAACCAGGTCACCCATGAATCTATTTTCGTGCACTTCTTTATTAAAAATAGCAGAGAACACAATATTTAAACACAGCTACTTGTAAGAGCCTAGCTTCAAAACTACACCTAATAAGTCTCCCATTTGGCATTTCAAAATGTTGTACTACATTTTCCCATCACCAAAGCACCTCTCCTCCATTTACTTTCCAGGATGCGAATAGAGACCATTACACATGACAATGGATATTTTGGATAGTCATATGAATTTGTGATTCTCTGCACCATTTAGACCATATCTGTAGTGTTTCATTATGTTCTTAGGACTGCCTTTGAATGTAGCCTATATAGAGATAGATACAGACCAAGATTACAAAGACAGGACAGAGTCTGAGAATAGATAGAAGAGAGCTATCTTCAAACATTTGATGGAGAATATCTCGTAAAAAAGGAGAGTAAAATTGTTTTATGTTATATCCAAAGACAGAATCAATGAGTGAAATCTACAGTGGGATTTCGATGCAACCTAAAAAGTACCTGACAACTAGAGTTGCCAGACTCTCTGGAACAGGTTGTCATGTGAGATAATGAGTCTCCAGGCACTTTCAGTGTGGGACTCTAGGCTTCCTGGGCTGTCTGCCAATACTGATGCTTTCAGAAGAACATGTCCATTTCAGCTATGTGAGTCAGTGGTTTTTACTATCTGCCATTCCTATGGTTGTGGGGCATTGAAAAGCCAGAAGTACTGTTGTGCCAAATCACTTAATACAAATGTTCTAATGGGCCATGACAGCCAAGGTCACAGTAGAAAGTGAGCTTGGAGTTGTTAAGGCAGGCATCCTTTTATTCCAGGAAGATACTTTACTCGTGTGGCACAGCTATTTAGATGGATTCAAAAATCCTTCAAAATGGACCGCAGTATTTCATTTTGTTGCTTTAATCAAAACTTGGTCACTCTTGGTTGAAGGCTGAGACTCAGGACACTCTTCCAACATAGCCCAAGACAATTCTCCAAACAAGACCATAGCAATGAGTCATGGATGAAGCTGTACTCAGTTCACAGAAGATCCATTGAAAATCCTCATCAAAGCATTCAACAAAGACCTCACTCAGGTTATACTTCCAAGAAAAAGCTTGCTTTAGAAGTGGACATTGAAGAGTCTAGAATCCTGATTTGGTTTCAGAATTGAAGAACTAGGTACTAAGTTCAGAAAAGGCCAGAACCCAAGGAGGATGTAGAAACAAGTCAACACCAAGATCACTCTGTGGAGGAGATTCAAAGTAGAAAAGACAGTGTCCTACCAGTTATACTTCCTCCCAGTTGCACACCCTCATTGTGGCACTGGGAATAACTCATATCCTGGCATGGAGTCTACAGAGCAACTTGCTAAGGAAATTTGGGTTCCAGAGTCAAGAGTCCAAATTTGTTTTCAAAATTGAAGACCTAGATTCCATGTTCAAAGAAAAAGAGAACATAATGAGCCTCTAGAACAGAAAAAAAAAAAAACAAAACAGGGACAAGATCTCTGACACGAGGCAGTTCAATGTACAGAGTGCATCAATCTAATTAGCAATGGTCTTATTTCTCTGAAGCCAGAACAGGATGGACCAAGAAACAAAGCACTGTATTTGATGTTATTAAACTGGGATCCAACTTTCACTCCTCTTGGGAACATGCTCTTCTAAATGTACTTCAGTTTCTCCAGAAGTGGAGTCTCTGGAGACAATCAATAGGACTTTAGGAGGCAGAGAGGCATAAGGCACCACACAGCCTTACCATGGATCCCAGCTCCACAGTTCAGCATATGTCAAGGACCATGAAAATGAACTTATTCATAAAATTAAAAAAAGACATGGCCAACATCTTACCAACATCAGTAGATATATTATTAAAAGTATAAAAACAATCACTTTAAAATAGAGATAATTTGGCTGTTTATATAGTATCTTTTCTTATATTTCTCCTTTTGATATTCACCACATTTCTTTAAGGAGGCATGGAAAATATTATGTTCTCAATTTTTATAGGAGGGAAAATGAGACCTATAGGGATTATTGACTTTTCCAACATCACATGAGTGGTGGGTAGCATATAGACCTGAGATGGATCTGGAGTATGGAAATTAAAATCATGTAAGCTAGGTGGTATTTATGACCACACCAAGCATCAACAATGTGCTTTTAGACCAGTGGTTCTCAACCTTTCTAATGCCGTGACCCTTTAATATAGTTCCTCATGTTGTGGTGACCCCAAACCATAAAATTATTTTCATTGCTACTTCATAAATGTAATTTTGCTACTGTTATGAATTGTAATGTAAATATCTGTGTTTTCTGATGGTCTTAGGCGACCCACAGGTTGAGAACCACTACTGTAGAGCCAGCAGTTCTGCTGTAGAGTCTAAATATCAGAAAACAAAGATATTTGCGCAACAGTAGAAGGTTGAGAACCACTGTTTTAGACAGTGTCATATGTAAAAAAGGGGCATTGGAATAAGATAAACTCCAAGGTTCCCACTTACTGTCTGAAATTCTCTTGCCTCTCCATACCACAGGTTGTCTGGCACACTCCTTACTTTTTGCCTGACAGGTAAGGGGTAAAATAAAGCGAATTTGTGGGCTATAGGAAAACCTTCCGATACCTTGGTGCGAGTCTCTAGGGTGGTAACATTACACTTTAGCTGCTATAAGACACCTATCTGCCAAGTTACTTTCACAAGCTTTAGACCCTTGGATGCATTTTGATTTGGGGTTTGGAATTTGAGATTATGATTATGTTTATACATACCTCTGTTGTTTCACTGTGGTATGAAATAATGAAGGTGGCCTTATGAATTTTAACAACCTATGGGTAGAAAATTGAGCAGGAATGGTGAGGACTCCTTATTTTATAAAGTATAAGTTAGGGATCGGTTAGATTTTCTTTTTGAACTTTCAAAGTATAGAGTTAAACTCAAAATTAGATCTCATATTGATCATAAGGCTCTTGAAAAAGCAAAATTGTATTACATGATTATTGTAGACAACTTATAAATAAAGTAAATTACACAGGCAATTGCCTATAATATCTCAAAGATAACTGCTGTTAAAATTTTGTTAAGATTTCCTGGAATGTTTCTATGTACCTATTCATATTTGAAAACAAATTCAAATTGATATTGATTTATAAACCTCTTTTGTTGACAACAGTGAGCTTTTTATTTCACTAAATATTCTTTTAAAAAGGATTTGATTTGAATGTAGATTTAGGAATCACCCAATGTTCTAGTGTGTGAATGCATCAAAATTCATTTAACCTATTTTCTACTGTTGGGAGTATGAAATGCCAACTTCTGGTAATATAAAACCATATGTGAAAATATCCTCTTCTAGAATTCCTTGACAAGGAGTGCATTAGATGTAAGTCTGGTTTATCAAACAGAGAAAATTAAAGCTGGAATTCCTTTTGACAGTACCGGCAACCCTATTGGAAATTTATGAGAAAATTACAAACTATACACATACTATGGTTATTCAAAATGGTAACACTAAAGGTTTAGGGTGTGCTTCTCCACTGTGGCTATCATGGGGTTTGTTGCTATGCTTTTGGATTTTTCACACAGTCAATGTCTTACGTAAACATCAAAGCAGTGGACTCACTTTTATCTTCTGTTGATTCTCCTTTAGCCTGATGAAGTCCTCCGATATCGACCAGGATTTATTTACAGACAGTTACTGCAAGGTGTGCAGTGCACAACTGATATCTGAATCTCAGCGCGTGGCCCATTACGAGGTAAGGACTGCTTTTCCCACTCCGTGTTTCCAAGAGAAGAGTAGGTCGTGGTTGTACGACTTGAGGGTTCCCCTTTCTGTAGTTGGGAAGATTTTAAGAGCCACAGGGCTTGTACCTTTGTAGTCTGAGCTCAGGCCAGGAGCAATGTGGGGATGTGGCATTGGGAGTGAGGGCTTGGGGAAATCATTCTCAGCCCCTGGCTGCTTCCTGGATTGTGTTTCTTTCCTTTTCTTTGTACCTTGGCCCCTTAAGACTCAGTGGGTTTTCTCTGCTTGTTAAATCTGTCATTGCTCATCCCTGAAGTTCTTTGCAGGGACACAAGGCATTAGTGCCAGCTTCTCTTTTCTTCAATGACCCTGAAGATAAGCTTGAGGCCCTTTGTTCCTCGCTGCAGGGAAACATGGCAACATCCTGGCTCAGGACCAAACTCCTTCCACCTGGTGGCTGCTGCCCTAAATGTGTTTATCAGCTGAAAGACTTCCCCTGTGGAGTTATAACAAAGTTTTAAAGCCAAACTACTCCTGAAGGACATAATTCAGTGCCTTTGGCTCTTTAGGGTGGAAGTACAAATGGCTGCTCGAAGCTCTCTTGGGAAGAAAAGATGAGAGAAGAGAGGGTGCCCAGTGCCTGAGGAGGGAACAAGGGGCCATGCATGAAAAAAAGGGGAAGCTAGGCTCCCAGATGCCTAGTGCTGCCCAGGACATGTTTGTTTTTAAAGAGAACATATACCAGTGGGAACGTGTTTTTTCTTTCTTTTTTTTGTTTCTAAATTATATTTATTGGAATGACCCTGATTAATAAGTTTATATGATTGTAAGTGTGCATTTTTATGGTATATAATCTGTATATTGTATTTTGCTCCCACCACCAAAAGTCAAATCATCTTCCATCATCATATATTTGGTCCTCTTTTCCCTTTCCTATTCTCTTTTCCTCTTCCCTCTGGTAATCACCATACTGTTGTCTATGTCTGTGATTTTCAGTTTTATATCCCACATATGAGTGAAATGATGTGGTTCTTGGCTTTTCCTGAATGACTCATTTTGTTTAGCATAACATTCTCAAGGTCCATCTATGTTGTTGCAAATTTACTCTTCTTATGGCTGTGAAAATAGGGGTGCGTATACCTTTGCGAATAAATGTTTTCAAAAATTTTGGGTAAATACCCAGAAGAGGGATTGCTGGATCATATGGTAATTCTGTTCTTCTTCCTCTTCTTTTCCTTCCTCTTCTTTTCCTTCCTCCTCCTCCTCCTCCTCCTCCTCCTCCTCCTCTTCTTCTTCTTCTTCTTCTTCTTCTTCTTCTTCTTCTTTAAAAATATTTTTTGATTTTTTACAGAGAGGAAGGGAGAGGGATAGAGAGCTAGAAACATTGATGAGAGAGAAACATCAACCAGCTGCTTCCTGCACAGCCCCCACTGGGGATGTGCCTGCAGCCAAGGTACTGTATATGCCCTTGAACGGAATTAAACTCGGGACCTTCCAGTCCATAGGCCAACGCTCTATCCACTGAGCAAAACCAGTTCTGGCAGAAATTCTATTCTTATTGTTTGAGGAACCTCCATGTTGTTTTCCCTTGTGGCTGTACCAGTTTATATTCCCACCAGCAGTGAATGAGGGCTCCCTTTTCTTCACAGCCTCTCTAGCACTTGTTATTACTTGTCTTATTGATAATAGCCATTCTAACAGGTTTGAAGTAGTATCTCTTTGTAGTTTTGAGCTGCATTTCCCTAATGGCTAGTGAGGTTGAACATCTTTTTGTAAATCTGTTGGCCATTTGTATGTCTTCTTGGGAAAAGTCTCAGTTTAGGTCTCTTGCCATTTTTTAATAGGATTGTTTGTTTGTCTGTTGCTGAGTTGTAGAAATTCTTTATATATTTTGGATATTAATCCTTTGTCAGGACTGTTGTTTGCAAATTCTTCTCCCATTAGGTTGGTTGCCTTTTTGTTTTGTTGGAAGTTTCTTTTGTTGTAGAAGCTTTTTAATTTGATATAGTTTCATTCATTTATTTTTGCCTTACTCCCTTTGCGTTTAAGGTCAAATTCATAAAAACTTTTCTAAGACCAAGGTCCACAAGATTAGTACCTATGTTTTCTTCTATGTCATTTATTGTTTCAGGTCTTATATTTAGGTCTTTGATCCATTTTGAGTTCATTTTTATATGTGGGGACAAACTATAATCTAGTTTTATTTTTTTGCATGTGGCTTTCCAACTTTCCCAGAACCATTTAGTTTTCAAGTGTAATATAATGTGTATGTAATTTTAGATTGGATAGCTTAGACAGAAATTTTTATTTTGTCTGATGAGCTTGACAAATGCTAGTTGTCACTGATACTCATAAAACTCATCTGAGCCTCAGAATCCTCTGTGCACAATGATAATAATAATAATAATAACATGCACATTTACAAACCCAGAATCACGATAAGCTGACCTTATGTACCCCTCAGGGTTATGGGCAACCCAGTGAGACCTATTGAAATAGTATTTGTGCGAATGCTTTGGAAGCTGTAAAGTGTGCCAACATGCAAAATTATATTGTTTTTCATTATTAACTCTGTTGTAGTAATATTTTGTTGAAGGCAAATAAAAGTTGCTCTTTGGAGAAAACTAAAAATCTAACATCTATGAAAAAAGCATATTCTTTTGTCAATAGACAATTGAATGTTAGAAGTAAGTGTGTATTCTAAAGAATTATCTATTATGGACGATATCCATCTTTTGAAATTAAGAACTTTCTAATTTCTGTGGATATTGCTTTATAAACACACATGGTTTTATTCTTTTGATTTCCCCCAATTGAGCAAAATCAGGAAATTTGTCTTCTCTTCGAAATTCCATAGCTTATTTAATAGTTCCTTATGTTCTCCCTTTACTAGACATTTTATGTTCATATTTAATCATTTCACTAGATTCTTGAGTACAGAAACAGAATCTTATTCATTTGATCTTCTGTAATTCCTGGAGTTGTGCCTGTTCGCCATAGATACACAGTCAGTATTTGTTTATAAAAATACCCCAGTGACAATGTCCAGCCCTGCTTTGTCATTGCCTGGGATAAAAAAAAAGTCATGTTAGAAAATTGAAGAAAACAAAAAACAAAGAAAAAATATCTTAGCTGCTCAGTGAAGAGTTTGGTTATTGGAACTCAAGTTTTCTTGTCACCACACTGTACTCTTTATAAGTTTTTAGAGGATGTGTTAGTATTTGTTTCATGTATCAGGGATGAGAAGAAGAAAAGAAAGCAATTACAATAGATCTGCAATTAACAATGTTCCACATCATTAAAACAACATTAAATGCATTCCCATTAACCATGATGGGAACTCTGAATGATGTTTCACTCCCCGCCTCCTGGCAGAGGTGAGGCACTTCCTTCAGTGAGAAATGGCATGTGTGTTTTTGCTGCAAAGCTGCCTTGCATGTGCAAAGGGCACAGTCAGGACTGTGGCCACCTCATGAGATGCAGCTGGTCTCCCAGTTTCAGTTAGGAGACTTCCAAGGACTTCTTCATCTCTAAAAGGATGACTTCCATTAGATAATTTTAAAGACCATTTGAGAACTGACACTCTAGTCTATTAATCTCTCCCCTCCCTCCACCACATCCTCTCTGCTAAAATTGCACACAGAGTGGGTCTCTAGGAGTCCAAAGTCCCACTCAAATGACTGAAAATGGCATATTTATTCTCAATTCTCTATCACTTGCTGTATTGCGTTAGAATGATTTTATTCTTCAGTTCAACCACGTAATATTCGTAGCTTCCCTAGGGAGCAAATCATTGACAAGCTACTGTGTATTTTCTGCATGTCCAGAGCTATTAGTGCTAGTTATGACAGGGAGTTTTCATACTACTTCTGTCTGAGAAATAGTCTCTGCCCCCAAGAAGATTATAAATTCATTAGAAGGAAAAGCCACAAATAATTTAGTGTGATATAAATATGTGTGTGATACTGAGAACATCATCTGTAGAATTCTGCTGCCTGCTGATTTACTTTGTTATAAACAGAATGTTAGTTCTTTGGCTTTCTGATATATAATACATTGTGCTGTTAACTTCTTATATTAGCTGCATACTCCAAATTCAAAAATGTGAGTCATCACTAAGAGCTATTATGATCAAGAAATATTTGGGGAATATCATGAATTTTTTAGGCCTCAATGGATGGGTTAGGTATAGGGGTTGCTGGAAAGAGAGGTCTTGATATCTCCAAGAAACACCAAGGAGGCTGGTTGTCTGGACTGGAGGATTTGTGTAGGGAAGGGAGGGAATAGGAGCATGCATAGATAGGGTGGGGTCAGGGCATAAAGAGAAGGGGTGTTTGGCTTATTTTGAGTTTTTTAGGTATGTGGAGCATCCTATATAATACAAGGGTAATATGCAAATCAACTGAACAGTGGAACAATCAGTCCCTATGTCCTGCTCTGACCACCAAGGGTAGACATTCAACGCAGGAGCTGCCCCCTGGTGGTCAGTGCTCTCCTACAGGAGGAGCACCACTCAGCCAGGAACCCAGAAGCTGGGGTAACAGCTGATGAGTGCATTGGTGGTGGCGGGAGCCTCTCCCGCTTCCATGGTAGCACTAAGGATGTCTGATGGACATCCCCTGGAGGGCTCTCGGATGGTTGAGGGCTCCAGTTCTGTGAGAGAGTGCAGGCCAGGCTGAAGGACCATGTATGCACGAATCTCATGCACTGGGCCTCTAGTAAGAGTATAATTGAGCATTTCTGAACGATAGTCCATTGTTTGTGGTCTAGGTGTATTGTGGAAAGAACAGCTTTTGATATTACTTGTGCCATGAGACTAGTGTGTCAGTTCTCCAGAGCAGGAGAGAAAAACATAGCAGATGGGTTAATGGCTAATCGCTGCATGCCCCATTTAAAAGGCTGAACCTTTGTATAGGACAGAAAAACATAATATATATCTAATGGACCAAACCCTTTCATGCTATACTTAAAAAAATCTCTCTCTCTTTTATATATTGTATATATAGTCCTGAGGTTGAAAAAAAAAAAAAACCAAGGGAAATGTCAGGCATTATTATTTTCTTCTACTTGCTAAGCGTTGCTAACGTGTTAATGTTTTGGTGGAAACTATAATTAGATGTTACCTTGCTCACTGGGTGAATAATCTGCATTTATAAAACAAGTAGACAGAAATATAGAGGGGAAAAGCAGGCTTTCAAATAAGAATGCCTGTGCCTGGCCAGTGTAGCTCAGTGGTTGATTACTGACCCATTGACCAGGTGGTCACTGGTTTGATGCCTGGTCAGTGCACATACCCAAGTTGCAGGCTCGATCTCCAGTAGGGGGTGTGCAGGAGACAGCCCTTTGATGTTTCTCTCTCATTGACGTTTCTCTCTATATATCCTTTCCTTCTTCTCTCCCTGAAATAAATAAAATTTTTAAAAAAAGAATGTTTGAATGGTAGAGAAGCATTGATCAGAGATGCTCAAACCTCAGAGGGAAGGTAGGGTAAGGTAGGGGTGAGGGGGAGAGATCAACCAAAGGACTTGCATGCACACATATAAGCATAACCAATGGACGCAGACACCAGGGGGGTTAGGGCATGAACGGGAGTGGGGTGGGGGCAATGGGGTATGTAATACCTTTATCAATAAAGGAAAAAAAAAAAAAGAATGCCTGAATGTTATAGAGGTTAGGCAGTGAGGTCACTTGAGTAGTTTGCTGTAGTTTCAAGTGCTAAAGAATAAATTTTTGTAAAGGGAAAGTGTTGATTGCATGAATGAAAGAGTAAATTTGTGGCATGTAGGAAGAAGAGGCTTTGTACAGGAAAGACCATGCAAAATGAACCCAAAAGGTCAGGGAATTTTTTTTTTTTTTTTTTTTTTTTTTGTGTGTGTGTGTGTGTGTGTGTGCGTGTATGTGTGAAGCTGAAGGAAGCAGGTGAATGAGCAGATCTAGAAGAAAAGAGAATATTCTTGTTAGGCAGGCCCAATGAAGCCAGCCATAAATGTGCCTGCCCCTTTTGCTGGCCCCTTTCTTATAAAGCCTAACATCCCCTGAGTTTCTGTGCCATGTGTGGAACTAATTGTTTCTCATGAAATCAGTGGCTCAGTTATCCCGGCACCTCCGAAAAGGACTGTAAGCTTCCTGAGGGTGGGCAGGATTGATGCACTGAGTTTTTTCATTTATTTCCACAGCACCCACTATAGAGCTTTGCCATGGTTGTTGCTCATTGAAACTTGGAGGTTTATGAAGAGTCTGGGGATTAGACCAGTGGAGGAAAGCAGTGGGTCAAATTTAATGGAAGCATCGATGGGCCAGAAGATGCATTGGTATACATTAGAAGTCAATCTGTACTTGGGAGCTGACCTTGAAGGTATACGTGATGGTTTTGTAGTTATTGGAAAGGCAGTTCTCTAACCTGATGAGAAATCCTTCCCACATTTCTGAATGTTGAAGTAATGTCAATCCTGGTAAATGAACCTCATTAGCTCTCCAGGGAATGGCAGACTCCAGGATTGTTCCCTTGTAGCAGCAAGCACATTGGGCCTCCTGAACTTGGTTTTTTCTCTTTCACTTGTTTCCCTTGCCTTCCAAAAGGACTTTAGCCTCATCCAGCTTTCTTTTTAATGCAGGAGAATAGGCCAAGTGCATTCTCTGGTCTCTTTACTACCAGATGGGGTATAAGTACATTATAGGTAGAAACAGGGTGAAAATTCAGGTACCCAACATGTGCTGATTAAAGTGTCATAACTTTCTGGAACTTTAATGGTTTAAATGTCTTCTTTCCCTTGGTCTCTCACACCTTCCTCTCAACTTTGCCTTTTTCTTTTTCTTTTTTTTTCTAACTGACTGAGTAAACATATAGACTGTACACCTCCTTTCCCATGTATGAGAATTGTGTTTATAAACACAATTTGTGGTTCTCCAGCTCATTAGTCCTGCCAGGGACTACATTAAATGGACTTGAGTACTGTCAGGGCTCATTGAGTCCACACCTATTCTGGGTAGAGCAGGTATATGCTACTGGAGATGAAGTATTAACTGGGTGAGAACAGTAACAGATCTTTATAGCAGGATTCCTGTAATGATACCTTCTTCACATTGTACAGTAAAAATTGCTGATTTAGTATTTTTTAAATCTCTTGTAGCCCAGCCAGTGTGGGTCAGTAGTTGAGTGTTGAACCATGCACCAAGAGGCCACCAGTTTTATTCCCGGTCAAGGCACATGCCTGAGTTGCAGGCTTGATTCCTGGGCCTGCAGAAGGCAGCTGATTGACATTTCTCTTTCTTTCTCCCTCTCCATTCCTGTGTCTCTAACAATCAATAAAAACACATTTTAAAGAAATCTCTTGCAATCATGACATGCTTAACTTCTTCCAGATGCTATTAATATAATTTTTGGTGTATTTGTCCAGCCTAAAGCAATTCTTGTTACCCTTCATGATGTCAGAGGACTTCAATCTATTTCTAGTTGGCCTAAAGGTTGTGGGTTATTGGTAAGCTGATTAACAATCTATTTCTGATTTCCTCTTTTTCTAGATAATTTCATTAAAGAATCTTGAGCATCTATAAATTTTGTAGCTATTCTTAAATATTCTGTTGTTTTATTTTAGCAGGTCTAATCATTTTACCTTTTATCAGTTATTATTAGTCAAAATAGTTCATTGCAACATAAAAATGAGTGGTTCATAAAGAGGGTTCAGTGAAGTAAACAACATTAAACTGAAGAACACAGTCAACTTGAGACAATCTACACTTTGGCTAAGAGCATTTGTCAGATGGTATGTGTGTTCAATGCTTATTGATTATGAGTGGGTAGAGTATGCTCTGTGTCATGATTTCTCATTTCCTGAGAGCAAATTATGTTTTTCACTGGATTTTTAGGAGTCAGGCCAAATCTTTCCCTTGGCTAGAATTCAATTACACGGTCCCACCTAACTGCATGGGAAGTTGAGAAATGTGTGGGAAAATGAAGTGGGTTGAACAAACACATAGGATCATCTCTGCACCATCTATCCCTCTAGTCACCAAATGCCCATTTCATTTTTTTTCTTCAACCCATAGGGCACACACATCCATTCTTCAAGTTTTACCTACTCACTAATGTGGATGTGATTCATTTTGGTTCAGGAACCTATGAATAAAGAGAAGGATTACCTCTCCTCCCTGTACACTTGAGAGCAGTAGTGGTAACATTTCCCATTCAGAGAAAGGAAGGCAAGAAGACAGAGTAATCACTGCCTCATAGCAAATTTGGTATCTTGTAGGGCACCCGTTGTGTAGATGATCTTTCCGGAAAGTCAGGGAAGTTCCCCCAATAGATTCTGATCTTCCTCTCTGGGAAGGACTTTCTTGTTTATTTTTCTCAGTGAGCCCTGGCTCTGTCCTCTATCTGTACACATTTATTGTGCTTCTTTGTCCATGCTCCTCCATGCCACATCTGAAATAGGTCTTGGGCCCTAGGCAGCCAGCATTTATAGCCCACTTCTTGCCCAAGATTGATTTAAGACTTGCTGCATATTCAAAGCTTTTCTAATCCAAGATCATAACTGCTTTAGTAATATAATCCTCTCAACAAGATAGAATTTGATTAATTTTTTTTTCCTGAAAGCACCATTATGTCATAACCATGCATTTCTTTCATAGTCACACTTTCAAGGCTGTTTATTTTATTGCTTCCTTACCTCTGTACCTCATTCTATTTTTCAGTTTAATGGTGGCCTCCTTGAGGTTATCTAAAAGTAGATGGAAGGACCACATCATTAATCTAAATTTTGCCAAAGGCTGAGCTACAACATATAACTGAAAAGCCTCACCGTGTCTTCAAGGTACAATGTCTTTTAAAATGACATCTCTTATGTTTTGGTGACTGGAAGCAATTGGCATATTGACTTTTCCATCTCTCTAAGACCCAGATTTCAGGAATAACTACTTTGTTTTATTGTCCTCTGCTAATGTGCCAGTTACACATTATGATTCTTTGATTCTTTCATTAAAAAAAGCTGAACAAACATCACTGACAGATAATAAATAACAAACAAAAAACAAAACATGCATCTGTGTGTTCTTTTTGCCCCATCCGTTTGTAGCTCTTTTTAGAACCATAACCATCACCTTGCACAGAACCATCCAGTTCCAGAACTATAAGCTCAGAAGGCAGGTGATCCATCTTCCACAGTGTTAGGGGCAATAGTTTTGCCAGTATTTTGCCACTGTGTAGCCTGGATCTGCTCTATGTGTTCCCTCCCCATTTATTATCCCTCTACCAAGCTAGTGTCAAATATTCAGGTTTTATGTTACGGAGAACCCTAATTTCTAAAACAAAGTAGGCTAACTGTGGTAACAAACAGTCTCAGCATTTTAGAAATAAAAATAAAAGAAATAAAAAATGTATTTCTTGCTCATAGGATAGCCCAATGTGAGTTAGCAGAGGGGGGTTTTGTGCCATATAATTCCTTAAGACCCAAGCTGGCAGATGTTCCCCTGTCTTAGCTCCTGACATAGCTGTGAGTATTAAAATCCAGCTGGTTCCTGGAGGACTGATGGGCAATGTAGATGATCATGCAGGACATTTTAAGGGCTAGACCTGGAAGTGGCAACATTTTACCCATCCACATTCCACTGAGCAGAACTAATCATATGTTTTCTTCTTACTGTATGAGAGACAGGACATGTGGCTTGGCTGGGAGCCAGGAGGAAAGTGGAATAGGTGTGGTGAGCACACAGCGTTGTCTCTGCACTGGCTGTGTGTGACACGGCGGGGGCCATGGCAATTAGGGCCTGCTTTGGGGATGATGAAGATGAGGAGCTGGGACTGAGAAGAAAGAGAAAGAAATGTGATTCCCAGAGGGAGTGATCTTGGCAAATGAACCTTAAAACAACTTTGAAAATCATGTGTCTGGACTACCGCCAAGTTGATGCCTATTTCATTACAGAGCTATGAAGTGGACGTGACATGATAAGGGATAATATGCTAACAAATTGGGATTTTCTCTTTTCCCTAGACTTAATTGGTGAAGCACAAAGATTCCAGTTGGAGTTGGGAGTCCACATACTAAGTGGCATGTATGATTTGTGGGGTTCCTTCTCTGTGCTGTTATTTTTGGGGCCCAGCCTTCCTATCTCTCAAGCCTTGAGCCCTGTGCTGTTGGGTGGTGAATGGCCTGCTTGCTCCTCCTTCAGACGGTCCAAGAGCAATCTCCAAGTGGTCCTCCACCTGTGAGCTGTGTTTGAAGACATGTCTTTGGTATCAGGGTCTTTGAAAGATGAATGTCTGAGAGAAATTTCTCTTTGCCCTCCCTTACAAGAAAAGGTTACTTTCCTGAAAGGCCAGTTCATTACAGTCACTTGATTCTCTGATCATGTTTCCTGCTTTGCTTTATCCACCAAGTTCATGGCCATGTCCCACTACTAGACAGGATTCTGTGTACACACTTACCGTATTCACCTTGTCTCTGGATTTTACTTACCTTCCCTGTTTTATTTTAAAACCATTCTCTCTCAATTATTTATTTTAGTCTTTTGCATTAGGTGTAGATACATTCTGTTATCTCTTTCAAGTCTTAGAAGAAAATAATGGGGTAAAAATATTTAATCCTTTTATTTTAACAATTTTTGAAGAGGCAGTAAATTCATGTGATACAAAATTCAAAAAGTATAAAACAATGTATATTTTGTATACTCTCACCTATTCTTGTTTCTAAAGTACCCAGTTCTCCTTCTCAGGTGAAATTCATGTTTGAAATAGTCTCTGCATATAGACACAATTTAATTTTCTCATTAACATATTTTTTAAAAATGGCGACAACTATGTCCTCCATTTTTATTTAATTGTGGTATAGATTGTCACTAATTTATAAAGACATGTTTATTGAATTGACACATAACTTCTTGGTAGCCTTGAATAAACTCTGTTAGAAAAAAGACTTTTTCCCTGTGAACACTTGTTTAGTGAAGCACACTTCCGTTGCATTTCAGATCCCGGCCTGTACTGATTGGTGATTGACAAAGACCTTTTATCTTCCAGCTCTCCATTCCCAGCATCCACTTGAAGACATATGCATTTCTGGCCTTGCTGTTACTGAGCCATCTGGGCTTGCGGATTTTTTTATTTTTTTTTTTAAAGATATTAGCACACGGATTCTTAAAAGCTAATGACCTAAGTAGTGGGTTTGTGTTCATCTAAGCCATGTGTCTTTGCCTACTTGTCTTCTGATGTTTGGAGAAGGTGTTGAGGACAGCGTGTTCTTCCCCTTTGTGATGTGAAAATTGAATTGGTTTCTTTAGGCTTTTCCTGAGATGATTTAATTTTGAGTAGAATTTTCCTAACTCTGAATTCCATCAGTTTCCCCGAGGACCACATACCGTATTTTTCGGACCATAAGACGCTCCGGACCATAAGACGCACCAGTTTTTAGAGAAGGGAAATGAAGAAAAAAAGATTCTGAAACAAATAGTGTCCTAAAATATTTTATGTGCATTAAAACCCAACATCACAGTCATAAACACATGTAATCAACCCAGTAAAGTAAACAGCAGCATTTAGAACTATTTTAGAGCCGGGCAAGCACACAGAGACCACACAGAGCCGGGCAAGTAAAAAAAATTTTTTTTAAAAGTATATGTGTAGCTATATTTGGACCATAAGACGCAGGGACTTCCCCCCCCCCCCCCCACACTTCTGGGGGGAAAAAAGTGCGTCTTATGGTCTGAAAAATACGGTAAATAAATAATTGCACCTACTCAGGAAGTCTCCATGTGTCCCTTTTTGTGCCAAAGCTCTTTGCCCAGTCCTTCAGCTCTCTTTGGCCTCTGGGATGGTTTTTGGAAACACAATGCCAGCTGCTGGTCAGGCTCTTATGTCTTCTCTCTATTAATTCAAATATGGAAAGAGGTCTTTCTTTACCTTGAAAAACCTACAAGCAGTTTGAAAATTTTATATTGATATTATACCAAGAAAATAGGAAACAATAGAACAAAATTCTCTTTTATCCCTGCCACACATATTCCTTCTCCCTTTCTGGCCTCGTAGTCATGAACTTTGCCCCTGAATTGAGAAGTTTCCCTGTCTTCTGGTTCAAGAAATGAAGCCTACTCATTCCTGCTTTCATTAGTTCCTTGTAGCTACTAACTTACTGTTAATAAGGCTATTTTCTGAAAATGAAACTTCTCCAGGTTTGGCTCTAAATAGTTTACCTTATTTTCTTGCCCTGTTTTCTGCGGCCCTAAAGCCAAGCTTCCATGTTTAATGTGGGGAGCCCTACAGGGTACTATAACTTGCTCTAAAAGCAGGGGTGGGGCCTCAAAATCATTTGATCTGGCCCTTCCAAAGCATTAGGAATGAGTTAATTAGCCATCACAGGCTAACTTTTATGCTGAGAATTTTGTATGGCCCATGAATGATGTTATGAATATCCAAATGGCCCCTGGCAGAATAAAGCTTTCCCACCCCTGATGTAAAGCTTCAAAGCAACATGTTCTTTTTCCACTTCATGGAAAAGTTCATTCTTTTTTTTTTTTTCCTTCTTTTTTTTTTTTGGCTCACTTGATAAATTTCTCATTTCCTTTCTGAGCAGTGAATCCCCTCTTAGCTTATCCTCAGAGCAGGCAGAGCAGGCCTGAGTTATGAAAAGAGCTTTGGATGTGTGTGCTCCAGGTTAGAAGGCCTGGGTGATAAGTACAATCTTAGCTAAGTCACTCACCCCATTCCAGAGGTTAGTTCTTCCTTCTATAACATGAGAAGATTGGGGTCTTCTTTCCATTTATGCCTACTCCTCATGCTCATCCTTTCTCACAGGCAAGCATTCATTATTTCTATACAGTTCTTTAACATGTGCATTGCTTTGTGGACATGTATAATTTGAAATAATACTTACTTTAGTTTTAGACTTACTGAAAAGTTAAAAACATAGTACAGCATTTCTAAGTACCCTGACCCAGTTTCCCCTACTGTTCACATCTTGCATTAGTATGGTTCATTTGTCAGAGCTAATGGACCAACATTGATACATTATTATGTAACATACATTTTAAAGGATGATGCTTGTACTTGACTCAGATTTCCTTAATGTTGCCAAATGTCCTTTTCTGTTTGAGGTTCCCACCCTGGATTCTACACAACATTTAGCCTTTAGGTCTTCTGAGGCTCCTCTATCTAGACTGTGACAATTTCTCAGACTTTGTTGTTTTTGATGACATTGAAAATTTTCAGGATTACTGGTCAGGTATTTAGTAGAATGGCCCCAATGGAGATTTGTTTGATTTATTATTATTATTATTATTATTATTATTATTAGGCTGAGGTTCTGCATTTTTAGAGGGGAAGATCACAGCTAAAATGCTATTCTGGCCACATCATAGGAAGGGTACTGTTATCAATATGACTAATCACTGCTGATGTTGACTGATCTTGATCTTCTAGCTTTTGATAGTGTTTGCCAGGTTTTTCCACTGCAAATGTATATTTTCCGCCTTTCCATATTGTACTCTTTGGAAGGCAGTCATTATGCACAGAGTAGACATGTATCTTTAATGTTTATAAATGGTGTTATGATGTGAATCTCATTCTTATCTTGCTATTTCATTCAGCAGAATGTTTCTAAGAACCATCCTACACCTGTGTCTAATCTCGTGCCTCCAAAATGCTGCACCACCTTCCATAGTGAGCATCTGTCATAGTTTGATTTTTCTCCATCACTTCTGGGGTGAATAGCTAAATTGCTTCCAGAGCCCGACTAACCAAAGCAGTGCTGTGACAAATATCCTTAAACATGTTTCCTAAATAACCTGTGTGAGAATTTACCTAATATGGGTATACACATGAGAGTGGAACTTGTGCATCATAAGCCAAATTTATTTGACTAAGCCTTGCTCAGAAGAGGGTTGGTACATGAGGATTCCATACTCACAGCTCTACCAAATAGATGCCTTTGTTTGTCTTTCTCATTTTTTTCTAATGTATCTGATATTGGTATATTGTTATTCTCTAACTAGAGGCCCCGTGCATAAATTCATTTACCCATGAGGTCCCTTGGCCTGACCTCTGGTATCGGGCCAAAACCAGCTCTCTGACACCCCTCAAGGGGTTCCAGATTGCAAGACCAGGTTAAGGGACCTCACTGATGCATGATTGAGGATGGGGAGGGGCAAGGGAGGTTGGCCAGCCAAAGAGGGACCAAGAGAGGGCTCCATGGCATGCCTGGCCCATCTTGCTCAGTTCTAATTGGCCAGATCCCAGCAGCAAGCTAACCTACCAGTTGGAGAGTCTGCCCCCTGGTGGCCAGTGCACATCATAATGAGGAGAGGTTGAGAAGCCTTAGCATGCCATTAGCATATTACACCTTGATTGGTTGAACAAATGACTGGCTGACCAGACACTTAGCATATCAGGCTTTTAGTATATTGGAAGGGTTATTATTAAGGTTTAGATGACATTTTTAATAGTTATCCTTTTGTTTTCCTTTTCCTTTTGGTCATATCTGCTCATGTACTTTGTTTCTTTCTATTCTATTTTTCTTTTTGATTTTCTTATATACTCTATGTTGGATTTAGACATTGGAAATATCTTCTCCCATTCCATTATCTTCTTATTAATCTGTTCATGATGGCCTTTGATAATTTTATTTGTTAAATTTGTTAATTTATGTAATAAATTTAATAAACTTTGCCTTACAATATTAACAATTTCTTCCTATTGATAGATCAAATGTATATTTGATATTATAATTAAATATACTAGATTTTATTAATTTAATACTTGTAATTATCTTTTACTCTGCCTGGAATTTATCTTTATATATTGTATAAGGTAGACCACTTAGATTTTCCTTCATAGAGTTTTCCTATCACCATCTATAATCCATTGTTTCTTCATAATTTGTGATGTCATCTTTACCATATTTTAATTTTCCACATCTACTTTGATTCTGAATCAGACCTTTTTATTCTGTTCCATAACTCTTATGTTTTTACCTAGGCCAGCCCATACTTTGTTTATTGCTAGGTCTTGCTGTTATATCTTAATATGTGAGAATGACAAGTCTCATAACTTTCCTGTTCTATTGCAGAGTTGACTTAGCTATTTTTACAGTATATACTTTTGTCTTCATAAAGATGCTTGAGTCCATTAACAAATGTAGTTGAAATTTTATTGGAATTCCATTAAATTTAAGAATTAACCTGAGGAGAATTGATATTTTTATAATACCAAGTCATCTTATCCCAAAGCAGGAATATCTATCCATTTATTCAATGCTAACCCACTTTCTACATTAAATTTCATGAAAATGTAATTTAATAAACATAAAACACATGAGCACAAATATAATTTCTGTATAATTTAGTTTTTAATGATGTATTTCTTTCTTCCTATTCTTTTACTAAGGCTTAATCATTACTCTTTAAATAAACCACAATCACATCGAGGACAAGGGCTGTGATTTTAGTTTCTTTCTTCTTTTGCATTATCTTTGAACTTAGAGGGACATCATAAAGAGCACTTAAAAAAATTAATTGATATTCAGAAAAAATCCTATTGAAGGTTATTTTCTCTGGCCTTCTCTTTTACATTTTAGTATTTTTTTTCTCTCTCTCTTTACTGACTTGCTTGCCTCTTCCGTCTGTTTTTCTTATTGCCTCCCCTGGATGAAAATGCATAATGTGGCCATGGAACAGTAGTTCACACCTATCTTCATTTATCCAGTGAGGTGAAGCACTTTTCTTTTTTTTTTCCTTGCAATTTGTTGCATTTCTTTTGGGGATGAGCAATGAAACTGAAAACTCAGCTGTGTCAATGAGTCAAGGTGAGTCTTCAGCTTTATACAACTGCATTCCCAGCCATTAGAAAGATGTTAACATTTATTGCCAAGCTGTTTCCTAAATATCCCATAATAAGAAGCCAAAATATGCTCTCTTTTTTTTCTCTCCCAATTTCACCCTTAAGCTGCATATTCATTACCACATTTTCTTTGCAAAGTGCTGTAACATTCTTTATTGAAACCTTTATTGTTTCAGGTGCTCCCATAGTAGCCTCCTTCGATCTAAAGAAGAAACACATAACCATTATATTTTCTTGAAGGAAAGTGTCACAGGGGATGTTATTTTGCTAGTGACATGTCTAACCCCTGCCCTATGGGCTGTTACTGCCTTGCGTCTGCTTTCCAATCTATATAATTATGATGATCCAGAGACATGATTTAACCTGCCCTCTATCAGATCCATATAATAGTAATCTATATAATGAGGTTTTCCTATTTTAAAAGCTCTTTTCATCTGTTATTGTTGCTGTGGAAAGAATCAATCAAGTCAGTTTGCTTTGGGACTATATGTACTGGGAAGGCAAGACCATACTTGGAGGAGAAAATTAAAAGTCTAATGCTGAATAAGCTGAGGGCATTGAAAGAGCATCGTACCCTTGGCTCAAGCACTTCAAGAAGCCAAATGTCTTTGGAATGGCTTGGCATGCTCTGAGGAAAGACACTGGAGGGTGGTATTTATGGACTAATCAACATGCTGATTATATAGAGGAGAAAACAAAGTTTGAAGTTAATCTGATATCACTAGGTCTTCATGACATTTTAAATTTTTGTTGAAATGTTTTCTGAGTAAAAAAAAAAAGGCAAAGTAATATTTACCACATTAGCACCTTAAAGACCAAGTAGTGTTTGCTCAGTAAAGCCGTCTTGTAGCTAAAATATTAATGTGGCAGATGAACATTCTCCATTTAATAAAAATAAAGAGCCATGTTGGGGTTGGGTCATAGGGTCCAGGGTGATCTCTTAAATCTTTGACAAACATGGAACACCTAGAGTATGATTGCTTCACTACCAGGCATGCTCAGACTTTTAGGCTTAATTCCAGAATTCATGAGGGTCTTATCTGGCCTTCTGGGGACATTCATCTGGAAAACTGCAAGTGTCTTCAGCTTATTTTTGTGACACTGGTCTATAGAAGGACACACTTGCTAGTGTTCTTACATTTGGGTCAGCCAAGTAGTACAGCTTTCTCTGGGTGACCTGCAGGTATTTCTGAGCATTTTCTTCCAAGTTAGGAGCATGGTGATGGATATCTCTGATGTTTGCCTGCATTTATTCTCCCAACATATTTTTGAAACATCTATACTGTGTAACTACACCATAATAGATGCATTGTTTTCCTTCTCTGTAGGGAAACCTAGATGAAAAAGACAAAGATCTTGTACTCATTTAGGACGGGGAGTTAAGACAGGAGCAGGAATGACAACCATACAAATGAGACGGGTATAAGTAGTGTTAGAGAAGCGTAGGTATGTGCTATTCATCATGAAGATTTAGGATGACGTAGTTAGAAAGAAAAATTAGTTTGACTTATTCTTCTCAATTCTTTTTAAAAAAAAAAACTATAAACAAAGTCATTTACTTTCTGTCACTGATGAATTTTGCAAGTCACAACATCATACATCAAACAAATGAAATACTTGAGAATAATGTGTAAATAGAAACTCTAAATAGGATTTTTGTGATTATTAAGATCATATATACTTTTGTGTCTATGAGTATTTTTCTTTCTTAATACCTTACCTTTTTTTTTTACCCAGCTCTGCATTACCCTCCTTCCGAGAGCTGTCAGTCTGTTTTTATGTGTCTGTTTCTATTTTGTTAGGCTTTCTTGTTGATTAGATTCCACATATGAGTGAAATCATGTGGTATTTATCTTTCTCTGACTGACTTATTTCACTTAGCATAATACTCCCCAGGTCCATCTATGCTGTTGCAAAGGGTAATCTTTTCTTTTTTTATGGCCAAGTACTATTCCATTGTGTAAATATACTACTTTTTTTTTTTTAATCCACTCATCTACTGATGGACACTTGAGCTGCTTCCAAATCTTGGCTATTATATATAAATGCTGCAACGAACATAGGGGTGCATATGTTCTTTTGGGTTAGTATTTTTATTTCTTCAGATAAATTCCCAGAAGTGGAATTTCTGGGTCATAAGGAAGTTCCTTTTTTTATTTTTATTTTTTAAGATATCTCCCTATTGTTTTCCACAGTGGCTGAACCAATCTGCATTCCCACCAACAATGCATGAAGGTTCCCTTTTCTCAGCATCCTTGCCAACATTAGTTGGTTGTTGATTTATTTATTGTTCTTTTATAATATATATTTTATTGATTTTTTTTTTTTTTTTACAGAGAGGAAAGGAGAGGGATAGAGAGTAAGAAACATTGATGAAAAAGAAACATCTATCAGTTACCTCCTGCATACCCCCTACTGGAGATGTGCCTACAACTAAGGTACATGCCCTTGACCGGAATCGAAGCTGGAACCCTTCAGTCCTCAGCAGATGCTCTATCCACTGAGCCAAACCAGTCAGAGCAGTTGTTGATTTATTAATACTAGAGGCCTGGTGCATAAAATTCATGCCGTGTGTGTGTGTGTGTGTGTGTGTGTGTGTGTGTGTGTCCTTCAGCCTAGCCTGCACCCTCTCCAATCTGGGACCCCTTGAGGGATGTCTGCCTGCCTTTTTAGGCCCAATCCTTGTGGGCAATTGGACATCCCTCTCACAATCCAGGACTACTTGTCCCAACTGCTTGCCTGCCTGCCTGCCTGATTGCCCCTAACCACTTCTGCCTGCCAGCTTGATTATCCCTTAACCACTCCTCTGCCAGCCTGATCAATGCCTAACTGCTCTTCTGCTGGCCTGATTGCCCCTAACTGTGCTCCCCTGCAGGCCATCTTGTGTCCACAGGGGGGTGGCCATCTTTGACCACATGGGGGTGGCCATCTTGTGTTTTGGAGTGATGGTCAATTTTCATATTATCTCTTTATTATTTAGAATAGCCATTATGACAGGTGTGAAGTGATATCTCATTATGGTTTTAATTTGCATTTCTATGATGATTAGTGATATTGTGCAGCTTTTCAGATATCTATTGGCCATCTATATTTCTTTTGGAGCAAGCATCTATTCAAATTCTTTGCCCATTTTTTAATTGAATTGTTTTTTTTTATGTTGAGTTTTATAAGTTCTTCATAAATTTTGAATGTTAACTTCTTATAAGAGATACCATTGGCTAATATGTTTTGCCATTCAGTGGATTGTCTTTCTTTTGTTGAGGGTTTCCTTTTTTTGTGCAAAAACTTTTAGTTTGATGTAGTCCTATTTGTTTTATTTTTTTGTTTTGTTTTCTTTGCCTGAGGAGATGTATCAGAGAAAATATTTCTACTAGAAAAGCTTGAGATTTACTGCCTATGTTTTCTTCTAGGAGTTTTATGATTTTGAATCTAGCATTTAAGTCTTCAATTTATTTTGAGTGTATTCTTGTGTGTAATGTAAGAAGGTGGTCTAGTTTCATTTTTTTTCATATATCTGTCCAATTTTTCCAGCACCATTTATTGAATAAACTATCTTTAACCCATTGTATATTCTTGCCTCCTTGGTCAAAATATTAATTGACCATTAAGACCTGGACTTATTCCTGGGCTCTTTATTCTGTACCATTGATCTATATGCCTGTTTTATGCCAGTATCATATGTATTGATAACAATGTCCTTATTGCATAGTATGATATCAGGCAGCATGATTCCTCCAACTTTGCTCTTTTTTGTCAAGATTGTTGTGATTATTCATAGTATTTTTTGGTTCCATATACATTTTTGAAATATTTTTTCTAGTTCTGTAAACTATGCCATTGGTATATTGATAGGAATTGCATTGAATTTTTAGATTGCCTTTGGTAATATGGACATTTTATTTATGTTAATTATTCTGATCCATGAACATGGTATATGCTTTCACTTATTCGTATCTTCTTCAGTTTCTTTTTTCAGTATCTTATAATATTCCAAGTATAAATCTTTACATTCTTAGTTAAACTTATTTCTTTTTCTTCTCAATTTAATAAAATTTGAGAATTAAAAAAAAATGTCTTGCCGAAACTGGTTTGGCTCAGTGGATAGAGCATTGGCCTGTGGACTGAAAGATCCCAGATTCGATTCTGGTCAAGGGCATGTACCCTGTTTGCGGGCATATCCCCAGTAGGGGATGTGCAAGAGGCAGCTGATCAATGATTCTCTCTCATTGATGTTTCTAACTCTCTATTCCTCTCCCTTCCTCTCGGTAAAAAATCAATAAAATATATTTTTAAATAAATGTCTTGCCTGGCCAGTGTGGCTCAGTGGTTGAGCATTGATCAATGAACCAGAATGTCATGATTTGATTCACAGTCAGGGCACATGCCCAGTTTGCAGGCTTGATTTTCAGTGTGGGGCATGTACATTTGGAATGGTGGTTCTAAAACTGGGTACATAGATGTAATCTTGGGATTCTAACAATTCTTTTAGACTTCAAATTTTTTAATGATAATTTTAAATGATAATTTAATGATAATATACATATTTTTTCAGGTGTAAAGAGGAAATAGTGTCCTTTTCCATGATAACAAGATATATATTTTTTAATAGAAGGTTAACTTTGATTATTAAGCTACTGTTTCTCAGACAGGAGTCCTCAGATCCTTGAGAATCTGATGACTCCTGTGCAGCCAACCATTGATTCTTTCTCATCATTAATGTTCCTATCAATTGCTCCTTCTTCCTTACTCTCTGAAATCAATAAAAAAAAATATAAAAGCTGTCCTTGTTTTTATCTGTGTAGTAGACCTATATTATAATGTATTTAATAATTAAAAGAGAGAGAGGTGGTTGCTTAACATATAGAACAAAGCTCGGATTATGACAACACATTTTTGAAAATTAAAGTTGCTCAAGGTCACACTTCAGAAAATCCTGCTTTCCTGTACTGATGTCATGTGTGTCATGATGAAAAAAGCATTTATTTGTGTCTTCAGGAAATAAAGACATTTTCAATGCCCTGAATTTGAAATGGAAAGAGACAGTGCTCTGTTTGGTTCCCTAGTGGTTGAGAAGTTTGTAGCTCTGAGAGCCCTGGTGAGTGCTCACACATTGCCTGTGGAAGGTCCGTATGCAAGAATAGACACAGTTATGCAAGTCTGGAATGGTGTTTCTCAAACTTGGTACATGGATATAATCAGATCCTTGAGAATGTTGTTCTCATGGATGCTTGAAAATCTCTTCTTTTATTTATATTTGAGAAACATTGGTTCAAACTATATTGCCTATCAAAGCCCACTATTTCATTACTCCTTTTGGGACTTAGTATTTTTAAATTGCTTTTGTGCCAGTCATCTCCAAAGCTGGGCAGCTGATGATTGGATTAAGACAATCACTAGGTTAATTTTTTAAAAAGGATTGACTTATTTTCTAAGTATATTGCTGGTGTTAAAGACATTTTTATGCCTTTAAATATAGAAATAGTTTCATTGCATTTGTGTATTCAAATAGAAAACCACAAAGGAGAGTCTCAGAGCTCTCAGTAGAAAGTTCCAGTGGTAAAGGGGACAAATCTACAAATCTGTAATAAAGAAGAAACTTTTGTTTTCCTTCTTGTCTGACTCTTTCTGTTTCTCTCTGCCATTTATGTTAGGCAGAGATATAATGTATATCGTCTAAGTACATACATTAGAGAGAGAGAGAAATAGAAACAGAGTTTTTGATGATCTGTCTTCTATCTATCTATCTATCTATCTATCTATCTATCTATCATCATCATCATCATCATCTATCATCTATCTATCTATCATGTAGCTATCTCACCATCTATTAATAGGAAAAAGACACACCTATATATACAATAAGAGATAAACTGGACTCCATGCTCAAGGTACAGTGAACAAGAAACATTTTCTTGTCTGAATCAATAGAGAAGACTTTGGTCTGAAAGAACCCCTCTAGATGAAGAAACAATTCTGAAATCTGAAGTTGGGAAGGGAAATGATGGAAGGTCTGCCTACTAAAACATATCATTTTGGTTGTTATTTTATTCACTGATAAAACACACACACACACACACACACACACACACACACACACACACACAAACACACTTTGTTGACTCAGGATGAAGTCCTAGGAAGTAAAATTGAGAAATAGCAGCAACAGCAGTAAAGGTAAGAGAAAATTAATCTCAGCCGAGTGCTGCTTTGGGAAAGCAAGTCCAAATTATCTACTTTGTCAGTGAAGTTTTCCTCTGTCAGAGCCCACAGAAGTTGGAAGTGATTGGGGCTCTGAGGAGCATGAACAGGGACCTGAGTGTCTCTAAAATAGGGAGGATTTATGCAGCATATGGAAACGCAAGGCAGCTCTTCAAGGTGGAATCAGTCATGGGGTAGAGATGTTTATTAGTTCCTAAGTGTTCTTTTCTCCTTTTTAGCAGCATCTTTTTTTCATATAGCTTGCAAGCAGGGCTTGAAAAATAAGATGTCCTGCCTACTGTGGGGTGTCATACTTTAGCAGCCAGGTATTAGAACCTTGGGACAGAACCGTGCAGGTTGGCAGGAACACATCTCACTCGGTAATATCTGCCAGGGAGGAGGACAAGGAAACTTGTCCTCCAGAAAACTCTTGCCTGGAAATGTGTGAGGCATTAACTTGCAGATCAGGTCTCTGTGTGTAGCTGTCCTTGTTCATGCTTGGACTTAAAGTGTTTTTTTTTTTTTTAAATATATTTTATTGATTTTTTTACAGAGAAGAAGAGAGAGGGATAGAGAGTTAGAAACATCGATGAGAGAAAATCATCGATCAGCTGCCTCTTGAAACACCCCATACTGGTACATGCCCTTGACCTGAATCGAACCTGGTACCTTTCAGTCCGCAGGCTGACGCTCTATTCACTGAGCCAAATTGGTTTCAGCCAGACTTAAAGTTTTTTAAAGACTTGCATAGACTGACAGGAGACCGGAGGAATGCACAAAGAGTGCATCTCTCCACCCGAAGTAAAGGTATTTTCCAGGTTTGGTGTATACTGTGTCCTCTTGCTTACCTGCTGTGAGGCTTGAGGTTAGTCAAGTCCCTGGAGAAGGTGAAAGGCTTGGACCAGTGACACTGCTTCCATAGGAGCTCACCTCAGTGCAGCCTGTGGGCGCTCTCACCGTTTCTCACCTGGCTCACCCTTGGAGGGTTTGGCCTGGACTCCAGGGTCTTACCTCATATCCTGTCCTAGTGGATTTAACAACAAACCAATTTCAAAGCGGAGGTTGTTAAAGATGAGGAATGAGGAATTGATCAACCACTCCCAGCCTGACATGCTTCTCAACCCCGGATCTTATTTATGGCAACAGCTTCCATTTACCCAAGACCAGGCGCTGGGCCAATCTTTGTATGCATCATCTCACATCATTCTTTTAGTGACTCAAGTGAGAGATACAGGAGTCCCCTTTTATCTTTGGGGATATGTTTTAAAATACCCAAGTGGATGCCTGGATCCATGGATAGCACCAAATCCGAATCAACTTTATCAGCCCTGCAGAGGTATGGCAGCAGCTTCTTCACTGGCAGACAGCTTCTCCAGAAAGGTATTTATTTATTTATTTATTTATTTATTTATTTATTTATTTTTTCTAAAATATATTTTTATTGATTTTTTACAAAGAGGAAGAGAGAGGGATAGAGAGTTAGAAACATTGATGAGAGTCATCCATCAGCTGCCTCTTGCACACCCCCTACTGGGGATATGCCCGCAACCAAGGTACATGCCCTTGACCGGAATAGAACCAGGGACCTTTCAGTTCGCAGGCCAATGCTCTATCCACTGAGCCAAACCGGTTTCGGCCTAGTTTTTTTTTTTTTTTTTTTTTCCCTAACCTGAGGATATTTTTCTCATTGATTTATAGAGAATGGAAGGGAGGAAGGAAGGGGTAAAGGGGGAAAGAGAGAGACAGAGAGAGAAACATGGATGTGAGAGAGACACATCAATTGGTTGCCTCTCACATGTTCCTTCATTAGGGCTGGGGATTGAATCTGTAATTTTCACATTTTTAAATCCAGTAATTTTTATATTTTTCAGTTCAAACCTATTTCTGAATCTGTGTAACTCCCTTACTTGCAGTAAATAACTTGGCATCACTTGTTTCAAGGGAGCCCATGCTGAAGTCTTCCTATGGGGTCAACGCTTTCTGGCACAACACGTTGCTATCCATTGGAACACATGTTCTGTTCATGTCTTCCACCCACAAACTTAATGTTGCTTCCATCTTAGCTAAGCACTTGCCACACACTGTGATGGCAACTTTTGCAGTTTGAAGTTCAACAGCAAAACTAGCATGCATTTCTTCTTCACCATTTCATGGGTAGATGATTTATTTATTCTTATTGCACATCTTATCAATCTCAGCATATGATTTCCCCCCTTTCCTTTCAACTCTTTACTTAAGAAAGTACTTTATGACTTCTCTTTGACATGTCCAGATTACCAGCATCACTACTGTTGCATTTTGGGGTCATTGTTAAGTAAAATAAGGGTTACGTGAACCCAAGCACTTTGATACTGAAAGTCAATCTGGTAACAGAGGTGACTGCTAAGTGACTAATGGGAAGGAAGTGTGTACAGCAAGGAGATGCTGGACAAGGGATGGTTCGTGTCCAGGTTGGGATGGAACCCAGGGTGGGACTGTGTGAGATTTCATCATGTTACTCAGAATGGCATACAATTTAAAACTTATGAATCGTTCATTTCTGGAATTTTTCATTTAATATTTTTGGGAGTACAGTTGTTCATGGATAACTGAAACTGGGGAAGTGAAACCAAGGACTAGGGAAGACTACTGTATTGCAATTTTGCACTTGTCCTTTGAGGAAATTGAGGTTCAGAGAAATTATAGGATTTTCCCAGCTATAATACCTAGACCCTGCTATTTAGGAAATTCTCTAAATACCACCTTCCTAGATCCAGTCATACTCTCCCTTTTCTCTGAGAAGTGGCAGGTGACAAGGCAGGTGAGTTCAACTGTGTCCTCTTTAATTCAACAAGAATGTGCCGTTCCCTTAAAATGTGTCAGTCATGGAGCCTGAGGACAAGAATACAATGGGGGTTGGTGATGTCTCCATGATTGCATGGGGCTCTTGGAGGGCTGAGGTGAAGGTGTACATGCTTGTTATACACATCAGGTTGCCCTGAGTGCTAGGGCAGAGCCACTCAGATGCCTAGAGAGGTGCCAGGCTGTGCTTTGACAGGGTGCAATGTGGGGTGTGATGGGATCACAAGGCTGGATTCACAGAGAAGTGAGCGGACTGTGAAGCGTGAGGACAATTTCAGCATCAAACATGGGAGAAGGAGACTCCAGGCTGATGGCACTAAACTTTGGAAGTAGAGTGCATGGGAATGGTGTGCGGCCTGACTGTGCTGGAGAGCATCAGTCTTGAGAGGAGTGAGCCTGGATGTGGAGGCCAAGGGGAACCGGCTAACTCAAGAGGAAAGGGGACACCAGTTTGGGGCAGAAAGCTTTGTGCGGAGGTGAATCCTGCCCAGGCACCAGTCAGCTCTCCAAGCACAGCAGGTGGCTATTTGGCCAAGAACTTCATACAGCTTCTTGGATACCCAAAAGGAAAAGATGAAACAATGTGACCTCAGGCTGAAATGGAAAGGAATTCCAGATTGGATGTGATAAGGAAGCAAAAGGAAATACTGAGAAAAATGCTTCTAGCTTGCAAATCCAGGCACCCTCACCTCCTGGTCTCCACAGCAGCTGCATGGGGTGGGGCCATGGAGGGAAAGAGATACCATTCTTAATTAGTGCATTGAAGGCAGAATTGTAGGTCTGCAGTTTTGAGATTTTTTTTTTTTTTTTTTAAATACCACTGAGACAGTGATAAAGGGCTGGGTGAAATTCAGGGGTTGTGGTTAGCAGACTACTTGGTGAATTGCTGATTTAAGCACTCATTCTTCACGTTCCTATTCTTCTATGCTAAACTACATAAAGAAACATCCTGAAAAAGAATATTAACATTCTTATTTTCATTTTCAATGCTCATCTGAGTAAATTACACAGAGGCCATGTCTCTGAAGGGAAATGGTAGGGGGACTGAGGCCACTATAACATTTAGGCCAGACAGACAGCAGTGGAGTCCAATATCACCTCTCTCCATCGTGCATCCAGGAACCTGGAACCAGCACTAGGTAGGTGCTGGTTTCACTGGATGCACGGTCCACTGTAGATGCACAGCCCACTGTGGATGTGCCCTGTCTGCTCAGAACCGGCTTTCAGGGCAGGTTAAATACGGCCTGGAAACCTCTGCATTATCCTGCCCCTGACAACCAGCTAGAGGGGTGGGGTGGGGGGGTGGAGTTTGAAGTTGTTCTGGTGCAGAAGGATCCCAGCATGAAACTTTCCATCTCCTCGCACATCCAAGTTGCTACTTAAGACTGGGTAAAAAAAAAAAGGGGGGGGGGACAAAGAAGAAATACATATATCTATATCTATCTGTCATCTATCTATCTATCTATCTATCTATTTAAATTTAAGCACTCCTTTTGCTTTTCAGGTTTATTTTATAATAGGAAGGGACAAAAATCCTGTGTAGACAGTGTCTTATATAAACCCTAAGTTACTTGTGGTGATAGTGAGGGGAATATAAAACATCGCTTTGGATGCTCAAGAATGCCATCGGTTTGCAATTTGCAGAACAGATAATGTTTATTATACAGTACAGGGAAATTTTTATATGCAACATTAATGTAATGGATTATATAAAATAAATCTGGGGAGAAAGTTTATACCCCAAGTCCCGGAGCCTCACACTTTTAAATCAATACTCCACTGATAAGAACAGTTTCCCAATTGATGTATCAGTGCAGCCAGTCAGAGCAAAAAGGGCGCCTCGGGAAGAAACAGGTGTGATACTAAATTCTCCTCTCTGCCTCAGGACAGCAAGACTCTGAATCGAATTTCTGTAACTGTAAATTCTCCAGTTAACTATGTTGGCTGGAAAGGCACTAAAAAGCATTCTTATGGTCTGGTGATCATGGTATTTCACGAGGCACCTTGCACCTCTCACTTCTTGCCTGGGATGCCAAAGGGGAATGTCTGTTTGTGTTTTACCGAGTCAGGTGCAAAGGGCAGGAGTGCACTGTAGGGATGGATGCTCAAACCATTGGCCGTGGCTATTCTTAGGCTTGGCCCCAGGTCAGATGGGAAGATGAAATGCAGCCTCACTCAAGGTTAGAGCTTTCAAGGTCAAGTCCAGAGAAGACGTGTGACTGGACAAGGGTCAGGGAGGTGGTGGCCATTATGACAGGATTCTAAAATAGAATTACTGATGAGACCCTAAGGAGCAGATTAGGAAACGGAGGCTCTGAGAGGATTTCCGATGACTTTGTTTTGGGTTTCTACACTGAGACTGCGTTTCTGCAACTGTTACTCTCCCTCTTCTGAGGCTCCAGGGTCTCTACTCATCCCCTGCTCTCAGGAGGATAAGATTCAATTTCCACTATCTCCCGAGCACCCCCCTACTCCCTCTGTAGCTTCTTGTCCCCATTAATGCAACCATTGTCACATAATACCACAACACCTCTGTGATGACGTCTGGACATCTGGTACCTAGCTGAGAAAAAGACCAGGAGGAGAGAACTGAGGATTTGGGGGAGAGACATACCTGGGGTGGAAACACCTATAATAAAGAAAGAGGGAGTTAGAAGACAAGGGACAGTGTGTGTCTGTACCATGCCATCGTGTACCTTATTGGTCCAAAGAGTACCACCCTGATGAAGGGCCTGGTGCTTTTTTCTCAGTTCTCTTCTCCCATTCCTTAGTTTGTTGACAATAAGGCAATATAATCTCCTCCAGAATAAGCCTGCTATGCAAGCCTGATGATTGATCCCCCTGTAAATAGTCCCTGAGGTCATTTAGCTAATAAAACACTTTGTGAAATATACCATAATGTATACATATTTCCTTCTAGGTGTCCCAGGTTGAGTTAATATTCATAACATGCAATGCTCTGTAGTGTTTTGAGAAAAAACATTTCTGAAGAACTCGATGTCTGAGTTAGGACAAATCCCAAATGCCTCTAATGCCAATGGAGTTTCTTCAGCTTCTGGCATCAACAAGCTATTTCTCATCCATGCTATGGAGGCAGTTTCCTCATCAATGTACCCTCCCTCTTGATAAAGCTGGCAAGTTCTGTTATCCTAGTATGGTGGTATATTATGCACCATCATGATTGGGTTAATGGGTTTTATTTCATGATCTTTATGTTTTAGTTTAAGTAATTCTGTGAAAGCTAAAAAAACAAAAATGGCCTTTTGACTTCTCTTAGGTCAGCCCACAGATAACTAACTCGCCAAATTTTTTTCTTTGGTGAGAATGGACATTCTGTTTAAATGAATGAGATTATAGGAGAATGGAGAGAAATAACCGTGTTTTGTTTTCCAGGGATGGCAGCCTGCAGATGTCCTTGAAGAGTGTACAGAACTGGGGCAAAAAACACACAAATATTTGCTTCTATCATGATAACAAATGGAGAGGCAAGTCTGTCACACTTCTCCTAAAGAAGGTGACAAGAGGAACCCAGATGGATTGTAATTATAGATGTCACATCCCAGGGGACCCCTCGACCTTGAGAGACCCCAGGGCCAGAAAAATGACACAAATAGGAATGAGTGGCTTCGGTCCTTGCAAATTTGCAGATCTGAAAGCGTTTGGGGACACTGCTTGTCACAAACTATTCATTTTACTTGGAAATGTTCTCAAGTGTTGGACTTTTAGGCATGACTTGAAGATAAGATTAGATGTCACCAGAGCTTTAGAAACACCCCCAAATGGAAAATTTGTGATGCTTGAAAGGAGGCAGCACATTCACAAAAGGGTTTCAAGGGTGTTGTTAAGTCACGCTATTTGGAAAGGAAGGTCAGCCTTAGGCAGATTGGGAAATCGATGGAGCGCATCTTTGGGAGTTGTCTGTGCTCCCTTCTGTGTACACAGACCCTGCACTTCCTCCAGATGCACTCAGCATCTTCCGTGCTTTCCCTCCCCTGGGTCACACCTGTCCTTTAGCCTTTCTACCTGGAGATCAAAGACAAGGTGGCCGATTTTTTTTTTTTTTTGCATTTTTAATTCATGGCCTTTATCCTTAGAGCAGTTTTGGGTTTATAAAAAAAATTGAGCCGAAACCGGTTAGATTCGGTGGATAGAGCTTTGGTCTGCGGACTGAAAGGTCCCAGGTTCGATTCAGGTCAAGGGCATGGACATTGGTTGCAGGCACATTCCTGGTAGGGGGTGTGCAGGAGGCAGCTGGTCAATGCTTCTCTCTCATCCATGTTTCTAGCACTCTATCTCATTCACTTCCTCTCTGTAAAAAATAAAGAAAATGTATTTTAAAAAATTGAGCAGAAAGTACTGAGAGTCCCCTTATACTCCCTCACCCCACAGTTTCTCCTGTTGTTGACATCTTGCATTAGTGTGATGCATTTGTTACAATCAATGAACCTACACGGACACATCATTACCACCCAAAGTCTGTAGTTTACACAAGGGTTCACTCTTAGTGTTGTACATTCTACGGGTTTTCACAAATGTATGATGACATATATCCACCATTACAGTACGTAAAGAATCATTGCACTGCCCGAACATCCCTGGTGCTCCTTCAACTTATCCCCTTCACCTAAGCCCTGGGGCAGCCACTGATCTTTTTGCCATCTTCATAGTTCTGCCTTTTTCGGAATGTTATATAATTGGAATCATATATTATGTAGCCATTTCAGATGGGCTTCTTTCACTTAATATGCCTTTAAGTTTCCTCCATATCTTTTGGCGGCTTGACAGCTCATTTCTTTTTTTCTCCAAATAATATTCCATGTACGGATATATCCAATTTTTTTTTAATCCACATATTGAAGGATAGCTTGGTTGCTATTGGCAAGGTTTTCAATGCTTAGATTATATTAGAATTATAAAAACCGATAAAAGAAAGTGGCTAATATAGGACTGACAAAGGTTTACAGTCTGCTATTTTTTTTTTTTAAGACCTTATGTTTTTAAAAGAACAGTTTTAGGCTTATAACAAACACCCTTTCCCATTATCAACATTATTCTCCAAAATGATTTTTCTAATCAGTGATAGACCTGCATTGACACATCATAATCTCTAAAGTCTGTATTTTACCTTAGGGTTCACCCTTGGTGTTGTGCATGCTATAAGTTTGCACAATGTATAAGGATATATATCAATCATTATAATCTCATCAGAATATATTCTCTGCCAAAACAATCCTCTATAATATGCTTATTCATCTTCCCATCCCCACCTCCGAACCTGGAAACCACTGATTATTTTTATTGTCTTCATAGTTTTGCCTTTTCTAGAATGTCATAGAGTTAGAATCATCGAGTATGATTAAGTTTCCTCATGTCTTTTCATGGCTTGACAGCTCATTTCTCTTTACCTCTGATTATTATTCTGTTGTCGGATGTACCACAGTTTATCTGTTCATTCACCTACTGAAGGACATCTTGGTTGCTTCCAAATTTTGACAGTTATGAATAAAATTGCTATAAACATCCCTGTGTAGATTTTTGTGTGGACATAAATTTTCGATTTTTCGAAAATCAAGATGTATGTTTTTCTGATTACCAAAGAAATATAAAAGTAACCATATCAAACTGCCAATATTTGATGATTTTTTTAGCTTGAAAAAATAGCAATTTTACACGATTCAGCATACTATGAAGTACTATACTATGCTCATAGAATATAGCTCAAACACAGAAGCATAGAAACTGAAAGTGAAACAGATTTTTTATTATGGGTAAAGTAATATAAAATTCATTTAAGAATATGTTATGCCTCAGAGCCCATCCAGACTTGTTTTACTGCCATACCTAAGCCCAGCCTGGACTTTCTCCATAATCCCAGAGAAGGTGAGCTCACTGCATATCTTGGCTGGGAAGCAGCACTAGTGCATTTTGAAGTAACCCACCTTGACCTGGAGACTTCTCTCCTTTGCTGTGCAGTGACCCTCCCAGTTAAGCCACTGATGCTCACAATGACCTGATAGATGGACAAGCCAGGTGATGCTGAAGAGTAGGCCTGTCCTTTTACAGTTTCTCTATCTGTAGGTTATAAAGCAGAAGCCAGAGAATGGGGACATACTGTGCAGTAGAGTGAAGGAACTATTGGCCTCAGGAGTCAGCAGTTGGTCAGTAAATATTATCGAAAGCTCTGTGTGCCAGACGTTCTGAATTCTGGAGAGTCAATGAGCAATTCATACCAGTCTCTGCCCTCAAGGAGCTTACACACCACACAGGGCTGAAGATGGGGGAAATGGGAGCAGAAGATGTCCCCACTCAGCCATAAGCCAAGATGAGGGGCCTGTGTGACCTCAGCAGTTTGCACAACCTCTCTGAGCCTCAGGATTCTGGGCGGACCAGAGGAGAAAGGCTACTATATGTGAAATCACTCTGTAAATTTTGCATTACCCTCTGAGTTTTTGTGGTTATTTGTTTTCAGACTCTACCCTCTGCTTTGGAAAGGCTGGGTTTTCCTAGGCTGAAGGACTTAGAAACTCCTAGTGCCTTTTAACTTCCACACTGCCTTTTAGTCTGCAATATGGTTTGGGAGCCTACCAAACCTGTACTTCTCTCCAGCTCTTTGCATGTGCTTGCCTCTTCCCTGTCTTCCTCCTGCACATCCATTTACCACGGGGTTCTGGCTGGGCCCAGGTTGGAAGCAGGGCACACACAAGGAGTGGCTGAAGAGAGTTAATGAAAAATGTTTAGCTGAGGTGAGACAAGTGTTTAGGAAAACCAGCAAGGAGTAGAAAACCTCCTGTGTTTACCACAATAGCAATTTACCACCCAGGAGACAGGAGCCATGTAGTCCTTGGGAGCTGGGGGAACTGGAGCAGCTGGGGGAGGGAGAGACGATGTGTCAGGAGCCGTGGCCTTTGATGGAGGAGCAAAGGAAGGTACTGGAAAAGCATGGCCGAGCAGGGACAGACGCAGGAATAGGTACCCTAAATTCTTTGCCTGCTCTTCTATGCAGGACCAGCGCCTAATATATTGGACTTTATTCAACAATTATTAAGAATCTCAGAACGGTAATAGGAGAGTATTAAGCTGAGTGTTAGATCTTTCTGTGTGCTGTGGCCCATGTCATTATATAGGTTGTATACTCTATTAACCGTATGTCCAGCTTTGTAAACTTGATGCTTCACTATGTGCCCTACATGCATATGCTGGACAACTTGGGGGAATGCCTGCATCACCTCTCCTTGGCTCCCTGCCCCTGTCCTCCCTTAAACCCCACCTTGAGAGGAGTCTTCTTAATCATCCTATGTCTTCTTAATCAGACAGCTAGGGACAACCCCTGGGCCTGGCCAATCTTAAGCCTGCTTACACTACCTCACCCACTCCTACAGTGGAAACCACAATAAAGGGCCTGTCCTTGCTTCCTCTCCTACCTCAGGACCAACCCAGGTGATACCCTAGATGGCCGCCACAGTGTAGTGGGAATCTTCTCTTGGGAATCAAGTAATAAACTCTTTTCAAAAGCGATTGTCCTCCAATCTGCTAGCATTACTATATCTCAAATTTTCTATTAACATTCTTTATTTCAGGACACATGCCCATGAAGCTGGTCTTGCCTGTGTGCCTTGTGTAGGCTGAACTTTACCAAAGGCCAGAAGGCAAAAGCCTGGTGGGAAAGTTCATTCAGCTCAGCATCTTGAGGTCCATAGAAAGGTGGAGGTGGGAAAGTGAATTTGGTGGGGTAAAGGATATTCAACACTTACTTCATCTTTCCTAATAAGATGGCATGCATTGATCCTTGCATAATAAATAAACGAATGGCCTAAATTTTCTTGTGCTATTTTTACTAGTAATTACCTGAGGAAAGTTCTGGGAAAGATGTGTCATTTCTTGCCTGACACAGGAGTCATTTTTTAAATAGTTTTATGGAAGCATAATTGATATGCACTAAAGTACCTTTTTTAAAAAAAATGTACATGTTAATAAGTTTCAGTGCATGTATACACCTGTAAAACCATCAGAACAATTCAGCTAGAGAACATATCTATCTGTCCCCAAAGTTTTCTGTGTCCCTTTACAGGTCCTCTTTTTCCCCCTTTTATTAAATTATTGGGCTCTACCACTGAGCCGAAACCGATTTGGCTCAGTGGTAGAGCGTCGGTCTGCGGACTGAAAGGTTCTGGGTTTGATTTCGGTCAAGGGCATGTACCTTGATTGTGGGCACATCCCCGGTAGGGGGTGTGCAAGAGGCAGCTGGTCGATGTTTCTCTCTCATCAACCTTTCTAGCTCTTCATCTCTCTCCTTTCCTCTCTGTAAAAAAATCAATAAAAATATATTAAAAAAAAATAAATTATTGTGGTGACATTGGTTAATAAGATTATATAGGTTCCAAGTGTACATTTCTATGATACATGTTGCATTGTGTGCCACCCCCAAAGGCAAATTATCTTCCATCACTGTGTATTTGACTCCCTTTACCCTTCAGTATCCCTTTTATTTTATAAATAAAAAGGCTACACATATTTTAATTACAATATCACTAAATCTATGGATAATTTATAAGAGAATTGAAATATTTAAAATGTTGAGTCTTGTGATACATGAATGCAATACATCTCTTTATTTACTTAAGTCATTTAATTTTACTCAACAATGTATTGTCATTTTTATTGTATAGGTCTAGCACATATTTTGTCAAATTTATCCCAAAGTACCTCGTACTTTTGATCCATTATAAATAGTGCATTAAAGATCAGTTTCTGATTTTTTTTTACTGCTAATATGTATATAACTGATTTTTAAATATCAGTCTTGTATCCTGCACTATTACTAATTCAATATTAGTTCTACGACCTTTAAAAAAAGATTCTATAGTATTTTCTAGACATTCAGTCATGTTGCTTGTGTATTATTTCTTTGTTATGTGGAATGCAATGAAGACTACTACATGAAAATAAACAAAGGCTATTTATTTAGAGCTTGACTCCCTTAGTAACAGAGTCCTTTAGTAAGGGAGTCAGCCCCATCACATGCAGTTGGCAGAGACTCAAAGGCAGGCAGAGGAGTGGAAAGGCTTTATAGTTGGGAAAAGGTAGGGATTCAGAAGTGCCCGATTGGAGTCTTTTGGCAATGAGAAAACTGTAGATGGGTTAACTAGGAGTGGACATTCTATATGATTGGTTTAGGATGAGTATTTGGCTTTCTCCAGTTGGTCCTAAGTTGGAAGCAGGGGAAAAAATTAGGGGAGTTTCTGTTATTAATCATGCCCTCTTCCTTTTGGGCTATTGCTACTGACATTGCTGTTTGGTGTCTTGGACTGGTTGCTACAAAAAGCAGTTTGACTTTATGGACTGGTCTCTTGCAGATAGCAAGTTGACTTCCAGGGCTGGTTGCTACAGGTGTTAATCAGAGTCCTGAATTATACATGGTCTGGCCATTGTCCATTTGTATATTTAGTCTTTTACTTTATAATCTAGATGAATTTTATTTCCTATATAGCTTTATTACACTGATTCTAGTACAATCTTGCACAGAATATGTGAGAGTGAATATACTTGCATAATACATTTTTGAGAAAACATTCAGATTTTTACCATAAAGTACAATGTTAGCTTAAAATTTTTACAGATTCCTTTTATCAACTTGAGAAAGTTCTCTTCTATTCTTTAGTAACTGATATTAAATGATTTTCTTATTTATTTTTATTTATTTTTTTATTAAATTATTATCTGTGTACATATTTTAACATTGCCCCCCTCCCCCATACATACCCTCCCTCCTCAGAGTTTTGTGTCCATTGGTTGTACTTATATGCATGTATACAAGTCCTTTGGTTGATATCTTATCTCCCCCAGATCTCCCTAACCTCCTGGCTGTAATTTGACAGTCTGCTTGTTGCTTTACTGTCTTTATATCTGTCTTTTGGTTCATCAGTTTATAATGTTCTTTAATATCCATAAATGAGTGAAGTCATGTGGTATTTCTCTTTCATTGACTGGCTTATTTCACTAAGCATGATGTTCTCTAGTTCTATGCAGGTTGCTGCAAATGATGAGAATTCCTTCTTTTTTATGGCAGCATAGTATTCCATTGTGTATACGTACCATGGTTTTTGGATCCAATCATCTGCTGACGGGCACCTAGGCTGTTTCCAGATTCTAGCTATTGTAGATTTTGCTGCTATGAACATAGGAGTGCATATATCCTTTCTGATTGGTGTTTCTAGTTTCTTGGGATATATTCCTAGGAGTGGGATTACTGGGTCAAATGGGAGTTCTATTTTCAGATTTTTGAGGAAACTCCATACTGTTCTCCACTGTGGTTGCACCAGTCTGCATTCCCACCAGCAGTGCACAAGGGTTCCTTTTTCTCTGCAACCTTGCCAACACTTGTCCTTTGTTAATTTGTTGATGTTGGCCATTCTGACAGGTGTGAGATGGTACCACATGCATTGTTGTTTTGATTTTCATCTCTTGGATAATTAGTGACTTCTCTCGGATAATTAGTGACTTTGAGCATGTTTTCATGTGCCTCTTAGCCTTCCTGCTGTCTTCTTTTGAAAATATTCTATTTAGGTCCATTGCCCATTTTTTAATTGGATCATTCATCTTCCTTTTATTTAATTGTATAAGCTGTCTGTAGATGTTGGAGATTAAACCTTTATCAATGATAACATTTGCAAATATGCTCTCCCATACAGTGGGCTTTCTTGTTGTTTTGTTGATGGTTTCTTTTGCTGTAAAAAAGCTTTTTATTTTGATGTAGTCCCATTTGTTTATTTTCTCTTTAGCTTCCATTGCCCTAGGGGTAATATCAGTGAAGAAGTTCTTTTGGCATATGTCTGAGATTTTGCTGCCTGCGGATGCCTCTAGTATTTTTATGGTTTCCTGTCTTATGTTTAAGTCCTGTATCCATTTTGAGTTTATTTTTGTGTATGGTGTAAGTTGGTAATCTAGTTTCATTCTTTTGCATGTATCTGTCCAATTTTCCCAACACCATTTATTGAAGAGACTTTCTTGACTCTATTGTATATTTGTGCCTCCTTTGTCAAATATTAATTGAGCATAGTGATTTGGGTTGATATCTGGGTTCTCGATTCTATTCCATTGATCTTTATGTCTGTTCTTGTGCCAGTACCAGGCTATTTTGAGAACAGTGGCTTTGTAATACAGTTTGAAGTCTGGTATTGAGATCCCTCCTACTTTACTCTTCTTTCTCAGGATTGCTGTGGCTATTCGGGGTCTTTTATTTTTCCAAATGAACTTTTGGAAAGTTCTTTCTAGGTCAGTGAAATATGCCGTTGGTATTTTAATGGGGAGTGCATTGAACTTTAGGAAGAATGGACATTTTGATGATGTTGATTCTACCTATCCATGAACATGGTATGTTCTTCTATCTGTTTACATCTTCCTCTATCTCTTTTTTCAGTGTCATGTAGTTTTCTGCATATAGAAAGTTTATTTTAAAAGTTAAGTTTATTCCTAGGTATCTTAATTTTTTTGGTGGAATGGTAAATGGAATTGCTTTTTTAGTCTCTGTTTCTATTAGTTCACTGTTGATGTATAGAGATGCCATAGATTTCTTGGCATTAATTTTGTATCCTGCTACATTGCCAAATTCATTTATTAAGTCAATTAGTTTTTTAATGGAGTCTTTTGGGTTTTTTATGTACAATATCATGTCATCTGCAAATAAGGATAACTTTACTTCTTTTCCATTTTGGATACCTTTTATTTCCTCTTCTTGTCTAATTGCAATGGCTAGTACTTCCAGTATTATGTCAAAGAGGAGTGGCAATAGTGGGCATCCCTGTCTTGTTCCTGTTCTTAGAGGGAATGGTTTTAGTTTTTGCCCATTGAGTATGATGTTGGCTGTGGGTTTATCATATATAGCTTTTATTATGTTGAGGTATGATCCTTGTACTCCCACCTTGTTGAGAGTTTTTATCAGGAAAGAATGTTGGATTTTATCAAATGCTTTTTCTGCATCAATTGATATGACTATATGATTTTTATCTTTTAATTTGTTTATGTGATGTATCACGTTTATTGATTTGCGGATTTTGTATCATCCTTGCATTCCTGGAATAAATCCTACTTGGTCATGGTGTATGATCTTTGTGATGCTCTGCTGGAGCCGATTTGCTAGAATTTTGTTGAGGATTTTGGCATCTATGTTCATGAGGGATATTGGCCTGTAATTCCCTTTCATTGAGTTGTCTTTATCTGGTCCTACCCTGTTTCCCTGAAAATAAGACAGTGTCTTATAGTAATTTTTGCTCCCAAAGATGCGCTAGGTCTTATTTTCGGAGGATGTCTTATTTTTGGGGAAACACGGTATTTGGGCAGGGCAAGGAGGAATAGAAGAAAGAAGCAGAACACTCCATATGGAGTATGTGGTTGGCTTAATAAAAAAGGAACTTACGAGGCTTGTTTTCGGTGGCTGTAAGAGGAATAGATCTCTGCACCCATACTCATGAGAACCTTAAAAGTTTATATTGAGGCCTTAGCTGTGTGCAGGTCCATATTCTGTACAGATGGTTTCAAGGCTATATCTTTGAAATACCTCCCACTCTGGTAACAGTAGGCAGAATATACATTCCAAAGGACAGAGGAAGGGGTGAGGAGCCTCTGACTGCTGGAGGGTCAACTTTCGGTCATGTCCTCTTGATTACCTCCTCCAGCAGTATGTTCCTTCATTAGTGTTTAAACAGCACCTCTCATGAAACTAGTTTTGGGATGTTGAACCTATCTTTATACTTAAAACAGATTCTAACCTCTGTTCTGCTTTAATCTTTGCAACAGATTGCAAAATTACATTCTACCTACTCATCCTTGAACCTAGAATAGCCTTTGGTGGAATGTGACTGCAACTTTATTCTGTTAGTGTAATGTGTGTTCATGTACATCCATAGTAGGGCCCAGAGGATGGGGGGTGCTTTAGACACACTAAAGCCAAAGAAGGTCAAGAATGTCAGGCTGAAGATTAATAGTAGATTGAATTAGGGCACAAAGACAGAATGGGAAGAATAAATGAATAGAAGATGATGTTGAGAATTCACAAGAGAATAATTGGAAAGTACATCTGGCTATATTTTGTTGTGATGCACTTGTTTTTGTAGCAATAACTTAACTAAAGTAATCTATGTATCAGATGACTTCTGCTGGTGGTTTTTGACTCTTGTCCAAATATAATATGCTTCAAGCTTTTGAAGAATAATTGAATGAATGATTGTCAGGTAGTTGCACATACTTTCTACCTGCCATAATCAGTGGTTGATTAAATTATCTCATAGTTGAAATATCACAGTGTTGTTTTTTTTTGTTTTTGTTTTTTGGGTTTTTTTTGAGAGTTGGTTCCACGTAGTAAAAGAAAACTGGAAAATTGATGGAATACCAACATTAGTTAACTTCCTCCCTTATCTTGGTCTAGTTCCATAAATTTACTCTCAGCTGAGAGGAACACGATTTGAAACACCAGGAATTGGATTTAAATACAACGTAGAATCAACACATCACCCCTTGTTAAAGTCCAGAAGAAAGGACTGCATGGAGGAGAACAGATGGTTCTGTCTGAGGCACTAATTTCTGCTGGATTCTTAATTCATCAGAGAAGAAAGGAACCAACAGCATCACCTCCCCTTGGCTGCTGTGTTTTGTCATGTAAGCTAGAAACAACTACAGTGGGCTGTCAAGGAGCTGAAGAAGACTAAACCCTCCATCCTTTAAAAAAATAATAGTCCTAATTTTCCCACCCTTATTCATCAGTTTTCAAAGTTTTAGTACATTTATATGAAACAGCAAATCAGTCAGCAGGTGAAAAAAAGTGGGGCAGACTGAGTTGAAATGTAGTTAAAAGCAGGTGGCAGGAGGGAGAGGGCTGTGCATGGTACTGCATAACCATGTGTGCCCAATCACATTAGGATGAAGACTGTGCTAAATCCTCCATGAGGAAATTACCAGTCAGAATGCATGATTACACTGGTTAAGCGCAGCTCAGTAGTTTGGGGCTAACTTTACATATGCATATTTATCTGTGGGCTGACTTCTGAGAAAAGATTCTGAATCAAAATTAGATTGTCAGAAAAGATAAGGATAAGGAAGAAATTATAGAATACTGACCATGTGTTTGAGAAAGACAAGCAGAACTAAATTTGATGACAGTTCTGTTTCCTTTGCTTTAACTTCAGTTTAATTAATATAATATATTAATATATACATATATATATATATGTATATATATATATATATATATATATATATATATATATATGTATGTATGTATTAGAGGCCTGGTGTACAGAATTTGTGCATGGGGGGGGTGGGTTTGAGGGGCGAGAAGGGATCCCTCAGCCCAGCTTGCACCAGGACCCCTCAGGGGATATCTGACTGCTTTTTGAAATCTGGGACTGCTGGCTCCTAACCACTCACCTCCCTGCCTGCTTGATTGCCCCTAACTGTCTTTGCCTCACCTCGCACCCAGGACCCAAGATTTCCTCCTCCAGCCAGTCACAGGCACCGGGACTCCGGCTTCCCTCCCTCTGGCCAGCCATAGGCACTCAGGACCCAGGCTGGTTTCGCCCAAGGCCCGTTGCAGCTACAGGGAACCATGGACGGTAGGCTAGTCCCTCTCCCAGGCAGGTGCTGGTGCCTGGGACCATGGGGCAGGTGGCTTGTCCCTCTTCCGGGTCACAGGTGCAGGTGTAGCTGCTGGCACCTAGGACCACTGGGTGGGCGGTTGGTCCCTCTCCTGGGCTGCAGCCTGGCTGGTCCTTATTCCTCTCTCACAAGCTCATTTATGCCTGGCTGGTTGGTTTCCATTCTTCTCTTCCAGTGTTGAGTGTCTGAGCCAATACAGCGTGAGAGTTTGACTTCCATTTTTATATTAGCATATATATATATATATATATATATATATATATATATATATATATATATATTGTATAATAACTTCAGATCAACAAGCATTATTTTGGGACACCTGCTATAAATCCTGCCTTGTGAGACTATAGAAGAATCATATGTTGCCCTTTGCCAAAGTGGTTGTAGTTTGGGGCTACATGAGATAGGCTGGGAAGTTATTAGCTATGTATGAAATAGTCTAGGCAGTATCTTATTAATTTCTTAAATAAAAATAATAAAGAGGCTAAAATATATGGTAAAGGCTATTGACAGGTCAGAATAAGATGATATTAATGTCTGGAGCAACTGGGGAAGAATTCATAGACTAGACATAGAAGGGTTATTATATTTAAGTACATAACAGAAGACTTACATGTGTCCCAGGAATCACATATAGAGATAGAAATCTTTTATATTATTTTGTAATCTTATAATGGTAATGGGAAATTATCCTTCACACTTCAGCCTTTCATGTCAGAAAACTGGGTTCAAATCCTGGCTCTATACATGTTACATAACCTGTATGTACAAGTTAAATTAGATTTCACTTCTGGTGCAGAGGGATAAGTTATTCACACTCAAGGTTCATAATGCATTCTTAAAAATGGTATATGTCAGGTGCTTCTCCTATTATTTATTTACTTATATACCTTTCTCCCCATACCCTGAGAAGGACTTGACCTTGGGCAAGGCAGCTTTGTGTAGCAGAAGGGATCCCCAAAAGGGTTGCCAGCTGAAGGCTGTCTGCTACCTGTACTCCCAGCAGTAGGGACAAGAAGTTCTCCACTGAAGGGGATCTGGGTAATGCATCTTCATGCCCATCAAAGTGACAAAACTCAGCTATCAATTCTAATAGTTTGTCTGTTAATTCTATCAACTTTTCTAGATAAATGTTTCCATTGTTTGCAAACAATGAGTTTCAGCTCTTCCCATCTTATTCTTACTTCTCCTTTTCTTTCTTTATGGTGATAGTGATAAACTCCAGTGCTACATTCAATAGCAACAGTGACAATGGTCATACTTCCATTATTACTAGTATTTAAAGGAATAAAATAAAAAAAATTTTCATTAAGTGTGATGATTATTGTCAATTTTTCATATGATCCATGGGGAGGTAAGAATATTTCTATCTTTCCTTAGTTTACTAAGTTTTTAAAAGAGTATAAATAGGTGCTGGACTATATCATATGATTTTTCTGCAGTGGTTGAAAATATTGTTTTTATTCTTTTAGCCTATTAATGTGATAAATAACATTGATATTTTTTATGTTGTACCATGCTTGCACTTTTTAGATAATCCATTACTGATCATAGTATAATTAAAAAAAACCACACACACACAAACCCACAATGTTGTATTCAGTTTGTTAATTTTATTTATGGATCTTGGCATTTACTTAAATATTTTTACTTAATAGATTTTTCTTTTTGTTAAGAGTAGTTTTAGGTTTACAGCAAAATTGAGAGAGATATTCAGAGATTTCCCATGTATACCCTGCCCTACCTCATACATACCCTTCCTCATTATCAACATCCAAAACCAAAATGGCACGTTTGTTCCAATTGATGAACCTACATTGATACATCATAATCATCTTAGGGCAATGGGTTTGGCAGGTGTATAATTATATATATATATATATATATATATATATATATATATATATATATATTTCTGATATTATAATTTATAAATACTATTTTCATTGCCTGAAAAATCCCCTGTGTTCTGCCTATTTATCCCTGCCTCTTTCTAACCACTAGCAACCACTTGTTTTTATTGTCTCCATAGTTTTGCCTTTTCCAGAATGTCATATAGTTGGAATCATGCAGTCTGTAGCATTTTCAGATTCGCTTCCTTCACTTAGTAATATGCATTCAATTTTCCTCCATGTCATATAGTTGGAATCATGCAGTCTGTAGCATTTTCAGATTCGCTTCCTTCACTTAGTAATATGCATGTCAATTTTCTTCCTTCACTTAGTAATATGCATTCAATTTTCCTCCATGGCTTGATACCTCTTTTCTTTTTTAGCATTGAGTAATATTCTATTGTTTGAATGTATCCATAGTTTATCCATTTACCCACTGAAGGACATCCAAGTTGCTTCTACATTTTGAAAATTGTGAACAAAGCTGTTATAGACATCCATATGAGGTTTTTGTGTGGGCATATGTTTTTATTTAAAACAAACACCAAGATGTATTTTTTTCTGAACATCAAAAGAAAACAGAGTTGAACCATGGCTCAACATTCATGAATTTGCTATATTACATTGCTGAATTTTCATCTGTTAAACCAACAAATCTTTCATGGTCATGGTATGTAATCTTACTATCTAATATTTCTCTTTTTTATAATTCTACATTTTTGTTTCATATTGGTAATATCTCCACAACCTCTTAAATATATTTATCATCCTCATTTAAAATTGTTGGTTGCATACTTCAGTATCTTTGCTTCACTTGGTTTTGTGCACAGTTGCCTGCAAGAATTCTGGTATTCCGGACAAAGACAGGAACATTGTAATGGGGAAATATAATAGCTTCTCTTTAGAAGTATTGAGTTTGAGTTGGGTAGAAGGACACCTAAGGGGAATGTTTTGAAAAAGGTAAGGAAGAGGAGAATGGAAGTTGGGAGGGGGTGGGATGAAAGATTGTGAGCAGTGAAAGGAGGCAGTCATAGAAGTTGAGAGCTGAGAGGTGTCAGAGCATTGCCTCTGCCTAAACAGGCTTCTTGCAAGCTCTCCCCTTCTCAGCTTGCTATTAGCAGGTCCCTAGAAGATTGGCCTTGAGACTGGTTCTTCTGACTTTGCCTCACATTGAAATGCACTCCAGCTGAAGCTGGAAATCACTCTCTTAGTGGACTTTTTTCTTTTCATCTGAGCTTGGCAGTCATAGAGGCCAGGGGAAAGGAACAAAAAGAAAGGAAAGTAAAGCCTTGGTTTTTAAAAATCCACTTGCCTTCTAAGCACTTAGGGAGCTGGTAGAAAACCTAATTCCCACCCTTAGCAATTCTTATTATTAGGTCTGAAACCTTTCTTTTAAACTTTCTAGATTCTGAATCAGGTGGTCCAGGGATCAAACTTTGAGAAAAATGGAGGGGAAAAGAATTACCCAGATCTGGTCTGTATGCAGAGGGGCAGGCAATGTGGTGGGGCCCCGGATTCCTGCACTCTACTCTCTGCTGACCCCAACATTTCATAGCACCTGGAAAGGTAAACTTCTGGCTCCTTTCAGCTAGATTTCTCTCTGATTTCTGTGGTTCAGGGGAAGGAGTGACATAGGGACTCAGGGAACATCTGGTGAGCATTTATTGATTAAAACAACTTTCTGCTGAACATGTGAGCCTTCTGAACCACCTGGCCAAGGAGGAGGCTTATTTCAGAAATTCCCAACTTTTCTATAATCACACTATCAGTTCAAAGTAACCTGTAGAAAGACTAAAATCTGGGATTTTGAGTAGGTAAACAGATAAGCTGAAAAGCAGGTGGCGGTGGAGCTGCAGGTGACAGCAGAATTGTAGCTGGCAGCCGTGAGCATGTTTCCCCTGAAGGTCTGTAGATGGTATTAAACCAAACAAATAGAGCTGGGAAAATGAAACATGCTTCTGGGTACTTGACTCTAAGAATTCAATGGAAAATATTTGTTTTCTTGTCACTGAGTGAAGCAAAGCTACTAGCCTATTTTTCTACTGGCATAGAGGCTGGACCTCCTGATTTCACCATCAGTGAAGATTCCCAGCCCTGCCCAGGTCACTGGCTAATTTTGCATGCAAAAATCTAGTTCAAATTTAGGAAAACAGCTGGCTATGCAGAAATGGATGCTATACTGGGTATATTATTTCACACCAAGAAATGTTCCTAATACATTCGCTGATTACTTTTTAAAAAGTTATGTGTACTTAGAAGTATTCTTGAAAATAGAGTGGATAAAAAAATCTTTGAAAGTAAAGTCACATATTGAGTTTACCAGAGGAAACTGACTTTAGAAATATAATTTTTTGTAAGTTGAAGAATCTCTTTCATTAGGCAGATGTTCTACTGCTTTTGTTGGTTTTGTTAGTCCATTTCTTAAAAAAAAACAATTGCTGTGTTTAAAGAGTTTAAGGTCTATTGGAGTTATCTTCTAGAATCTGAGTCACTTGGATGTTTACTTATTCATTTACTTCAGCTTTATCAACATATAATTCACAAGTACTTTGTAAGATATTTAAAGTATACATTGTGGTGATTCAGTATGCTTATACATTGGGAAAGGATTTCCCTATCTAGTTGATTAACACATCTATCACATGTTTATCATATTTATTGTTTGGTGTGTGAGAACATTTAAGTTCTATTCTCCTCTCTCTCAAACTTCAATTATACAATTCGCAGCTATCATCACCACTTTTTACATTAGATCCTCAGATCTTATTCATCGTATAGCTGAAAGTTTACCAGCCTTTATCGATCTTGCCTTACTTTCCTCTGCTCCATTCACTGGAAACCACTTTTCTATTCCAGTTTATGTGAGTTCTACTCTTCATTCATTCATTTATTTTATTTATCTGTTCCGTGAATAAGTGATACCATGCAGTATTTGTTTTTATCTGACTTATCTCACTTGGCTTAATGCCCTCAAGGTCTATCAATGTGTCTCAAATTGCAGGATTTCCTTTATTTTCATGGCTGAATAATATTCCATCCTATACATATAATACACCTTCTTTATCCATTTATCCACTGATGGACACTCAGGTTGTTTTATATCTTTGCTATTGTGCATTATGCTGCAATAAACATGGGAGTGCAAATACCTCTTTGATATCCTATTTTAATTTTCCTTGGATGTATGTCCAGAAGTGGGATTCCTAGATTATATGAAAGTTCTATTTTTAAAATTTTTTTTTGAAGAATCACCTTCTCACCAACAGTGGACAAGGATTCAATTTCCTCCATATCCTTGCCCACACTTGCTATATCTTGACTCTTTTATGATGGTCATTATAACAGGTGTGAGGTAATATCTCATTGTGGTTTTCATTTGCATTGCCTGCTTATTAGTAATGTTGAGCACCTTTCCATGTACACATTGGCCATTTGTATGTCTTCTCTGGAAATATGTGTATATGATACAATTTCTTTGCCAATTTTTAGTCAGACTTTTTGTTGTTATTGAGTTATATGAATTCTATACTACATATTTTGGATATTAACTTCTTATCAGATATTACTTGTAATTTTTTTCTCATTTCATAATTGCCTTATTTATTTATTTATATATATAATCCTCATTTGAGGTCATGCTTTTATTGATTTTAGAGAGAGAGAGGTAGGAAGAGGGAGAGAAAGGGAAGAATATCAATCAGTTGCCTCCTGTTTGCAGCTTGACTGGGGATCAAACACGGAACCTGGGTACATGCCCTAACTGGGAATTGAACCCATGACCTTTCAGTGCACAAGATGATGCCCTAACCAACTGAGCTATATTGGCCAGGGAAGTTGCCTTTTATTTTATTTTTTTTGACAGTTTTCTTTGTTGCTCAGAAATATTAGTAGGAGGAAGAAAATATCTACTTAGTAGAAGTGGAAATAAATCAAATAAAGAAAATATAAAAGATCAATAAAAGTAAAAGCTGGTATTTTGAAAGGATAAACAAAATAGACAAATCTTTATCTAGACTTACCAAGAAGAAGAGAGGACACAAAAAATGAAATTATAGATAAAAGAGCAGACATTATAACTAACACTGCACAGATATAAAGGATCAAAGGATCAAAAGGGACCACTATGAATAATTAGATGCCATCAAATTAGATACTCAAAAATTGAATAAATTCATAGAAATATATAACCTATTAAAACTGAACATAAAAAATAGTAAATCTAAACTTTCTACTTACATGTAAGGCATTGAATCAGTAATCAAAGACCACCCAACAAAGAAAAGTCCAGAACTAGCTGAATTCACTGGTGAGTTCCATGAAACATTAAAAAAAGAGTTAATACCAATGCTTCTCAAACTCTTCCAAAAAATTGAAGAGCAGGAAATACTCTCAAACTCATTTTACAAGGCCAGTACCCTAATATCAAAATCAGACAAGGGCACTACAAGAAAAGAAAATTATACCCTAAATCTCTCAAATTCAAACCAAATTCAACAACACATGAAAGGATGGTTTAGCACCTGCAAATCAATGAGATTCACCACATTAACAAAATGAATGATAAAAAACACATAAAAGTCTCAATATATGCAGAAAAAGTATTATGAAACACTCTTTATCCATTCATGATAAAAAAAAATAAGCAAAAAACACTTTTAGAAAAGTGACTATAGAGGGAACGTACCTCAACATAGTAAAGGCGTGCAGGAGGCAGCCGATCAGGGATTCTCTCTCATAAAAAATGTTTCTATCTCTCTCCCCACCTCTCCCTTCCTCTCTGACATCAATAAAAAAAATAAAGGTGATATAAGACAAACCCACTGCTAGTATAATACTCAATGGTGAAACACTGAAAGCTTTCCTCTAGATCAGGAGCAAGACAAGGATGCACACTCTTACTGTCTTTTTGTTGTTGTTGTTAATCCTCACCTGAGGATTTTTTCCCCATTGATCTTTTAGGAGCGGGAGAGAAGGAAGGAGGGGAGAGCGAGAGAGAGAGGGAGGGAGGGAGGGAGGGAGGGAGGGAGAGAGAGAGAAAAAGAGAGAGAGAGAGAGAGAGAGAGAGAGAGAGAGAGAGAGAGAGAGAGAGAGAGAGAGAGAGAGAGAGAGAGATGCCACCTAATGATTAATTGGCGAGGGCTCATGTGTGCGCGCACGCGCGCGCGCACACACACACACACACCCCCCTGACCAGGGCTGGGGTTCAAGAAAAGAAACCCATGTACATGCCCACTCTCACTATTTTTATTCAACATAATATTAGAAGTCCTAGCCAAAGTACTTAGATGAGGCTAAGAAATACAAGACATCCAAATTGGAAAAGAAGTAAAACTACTTCTATTTGCAATGACATAATATCATAAATAAGATACCTTAAAAACTTCACCAAAAAAAAAAAAAAATGTTAAGACTAATACATTTAGTAAAGTTGCAGGACACAAATCAACACATAAAAATAAGTTGCACTTCTACACACTAACAATGAATATCAGAAATAGAAATGAGAAAACAATCCCATTTATAATTGCATCCAAAATATATAGGAATAAATTTAACCAAGGAGATGAAAGGTCTGTATACTTAAAACTATACTATACTGATAAAAGAAATTGATGAAGACTCAAAAAATTGGGAAATATTCCATGCTCATGGATTGGAAAATTTATATTGTTAAAATGTCCTTACTATTCAAAGTAATCTAAAAGTTCAATATAATTGCTATCAAAATTTCAAAGGCATTTTCTCACAGAAATAGAATATACAATTCTAAAATTTGTGTGGAATCACAAGAGACGCTGAATAGCCAAAGCAATCTTGAGAAAGAAGAATGAAGCTTGAGTCATCATACTTCCTGATATATTACAAAGCTACAGTTATCAAAACAGCGTGAACTGAATAGAGAGCTCAGAACTACCCACCTATATATGGTCAATTAATGTATGACAAAGGAGGTGAAAATATACAATGGGGAAAGAACATTCTCTTCAATAAATGGTATTGGGGAAACTGGATCCCTGTCTTATGCCATACACCAGTGGTCGGCAAACTCATTAGTCAACAGAGCCAAATATTAACAGTACAACGATTAAAATTTATTTGAGAGTCAAATTTTTAAAACTTAAACTTCATATAATGCCACTTCTTCAAAATAAACTCACCCAGGTCATGGTATTTTGTGGCAGAGCCACACTCAATGGGCCAAAGAGCCGCATGTGGCTCTCGAACCTGTTTGCCGACCATGACCATACACAAAAATCTCAAAATGGATTAAAGATTTGAATGTAAAATCTGAAACCATAAAACTCCTAGAAGGAAACATGGGGTGAAGGGGGAGGTAAGCTCCTTGACATTGGTATTAGAATGATTTTGACACTAAAAGCAAAGGCAAAGGCAAAGCAAACTATAAAACAAAGAAACAAAGACTACAGAATAAAAAAAGCTTCTGCTCATAGAGGAGTGGTTCTGTGTAGAACTCTGAAAAGTACTTTGTGGGGGATGGATCAATAGTATTAAGATAACAAGACATTGAGATTTTAGTCATAAGAATGGAGTTTAATTTGAGAATAATTATATAGTACATGCTATTAAAATAATGGGGTCAAAAGAGAATTTAATAGGAAAATACATACAGAGTAAAGAGGTCACGTGTGAGCCTTGCTGCTGCTGTTGTCCTTATGTGGTTTTCTGGGGGATTGTCCTGCCTTGCTTGTCTGGTCATTCATATCACAAGGACAGGGACTCTTGTTAACCTTGTTTTCTCCACAGACTAAACCTCCCTCAAACAAACAAGTGGAATCTGCGCTATGTTTGCCCTCAGCAGTGGCGGGGTTAATCCTGGAAGACTTCACACAGTGATGTTTTTACATTTTTTTTTTATTCCAGACATGAATTTTATAAAAGAAACCAAGAGACCTTGGGCAACTGTAGCCCAGGAGGATTTGATAGCTTGGATTTGCTTCAAATCATCCAGTTTTCTCTGACTTCAGCTACTGATCACATGGGCTTTATTTTTCACACATCTCTAACTTTAACTTCTTTACGAGGGGCTTCTGGGGAAATAATCATTTTTGTCCCCCTGCCCCCAAACAGTAAAAGAGAAGCCTAGATGAGGTATATGACATTATTTGGTCTTCAGTGTTCTCTTATTTCTCATGTGATTCTGCTTTAAATGCTCAGATATTGTGGAGACATAGTCAGCTCTGTCCTCACACCACAGGAAAATGGTTCCTCTGTGCTTTGGTGGCAATATAACTTTCTGAGTCGCAGGACTTTGATTTAAGATCGCAGTGCATTGATGTAGTCATTTGTGTAGACAGACGGAAGTACTGATTTAGTGTAAATGTGTTTACACAGTCATGAATACTGCACATTCGCGCCAAATACTTTTTTCTACAAAGAAAATTTATTTTTTCCTAATACTTGTTTAAGATAAGCATTTCTCATTTCAAATTCCCTTTTATAAATGTCTTAGAAAAAAAATGAAGTGACCCAGTTTTAGAAACTTTAAGGCTATTATTTTTGCTTTTGAAAAATGGACTTCTTATTGTGTATAGAAGAAAACCCAAGAGAGCATTTAGTTTAGAGGGTGGCACATGTCTTGACTTGGCTGCCACAGCAACCTACCACAGAATGGTGTCTTGAACAACAGACACTTATTTATCACAATTTTGGAGAGCAGATGTCTAGGATCAACATGCCAGCAGGTTTGGTTCTGGTGAAACTCTCTTCCTGGTTTACAGATGGCCACCTTCCTGCTCTGTGCTCAGAAGGCCTTTAACTCTGTGCATGTGGAAAGAGGAAGATATGGCTGGTGTCTCATCCTTGTCATAAAAGGACACTGATACTATTGGATTAGGGCCCCACCCTTCTGACCCATTCAGCCTTAATTGATGCCTAACTGCATGGCCCTATCCCAAAATTCAGTAAAATTTAGGATTGGACTTCTATAAATTCGGAAGAACACAATTCAGTCTCCAACAGTGCAAATGCCCAAGATCCTATAATTAAAAGTAAGATATATAATACCCTAGTCCAACAGCCTACATAATCTGACAACAGATTAAAATAGATAACCAAACTAGCATTTGGTGAGTCAGGTTCTTAGAAGCATGGGAGGAACTGACTCTGTTTGTTCCAAACCCATTCCTTAAAAGCTGGATCTGCTTGTGCCACTGTGTCTGCAGCAATGTGGTTCTCTTTGGATCTTGAATTTCATACCAGTGGCAGCAATTTTTCAGTTCCTTCAGAGTTTATGCTCCGTGCTTAGTCTTCATCAGTTCACCTGCTGAGAGTTTTTCCTGCAGTGTGTACACTCTGCAAAATGCCTGCAGTTGTTTCTTAGAATTCTCTCTGGTCTGCAGGCTCCCTGTTTCCCTGACTTGTACTGCAACAGTGGGATATAGAAGTGGAAATAGTTGGGTGTTGGGCTTGATTTTATATTTAGAATGGAAGGGAATCTATAACCATTATGGGCACAATACTTTCAGACAATTGGTTTAATTAATCAAAGGTCTTGGTCTTATTCTGGGATTGCCTCTTTCTCTTATTCATGTATTTAGTTACTCAATCAACAAACCTTTACCTACTATGTATCAGGCATGGTAATAGGTAAAAGAGACATGGCAATGAACAAATAGATACAATTCCTCTTCTCTGAGAATTTACAAGTTGTGGGATTGTGAGCAAGTTCCTTGGTCTTTCTGAGATATTATTTCCTCTACTTAAGAAAGGACAATTAAATTGATAAATCATTTAAAAAATATATTTTATTGATTTTTTACAGAGAGGAAGAGAGAGGGATAGAGAGTTAGAAACATCGATGAGAGAGAAACCTTGATCAGCTGCCTCTTGCACACCCCCTACTGAGGATGTGCCCACAACCAAGGTACATACCCTTGACAAGAATCGAACTTGGGACCTTTCAGTCCGCAGGCTGACACTCTATCCACTGAGCCAAACCAGTTTAGGCTAGATTGGTAAAGCATTAATGTTGAAAGGGATTGATTTTTAAGATTTTAATTTTTTTCTCTACTTACTGGAATAATTATGTCTCTTAAGGAACTTGAAAATCCAAAAATAGCATACGTAAGAAAAATGAAAGTGACCTGTGACCCATGATAAATGGTGTTCATCTTTTGGTATGTTTCTTCCCAGACTGTTGCTACATCTATGAATACACATATTTTTATTTAGAAAATTTGCATCATTTGTAGTCTGGTTTGAAATGGAGGTTTTTTCTTAGTATTAATATTATTTTATAGATATTTTTTATGTCATTGAATTTTTATTAGTATGCTTGTTAATGGCAGCTTGGTGATCTATCATATAGCTATTTCATAATATTTAACTATCTCATTTAGGACACTTAACTTATTTTTTCATTTTCACTAATATAAACATATGGCAATACATGCCTCTGATTGCTTTCTTAATATAAATTCATAGAAGTAGGATTGTCAGCTCAAACAAGTTTTTGCCTGTTGAATATATATTGCAAAATTTCCATCCAGGAAACTGGTGTCAATTTATATGCCAATTAGCTACATACAAGAGTCTTGGTTTTTTGTTTTGTTTTTCTGTATCTTCACCAACATAGATTATATTTTGAAAATCTGTGCTATTTCAAGAGGTGAAAATGTATACATTTTTTAGTTTAAAAATTACAAGGTAGAATTTGGATGAACTTTTTATGTATCTTTTAGCTATTTCCATGTCTGCAATTCCTATTTATATCCTTTTCATATTTTAATATTTTTTGCCTTATAAATTTGTTAGAACACTCTTTCTCTTAAAGGTATTAAACTATTTTTTATGTATTATAAATATTTTTCCTATTTTGTAATTTGCCTCTTACACACAGGGTGGAGCAAAAGTTGTGAATCTGCAAAACAGAGTTTTTCTTATATTATTATTTATTGGTTATTGTATTATTTTCCATAAGCATGTGTATTTCAGATTAAAAACATTTAAAAAAATTATAGCTATTAGTTTTTCTTCTTTGGATTTGTTGTTTAGAAAACTTTTAGATCACAAAGTTAGATATATTTTTTCTAGTTTCTTTTTGGTTGTAAAGTATCAGGTTTATTTTGGGAATTTCTGTGTCTGTTTACTCTGCCACTATTGCCACATTATATTTGTTCTGGTCTTTTGTATACAAGATCTCATTTCCCCTCCTTTTTTTTTTATCCTAATCTTCTACATTGTAGAAGGTGTCTGTCTCTACCTTGACTTTCACAGTGATTTGCTGTGTTGATTCTGGTTTTGAACTTCCATGAAAGACTTTCAAAATTTAAGCTTTTATATGTTTAATGTCCTTACTTTATTAACCCGGACAGTACATCTTCATTTTAATAAGTTGTCTTATCTTATCTTTTAACTTTTATACTCAGTTTGGATTTTCTTAAATGAATGACATAAAACATGTACCATTTGAAACTTTCTCCTATTTTTCTAGTAAATATTTTGCAATGAAAATAATCTCTGATGTCTCCTTCTTGAGAGTTTTTTCAAAGTCCTGTTTTGCATTGCAGAGTTTTTTCATACGTGCCCCTCATCTTTGGCAGAACAGAAATGTATTATGTAGGCCTGCCACATGTTCCCAGTGTGTGTGGATTGGCCTTGGATCTTCTCATAGAATCTTCTGAGTATCTTCTCATCCAATTTTATCTGTGGGCCTTGGCTATAGACCATTTTAGTGGCCCAGCAGCCCGGATAGGAGACCTGGAACTTGGGGCCTTGGGGAGTTCCAGCAGAGGAGTTTTATTTCTTCCTTCTCCGTGTTGATAAAGCCTTCCTCTAGGGCCCAGTTTTCCCTTCCTGGGTTTTTAATTGCTCCATCATCCACTCTAGGTTTCTGTATCTAACTTCCCTCCTGTGGAACTCAGGAAAGTTACATTACTCTGGGAAAGAATCCCACTCATCAGAGGAATCCCCACCACTCTCTTCCTTTATGTGTATGTAACCTTGACTTCCTAGCAAAGTTGTGCTGTGGCTGGTCTGAGGCTCAGACCAGCCACAGCACAACTGGCTCCTCTCAACCTTGGAGTGTGAAGTTGGGCCCTTCCAGGGCACCTTCCCCTTCTTCCTCAGAGATGGAAACCCTCTCTCTCATCAGTCAGTCATTCCCGGGAAGTCTTGGATGTCAGACTCTTGGTATTTGTAGTCCTCACCCCAGAATGAGCGGAAATACATCAAACATTTTAGGTGGAGATACCCAGAAATTGGTACCATGTGAGAACCACTCTTCTGTAATTATCAGGCTGTTTCAGACTTTTTCTTATAGTCCCTAGCTTATTTTAGTGGGTTTCTAAAGGAGGCATAATTAGATATCTATGATGAAATAAGATGGTGAAGACTTAACTAGGATATCAGGAATGGATCTTAAAGCTTATTTGAAATAACACCTCCCTTGTCAGCCTCACAACTGTGACTTGAGGAGAAAATGAGATGGTAAATGTGAAAAAATTTAAAGGCTGTTTGGAGCATTATACAACTACAAAGTCGCTTTCTCTCCACATTTTATGAGACCAAATTCAGGAGCCTTGGAAGCAAATTTGAGTTGCGATTTTTTTTTTTTTAAGTTATATGTGATAATGGAAGATGTCTATTTAAGGGAAGCACAAAGCCATTCTATTTCCATGTGGTTCGCCCTCTTCTTTCACAGCAGTACATCTGAAATAGAGGTTTGTCTCGTCTCCCCCCTCCCCTCCCAAGAGAAGGCTGGCCTGAATTTCCACTTTAGACCAGTTCTTTGAGTGCCAAGAGATTGTTTCAGCAAAAAACCAATCTGCAGATAGGTCTGCCCCCGCACAATGCCAGCCATCAGGGGTGAGAACTCTAATTAAAATGGAAGAGTTGGTAATTTTCAGCCTATCTGGGAAGCTTAAAGCTCATGTGATTTGAATGAAAGTAATGACTTTTGCTTAAAATGCAAATATTAATGCAAAAAAAAAAAAAGAGCTGGGACTGACTCTCAGTGCTATTGAAAGATTATAATTTCTTTTTCATGCCTTCTCTTAGTTAGAGTAATTGTCCTTTTCCCTCCTGAAACTGCAATATATACATTTAACATGCAGGACACTTTTTCCTCCCCCTTTAATGTTTCTTCCAGTTGGCAGCATATCTGTTTTAGAAACAGTGCAAATTTTAAGTATTAATAAATCTTCGAAAAAGTTGTAAGAATTTGTTGTGTATGTTTATTTATGTGGCGTGAGCCAGTTTCAGAAGTAGCTTTTTTTCCAGGCCTTCTCAATTTTGTTGTCTGGATAGTGTTTGTCACCCAGCCTCCTAGTCTCAATTTAGACACCAAAAGCAAAAGTGACCACATTGTGAAAAGTACACATTTTTTAAAAATTAATTTCTTTATTGATTAAGGTATCACATATTTGTCCTCAACCCCCCCATTCCAATCCCTCCTCCCCCCTCATTCATGTCCCCCCCCCCCCCTATTGTCCTTGACTATTGGTTTGGCTCATATGTGTGCACATAGGTCCTTTGGTTGATCTCTCCCTTTTATTCCCACCCTCCCTTTGAGAGACAGAGAAATGCCAATCAGAACATATAACCTCAGGGAAGAAATTGTGAAGTAACCAGAAACTCAAGAATGCCTGGGAAAAGTAGTACACATTTTTACCCTGACATATTTGTTTCTACCAAAATAAAGTTTTAAACTTTGATTTAACATGCATTGCTTTGGTTTAAGGACATGTATCGAATTACCAAGTATTGCAATAAAAATGTGTATTTTAAACATTAAGGCATTTATAAAGGTAGATGGAAATGTGGTTAATTATACTAGTACTGTACATGTGAAAAGCATTCAAGCTCCTTGATGTTTTTTACTAATTACAATCATTGTGAGTAAAAAGTATACTTAATGAGGAGTTACAATGGCTTGAACATTGCAAAGTTATTGTTATAATAAAGGTAAACTTATAGAAAAAAATTAAAACTAGCCATATTTCCTCTACCCTAATAAATCATGTTTTCTCCACCCCTTATTGATATACTAATGATTTTTTATATAGTTTCAATGACAGTATATGAGTACTATTGAGTTTAGCATTTTTCATTCAACATTCATTATGTAGAAAGAATGTCTTTTTTCAATTTCCAACTGCACATTATGGCTTTCTGGGGGTGTTTGTCAAATGCGCAATTGTTTACCATTACTTATTCATTTATCTTTTTAAAAATATATTTTTATTGATTTCAGAAAGGAAGGGAGAGGGAGAGAGAGAGAAACAATAATGAGAGAGAATCATTGATCAGCTGCCTCCTGCACGCCTCCTATTGGGTGGGGATTGAGCCGGCAACCTGGGCATGTACCCTTCACCAGAATTGAACCCTGAACTCTTCAGTCCACAGGCCAACACTCTAGCCACTGAGCAAAACCAGCTAGGGCTCCCATTATTTTTGTTTGTTTTTAGATCATACTAAAATTGACATCTTTGCTCAAATTTAATTTTACCTTTCTGTGGGGAAGGTTTTATTTTTAGAATAAATGGAAGGAAGTGAGATTACCATGCCAACTGTCAAGCAGTTGAGTTAGTTCAGTGGTTGAGAACAGCCAGAGGAAGGAAGCCACTGTAGGTGACTCAGAGTGTCCTGCCAGGAGAAAGAAGCGAGTGAGCCATGGGGAAGAAAGAAGGCTTAGCTGCTGCGCCCTGCTGTTGAATGGTGCCGAAGACACCCCAGTGCTGAGGCTGGGCAGGTGCTGAGTGCCCCAGAACATTCTGCTAGGGACCTCTTTCCCTTTCTCACCTAACATCATTAGGAAATGGCTTTGGGTGTGAATCAGACTGACTGGGAGGGTCACTCCATACGCCTCTCATTGTCCTTGGAGTTTTTACTTCCAGTCCTAAGTCAGGGTTGGCTGGTGCTTGGGAGGCATTGGATCCAGCCCAGGCAGCCTGGCAAAAGCAGTGGGAGGGAAAAGAGGTGACCACACAAAAGGGCCACACCAGCAGTATCAGTCCAAAACCAGGTGGTGCTTGCCGAGGCTATTTCTCTTCACCCACACACAAGGGCAAAAGTAGTATCTACAGGAGAGTCAGTCCTCCCTCCATCAGAGCTGGAGCTGGGGGAGCTGATGGAGACAAACCAGCATTTATGAACAGCATTTGGTAACATTTGATAATACTCCTTAAACCCCAACATCTCTCCTCATAGCATGACTTCATAGCAGAGTTTACTGTTTATTTCTATTTCTTCTCAGTTAACAAGTTCTTGCTAGTTTATTAAACTGCAATTAAATAACCCAGTGAACTCTGCCTTTGCTGGGAAGAGTCTTTATAAAATAAGGGTAATATTTTAGGAAAGAGAAGAAAAGAAAGAAAAAAAACAGCCACAGAAAGGCTGCATTATGAGATTTCCAATTTTGCCACAGTTTTATTCTCTGGGAATCCAGGGCTTTGAATAGATTGATGATGTAGGAACTGTGATAAGAAATTTTTCTATGGTAACAAATGAAAAATTGAAAACCCACTTCAGCCATGTTTGAGTTCTCATTATTATCACTTTGTCTTTCCACCAATTACCTGTCTGCTGTGCTTTTCACCAGCCCAGACTCTGTGGCCACAATCAGCAGCTTGTTGGTTTTCTTAACGTTCTTTTTAAAAATGATTTTGTCTATAGCAGTATGTTCCTAATGTTACCTCTACCCCTTCTTACAAAAGGTATACACAGCTGTAGATAATGTGTACATATTTTAGTAGTTAACATATTTATCTGCAAAAAGAACAAATACCAGCTTGCGCTAGTCATTCTCAGAAATGTGGAGACTGATCAGTAGAGTTGAAATCATACGACAAAGGTTCACATAGGTCTCTATTTCTCTGTTCTACTAATCTTCCAGATAAGCCTGCCTTTAAAATTACTATGCAACCTAGCCCTGGCCAGTGTGGCTCAGCTGGTTGAGCACCACCCCATACAACGAAAGGTTATGAGTTCAATTCCCAGCCAGGGCACATACTCTGTGAGCTCTGTTCCCCATCAGAGTGTGTATGGGAGGCAGGTGAGCAACTGATAGGTGTTTCCTTCTCATATTGATGTTTCTTTCTCCCTTTTGCTCTCTCAAAAAAATTCAATTAAAATAAAGAAATTTACTATGCATCCTAGAAATGGACACAAATGTATTACAAAATCAAACTTCAGTACTTCTTCATATTTTTCATGTTACAATAGCACTTTTAAACCCACTTAAAGGCCTTCAAAGTATTCAGGGACTGTTTAGAAGCACAGTGTTCTTGCTCTAAGCATAAAAAAGAATTTAAAAAGTGATTAATGAGTAAAACCAGACAGGAAGGATTTACAATATGTCTTGTAAACAAGATGCAGTTTGCTGTTGTGACTAATCAATGAAGACAAGCCATCATCCAGGAGATTGGCTGGAACTCAACTGTCGGGAAGGGCAAAGTGGAGCTGAGGCCTGGAAAAGCAGAAATAATATCTGATATAAGAAGGGGATGGAGGATTAGAATTAGGTAGAAATTAATTCAAGGCAAATTCACATTATAGATTACACATATAAGTAGAATCTAATGAACAAAATAAACTGATAAGCAAAATAGATCCAGAGACATAGAAGCATAGAACAGACTGACGAATCTCAGAGGGAATGGAGGAGGAGGGGAGAAGAGATTAACCAAAGAATTTATATGCATATATACATAGCCCATGGACACAGACACAGGAAAGATGGGATGGAGGCAGTCAATTGGTGGGGGGGAGGGTGTTGGGATATCAGTAATACTTTCAACAATAAAGATAAATTAAAAAAAAATCACATTATAGAGACTATGGTAGAACCAAAGGTAGGGATTGGTGCAACAGTGTTAAAATCTTTAGCATTATGTAGACTGCAATTTTTCAATGCATTGTCTTATTTGGTTCTCATGGCAACCCTAAGAAATATTATTATGCTCATTTTGTACATGGAGGCAATGAGTCTCATTTTGGCTATAAACAAATTAGAATAAGTGCCTTGTTTGTCATCACACAGTTTGAAAGTGGTAGAGCCAGAAGTGGGGTTTTGAACTTCCCACAACAGTCATGCTCAGCTGAACAATGGGGCTACATTCTGAGAAATGCTTCCTTAGGTGATTCCATTGTTGTGCAAATGTCATGGAGTCACTTACACAAACCTAGATGGTAGAGCCTACTACACACCTAGGCTATTTGGTATAGCCTATTGCTCTTGGACTACAAGCTGTACAGTGTGTAACAGTACAAAACTGCACAAGATTCAATGAAGCACAAGAGAAAATGATGCAATCAAGAGATTCATCAAATAATAGATGTATGAGGCTGCAGCTGGCATAACAGTATATTCTTTTCCAGCGAACTTTTTTTTTTTTAAATGTATTTTATTGATTTTTTACAGAGAGGAAGGGAGAGAGATAGAGAGAGCTAGAAACGTCCATGAGAGCGAAACATTGATCAGCTGCCTCTTGCACACCCCCTACCGGGGATGTGCCCGCAACCAATGTACATGCCCTTAACAGGAATCAAACCTGGGACCTTTCAGTCCGCAGACCGACGCTCTACCACTGAGCCAAACCGGCTTCGGCTCCAGCGAACTTTTTTACATGTGGAAAGATTATATTCTAACTTAACAGTAAAAAGCATTGTATAGTAAATACATAAATCAGTAGCATAATTGTATTACTATACTTTTATAGACTAGCAGTGCAGTAGGTTTGTTTATAGCAGTATCACCACAAGCACAGGAGTAATGCATGGCTATGATGTCATTGAGTGACAGGGGTTTTTCAGTACCATTATAATCTTACTAGAGAGTCAGTACACAAATTCAGTGGATCAGGGCCAGGCCTGTGAGGAGGAGGAGACAGTTGAAGGTTGGCTGGCTGATCCACCCTGATCAGGGTGCTGTTCAGGGACAGACCAGCTGTGGGGAGTGGCTGTGGGCCATTGGCTGGGAAGGCCCGCCCCAATTGGGATAGAGATGGAAATCAGGGGCAGGGTTGGCTGGGGGAAGGGGCTGCCAGCCAATTTGGTTGGTGGGGGCTGGCTGGGGGGAGGGGCTGCAGGAGGTTGGCCACTTGGCCCCGCCCCCTGATTGGGCAGGTTCTCTGGCTGCAGTGGGGCTTTTCTGTCATTAGGGCATTATGGTTGCTGGCTTTTATATATATAGATGGGACCAACAATTTGTATTGTGATCTGTCTTGACTGCTTCATTACTATTCTTTTAACCCCACCTTCCTGCCTCAGTGAGCAACTTGGAAGTCAGAACTGCAATGTTCTTTAAAATTGAGGGGACTTGGGTCGCAGTCTCAGTTGAATAAAAGAGTAGAGGAAAGATGAGTCTAAAGAAGGGTCAGCTTCTCCAGGCTGAGCATGGACTCGTCAGCAGGCAGAACTCGGTAGTCCTGTGAATCCTGCAGGAAGACAGGCTTGCTTTGTCCACTGGGTGTGCTGCAGACATGGACCTAGAGCTGTGACCAGACCTCAGATGAACAGATGATATTTTTTGTTTGCTCATGACATCTGACATTGGGAAGCTTTGTGATAGCTTGTTATTGAGGTTCAGGTATGGAAACTGAGGAGATGACTTCTGTTGGAGATTGCTGTGGTGCCTGACTCCCAGGGGCATGGCTCCCAGCTCCTCAGGGCAGGGCACAGGAGGGAGAAAGAAGAGAACCTGGGTCTTCATCATAGTTGAGCCCTGTATTATTCCTTCTATTCACCTGTTCTGATTTTGAGGACAATTAAATATATTAACCATTCCAAGCTAAAAGATCCCAAAGCTCTTACCTTTCATCATTAAGTGTGCTTTCTAATCTTCACATTAATTTGGCTTTATGACCTTAGGCAGGTCACTTGACCTATCTGAGCTTTATCCCACTTAACTCACAGGAGCATGCAAAAGCGTTTTTTTTTTTCCTTCCTTCCTTTCTTTCTTTCTTTCTTTCTTTCTTTCTTTCTTTCTTTCTTTCTTTCTTTCTTTTTTTAATATACTTTATTGATTTTTTTTACAGAGAGGAAGAGAGAGGGATAGAGAGTTAGAAACATCAATGTGAGAGAATCATCGATCAGCTGACCCCTGCACACCCCCCACAGGGGATGTGCCCACAACCATGGTACATGCCCTTGACCAGAATTGAACCTGGGACCCTCCAGTCCACAGGCTGATGCTCTATCCATTGAGACAAACCGGTTTCAGCGCAAAAGTATTTTCTAATAAAAGTGCTTCATGGCATTTGCAGTCACTGGCTGTGTTTTCAAGGATTTAAAATGCCTTCTCCTTTTCAGTATCCGCTTTTGCTTTTCCTTCCCAGAGTCGAAAACATGCAAGCAAAGTCCGACTGTACTACATGCTTCACCCTAGGGACGGTGGGTGTCCTGCCAAGAGGCTCCGGTCAGAAAATGTGAGTATCTGCCACCTTGTGATATCCTTAGACAATTTGTTGTGTTTCCTAAGAACTTTGCAGATCAAGGAATTGTAGCCACATCTAGCTTAGTGGGGAAGCTGAGTTAGTAGAAACAGTTCTCATTAAGATTATAAAAAATATTACATGTAAGCAAGACTTCTCTTTTTCCTGCCAGAACTTGCCAATGTGGTAATAGAGGACTTTTTGATGATACTGTGCTGGGACCAGGCAGGGGTCCCTAAAAAATGCACAGAAGTGCCATTAGAGAGGGGCTGGGTGAGAGAGATAGGAGACATCAGAAGACAAAGAGTAGGGGACATGACCTAAGAGGCAAATCTGCTAGAATAGCAGATACTTTGCTTTTTACATATTTTACTTTCTCTTTGGTACGTAAAACAGAATGCCAATTTGTTCATTGATAATGAGGACTGTACGTATCTTGCAAATAAAAAATACTCAGTGTGTGTGTGTGTGTGTGTGTGTGTGTGTGTGTTTTATCATACCCCCTCTCCTTGAGTGAACATTTACAGAAGAAAACAAATGATAACCAGAAAGTTGCTTAGAGGGAATAAGGTCAGAACAAAGGGTTTACTTCAGCCAAGTCTAGGCAAAGATTTTTGAAATAACTATTCCTAGCAGGGCTTCCTTTTCCTAATAAGTAGAATATAATTTTTTGAGCTGCCTTTTTTAGATTAAAGTATAGCTGACATACCATATTAGATAAGTTTTAAGTGTACAACATAGTGATTCAACATTTACATATCTTATAACATGTGAACACCACACTAAGTCTAGTATCCATCTGTCCTTATGCAAAGTTATCACACTATTATTGACTCTGTTCCCTTCACCTTTTTTTAATTATCCTTCTATCCCCTCCCCTCTGGCAACCATCAGTTCTTCATTTCTATGAGTCTGTTTTGTTTGTTCATTTGTTTTGATTTTCTAAGAAAAATTCCATGTATAAGTGGAATCATGTGGTATTTTTCTGTTTCTGTATGACTTGTTTCACTTAACATAATATCCTCTACATCCATCCTTGTTGTTGCAAATGGCAGAATTCCATTATTTTTATTAATGAGTAATATTCTAATATATATGTATATATTACATATATAATATATGTATATTATATATACATGCATATATATACATGCACATATATATGTACACACACACACACACACACACACACACACATATATATATATATATATATATATATATATACACACACATCTTATTTATCCATTCAATCTATTCATCTATCAATGGACACATAGGTTGCTTTCATATTTTGGCTATTACTAGTAATACTGCAATGAATATAAGTGTCCATATATGTTTTTAAACTAGCGGTTTCATTTTCTTTGGATAAATACCAAGAAGTGGAATTGCTGGGTTGCTCTATTTTTAGTTTTCTGAGGCATTTCCATACTATTTTCCATAGTGGCTGCACCAATTTGCAGTTCCACCAACAATGAGAGACATATTCATAGCCATAAGAAACACTGACGATTGAACACAGAAATTCCTTACCCCTTGAGTCCTGAGGAGGCTGCAGGCATAGAATTTATACCTACTCAGCTTGTGATCCTGTTTTCTTTGCTGCCACATAGATGCCAGTGTTTTTTTCTTTATTAAAAATTAATACATGATCACTGAACAAACTTGACAAAAGCTGTACTTGTATATTCTTCACAAGGAAGAAAAGAGAGAGTGAGAATGGCATATCACCAAAGGTAGAGAGCACTAGGGCTGGTGTTGTTAACAAATTCCAAGCATGCCTGTTAGCATCACAAAGTGAACTGCTCAGACACAGGTACTGGTAGTCTGGAACACTGTGGAGTGTTCTTTTCTGCCTCAGTGAAGCAGCTTTTAGAGCTTATTGGAGGGAAAGGATGCTATGAAAACTGTGGAAGTGCTAAGATGTGGGACCCAGTGCTCAGCTTTATGACTTTGGACAGGTAATTGATCTATGTGAGCCTCAATTTCCTCAATACCACTATAATAACCATACTTTCTCACTGGGCTTTTGAATATGAAATGAAAGAATAGGTAGCGAGATGCCTTATTACATGTCAGGCACTGGGGAAGGAGAGGTAAATAAGACACAGACTTGTACAAAAGAAACTCATGATATAGTAAGGGAGATTAACATTGTATATAAAAAAAATAGCTATAATGCCACCGTGTAGGTGTTTCTTAACATTCTTCTCAAAATCTCATGGAAACAAAAGACAAGTGATTATGCCAGGGCAACCTGACCAGGGGAGGTGTTATTCAAGAGTTGGCATTTGTGTTGAGGGTCTTTGGGCTTGAATGGATTGTACTGGATGGAGGCCATAGGAGTGAGAAAAGAAGGCAGGAGCATTCTATCCCAAGGTTGTATGAAATCACAGGAGAGTCGGCCTAAGCCAGGTCTATGATATCTTTAGCTACACTGGAGTCATGCTTTCCATCAAGTATCTATTAGAAGAGAGACAGAATTAGTTTTTTCTTTTTCTGTTCTTTTTTTTTCCCCCTTCAAAGTTATCCAGCAAAGAGGTCTGTATTTCTTCACTCAATAGCCATTTAGTATCTTATCCCAATAGTCAGAGACAGTGAGTGCAGGGATACTTGACAATGAGCTGTATTCATTCAAATTCTGACCATGAATGTTGCACTTTTATCTAAGCTCCTGGGGAGGGTTTGGCCAGACAGACAGGAAGGGGGCACTGGACTCAAGCTGTGCTCCTCTAAGACATGGTGTTGCCACTCTGTCAGACCCATGATTCACCCACTCGAGCTTTGGTTCTGCCAGCAAACTTGAGGTCAGTTTATGGAGTGAAATATATTTGAGTTTTAGAGCAAGAAGTACTTGAAAGGATTTGAGGGCTTTTTCCTTTGATGTATCTGTATTTTGAAAACTTTGATCTACCTTTTGTTTATTAAATCATTTTTCTTATAACTTATTAATTAGTGTGAAAGCAAATCAGTAAACAGGAAATACAATATACTGATCTTACTTTTGAAAGAAATGGTTGGTGCTTTTATTGAGCCATGTGTATATTTCATAGGTGAATATATGATTTCTATGAGGCATTCTGGTGTACAGATGAAGTGCAGAGGTCACACCTTGTCCCGCTCCAGGGCTCTGAGAGTCAGTGTTGCTAATTATTTGGAAAAACTTTGTTTTGTACAGACTCATACCTAAGTATTAAGAGACTGAATATATAGATGGTCAATGGCAAGGCCATATATAAAAACAGAACTTTGTCCAGAAAACCAAGCCTTTAACACAGAGTAACCTTCCCAGAAAGTCTGCCTAAATCAGACTTACAGAAATTCTGACCACTGTCTCTGCTTACCACCCAGGGAAGCCAAACAATGACCTTGGTAACAATAGTCCCCAAATGGACAGGGGTTGATGACTACCTTTTAGCTTCCCTAATTTTTGTCCTCACTTCCCCCTTAGGACCAACCAGAAAAAGCCACATATGCATCCTAACCAATCACATAGGATGTCCTCTTCTAGTTAACCCAGCTACAGCTCCCCACACCAGAGCCTCCCCTTTTATCCATCATAAAGCTTTCCCACTTTTCTGCTTGCTTTTGAATGTCCTCCAAATACGTGGATAGCGACTGATTCTTTGCTTTAGCAAGCTTTAAATAAATAACCTTTCTTCTGCTCATTTGGTTGGTTTGTAAAATGGGATAACAATAATACCTAATGTACAAGTTTGTTATAAGGCCTAACTGAGGTAACTCATTTATTTACAGTAGTACTTTGTTTTTAAAGTGCTATCTGCGTGTTCTATTATTACTATTGATCCTCTTTCCACCAGCACCCTGTGTTCTTGGAAGGATGTAATATTTTCTTCACCTGCTTCTCCATTTCTGCCCCTGCTCCCATCTGCCCTGCTTCCAGGGGCTGGGACGGGCTTGTATGCCAGTGTCACAGGACTGAGAGCAGTTTCCTGGTTGCCCTGATCCCCCACAAAGTGAGAGGCTTCTAAAAAGAGAAAACTTATTGCTGACTTTCCAGACCCTGACCTCTACAGGACCTTGAGCCCTCAGTGATTCCTGAAATGGATGGGACTGGTGAGCAATGCCAGCCATCCTTCCCATCCCCCTTCTTAGCCCTCTGGAATACAGAGTAACTGCACATTGACATGTAGATAAAAGGCAGGGCCTATTGTTATTGCTAAGTCCTATTACCATTTCTACTCCAGGTCAGTTGACCTTTTTTGTTGCTATTGTTTAAAAACTTAAATTTATTTTTGTCTGCTGTCCTGGCATTCCTAGCTTTTAAAATCCCCCCTTCATTTGCTTTTACTTTTTAGAATCATCCTTTGGGTCTTCTATTTTTTTCTCCCTTGAAATTTTAGAGCAAGACATCTTCCCCTGGATGCCACAGAGTAAAATTACACGTGAAATAAATTGTTATAGTTGATTGCTTTAGAGCAACTTTCAGTAATCCGCTGAGCGTTCGAGCCAAGAACGGGCTTCAGAAATCCTCTAGTGCGTTGATAATCTCAGTCTTTCACCAACAGCCCTTTTTATTATCTTCTTACCCATGGGTCACGTGCTTTGGGAAAAAAAAAACCCATCTGTTTGGGAAATAGCACTTTTAAGTATAAAGGTGATTTAGGTTACTTTTATTTATTTTGTTCTGGAAAGATAACTAATTGCCAATCCAAATCTCTAGTCAGTATTAAGCAAATGGTGTTTTTTTCCTGGAGTTAATATAATTCCTTGTAAGTGGAGGAACTTGACATTTGGTTAGTGTGATCAGGCTTATCAGGGCTACATATATTTACCTGATTTCCCTTAGGCCTGAAGTGTTTAGCATAGCTTGAGAAATTGCAATATTATTTTTGCAGATACCCAAACAGCCAGGATTTCAGGTTGGGAGGACTTGGTGTAATCAACACCCTCCTCCCCACTCTTATTACCAAGGTGGGGGGGCGGGGAGCCTAGAGAAGAACTATGCCTGTCCAAATGGGTCAGGCCTGAGGTTAGGACTCTCCCTGCTTCCTTAAATCCTATTCCCAGGCTTCTTCCACATATCTTGAAACTGTATCTGATTTTTAGGCATTGCAGCCATGGCTGGGTCCAGAGCTTAGAGAACTGTTGTTCTGGGTCAGAAAAATAATAGTAGCTGTAACGATCAGGCACTTTCCTACGTTCTAAATGCTTGCCTACATTAACACATTTAATTCTCCCAACTTTTCTGCAAGGCAGCCCTCAGAGAAGCAAGCTGAAATAGAGGGTAGGTAGCTGGACTCTGGTCACAAAGCTGGTAAGTGGCATACACACAAGGCTGGGGAAATATAAAGCAAAACAAAAAGGAATTTCCTCTGGGACTGCCAACTCACCCACCATGCCACGCCATGAAACAGGTAGAAAACTTTGACTTTCTACCTGTTTCATGTGCTGGGGGTACAAAGGTGAAAAGATTTGGAACTTTCTTCAACAGAAATCAGGATCTCGTATGTGTATGGGTGTTTTAAGATAAGTGCTGCTGCAGACAGGCCTAGGTGACCGCCTGGGCACTAAGAGGGGTTTCCAGCCTTTCTGGTAGGATAGGGCAAGGTTTCCAAGAGAAAGGGAGACCGAGCTGATTCTTGAAGCACAGGTTAAGGTGAGCCAAATGAAGAACAGTGAGAGCCGAAATCAGTTTAGTTCAGTAGATAGAGCATCAGCCTGCGGACTAAAAGGCCCCAGGTTTGATTCCTGTCAAGGGCATGTACCTTGGTTGTGGGCACATCCCCAGTAGAGGGTGTGCAAGAGGCAGCTGATCGATGATTCTCTCTCATTGATGTTTCTAACTCTCTATCCCTCTCTCTTCCTTTCTGTAAAAAATCAATAAAATAAAAATAAAAATAAATAAAAACGACAGTGAGAAAGGGCTCTTCTGAGTGGGGTGTCAACATGAGTGATGTCTTTAGGGACATAAAATTCAAAGTTCTTTCTAGAGTATAAAGTGCTAGTGGGGGTGGCTGTGTTAGTTTCCTAGGGCTGCTGTAACAAATTACTACAAACCGGGTGGCTTCACACTACAGAATTTTATTATCGCCCAGTCCTGGAGGCTATGAATCTGAAATCAAGGTGTAGGCAGGGCCTCCCTCCGCAGGCTCTGATTGGACAGGCCCATGCTTCTCTCCTCGCTGCTGGTGGTCACTGGCAATCCTGGGCGAACCTTGGCCTGTAGCTGTAGCCAGCCTGCCCTCACATGTCCTTCTGCGTGTTCTCCCCTCTTTGTCTAAGGATGCCGGTCAGTGGAGTTAGGACCCATTGCAATCCAGTATGGCCTCATTATAACTAATAAACCGACAAAGACCCTGTTTCCAAATAAGGTTCCATGTTGGAGGTGGACATACATTGTAAGGGGACAGTGTTTACCCAGCACAGACGTGAAGGCGAAAGTTGAGGTTGGGATAGTGAACAGAGTACAGATCTATAATGTGCATAATACTGACCTTTACTTCGTCAATAGTAATTTTGTCAAATGTAGGTGCATTTACCCTCAAACGCTGTGCATTTCAGCTCCCAGCTGTGCACTCAGAGCTGGAAGTGGGCTCTGGCCCTGGCTCTGATGCAGAGCTGCTTTCACCACTTTCTCTTGGACTTTCTAAACCTTAATTGCTGTGGCTTTAATCAGGGCCTATCATCACTGCCCTGTCTGCCTCTCTGGCAGCGAAGGGCTCAAGCAAAGCTTCCTGTGTGTGAAGCTGCAATTATAGACGTATGTGAAGTGTTATTTCACAGAACTTTGCAAGGTTTGTAAGCTAGGAAGGGCTTCTACATTTTTAAATGTTTAAAGGGAAAAATTCAAAAGGGGAATAATATAGATTGTGATGCATCTATTTCATGAAATTGAAATTTTAATGTCTGTAAACACAGCCCTATTGGAACACAGCCACACTCAGTTCTTATTTTTTTTCCCCTCAAAATAAATTTTATTGATTTTTTTACAGAGAAGAAGGGAGAGGAATAGAGAGTTAGAAGATCGATGAGAGAGAAACATAGATCAGCTGCCGCCTGCTCACCCCCTAGTGGGCATGTGCCTGCAACCAAGGTACATGCCCTTGACCAGAATCAAACCTGGGACTTTTGAGTCCACAGGCTGATGCTCTAGCCACTGAGCCAAACCAGTCAGGGCCACACTCAGTTCTTTACGTGTCATCTGTGGCTCCTTTCTCCACAATGGCAGAGTTAAGTAGTGGCAGCAGAGACTCAAAGTCTCTCAAAGCCTAAAATACAGGGTGGGTAAATGCAGGTAGACAGTTGTGAGTACAAGAAAGAGTTTATTATTATATTCCTATTACTTATTGATTATTGTATTACTTGCATTACACCTTAAACTTATTTTGCCCACCCCTGAATTTACTCTCCAAATTTGCTCACCCAAAACGTCTGCTGACGCCTATGTGAAGAGGGACGTTATCACTCCTCTAGGTGTGGGTTGCCCTGCTCACAGGAATGACCCTTCAGGACACCTGGAATTTACAGCTGCCTTTGTCCTTTGTTTTTTGCTAGTTTTAGTCAATGAGTGTCCAGCAGGTTGAAGGTTTTGCTCAATAGGAAGCATTGTTCCAAACCCCGGAGCAGGAATTGGCACTGTTGCTTTCTGCTTTGTTTCTTTCAATGCAGATAGTTTGAAATTTATGAACAGGTTATGTTGTAAGAATTAGCTTGAAGCCTGAAAAACTGAGGGGACAATGAGGATGTTTTGTTTCTTCCACCACCTACACATCAGACTCAATTTATGAGAACTCCAACTCCTGTGTTTCCCGGGTTAGCTATGATTGAGAATATTCTTTCTTGTCACTACACATCAATACTATCTCTTGGAAAGGCAATGTTTCCTCTCCAATTTGTACCCAAAAGTGGAATAAAAACCTTTGTTAAACAGGTACATTAGTGATAATCCAAATGAAGAAAACAGAGCTCATTGACTCAGTGTGTCGTCTGGCATTGCAGCTGTATGTGACTTTCTAGGCCTGAGACCAGGTCTTGAGATTGGGACTCTGTTCTGAAGCTCATTCGTACTGAAATATATATCACACTTGTTACCTCTATACAGAATCTGATCTAGAAGAGAGGAAAGAATTCCCCAAAAAGACAGCTATGAAAGTAATTTTTTTAGTAGTGAAGTTGGTATTATGGGACTTTGAGTACTGAAAGCCCTGTCACCACCATCCTGTCCTCTATAACTCCATTATTCTATTATTGTCATATTATTGGATATATTCTCTTGTTAGCGGGCCAGTTATTATGTCCTCTTTATGTAACAGGCCATATATTAAATACTGGTTAGATATTTCATTTGAATTTTATTAATGCAAGTAGGAATCCATATTTCTTCTATTTAAAAAGATGTGAAGACTGAAGCTTGGGTCAAGTATCTTACCTAAAATTCCACACCTTGTAAATGATATAGCCAAGATTCAAACACAATAGAGTTTGTCTCTAGAACCTGAGCTCTGTATTACTATATAATCTTCATTTGTTTATTTTTTTCTTTAAGAAATATTAATTGATTGCCTTCTCAGAGTCAGGTACTGTGGTGATTGCTTAGAATTTAATAGTGAATGAAATAGATATAGTTTCTGTTTGCAAGTGTTTACAGGATAGTGGGAGATACGGGCATTAGTTTTTAAGGGTCATGAATATACAAATAAAGGAAAGGAGTGGGAAAGCATAAGGAGTGGAAAAGCATAGAATGGGGAATCATAAAGTCTTTGGGGTCAGAGAAAGCTTCCTGATTCTTAAGCTTAGTCTGAAGATCAGTAAAGATTGAGTAGTTAAAGAGGTAAAGGGAGACGGGGGTTCCAGGCAAAGAGAACATCATGTGCAAAGCCTCTACAGTTAAGGAGATCATGGCACACTCAAGAATAAAAGAAAGCCAACGTGGCTAGTATTCAGAGATGGAAATAGGCAATGATGTGAGATACAGAGAGTGAATTAATGAAAAAAGAGTAGAGATGAAGTGTCAAGTATCAGGCTTTCAGTAGCTCACTGAAAGAGTATGATCTTTGAAGAGGGTCATGGCAGCAATGAAAAAATGAGAAAGAAATAGATGTGAGAGATTATTAAGCAGGTAAAAACAGATGCACTGTATAATTGGTGTGAAGGAGAAGATAGTTTTTGAATGACTTCCAGGTTTAGAACTTGCAGGATCAGATGGTTGCTGCCTCCTCCTGCAGCCATGACAACTTTCATATTTTTAAGGCCATGACCAAGAAAGCAGAAAGACCTAAGGCAAGGAAGCAAGGAAGCAAGGGAAAACCCTTTCTCCAGATTATTCCATGTTGACCTAGGCTGAGCAGGACTGAAGTTGGGTAAATATGAATTGACACCAGCCCAGAGGTAGGGAGGAATTAGGGAGAATGGACTGGTGGATTTTAGTCCTCAGAGCTTCTACTCAGTCAAGTGTTTCTACTTCTCTGAAAGAGAGTGAGGCCATGCCTGGGGCCAGTCCAGGAAGCGGATCCCACAGAGGCACATGCTAGAGATACCAACAGGTGCGCTGATACCCAAGCCAGAGCAGTGAGTTAGGGAGCTCAAAGCAGTCACTTAGTGGGGGGATGTGGTGAAGATAGTACTAGCCTCTGGCTCCCTGGGCTAAGCCAGCAGGAGGGTTTCCAGAGAGGGATGCAGATGCTGGCAGTGGTCAGATACATGCTTCCAATAGGATAACTGGGGTTATTTAAAGGGTTAAGCAGCTCAGATGTGGACATGGGACTTCAGTCAACTTGGGTTTTCTTAGTTTAAAAGGCAGAGATGGTAGGACCCAAGGAACACCATTTTAGATTTTATGAGGACAGGTCTTTACCTTATTTATCTTTGTGTCCTTAACACTTCACACACCGGGGTTTTCTAAATGATTGTTCATATTTTCATAATAAGTTATTGTCCTGTTATGTTTTCTTTAAAATAATTATGATTTCAAAAATAATTTTAATAAAATGATCATTTGTATGGAAAGTCTTGTAGAGCATTTCCATGAAATTATACTTGAGATACATACCTATCAAAATGCCTTTGTTAAAAGAGTATCTTGTGAAATTGGATTTGTTCAAGAAAATATGAGGGGTATGAATAGTTTTCATAGAATCTTTATCAGGTTCTTGGCCTTTTTTGGGCCCTCCTCTACTAGGAAAACCCTGTGGAAGGGAGAGGCTGGTTTTTGGAGAGTGTATTCTCATAGCACAATCTGTTCTCTCCAGCAATTACTTCTGATCAAGAACTAGACATTCTAACTCCATCTTCCTCCTGCAAAATCCTGCTTGCTTATTTGCTCTCTCTGCCACGCATCACTGCCTCCTTTCTCCTGTCTGTCCTTGGGGCTTGACCCTATTTTATCACAAATCAAGGCTGTTAGTACAAGGGTTGATGTGGAGCTAATGGGGTGGATGTCCTTCTCAACTCCAGCCCTCTTTCACGCGACACTCAGGACATTCTCTACTAAAGGACATTTTGGTGCTGACTCAGGGGTAAAGAGATTGAGCATGTCTATCGGATGATTTAAGACATAGAAGAGTGTAGGTCAATTTCCTTAGCATATGTCTTTCACTTAATGAGCTCTTAAAATGAATCGGGATATATATTTTGTTTAGGGGAGTTTAAATAAAAGATTTCTGTTGACTATAGACTTCAAAAGATCCATTTGTTCCATGATAATGACTTTCTAACTCCAGCTCTGAAATATTAGTTTACATGTTGGGTCTTCTTTTGAGGGGCAGCCGGGGGTGGGGGTGGGGGTGGCTAGCAGGGATGCACAGGAGCTTCTTAGCACCATTTAATGACTCACTAGCCTGTGGCAGCTGGGTTTTCAGCTTTTACTTTCCTTTCTGCTATCTTTTCTCTTTTGAGGTGTCTGTATCTCAAGCACATCTTTTCTGTCTAAAAAAAAAAAAAAAAAAACACAAAAAAACTTTTGTCCCCCCTGATAGATTTCTTGGTTAATGTGCTAGAATTTCACAAAACATGCTTGTTTTTCTCTTAAGTCCAAAATCATTCCTGAAAAAAAAATATTATTCCTTTTTAATAAAATATCTTCCCTTATATATCTGGGTCCATTTATCTTCATCTCTTCCCTGACTGCAGGGAGGGGTGTGAGAGAATCTTGCCTTCCTTTCTTCCTTGTCCTACATAGCACACTGAGTCTTTACTCTCATACAGCTATGCCATAAATCATGCCTGCTGTCTTCCCATTAAGTGACCTCGTATGCCCATTCTGTTTCTTTTTAGTAACCTCTGGGCCTTCCTCATGCTCACAATGTTATTCTTGTAGAACAAAGAAGTTTGTTTCCTTCACTACATTCTGCCTTGTGCCTGTTTGGCTTTGTGTAGCTTGATGTATTCTTGTAGGAATATCTATTTTTTTTCCTTTTTGCCTTAGAACCAGTGAAGGGTTGTGACCTTAGACTACAAGATACATTTATAACTGTATGTGACCTGGATTTGGTGCAGGTAATGCTGAGACAATGATGGATGTCTCCCGATAAACACCAGAAAGACTTGCAAAGATACATTTGAAAAACAGAGAGGATGCATTGAGTTCTACTAATTGGAAGTAAAATGTCTCTTTGAACTTGGATCTGGCAAACCTACCTTATGCACCTGCCCTGTATCACAGACAGCACTGGGTGCTCTGCATATATGCTCTTAACTCATTCTCAGAAAATTTTATCACGTGTCCACTTTCAGGTGAGATAAAGAGGGTTCAGAGAGCAGTAGAAACTGACACAGAATCAAAACTGAGGTCATCTAATTCTAGTGCCCTTTTCATTCTGCCACCTCCTTGTGGCAGTCTTTGAGGAACTATATTTCTTTATTTTTTATTTTTTAAAATATATTTTATTGATTTTTTACAGAGAAGAAAGAAGAGGGATAGAGAATTAGAAACATCAATGAGAGAGAAACATCGACCAGCTGCCTCCTGCACATCCCCCACTGGGGATGTGCTCCAACCAAGGTACATACCTTGACCGAAATCAAACCTGGGACCTTTCAGTCCTTAGGCCAAAACTCTATCCACTGAGCCAAACTGGTCTCGGCTGCATTTCTTTATTTTTAAGAACACTTAATCCTGGCTCAGCCATTTCAATATGTTGTTGGCATTGTAATGCAGAGTTCCTATAAAGCATCCTTTATGGGAATGACTCAAGGAATTTTCACTCAGAGCCTATAGTGGGCTGGGTAATGTTCATTGGGTCATCCTAACCATGTCCTTTTCTTTTCCACTGAGAGTGGATGGCGTTACACACGGATTAAAAATTAGAGGGGTCAGATGCTGTGGTGCCTTACATTACACTCAATTGGATATAAGGTAAGGAAAAGGCATAGATTTTGGGAACTTTCCTGCAATTGAATCTGGCCTCCAACTCCTACTAGCTGGTGTCTTTGGTCAAGTTTCTTGACTTTTCTAAGACTGAGTTTCCTCTTCTGAAAAATGGTGGCAACCACTAATATGTGCCAGGACTGCTGTGAAGAATAAATGTGATAATGTAAATGTCAAGTAGGAAGCACAGGGCCTGGTGTGGGATGGATGCTCAGCAACTGTTGCTACTTCTTCCTCTTTTTTAAAGGACCGATGATGGTGAGTCTTTATTTGAAAAGGGGAAAACACTTGCCAGTCTGATTAGAATGAGATGAGGGGAAATTCAATGCTCTATATTTCAGGACTAAATGCTGCTGACAAATACATTTTCTGCAGAAGCCTGAAGTAATTGACAAAGAACTAGAACAATTGAGAGAAAAATACTGCAGTGTTCAATAACATTCTTGTTTTAAGGAACCTAAACTAATACAAAGAGTGAAAAATATGGTGTTGGCATTTGTACATCTGAGCTTTGCTTGGAGGAACACCTATGTCTTGTCATTATTTGGCCCTTATCCAGTCCCAGTATTTAAGTCTAGCCAGAAGAGAGTTAGACCTTGGGAACAGCATGCATGACTTCAGCCACATGCAAAGTGCTGCGGTTGTACCCTCTTGCTCACAGGTGGTATTAGTCAGTCATGGCACAGTGACCACAATAGATAATAAAAATGTGGCTGTTTAAGCATGCCATTCTTAAAGCCTCATTGAAACTCTCTATGGAAGCATATGTGAGTGAACATGGTACAGACTATTACTTGATTACAACAGGAACGTTCCTATTGATCTGTGACACTGGATAGCCAAATCAGCTTGCAATTATGTATAATTCATCTATTAGCTTTGTCTTTTTGCCAACCACATTTAAAAGAAAAATTATGCAGAAAACAGAATTATTTTTATTGTGAATTCCTGGTGGGAAAAGGCATTTTTCTTCAAAGTTATTAACTTGGTTTTATAGATGACCTTTAAAGGAATGCCTATAATTTCAGATACTCAAGAACTCAGCAAATATCCTCCATATAATTTAAATAGTCATTATAGTTTGGGCTAAATGCACTGAATATGTATCATAAGACACTGTTTTTTTTTAATTTTTGATATTTTATTATAAAAGGAAAAAAATCTTGTTTCATTGCTGTATTGAGTGATGGTTGACCTTTTCTTATTAAATTTTCTCTTCACATTTCAGTTGTTCATAATCTTAGAAGGTCACTAGTTGGCATTAGCAACCCCGGAAAAGAATGGTCATTGTGTCACATCCTAAAATTGACAAATTAGTTTGTTTGATCTCTCATTATCCATTATATCCATTGTTGTAATGGGGGATGGAAAATGTCAAGATAGAACCATGACCTGAAATTTCCTGAACACCAATAAAAGTCTTTAGTGTGTCTTTCCTACACATTCCTCTCTTCATACAGACTGTGCCTTTTTGTGTATGCATTGTGATGTACCATCCTAGGCAGTAGTTCTTTGCTTTCTAGCTAATGAGATAAAAAAGAGGGAAAGAGAAGAAAGGGAGGGAGAAGGGGAAAACATAGAAATCTACCAGGCAAAGGTGAGGTTAAGAAGTATCCAAAGACTATCTGATCCTGAAAGGGATTTTTAAGGTTACTCAGTGCGAATCTTGTCACCTGAAATGCAAGTTTTGTCATCTAGAAATAAAATAGAAAAGCTATAGTCCTTATATGCACTTTACTTCACCTAGACTTCCAGAAAGGCTCAGTGACCGACAGATCACATTCCCAAACTGTTTCCTTCCTGGACTAACTGTTGCTTTCCAATTTTAAAAGCATGTGACTTAATTAGTCTCTGGAAACCAATTTTATGATCCATCAATAAACTAGATCAGTGGATTGTTTTTAATTTCAAATATGTCTTTATGTTTAATACAGTAATTATTAACCTATGCAATATATGAATCAGAGTTTTGTGCCTATTCCTGATGTAGAGCAAGTGGTGAGCAAAGCCCAGTGAAGATAATGTCTCTGCCCTCAGTTGAAAATGGCACCTCTGAAAAGTGCTATGGATGAGGGGGCATGGTGCTAAGAGAGGTGTCCTAGCTGGGAACTGAAGGAAGGTTTTCCTGAGCAGTGATTCCTAAGTGATGGCACCTAGTGATTTATAAGGTGCATAGGCATCAACTGGGGAAAGAAGTAAAGAGAAAGAGGGAAGAGTATTTATGAATGTTTGAGGAGGGTGAAGCCAGGTGATGTACCATCCTAGGCAGTAGTTCTTTGCTTTCTAGCTAATGAGATAAAAAAGAGGGAAAGAGAAGAAAGGGAGGGAGAAGGGGAAAACATAGAAATCTACCAGGCAAAGGTGAGGTTAAGAAGTATCCAAAGCCAGGTGAGCATGGCTGGGTCAGGACAAAGCAGAGGTGGCAGTAGAAAGGCTAGAAGGAGCACTAAGTAGGAGCCAGACCCCTGAGGTTTTTAGGGGAAGGGTGAGGATGTAATTTATCATCCAAACTGGGACACTTCTGAGAGTGAAAGAACACTATTAACAATGAAACTGGAACAACAGATGTAACCTGATAGGTATGATTGAGGACTCTATTTAAAAGCTATTGAAAGGAGTTTTTGTCTTTAAAATGCAATGAAAACTCACTGAAGAATGTAAACCAGGAGACACAGATGATCAGATTTGGCATTTAAAAATCACTGTTGCAGTGTAGGGGAAAAAATTGAAGGAGATCCCAGAGGGGATGTGAGTAGCCCTGTTAGGATCCTATTGTAGAGCTCTAGGGGAGTAGGGATTAGGGCAAAGGAAGTGCAGATTAGGAGGAGTGAACAGATTTGAGAGGATTTCAAATTAACATCTTCAGTGATGGAGAACTGATTGCAGTAAAGGCCCTGGATTGCATCCACCTCCATATATCCTGCCCTTTGGTATTATCATCCCAACCTGACTCAGGGTTTGACCAATTTGCTTTGGCCAGTGGCATAGTAGCAAAATATCACAAACGGAACTATGAATACAGGTGTGCCTCACACTTAGACTCTTGATGCCCTCACATGTCCTTGATGCATGAGGGTGGAAAAGTGGAAAAAGCAAGCAGTACTGCCCCCTCCCCCACCCTCAGGGCAAATTAACAGCTCTATACTCAGAGCACATCCTTCATCTCCTTCACTTACCTGAAAACTCTCTCTCCACATGGAAGGCAAGTTCCCGCCTCCATGAACACTGCTGGTTCCCCTTGCCATGGGGCCTAGAAGTGCTGTTAGCACATGCCCCGTTCCTGCTTGCTTTTTCCACTTTTCCACCCTCATGCAAAATTCCCTCCTAATTCTAGGCTCACTGCATCCACATATATCAGCCTCTAGCTTGCATTAAGTTGTAATCTATGGTCTTATCCTGACTGCTCTGGGATCACTGAGGCTTGTCTTGCTGCTGCTGTCTAGCCACCACCTTGAATAACTTCCATTTGTGGGGACAACCCATTTGCCCCCTAACCTCAAAGCTTTGCAGCAGGTTTCAATTCTTTTGAAGGTATGTCTCCAGCTTCCCAAATAACACGCAGTCATTTCTCAAGGAATATTTGTTTGATAGTGAATGAATAATATCTGTCTTACTTTTAATTCATCTCCTTATTATTTTCTTCATCCTAGTCCTTTGTTATTCACCTGGCACTCAACTTCTTCTGTAGTACAATGTGGTATGCACACTTCTAATCATAACATCCTATTCCTCTAGGTTTCCAACTACTAACTCCCGGGATACCTTCTTCTTACCTATTTATAGCTCCAACCCTTCACCTCTTTTCTTCTCAACCCATCCAACACTTACCCTTTTCCTTTGTTTTTCTTAGCACTCTCTCAGACCAGTCTTTTTGCTAGCACCTTCAATGTCCTAACTGTGGTAGCAACAATGGTAGTAATATTAATTACTAGCATTAATAATATTAATATTACAAATGTTAATGACCAAGTGCATCTAGTGCATCAGACTCTAAGCTAAATGTTGCATATAACTATTTGAGGTGAATACTGTTATTCTCTATTGTCTCCATTAAAAAGAAATTAAGCTGAGGACAAGATAGATTAAATAACTTGCTTAATGTCATGCAGTTTGAACGTTACAAAGCTGAAACTTGGTGCTGTTCTCCACAATCTATATCTCTATATAGAAAGGTATATTTATAATCTGTGTCCATGTTTTTGATACAGGTATTTGATATATAACCAGAAGTCTCCCAGTTTCACTGCTTTCCATGAACAAGTTTATACTGGGTTCTCATCTTATTTACCTCCCATCCACATGGCCATTGGGCACTGCTGAAATGTGGCCAATGTTATTAATGACCTGCTAATGACCAGTGTCAATAGGACTTTTTAGTTTTTTCTCATCTCACCTTAGAATATGATATCAATGACTACTCCTATATTATTAAACAGACACACACACACACACACACACACACACACACTTGTCCTCTTGGATTCTATGACTTTTCTTCTATTTTTCTGACTTCTTTCTATTCTTCTTTCTATGATTTGCTTAATTAAATTCTTAAATTCTGATAGACTTAGAAATCCCATTCTGGGCTCCCATCTCTCCCATCTCCATATATATCTTCTATTTTTCATTTGCTCCCATGGCTCCTGTCACCACTCTGTCTACCCACATTCAGAACTTCTTCCTACTCCTGGACCTATGTATGCTAAAGATTTAAGGATTCCTGCATCTGCAAGTCCCATAGGCACTATTTATGTCAGTCAGAACTAAACCTATTCCCTATTGTTTCCAGTTTTGGCAAATGAGGCCCCAAGCAAGACAACCCTGGACTCATTCTTGTTTTCACCCCCTCCTTTTAGTTCATAAGTCCATCCCATCTGCTGTATCTGTTTGGCCTCTCTGACCTGTTTGCTGCATGGTTTCCATGTCCTGTCTTTCATCACTCCTACTCATTTCTCACACAACTGGCAGAGGATCCTTCTAAATTGCAAAACCCATTTCTTCATGATCTTTCTCTTGGTTATACAACTACCTCCCATCTCTCCCTGTATTTGTGGTCTGCCCCCTTTACTCCTCTAAACTTGTTATGCTCTTGTAAAATACTTCCAGCATTTTTTGATGACTTCTGTTTTTACCGTTTTTCTCTAAGTTGACTATACATTCCTCCTAAGCAAGAATTGTGCCTGTCATTTTGTATCCCCAGTGCTTGTACTATACTTTTCTCAAAGATGGTACACAAGTGAAGTTTACTAATGAGAATGATAGGATGCTACTTTGAGATGGTTAGCTAAGACTGACTGCTCAAAGAAAAAAATAGCAATGCCAGGAATGTTAAGGCTTCTGGGTATTACCCAAATTTCAGGGGAAGTACCCACACACCGTTTTCTCACTGAAGTTTGCTCCTTGTTATTGGTATACCATGGTCAACAGATTCTCTTTCTCTATGTCTCATGCATTTTCATGGTGGGTTCATTGCAGCAGGCCAGTAAAGGTTAGAGGGGTGTCCTCCTTTTTCCCCAGGAGGCTTTGTACATTTTTGTGGATTCAGGCCCTCAGCCAGCAAATGTCTGTTTGTGGTGGCTCTTCTTCATGTACCTGAAGCCACTAGGAGCTCCGGTGAGGCGAGCCAGACTCCCTCATCCCACCTAATGAATTATCGGTCTGAAGGGTCAGAAGGTGGATGTTTTATTGTACCTGTTGCTCTGCATTGTGGTATCACCATATGCACTGTTGTTCTTCTCACCTTTTCTATATACCGTATTTTTCGGACCATAAGACGCACTTTTTTTCCTCCAGAAGTGGGGGGAAAAAGTCCCTGCGTCTTATGGTCCAAATATAGCCTACACATATACTTTAAAAAAAAAGTTTTTTTTACTTGCCCGGCTCTGTGTGGTCTCTGTGTGCTTGCCCGGCTCTAAAATGGTTCTAAATGCTGCTGTTTACTTTATAGGGTTGATTACATGTGTTTATGACTGTGATGTTGGGTTTTAATGCACATAAAATATTTTAGGACACTATTTGTTTCAGAATCTTTTTTTCTTCATTTCCCTTCTCTAAAAACTGGTGCGTCTTATGGTCCGGAGCGTCTTATGGTCCGAAAAATACGGTATGTTCCTCCATAATCCATCTGGGATTCTTGGCTTGTTAGAAGACCCAATTTCCAGTTTTATCCCAGTTAGGAACTCACTGTGTGACCTAGGACAATTCACTCAGACTCTCTGTGCCTGTGTCTTTTTCTGTGAAAGGAAAATGCTTTCCAGGCTCCTGTCTTGGAATGTTGTTCTGGCACTCAGCTTTCTGGTGGTTAAATGCCCCTGTGCCTTTGTTTGCAGTGTTTTACCAAAGAGGCACTAACTCACTGCTCTAAGAGGATTATCACATTCACTGAGCACCACTCTTCACAAATTATGATGGGTGGTTGCATGTCCATTTGTGAGGAGAGCCAGAAAAATGGCTTTAAATTCAAATTAATTTCCTCAAGATTTGCATTGGGTTTAACTTTTGAAATCATCTCTCAAACATTTTTTTTATCAAGTTTCTAGTACACTAGAAGAAGTAATACTCATATCCTGTATTTTAGTAATGCTTAAAACATATCTGGCACTGTCTAAAATAGACTATCCTAGGTGAGAGTCTTTTTTTCAGATAATTGGCCATTACTCTTGAGGACATAAAAAATGAATATTTAAAAATTTTGATGGAAATCTTTTAAAAATGTATGGAACATTATCTTGTCTTCTAATAGCAGAACATATTGAATATATCTTAACATTTCCATATGACTAATAAGGTCATCTCTTTTATTCTTTTATTTATAAAAAATATTTTTTATTGATTCAGAGAGGCAGGGAGAGGGGGAGAGAGAGAGAGAAACATCAATGATGAGAGAGAATCATTGATTACCTGCCTCCAGCACACCCCCTACTGGGGATTGAGCCTGCAACCAGGCACATGCCCTTGATGAGAATCAAACCTGGGACCCTTCAGTCTATCCCATGGTGTTGTATCCTATGAACCAAACCAGCTAAGGCTAATAATAAATATCTCAAAACTTCAAATATGTGCCAAGCTCTGTGCCAAACACTGGGTGTTTAGTATCTTCATTTGCAGATTTATTAACACCAAAAATTCCTTACTGTGGTTCCATTTATACAATGTGACAATTTGGCTATTATATATTAAATGTGGAGTATTGAGCAATGATAAGCTAGAGTTTCTGCCTAAAACTGTGTTTGGCAAACTGCGGCTTTGGAGCCATATGCGGCTCTTTGGCCCCTTGAGTGTGGCTCTTCCATAAAATACCACAGCCTGGGTGAATCTATTGATATTTTGAAGAAGTGGCATTAGAAGAAGTTTAAGTTTAAAAATTTGGCTCTCAAAAGAAATTTAAATCATTGTACTGTTGATATTTGGCTGTGTTGACTAATGAGTTTGCCATCCACTGGCCTAGAACGTCAGATTTAGTGAGCAATTCAGATTGTCACATGCTCTGTCAGTTTAAAGCTGAGTCAGCCATGCCACAGACTGGGTTTTTAGTCATCCAGTCATGGGCCTTCTCCCAAGAAACAGAAACAGTTTTTCTTCAAAAATAAAACTCAGTAGGCTCTATAATTTTGGATCATAACAGAAACTGGTTGTATCATATTATATTCAATAAAAATTGACATAGAACTCATATGGTGTGTTTAGGGTATTTTTAAAATTTTTGCACATTTATTCAATTCCAAAGACAAAAATATTTGTTGCAAAATTCAAGGAGAAGAACATTGCAAAAATTTAATTATTATGTTAATGTTTTAAAATTTTCTTAAATACTGCACAATGTAGATTTCTTTTGGTTGAGGACTTTGAATGTTGGCTTTTGGAAAAAAGGAATAGTTGTGTTTGGGATAAATTCTCTAAATTGTAATGTGAATCTTATTTCCCCTTTGACTTTCACTGTAGACTTAGACAGCTTTTTGATAGGGGGTGGGGAGAGTAGACTGCTAGCTTTTTCTCAAGGGATACACTAGATTCTCTGGTCTTCTGGAATGTTAGAGCATGCTGGCAGAGTATCCTTACTCTTTTTTGTCTCCTTTCAAACTCAGAATCTTTTCACTGGGACCCTGGACATTTTCTTAGCAATGGGTAATTTTTCTTCATGTGAAAACCATCAGAGTCTATACTGAAATATTCCAGATTTTGTTTTAATTTGCAAAGTCTCAAGAAATGGTTTGTGATTCACTGATAGATGTCAATAATTAACTACACATTTTACATCTTAAAATGGGCTACTGTCTCTTAGGGGCCATTAAAATGGCTGAGAGTGTTTTGGTTGTTACAATGGGATCTATTGGCATTGAGCAGGAGATGACGAGGGATCCTAAATGTTTCTCACTGTTCAGGGCAGTATTGAACAGGTAAGAATACTGTTCTAGGCATCGAGGATGCAGTGGACAAAGTCTCTGTCTTTGTAAAGTGGAATATTCCAGTGATATAAAGAACTAGTGTTTTCCTGGTTTAGGATAATAAAGAACATTATAAACTGATGAACCAAAAGATAGATATAGAGACAGTAAAACAACAAGCAGACTGTCAAATTATAGCGGGGAGGGGAGGAAGATCTGGGGGAGATAAGAGATCAACCGAAGGACTTGTATACATGCATATAAGTACAACCAATGGACACAAAACTCTGGGGAGGGAGGGTATATATGGGAGGGGGGAGCAATAGTAAAATATGTACACAGATAATAATTTAATAAAAAAAGAAAAAAAGTTTGTGTAGGTATGTGTTACGTTTGTTTGTCTTTTTAATTTTGGGTGTAGATTTGGAAAACAATTAAACAAATGGTGTTTTGTACAAGAGAGATAAGGGACATATCAGAAATTCACAATTATTTAAAAAGAATAGTGTTGTGTTTTTTTAGTTTTGTTTTTTTTATTTATTACTCTAAAAATGTGTAAAAGCACCTGTGATTTAATATCAAATATAACAGTAAGATAATTAAAGCTATACCTCATTTAAAACTTTTAAGATAGTTCTAGAAAGTTGTATGTAAACTGACAATTGTTTTAAGATCATCTTTTTAGTGGTTTGTAGTTTATTTTGAGAAATGGTTGTCCCTGTGCCCTGACCTTTCTGGTGATCTCTCATTCTGTCTTTTCAATGCTTGTATCTTACTCTGGATTTCCTACCCCAACTCAACATGTTTTCAACTGAGACCATCATCTTACTGAAATAATTTCCCCTCCCCCACTACTAGGATCTGTTCTTCCAGTTCCCCAAACTCAAACATTCAGTTGTACTCAGCTCTTCTTCATATATCTACGCTGAAAGCCATAACTCATTGTTCTTGAAGATACCCCAAGTATCAGCCTTGTAACATGGAACTCTACCACACTATACCATTTTACTTGCCCTGTGTCCAAACAACACACTTTCTGAACACAGGAATCCTGACTTGAGAAGGGTCCTTTCCATCCACTAAGGAATTGAGGCGTAAACTTCACTGGCAATGCTAAGGAAGTCGTTCTACAGCTTCTTCTCTGAGGCTCCCCCTGCTCTTGCCCCAAAGAGTCTGGTCTGCTTTGGAATGTCCAATACTTCCTTACTCCAGACTCTCATCATTAGTAACTTGGACTTGGTTTGGTTCCATGTAAAATGTATCTTTGACGACTGCCTTTCTTAGCCCTTGCAATGGCATCAGCAGGTTCTGTCCCATTCACCTATTGTGTGTGTCAGCATCTGCCCTAAGGCTAGTGATGAAACTCTATTTTGGAAGGAAGAGCCACCTCCTGTTTGAAGCCCCAATTGACCACGGATGCTTGATTTGGGCAGCACCATAATTTTCTTGTGTAGCACAACGGAGCCCCATCCAGGCAACTGCAGGTGACATTACTGCTAAGTAAACTCCGTGCATAACTCTACAGGGGTTGAGCCCCTGTTACTTCTCCACCAAACTACAGTGATGTATTTTTATCTGATATTGCTGCTCTCAATGTTCTTTCCCTTACTTGATGATCAGCGTTTCGGAAGCAAATGTCACTGTCATTAAATAAGCATTAATCCTATTATTTTCTTTGCAGATAGCTTCCTGGCTCCTAACAAATCCATCACATATTTCTTATCCTGACATTAATGGTTCTTCTTGATTCAGGTTTAGTTTACCTTTACGACTCTATTTCCAACTCCCACCGTTTTGTTCAAATATCACACCCAGAAGAAAGAATCCCTTTGTTGTGCCATGAGCATGCCTTATAGTTTTCTGTCCTCAATCTTTACATGCCTTATAGTTTTCTGTTCTCAATCTTTCCTACTTGCTATCACTAACTGTTAAAATCTTGTTCTATCTAAGTGTCAGTGAGGGTACTCTCTTCTTCGTGAAGCTTTCTTTGAATTTCCAGCAAAAATGTCGTTTCCATTATTTTAATGCCTGTAGCATCTTGTTTTTAACCTGCCATCTACTGGATGTAGCTAACTGTTAATATGTGCCGTCAGGGGCATCAGCTCCTCAGGACAAGGATCATGTCTTATTTATAGTATGGTCCCTTACTCATAGAAAGGCTCGGGAAACATTTGTTGGATGAATGAATGAATGAATGAATAATAGTTGAGTAAATAAAAAATCCTTTATTGAGGCAAATAAAATTCTGCTAATTTTGACATGTCCTAAGGTTGCCTTTCATTAACTAATATTTCTTAAAACGGAGCCCCCTATTCGATATAATAGTTTGATGGATTGCATGACTATGTCACTCTTAATGAAATCTGAAAGTAGTGCCTTAGGCTCCAAAAGGGTAGCAATTCTCTTTTGCCTGCCTCTGTAATTGCCTTGACACAACTTGTAATAGGTTATGACTGCCCAACAAAGCCAAAAGCTTCTGCATTTCAGCAACTTGTTAAGAGTCCCCTGAACAACTCTAGTTAATTCAGTAGAATATACAAGAGTCACTTTGAAGTGTATTAGATTATTAACACAAGTCCTGTGAATTAACATTATGACTAGGCATGCATTGCCAATTAGTTGCAGTTACTCTCTTTCTGGCAGCAACTTTTAAAACAACACAATAAAGTTGCAAGGCATTTTAAGATGGAAGTGAAATATAGCAGAGTCTTTATTATTCAAGAAGACATTCTCATAAAAGAATGTACATCTACTTGAACTGTGTTAAGAGCAGGAGGTCACGCTCAGCCTGTGCCTGCCAGGTGTCCCTGGTTCCCAACCTCTGCACTGCTCTTCTTCTGGCAGCTGAAGCAAGGGGGGCAATGCTGTCCCCAAGCCCTTTTTTTGGGGAAGATATGATTAAGGTTTATCCTACATCTTTCTCTCTCTCTTTTTCTTTTTTTAAATCATCACCTGAGGATATTTTTTTCTATTGATTTTCAGAAAGAGTGGAAAGAAGGCAGGGGGTGGGGGAAATGGAGAAAGGGAGATTCATTGATGTGATAGAGATATATTGATTGATTGCCTCCCATACAAAACCCTTGGATGCACAGGCTGACACTCTACCACGGGTCCTCAAACTTTTTAAAGTGGGGGCCAGATCACGGTCCCTCAGAGAGCTGGAGGGCCGGTCTATATGAACTGCTAATTTCTACTGTAACACCTCGGCTGCGCTCACTGCTCAAAAAACCTGGTGGGCCGGATCAGACTCCTCTGCGGGCCGCATGTGGCCCGCGGGCCGTAGTTTGAAGATGCCTGCGTCACTGAATCACACTGGCCAGAGCTTCATCTCTTGAAACCAGCATTAACCACACCTGCTTTAAGACTCTGGACCTTCGGTTACTTTGGATAGCTGTTAAACTGGCCTCTTCCTCTGCCCCAGTTCTTTATCAGTGACTTAGCTATCATTGTAGGATAGGAAAATACTCGTGCCAGTCTCCATGCCTCCTGGGCCTATGAGTCCTGGACATAAATCCAGACCCATGCTTGAACCCTGCTCCCCATGGAACAACTGTCCTAATGCAGGCACCCGTTTTCTGCTTGGACTTCTGGGGGCTGTCGCTCCAGGACCCTTGTATGTTGTCTGGCTCTGTCTGATGCCACCCATCTGCCTGAACATGCTCTCTCTTGTTTTCTTGGCCTGCTTGCCTCCCAGTACCTGCACTGGATCTGATCTTCCAGTTGCAGGCACTTTATCAGGGCCCTTTGTCCCTGAACCAGATATGTTTGCCCTTTCTTTGAGTTGGGAGTGGAGGAGAGACTGTTCTCCTTAGAATTGCTCTAGATCCTTATGAGACCCTTTCCAGGCTTACAGCAATCAGACCCTCCATGTATATACTGAGGTCTGAACTCTTTGAGGCAACACACATTTCTATAAAATCCACATATACAATGAGTACAACCAAGTATTTTAAAGGCAATAAAAAATTAAGCATTGGAAATGTGTCAGGTTAGGCCTGTGGTTGGCAAACTGTGGCTCACAAGCCAAATGTGGCACTTTGGCCCCTTGATTACAGCCTGGGCGAGTCTATAATAATAATGAAGAATGCCTCAAAAATGCATTGACCGAATTTTTTGCATCAAAATCACAAGAATTTTACAACAGAGGGATTAAAAATGCTTCCTGAGCATTGGGCACAAGTAGTAGAAAACAACGGCAACTATACTGTTGATTAAATTTTGTTGTATTGTTTAAATAAATTCGATTTAAAAAAGTATTAGAAAACGACATTAATTATTACTAGACCTAATATTTTGAAGAAGTGGCGTTAGAAGAAGTTTAAGTTTAAAAAAATTTGGCTCTCAAAGAAATTCCAGTCATTGTACTGTTGATATTTGTCTTTGTTGACTAATGAGTTTGCCAACCACTGGGTTAGGCAAATAAAAAAGATCACCATATGATGGCATATTCATGTACATACACAAAAACTTTCTATTTGTATGTGATGCAAACCTAATAGATATATCCAACTTTAGAAATAAGCAATATAATTATATCAACTTATATTCAACCAGTTTTCTTTTTATGTGCTTTTATTGAGTTTTTGTACATGTTAGGTGATTAGTAAATATAAAGCAGAGGATGCTGGTTTGTTTTACCTTTCAGCATTCCTCAAACAGAAAAGAATGCTGTTTTATCAATATGTTTTTAAGATGCTCTCCCTTTGGTCTGGGAAAGATTTTGTTCTGAAAATATTTATGAATTTATGAATACAGGCTTCCACTCATGGATGCCTGTGATAAATATTCAATTTACATTTCTATGATTATGAATTCTATTTTTTCTTTTTACTTTAAGTTAAAACAAATGTACTCATATATGAAATTTAAAGTGAGTCCTTTGTGAATCACAAGTCTGCAGATTTTAAATATAATATGGTAATTTAAACAGATTACTCTTTATACCTAATCAATAATGTTCTAATCAATGCCAAGTAATTTATTTTTTAAAATATTGAGGCTTCAAGGAAAAGATGTATAAAAATGGATTCATATGAGGTAGCTGCAAGTTCTTTATTGCTTTGAATATTGATTGGCTCTTTAGCATTTTGTCAGAACATGTGGATAATTAACTGCAATAGGCGTTTATTTTGTTATTTAACATGGCTGACTAGTAAAAATGTTTATAGAGCTGATAGTTTTTCAGACTACATTTTGAAACTTATTATATATGTTTTGTCCTTCCATGTACTATAAGAGCTTTGATCTCTTCTAGGCTAGAGGTCAGAAGCAATATGTAGATCTCCCATGTAGATGCTAGATATGACAGAGATAATTAACTGTCCTCCAAAAGATTTATGCTTTACTTTCCAGAGTGCAGAACTGTCACTGACAAGTGTCTACCCAGCTAAAGACACCAATTCTAGCCCTTCCTACATTTATATGGGTCCTAATACTAGTTCTCACCAATGGAATGTATGCAACTGTTAATAAAGATTTTTGTGGTTTAGTCATATAATGCAATAGTGTTTAGTAACACGAAGGAAAGAACTACTGATTTATGCAACAACATGAGTGAGTTTCAAAATATTGTATTGAGCAAAAGAAGACAAAGACAAAAGGATCTATATATTGTGTAATTCCATTTACATAAAGCCCAAGAATAGACAAAGCTAATCTATGGTAATAGAATTAAAAAGCAGTTGCCTAGGAGGAGATGATGAATTGACCAGAGAAGAGCACTAGATATTTTCTGGAGAAGAGAAATTGTTCACATCTTGTTTTGGATGGTGATTATTTCACAGGTGTAATTGTCAAAACTCATTGAACTGAACACTTAAGATCTGTCCATTTCTATATGTAAATTATCCATCAACAAAAAAAGGAGATGTGCTTTCTTGCCTCTTTCTTTCCCCATCCTATAACTCAGCAGTTTTCAAAGAGAAGCAATTTTATCCCCAGGCAGTTTTTGAAGGCATTTTTGGTCATCATACTTTCATCATCTAGTGAGTAATGACCTGTACTGCTTCTAAACAACCTACAATTCATAGGATGGCCTCTACAACAAAACATTGTTCTAAAATGTCAAGGTGCCAAGATGTAGAAATACTACTTTACCTGAATGCAGATGGCACTGAGTCCCTAAAGAAGGTTGAACCCATAAAATGGAAAGATCATGGCCACCCACTGACCTGAAACACTAGTACTGGATGTTATGTGAGCAAGAAATAAAGTTTTACTGTGTAATGCATTGAAATATGAGGGTTTGTTTGTTTTAGTGGTTAGCCTCATTTTGACTATATATCAACTTTAAAAGGTTTTTGCTAAGGATATTATCCTATCTAATAAAAGGGTAATATGTAAATTAACCATCACTCTGTCACAAAGATGGTGGCGCCCATAGCCAGAAGGTGGTGGCATCCAGTCCTCTCAGCCCCACAGGAGCCCCTCAGTCCTGGGCGAGAGGGGGTATCTGCTGAGAGTGGGCAGTGTGAGTGGCCTGGTGGAATGCTTGCTGCCACGGAGAGCCTCTGGACAGCAGCTGCGGAGTGGCCAGGCCCCGCAGAGAGCTGCTGGTGCATGGATTCGTGCACAGGGCTACTAGTTTATTATGATGTCCTCCTTATTGGGAAACATGAGTAGAATTTATCTGATATCTAAATATCAAGCAAAGCTATGCTTCTCCTGAACAGGTATTGTGATTTTACCTCATAGACATTGTCAGTTTTATAACTTACTGTGTTTTTCTTCTTGTTTCAAATGATAGAGAGCTAAGGACTCAGTTTTTAGGTTTGTTTTTTTTGTTTGTTTTGTTTTGTTTTTACCAGCAACTCTCCAGGAACACATGGCTTGCATTTCTCCATGCCTCTTTACCTTGGTCTTTAATGTTTTCCTTAATTTCTGCTAGCACCAATTCCCATTCCTTATTTTGCCTTTTGGTATTTAAATTTTTTAAAAAGTTAGCTCATATTCTGTATGCAAAAATGCAGCTTATAAATATAAAAACATAAAAAGGAGATATTTATTCAAATACCCCCTGTTCCATTATCCAGGGTTTTGAATTAGTAATGGTTTTTGTATCTGAGACCTGGAAGGGATTTTCATCTTGTCTTAACTTTGTGAGATCCAGGGAGAGAAAAGGATGCACCCAAATTTATAGTGATAGTTTTCATGGAGCTGTTTTATTTTTAAAATATAAAGTATTCTCTAATATGGTCTATGCTTCATAGAGTACAACTTGCTAGTCAATAACTGGATGTAACTTGTGACTTATTTTTCCAGTGAAAAGGAGATTCATGTCAATCTATAACAGACATTGTTGGTTGTCTACTCAACATCCATCCTCCCTCCCCATTTTCCTTCTGGCAGAGCCCCAATTTTTTCACATATTCATCCTTCTCAGCTAAGCCATGAACTCCAGGGAGTGAGATATCCATCTCAGCATGAAGGACTGCATCATGATCTGAGTAAGCATTGGTCCTGTGTCCTTGTCAGTCACCGTAATGGCTACTGAAATACAAGGCAAGATAGCTAAGGGTGGGCCTGGCACTTATGGGAATAGTTTTACTCAATCTTAAAAATAGACATAAAGAAAGATTGTTCTATCGCTGCAGGACATTATTGTGTCAGCATGAAGTGACTAGAGTTTGAGAAGGCTTCTCAGGGCCTTAAGGGGAGTTAGCCTAGAGCACAAATGAGACAGAGGAAGCACAGCAGTCCACAAAGATACAAAGAATCTAAGTATTTGTTGAATAGGCAAGACAATAACAAAACCAACCCTGGAGTTAATTTACTTCTCAACTTTTTCTATGAAAACAAAATCCTTAGACCAGCTCATTTTGTGTTTTCTTTTACTTGCAGTTAAAAGCATCTGTCCAAAGTATATTTTTCTACATTTCTGATCACTTAGGGTGTCCTTGACACTTGTGATGGTACTACTGGGGGCCAGTATGTCACCAGGGCTCATGAGCTAGAGAATGTAAGGCCTCCACCTTCACCAGAACCTGCTCCCAGAAGCTGGGCTCATTAGTCCAGGCACTTGAGGCAAGGGTTAGAAAATTGCTTCTGTAAAGGGCCAGAAGGTAAGTATTTGGGGATTTGTGAGACACACAGTTTCTGCTGTAGCTGCTCAGTTCTGCTGTGGCAGTGCAAAAGCAGCCATTGATGACACAGCAAATGAGCACCGTGATCCAATAGACTTAGTTTTCAAAAATCAAGCAGTGCCCTGGCCGGTGTGGCTTAGCTGGTTGAGCACTCCCAGGCACTAAAAGGTTGCCACTTTGATTCCTGGTCAGGGCACATGCCCAGGTTGTGGGTATGCTTCCCAGTAGGGGGTGCACAGGAAGCAACTGATAGATGTTTCTCTCTTGCACATGCTCTCCCTTCCACTCTCTCTAAAAATCAATAAAACTATTAAAAAAAAAAAAGTATGCAGTGGGCCAGATTTGGGCTGTAGCCATACTTGGTCAACCTCTGACCTAAAATACAATCTCAGCCAACTATGGATAATCAAGGCTGATGGGACACAGAGCAGCTAACTATGAGATCGTTGCCTGACTCCCATTTTCACTCCTAAAGTTGTCTGTGCTCTGATTCAAGGGCTATCTGCAGTAAGAAGGTGGAAAGGCCAAAAGTCAAGAGAGAGAAAATTGAGGAACAAGAGGTTTATATAATTGACTGTCTATTTAATCAGTTACTGAATAATTGACAGTTGGCTCCGTGTTTCGAAACCATTTGTCCCTTGAACTTGATGTGGCTGACAGAATGAAAAAAAACACATCTGGAGCAGTTTTTCCCTGAGTCCATCTGCTTAAGCACAAAACATCTTTGACCAACTAAAGGCAACATGATTAGCCATCAGAGTTGCACAAAAGCAGGTGCATCTGGGTTGTCTGTGCAAGAATGTTATTCTAATTAGGGAAATAGGAAAGGGTTGATTTCTGAAAGTGCTAGCCTGTCATACTTAGTCAGGGTATTATTTGAGATAATGAACTCTGTCAAACAACATGGGGTAATGGAAATCAGGTAAAAGATTGATCTAGGAAAGCACCAGTGATGAGTATCTGTTGAGAAAATAAAAGAGGCAAGGCAGAATGTAAATTGGAGAATCCTGGCTTAGATGGTATAATGATGAAAATTATAAAATATATATTTGTGTATAAGACATATTCAGAAGAATATTTCCTAATTTTTACAAAACCCTTCTCTTTTAAAAATATGTTTTTATGGAATTTTAGAGAGAAAGGAAGAGAGAGGGTTAGAAAAACATTGATGAGAAAAACATCACTGATCGGCTGCCTCCTGCCTCTTGCATAGCCACCCCACCAGGGATTGAGCTCACAACCTGGGCATGTGCCATGACCTGGTATTGAACTGGCAACCTTTGTGTTTCTGGTTAAATGTTCAACCACTGAGCCCACCAGCCAGGCCAAAATCCTTCTCTTATCTCTTACTTTCCCTGTTTCTTTAAATGCAAACTGACTCTGACAATAGGTGGAAATGAAATCACTATCTTAAAATAGTTCCTCTGTGCACATAGCCCCAGAGTATAGAGTCCCAGTGGGTGGTTTGATGGGTCCTCCGCTGTGATTGCCACTCGGGATCAGCAAAGGCTAAGCCTGGAGCTTTTAAGCAACTGTCCCTTGCATCCCATTTAGAAGTGTCTGTTGCATCACACTAATAATGCTATCGTAAGATGTGTATACCCAGCACCTTAGAGCATTCTGACTAATCCAAACATACAGATAGAAAATAGAACAAAAGAACACCCACCCACCCCCCCCCGCCCCCCCCCCCCCCCCCCCCCCCCCCCCGCCCCCAAGAAGCTCCTCAGGAAAAACATTACCTTGGCTTTGTTTCTAATCAGGTCCTCTCTGCCTCTTTGGAGAATGCGTGAACACGGCCATGAGGAGACATGAATTCCTCTACCTCTTCCATATCTCTCTCCCCACAGCCCGATTGCCACTTTATAATTAATTGAAAAACCTGTGCTTTTAAGTTGCTGCCAGGTGACTTAGCAGGAATAAATACACTTGCAGGTGTCTCAGGAAGTGCAACTCGAATGTCTGGTAATTCCGAAATGACTTCCCTCTTGAGTACGCTCCCTGAGGCGTGGCTCCTAACGAGGCAGCTTTTCTTTGGAGAAGTGGTCCATTTTCGAGTCGCGGAGAGGTGGAAAAGGAGCCGTCACTCCAGCTTTCTTGGTGGAAAACATAGAGTAGAACAGGAACTATAATATTGATTTCCGATCCTTCCATTAATAAACTGCTTTATAGATGAGCATAAGGGAGCTAAGAATATCAGATCACCCCCTCACTTCAGGTCTTGAGCCTCTTTGGGTCCTAGTTTCTGCTCCCTGTTCACTCCATCTCCTCCCTTCAAGTACACCACTCTGCATTTCCCCCCTTCTCCAAACTCTGCCGTCTCCTTTCTCATATCCTGTGTCTCTCATGCTTGGCAAAATATTGATCAACCTTCAAAACCCAGTTTGAATATTTTTCCTTTAAGAAGGCTGGGCCTCCCTTTGTCTACTTAGAGCAGTGGTTCTCAACCTTCCTCATGCCGGGACACTTTCATGCAGTTCCTCATGTTGTGGTGACCCCCACCCATAAAATTATTTCCGTTGCTACTTCATAACTGTAATTTTGCTACCGTTAATGAATCGTAATGTAAATATCTGTGTTTTCCGATGGTCTTAGGTTGAGAACCGCTAGTAGGATCTCCTAAGACCATCGGAAAAGGCAGATATTTACATTACGATTCATTAACGGTAGCAAAATTACAGTTATGAAGTAGCAACGGAAATAATTTTATGGTTGGGGGTCACCACAACATGAGGAACTACACTAAAGGGTCATGGCATTAGAAAGGTTGACAACCACTGACTTAGAACATATCAAGTACATTGAGACCGACTGACCCAGTTATATGGCATTCTTTCTCCTTTCACCTTGAGCTCCTGAAGGTAATAATCGGTACCTTTTTATATCTCTGTTACCTGTCATATAGTAGATGATGAATAAATATCTGAAGCCAAGTCAGACAGCTAAAAAGCCAGATGTCATCTTAAAACACTGTCCAGTGATGTCCTGATCTACAAAAACAGGTTGGAACAAATCAAACTTTTTTTTAGAAGGCTGACACAGCACAATACCTATGTGCAAATTGATAAGCTTCAGATCTTATTGAAAACCAAGAAAATAATTTTTCATCCTGACTTCCTTTGAGGCTTGGGCCCACCATAGATAGCACATCTGACTGCTTGAATGGTTTTGTCATCCCCACCACTCCCCATCTTATTTGGATTATTTTACCAAATGTAGTCCCGGAGTGTGATCAGCCTGCCTGTTTTCATGTGATTGTCTATCCCCAGGGCAACTCGGCTGGGTAGTCGAGAAGGAGAGCATTGGGGGGTGCCTTTTGTATAGAGAGACCAGAGTGCAGAGGAAACAGCCCAGAGGACAGGAAAACACTGAAATGCCAACTAAGCAGGATAGTTTTAGGAAAACCATCTTAGCTGGGTGCAGGGTGCAGGGTTGCTTATCACGAGACTTGAGGAGGCAGTTTTGCACATGGCGGTGGGATGGCAGTCACTCAGCAGAGTGCATTGACATTTTCAGAACATTTCAGCACAGTCCTCCCCATCAGCAGCATCTACCTTCAAGACAAAGGCTATATATATATATATATATATATATATATATATATATATATATATATATTTTATTTTTTATTTTTATTTTTTATTTTTTATTATTTTTTATTTTTTTTCTCCTGCCCCCCTCAATAGTGGCCAATGTACAAATGTATTGTGTTCCAATAATTCATTGGTAAATCTATTGCCTGAAATTTGGAGCCTTTTTTTCACTATAGAAATAATATAAAAGCTGGTTAGATTTCCATCTGGTCCATTAATCTTTCATGATGTACCTAAGGTAGAGAATCAATAGAACCTTTTGTAGTTGTACCTAAGCAATCTTTACAATATGATTCCCATGGAGAGGTCTCTTTAGGAACTCAAATATGGATGTTCATTCTCCCCTCTCTTTCTTGCCAGTCTGAGGTGGCTTCTAGGTCCTTAGTATTCACAGGCAATGCTTTGATGGCTACAATCCTGAATATCAGTTGGATTCTTACTTTTTAAACCAGTTATACTTCTTGTGCTAAGAGTGTGTATGTTGGGGACCAAAAGACTAGCTTATGATAGGTAGAAGACTAGCTTATGATAGGTAGAGATAGGTAAATGGAGTTTGCTTCCACTTGTCAGTTTTCTTCTGTTTGTAGATTCTCGTCATTTCACTGGTGTTTAATTCAGACTATTGTATTTCCCATAGTTAGCTCCTGTTCATGGTCAGGAGGGTTGTTGTTGGTATTCCAAGTCTGGCTTTTCCCCTTGGGGTTTCATCACATAGTTTAATTTTGTGGATCACAGGAAAAAAGTGATTATTAAGTTTTTAATAATAATTTAAATATGGCTTTAACATTTTATTTGACACATTTTCTTTATAAAGAAAAGCAGATAGCTCTACAAAAATTATTCAAAGCATAAGAAGAGAGGTGCAGAAGTGGCTTTAAGATATTTGTGATCCAACTGTGTATTTATCTAATTATAAATTAGATACGCTTTTAGCTGAAAGCTCTAAAATGCAGACACATGATTCAGCTCTAAGATGAAGCTCTATGGTTCAGAAAACCTCTACCCTCAGGGTCACCTTTAGGCTTAAAAATAGCTTCCTGATAACATTTGTTATTCTGCCTCTGAGCCTTTCTCTCCACCCCCTTTCCCTCTTTCAGACTTAACTGTTAGGAGACAGGGACTTCTAAAAGAGTCTACCCGATGATTCTGAAATTTTATCAGGCTGGTGACCTAGCCGGGCCATTGATGTCACACTCCCTGTCATCCTTTGCCTGTAACTTGAATAGATGATGACAGGAGGGAGGGGGGATGATGCAAGGGCTTCTGACCTCAGACCAACACTTGTATTAACCCAGAGCAGTCATAACACCTTCTATAAATTAAAAATAAATTTATTAAGAAAAGTTTCAGGACACTTGCCCTGAGTGGTACACAAATCCTAGAACCATTCATACTCAGTAACAGGACTGATTGTACAGTCACTGGTGACAAGGATCACTTGAGTGAGATTGCTTTCAATTGTATCATTAATGGTGCTGGTGTTTTCAAACAAATTCTGAAACTCAGTAACGTGGCCAAGAATTTTGTTAGATTGTTCAGAGGCAGACATCTTTTATTACTTTGGAATTAGAGAAAGCCAAGTCCATTGTTGACCCAAACTCTTGGGAAGCAGATTACATAGATGGTTGTCTGGTCCTACTAAAGAGGACAGACCAGAAATGTCTCCAAGTTTTAATGCCAAGCCAGAAGTACCCAGGGGAAGGGCAGGGGCTGCTGAGAAGTATGGGGGTTTGTGTTCTTTGCACATGAAAAAGCTTTGAGAACTTCTCCATACAACTTGTTGTTTTCAGCTGCATATTTCCTGTTGCTTTCTCTAATGTGTTTTTATTTAAATCTTAACAACTCATGTCAACTTATGAATTGAAAAAAGTCACTTTGGTGTAATGAATTTAAGAAGAGCCCCAGTTTTATGGGCTTGAACCTTTTCTCATCTGGGTGGTCAGTGTTTTTAAGTCTCTTCAAGAATCAGACTTGGATACTTGTTTCTTCCACTTGTAAGAGTCCCTGGGATTTCAGGTCAATGCCACATGAAGAATATCATTGGAAATGGAACATGAATTTATAGGAACGCGAGAGACAATTGTTTCCAGGCAGGAAGTCATTTTTATTTTATTTTATTTTATTTTATTTTATTTTTTTGTATTCCTAGGAACCTTATCTATAGAGCATGCTTGGGAACCATTGTCTGGACAGGCTGTTTGCAAACTTAACTTTTGTCTATAGGTTTTTGTTTGTACCTCTCTCTCACCTCTGTGGAGGTCAATCAAGTGTGAAAAAGGGTGGGAAGCTGGCGAATAGGTAATTATCAATATAAGTAATTGTTATTAAGAGGATTCTATCTCCTTGAATAATTATCTCATGGACAATTTCTGTTTTTCCCATCTTTGCCCAGAATTTCTTCATACTACATAGTAATTTTTTTTCAATAATGAATGATTATAGTTTTCTAAACCATTTATCATTTGGCCATCTAGAAAGTATTGTTACAAAGAATTGGCCTACAATATACCGGCTTACTTGTATCTTCAGGAATAGGAATTAGGAGGGCTTGTTAGGTTGTCCAGTTCATTTGGATCCCAAATGGATTTCTTGCTCCAACTCCAGTCCTACCTAGGAGGGAGCCAAAGTCTGGGAAGGCCAGCCCACCTTCTGAGGCAGGCTGGTGGCATTGCATAAAGGGTTTCTTTATGTTTAAGGCAGAAATGCTACCATAGGCTGTTGTGCTAGTTCATTAATAGCTATTTAAAAGTGGCTATTCTATATGAAGTTCCAATCCAGAAGCTGGCAGGAATGAACAAAAGAGAACTGAGAATCAAAATACTAAATGCAGTATGCTATCCTAAAATGGATCCTGGCACAGAAAAAGAATATAAATAGAAAAACTGGCAAAATCTGAATAGAGTCTGGGGTTTAGGTTATAGTAATATTAATTTCTTGTTTTTAAGAATGCATCATGGTTATATAAGATGATCCATTAGGGGAAGCTGAATGCAGGGAATCTGGGGACTCTGTACTATTGTCACAACTTTTCTGTACATTTAAAATTATTCCAAAATAAAATATTTATTTAAAAACTAAATAAGAAGGAACATACACACAGTAAGCTTACTCTGCTAAATTTGATTCCTGTTTAATGTTCAAAGAGTGTCTGAAATTATAACTATGGGATCTTTTTCAAGGAATACACTTTATTATCGAATGTTATATTTTACATATTTCCCACTAGAAGGCATTTTTTTTTTTTGGGGGGGGGGTATAGATTGCATAGTTGAACTGACACAGAAAAACTAGTGAATATGATTTGTTCTGACCTTTTTATACAGTCTGCATCAGAGACCAAGTACATTTAAATGGTAAATGAGAATCTCAGAATACCTTCCATCTGGCCTCTTCAAACTGGGACTCCAGGGCCTTCAGTGTGTGCAAGATTTAATAGCAAAAGCATGATTCCACCCTACTGGGAAAAGATGGTATTACTGAGCAATCAAAGATAAAATTACAGGATTATAAAAGAGATACAGAATGTTTCAGCTGGTTTCCTGGTCAAAAAGAAATTACTCAGAACTTGTGGTAGAAAGACAGTGTTTTATATCTACAGAGATTAATTTACCAGCGAAACAACTTCACCCTGATAGGTATGCTTGTAGTTGAGAGAATCAGAGGGAAAAATAGATCTGCATCCCACACTAGAGAAATTGTAATTGACCCCACCCCAGGCCAGTCTAGCCAGCTAGCAAAGTAAATGAGCCTGCTAGGTGTTGATATGTTGAAGAGACCCAACCTGTGGCAACCTCCAGAGAGCAAAAAACAGTAATGAGGATGTGCCCTCAATCAAACGGATTTTCCCTTAAGTAAAGGCAGGAAGAGTCCAAGGAAACAACTCCTGCAGTATATTGAGGGCATCCTTTGGATAGGGCAGAATCCCCTAGAGCGCTTGGTCCTATGGGAAGAATTTCTGATGCAGCATCTCTTAGGTGGGGGCCTGGGAATTTGCAGCAAGTTCTCCAGTGATGCTGATCCTGCAGACCTGGGTACTACAATTTAAAAATTGAAAAGAGAGAGGAAAGGAGAGAGAGAGAGAGAGAGAGAGAGAGAGAGAGAGAGAGAGAGAGAGAGAGAGAGAGAGAGAGAGACTGCAGTGAGGGAGGGAGGGAGGGAAGGAAGAAAGGAGAGAGAGAGAGAGAGAGAGATAGAGAGAGAGAGAGACATTAAACAAAAGGGGATCACCTAGGAATCAAGCCCATGATGTATTAGCGTATGCACTAAAACCGACTGAGCAACACCAGCCAGGGCCTCCATTGATTTTTTTGTTTTTTCTTTAGTTTCCTAGTGTGTGATGATAGAGACAGCTGTGGGAACTGGTGTAAAAAGTTCCTGTTTCTGATTGTTTTCTCTGTAGGTAGTTGAGGAGTGGAAGTGGCATTTGGAGCGGTAAAGACATGCAACCACGTGCGTTTGAAGATTTGGGCAGAAAGCAAGCCTCTTCTTGCTGCCTTGGCAGTTTCCTTTCATGCCTTGTCAGGTCAGGGTGTTGCTAGACTTGCAGCTTTTTGGGAAGTTTAAATAGATGTGGAAATTGACCGCAGGGGACCCAGGTTATTGAGGCGTCTCATGCTGGTGGCTCCGCTTACTAGACACATCCCTGTAGATCTGCCTCATCTTTGCTGGGTTTCTTCCCAGAGAGCTGAAAAGGAATCTCATCTGAAATTGCCTGATCTCTCTCCTTTTAACTCTCAACTTCCAAAATAGTGGGAATAGAGATTTGCTCATTGTTTCTTTTTCAAATATTTTAATATGTTTTTCAAACTTTTTTTTTTTATTAAAAAGGAATGCATAGTAAATATGGAGTGTTTAGACAATGTATAAAAAGCCAGGAGAAGTTTAATTTTATGTAAATGTACATATATAAACTTTTAAATATTTAGAGTCATGCCTTTCTAGTTTGTTTCACTCTTCTTCCCTCCCCTACCTTAGGAATATATGAATAAATAAAACCCATGCATATGTGTGCAAATGTATATTTACATATATTTAAATATTTGTGTGTGTGTGTGTGTGTGTGTGTGTGTGTGTGTGTGTGTAGACTATGCTGGTTGTTGCCTGTAGATCCTCTGCATCTCATCAACGTAAAAGCCAGTGTCTTTACTATGACTTACCATGTCCTGCATGGTTTACACCCTGCCTCCCATTGTCTCCTAACCTACTGCTACACAGGTCTTCTTGCTAATTAATCTATGAACACATTGGTTACCCTCATGCTCAGTGTCTTTCTAGTGGCTGTTTCCAGTACTTAGAATGCTCTTCCTCCAGATATGTGTATGAGCAGTTCTTTAGTTCTTCAAGTCTTTATTCAAAAGTACCTCCTCAAGGCTTTTTGGATCACATTAAAATTTAACACATATCTTCCTACAAACTTCATATTTCCCTTTTATTTTTTTTCTCCTCTTTGGCAATTATGACAAATACAATATATATTTCACTTACTTATTAATTATTACCAGCTTCCCCAATGATCAGGTATGTTCTATGATAGGGGTTATCACCTGGGTCGTTCCTTGCACTGTCACCAGTGCACAGTTGACACACTATAAATACTTGTTTAAAAATATCAAATGAATGAGTCTAGCCTCAGGAATCAAATTCAATTTCCTTTAATATCACCTGTCATGATTTTAATAGCTTTGTTTTTACTTAATGACTATTTTTCTCCCACTAATATGTAATATACCATGTTTTATTAAATATTATTTTTATACCTAACATACCACATTTTGTTCAAGAATTTTCCTTCGATATTTTTAATAAGCATTCATTTTGCTGTTGTAATCAGCCAAATAACCTTGTATGTATTTACTCAAATTTCTGATACTTCCCATAGGATAAATATTCAGAAATGAAATTTCTGGGTCCACAAAGAAATGTATGTAAGGTTTTTTATACACCTTATCAAATCTCTCTTCATAAGGGCTGCATCTTTCTCACAACAGAGATTTAGAATGCTCATTTCTGTTCAACTTTCATAATACTAGGTACTTTTTTTCAAAAGCTTCCAATTCTATGAGTAAAAAAATAATTCATTAAAATTTGTATGTTTCTTAGATTAGTGGTAAAGATAGATATTTTTCATACTTTTTATTGAATATGTATATTTCTTCTATACATTTTTATTTTATGTTTTCTACTTAAATTGGGAGAGGGTGATTAGTTTTGTTTTAGTGTTTTACAAGACCTGCTTATATAGATAAGCATTAAAAGTATATATGGTTAATTTTATTTGCCATTTGCTTTTAAATGTCTTCATATGTTTCTTGATACAGAGTACATTAAAGTTTATGTAATGGAGTACATGTGTGTTTTTTTTCTGTATGGAATTGCTTCTCATTTTATGCTTTAAAAGTTTAACACCTCCTAAGATTATATAAATATTTCTATATGTTCTAGTTATTTTATGACTTTATTATTTTCCTCCAATTGTTATTCAATCTTTTAATTATATTTATTGGATAATGTCATTTTCCTCACTGACTTGAAATTCCTCTTTATTCCATATTAATTTGAAAGTATTGTTTGACTGTTTCTGCTCTAATTTTGTTTTATTAACTTGCAACTTCCTATAGCAGAAACCCACTTTAAAAATTAGCGTTTTATAATATTTTCTTATATTAGGCTAAATCACTTCTCATTTTTAATTTTTAAAATGATTTCATCTCTCTACTATGGGCTTTTTCCTTGCAGAAGAAATTTAGAAAATTTCCCCCCAACTTCCAGTGGTTAAGTTTGTAGCAATCTATACTAATAAAAGGGTAATATTCAAATTGGTTAGGATGTCCTCACAGTAACGACAGAATAGCAGGCTGTGTGGGGTGACAAGGCTGGCAGGGTGTTAGTTAGGGAAGACCAAACAACCGAGCAGCAGGCTGCGTGGGATGACCAGGCCGGTAGGGGACTTGGTGAAGGACGACCAGGCTGCATGGGGTGACCAGGCCTGCGGGGGTGCAGTGAAGGGCAACCAGGCCAGCATGTGGGGCAGTTAGGAACCAGTGGTCCCGAATTGTGAGAGGGATGTCCAACTGCTGGTTTAGGTCTGACCCCTGGGATCAAGTTTAAACCGGCAGTCAGACATCCCCCATGGGGTCCTGGATTGGAGAGGGTGCACACTGGGCTGAGGAGAAACCCCTCTCCCCCATGCACAAATTTTGTGCACCGGGCCACTAATTTTATAAATAAATTTGAGAAATGATGACTTCTCCTGGTATCTGACTGGCTAATCCTCAATCCCTTCATTAGAGCTATTATTAGATGTGGCTTGATTTGCACAGCTTCTGACCAATTCCCAGTTTCCTCAAGTTCCACTTGACAGTCAAGCTCTGTTTTTCTGGTGCCATCCTTTTGTACCTTTGCTGCCTCGTTTCCAAAATTAGGAGTCAGAGCCTCGTGTTAAAGCTGTGATTCCCAGGGTGCTGAGCCACTGCAGCTTTATCTGTCTCTGTCTCTGTGGCCCATTGCTTTTGATGAGACGGGAAGCTACATTCACCAGTGTATAGTGGATCAATTGCATTTATCTGCCCAGATGACAACTAGGAATGAATGTCACAGAATGGATGTGGAAGGATGATAGGCAATCAATGTTATATCAGTTCAGGAACAATATGATAGATAAAGGATAGCTGTTCAGTCCTCTGCCCCCACCCCCTCCTACAAATCTGGTCTGGGGAAAGGACAGTGGTGAGGCAGATAGTGTCATTTTAGTTTTTGTTTCAAGAGTCTCTTTTATTTTTATGACAAGCAAGCCTGGGTAAGCATGTGATAAAAACAAAAGCCTATTCTTTTTTATTATTATTAAGGTATTACATATGTGTCCTTATTCCCCCATTGGTCCCCCAATCCCCCTACTCTTTCCCTCACCCCCATGGTGTCTGTGTCCATTGGTTAAGCTTATATGCATGCGTACAAGTCCTTTGGTTGATCTCTCCCCCTTACCTCCACCCTCCCCTATCTTCCCCCTGAGGTTTGATGGTCTGATCGATGCTTCTCTGTCTCTGGATCTATTTTTGTTCATCAGCTTATGTTTTTCATTATATTCCTTTTGTTCTAAGTCAGGCACCATTCTAAATACTTTTCACATATAAATTGATTTAATCCTCCCAACTACACTGGAAGGGAAATTCTATTATTATTCTACTTTAAGGGCTTACCTCAGTTGAACTCCTCATACTTTATAGCAGGTAGGAATTCACTTTAACTTCAGGCATCAGACAGTCTATAAAATTAATTTTTAGTGTGTTTTCATCTTTTTCAGTCTTCATTAATATTTTAGAGTCATACTTAGGGAGACAGTTAGGGTTGCTAGCCAGGTGCATTTTAAACAGGAAATTCATCTTTTTTTTTTTTAACCTTTTATTAAAAAGTAAAACACAGACACAAAATTTAAAAAAATAGGTCCATCACTTAATGATTTCTAAGGCAAACACTCTTGTAACCCTGCCCAGGTCAAGAGAATATGTCTTTGTCATCATCTCAGGACCTCCTCTATTTGCTCCATCCTTATCTGCATCCTCTTTGTTTCACCAAAAGAAACCACTATCCTGCCTTTGCAGAACAGTTTTCTTGCCTGTTTTTTTTTTTTTTTTTTTTTTTTTTTTTTTTTTTTTTTTTTTTTTTTTTGTGTGTGTGTGTGTGTGTGTGTGTGTGTGTGTGTGTGTGTGTGTGTAGTTGTATGATAAAGTGTGCCTCCCAGTTATCATAGGTTAGTCTTGCCCAATTTTTAAAAACTTTATGGATAATGTCATCTATTTGACTTTGCAGATTCTTTCTCCACTGTCTTCTTTATAACATACCTGTAGAAGAACTTGGGGCCATTTGCCCTATAGAGTTTTCTAAAGTGTAGGTTTTGCTGGTTATGTATTTCTGGTCCTACTCAACACATTTCTGTTTTTTCTATTCCCTCCAAGTTGGCAGGTGGATCCAGAGACTTGATATTATTTCATATGGATGCATTTGGCCAGACAGTGAGTGGTGTTGAGTTCTTTTATCCAAAGGCACATGATATCTGAATGTCTCTCCTTTTGTGATGTTAAGAGGTATTTATACTCAATGCCTTAAAGCCAGTAATTCACTGGAGGTTAAATAATTATTTTATTCTATTATTTATTTTTCATTGATTAATTGGAATATTTTTGAACAAGCATAGTTCCTCATTTACTAATTGGTATTCTGTGTGGCAGTTTTATTTTATTTTATTATTTATTTTATTTTATTTTATTTTATTTTATTATTTTATTTTAGAAAAGGCAGAACAATTGCTTCATTCTTTCCTTTTATTTACCAATTTTTCAATTAAGGAATTGGTTCACTATTACTCTACAAAGGTGACCAAATAGGATTTTAAGAAATATCCTTGTGAACAAATGAATTTAATGGGTTTTGCCAATCACAATTACTATTTTTAAGTTCAACATTTCCCATCTTTCATCAGTGGAAGCCTCTTCAAATTTGTCCCTGAGTCCTTGTGTCCTGACTGTAGTAGTCTTTGATAGCTTTCTTGTTATCTAGTATGGAGTAGAACAGGCTATGTGAAAGAGGACAATGGGAGACACAATTGCTCAGGACCTGTACTCAGTCAGGAAGCAATCCTTGTAGGTCTTTTGTTCCCATTGCAGTGGTAGAGGAGAGGAGAATTCTTTCCTGCTTGCTGCATCTTTTAAAAATTAAATACCAGATAACATGCATAACACAATAATTGGTTGCATTGATTGAACATTTAATCTTACTACCAGGTATGTGCTAATAGATACAGTTATTTCTGCTTCTAGCAATAGGAATGAGGTGTCTCTTGCCTTTAGGTGTAGCTCAGTAGTGGCTGCAGTTAGGGTTCCAGTATAACAATGAATAGTCTTTAGCCAGTTATCTGAATTTTAAAGATATCCAGTTAGTGCTCAGAGGAATTTTATATACTACAAGGAGACAACATAAGCAAAATAATTATCCTTATTTTTTCCTTTCTGTAATGGCTTTGGCTTCCAAGTATAAGATTTTAAGAAAAGAAAATTAAATTTATGTTTCAAATTTTAGTATTTCTTTGGGCTTTCTAAATCGTTTAAATGCATCTCTTAGGCTTTTTCTATAACAGCTTTATTGAAACATAGTACTTGTATCATGCAGTTTACATATTTAAAGTGTTCAAGTGTTTTATTCACAGAGTTGTATATCCATCACCATAATAAATTTATCATCACCAAAAAAGAAACCCTGTACCTGTTAGAAGTTGCTCCTCATTTGCCCTGACATCTCCCTTCTCATCCCTCTATTTTTAGACAATCACTAATCTACTTTCTGTCTTTATAGATTTTTTTTTACATTAAAAATTTCATATAATGGAACCTTATCATATATAGTCTTTCATGATTACCTTCTTTCACTTAGTATAACATTTTCAAGGTTCATTTGTGCTATGGAATTCATCAGTACTTTATTTTCTTATTACTGATAATAGGCAGTTGTATGTGTATGGCACATTTTATTTACCTAGCCTTCAGGTAAATAAAATGTGGATAAATTGGTTTTTTTTTTTACTTCTGGGTTATTATGAAATATACAGCTATGAATATTTATGTACCTGTTTTTTATATGAACATGTATTTTTATTTCTCTCAAATGAAATATACATTTGATTCCCATTTTTGTGATATTTATGTTCTATCAAGTCACCAATTAGCAAATACTGAGCCATTCAAAATTAAATACCAGACTCTAAATAAATACTGAATTAGCAAATACTGAGCCATTGCTCCTTGAGGAAATATAGAGTTAAGTTCTGTAAGCCGCTTGTTACAAGACTTTTTCCAACCAATCAATATATAACCTTGTTTGATGTGTGTTTCCACTTAAAGATGTCTTATTTAATATATACTTCTTACAAATAATTGATTACATGTAGTATTTCTTTATAATAAAACACTAGCTAAAAAGGGTTTAACATTTTCTTGACTCTAGTTAATATGGTAAATGTCACTGGCTTTTAACCTTATAGGGATGCTTTCTCTTATCAGTCATTATCTCATGAATCCACAAATTTTGCCACTTCATAGTTTCATCATGTGCTATTGACATCTTTAGCATTTTCTGAGTGGTCTCACAGACACATCTGGAATTTCCTCCTTTTTATTCTAGAAGTACAGTATTGTCAGGTGATTAACATTTAATTCATAGCCAACATCGCTATTTCTCATGCCTGAATGAAGCTTATTTACCACATGTATTTTCTTTTTAAAGTTCATCACAATCTTCTTGTGCTTCGGAACACTAGACAGCAGCTTAGCATTACCCTTGGGAGTAATTTTAAGCAGCAAAATCACCAACGAAAAGTACGAACAGCAAAAACATGGCACGAAATAGACCATGAAAAGACACTATTTACATTCCAAGAGATGAAACTAGGCAGACCATGGCCTTGCTCAACCTCAGCTGGGAATGGGAGTGCCAGATGACTCATTCTTTTTTTGCCCTTTGTATGTATCCATAAATGACCAGAAAAATGACACAGTATTGATTTGGGGTTACAAATAAACATTTGCAAGCAGGTAAACTCATATGTGTGTGAATAATGAAAATTGTACCTAGAAGTGGAATTGCTAGATCATATGATAACGCCATGTTTAAAGTTTGGAGGAACTGGCAGATGGTTTTCCAATGTTCCTGTGCTATTTTACATTCTCACCAGAAGTATTGCTAATTCTCCACACTCTTGCTAATACTTTTTACTACTAACCATTTTTGTTGTTTTTGTTCTGGCTATCTTAGGGTTATGAAGTGGTAGCTTGTTGTGATTTGATTTGCATTTTTTCTGATGGTTAATGATATCTAGCATTTTTTCAGGTTGTTATTGGCCATTTGTATATCTTTTTTATTTTTAAAAACGTCTATTTAGATCCTTAGTTCATTTTTTAATTTGTGTAATTTTTAATAATAAGAGTTGGAGACTTTGATACTGCACTTTCAATAATAGGTAGAACAATTATGCAGAAGGTTGATAAGAAAATCAAAGAAAAGAGATGTCTTAACTAGTTTCAATAGACATCTATAGAATTACCTAGTTTTCCCTTCCATTCTGTTAGATTTTGCTTCATATATTTGTAACTACACGCATGTATATGATTGTTATATTTTCATGAAGAGTTGGCACTTCAGTATTATAAAATTCTCCCTTTTATCCCTCGCAATAAATTTTGTTTTAATATTTTATTTTATCTGATATTGGCATAGCTACTATGGCTTTCTTATGGATGCTGTTTACATGGTGTATGTTTATATCCTTTCATTTCAACCCATATGTATCATTGAATTTAAAGTATCTCCTTATATGCAACATATGGATTGATCACTTTTTTATCCAGCCTTACCATTTCAATTTTGATTATATTCTATAATACTTTCACATTTAGTGTTATTATTTTTACAGTTAGATTTATGTATACTATTTTACTTTTATTTTTTAAATGAATCTTGTCTTTTTTTGTTTCTTATTTCTCCTATGCAATTATATGTTGAGTTGAGAGGATATTTTGTATTATAATATTTTAATTTCTTTAGTGATTTTTCCTTATATTATTTTAAAATTATTTCTTTAGTGGTTGTTCTGGAGCTTACCATATAATTTTCAACCTATCAAAATTTACTTAAGATTTAATTAGCTTAATTTAAGCCAGATATAGAAATATTATTCCTGTATAGCTGTCTTCTATCTTTCCTCCTTTTGTGCTAATATTGTTGTACATTTTCCATCTGTATGTTACAATTCTACAATATATTGTTATAATTACTTTTACATAATTTTATCTTCTAAAGATGTTTATAAAAGAAATAAGACCAATATATATTTAATGTGTTAACTTTATTGAACCTTTATGGTTCTCATCATTTTTTTTCCTGTGAATTTGAATTAGAATCTGGTGTCATTTTCTTACTTAAGTACAATTTTGCTGTCACCTACATCCTTTGTGCTATTAGTGTCAAATACCTTATATTTTTCTACATGTCATTAGCCCAACTATGCAAATATTTACATATGATTTCATATCTATACTTTGTAAATTAGTTAAGGGAAGAAAGAATTCATATGCCTATATTCTGTTTTTTACAATTAAATAATTATTTTTACTGGTGCTTTTTGGTTTTGGTTTGCTTTTTCATAAGATTCAAATTACTGTCTGGTGTCACTTGTTTTCAGCATAAAGAACTTCTTTTAGAAGTTCAGATAAGATCTTACCTGAACAATTACTAGCAACAATTACTCTGAGTCTAAAAAAAAATCTCTAAATGTCTTTATTTCACTTATTTTTTTTTAAATATAAGGTTGCTGAATATAAGATTCTTAGTTTATATAATTTTCCTTTCAACATTTTGAATATATCATCCCATTAATTTCTGGCCACCATTGTTTCTAATGAAAAATCAGCTGTTAATCTTATTTTGTTCTCTTGAATTTAATGAGTTGTTTTTCTCTGGGTGCTTCAGAATTTTCTCTTTGCTTTTGGTTGTCAGTATTTCAACCATGATATAGCTGGGTGTGGATCATTTGTGCTTATCCTACTTGAATTTATTTAAAATATTGGAGGTGTAGATAAATGTTTTCTAAATATTTGGGAAGTTTTCAGTCATTAACTCTGTAAATATTGTTTGCTGCTCCTTTTTCTTTCATTCATCTCTGATGCATATGGTGTTCTTAGTGGTGTCCCACATTTCTTTAACACTTTAATTTTCTTCATTCCTTTTTCCTCTATTTTTTCAGTTATGTAATCTCTATTGATCTATTTTTAAGTTACTAATTCTTTTTTCTGTAAATTGAAATCTACCAATGGCACTCTCTAGTGAATTTTTTATTTCAATCATTATATTTTTAACTCCAGAACTTTGATTTAATTTTTTATTTATTGATATTCTCTATTTGATAACGTATTGGCACCGTACAATACATTACTTATTTAAACATGATTTCTTTTAATTCTTTGAACACACTTACGATTGTTTGAAGTTTCTGGTATTGTTTTGAAGTCTTTGCCAGTTAAAACAAGTATCTACCCCTCCCCCCTTTCTTCTGTTTAGTGATTACACTTTTTCTTTTCTGTTTTCATATTTTTAAGTTTGCTGCTATTGTTGAAACTGGATATTTAGGTAATACATTGTAGCAGTACTGCATTTTTATTCCTTCTTCCTCCAGGGATTGTTTTTGTTTGCTCATTTCTTTGACCAATGTCTTGGTTAAACTATTTTAATCATTGTTTCCTTAATAATGGGCAGCTACCCATATCATTGCTCAGAGGAGCAGCCTTAGGAATGTGCATAGTCACTGTGTAACGACAAAGGTTTTATTTATTTATTTTTTTTCACATCTTTTTTTTTTTCAGTCTTTCAGAGGCATTTAATAGGGTTTTATATATTTTTTGTTAAGTTTATATTTTATCTTCTCATTATTGTAAAAAGAGTTTTCTCTACCTTAATATCTTTTGATTGACACACACACACACACACACACACACACACACATATATATATATATACATACACACACACACACACACATATATATATATATACATACACACACACACACACACACACACACACATATATATATATATATATAAATCTCCTATATAACATTTATATGTGTATATTTTACAGGCTACTGACTCCTATATGCTAATTTTATATCCTATCTTACAAGTTTTTTTTCTTTTAAATCAGTATTTCTCAACCCATGAAGTTTCTAAGAGCCACCGTAAGGAATATTTTCCAAATACAGATGCTGAGATTCCCTTCCCCATCCAAGGTCACAGGAAAATGTCAGGGGAGAAGGAGGGGGTCTGGAGGTCCTCTGCTTCTCTGATCAAAATCCACCAGGACCTGGAAATGTGAGCAGCTCGGGTCCACGAGAGAGTGGGGCTGGGCGAGCAATGGGCTGACCACCTGTGCGTGATTGCCTTTCCCCGAGGCCCAGGGCAGAACCCCCTCTCGGCATGGGAAGCAGGGCCTGCGGGTGCAAACTGCGGAAAGACGGCTGAGAACGGTCAGCACCTGGAGCAACAGGCTGGGAGGCTGAGCACAGCTGAGGGTTAGGACCCGGAGGCTGGGCTCCTAAGTGCTAGGGAGACGTGAGAACCTATGGGTGAGCCACCAACAGGACTGGGACCGTGACTGTAGACACCTGTAGTTACTTATCTCGATACTTAGGTGTCTATTTTTGTGCTCCTGGTGCCAAGGGCTAAGCCTCTTCATTTCACATCACTTTATCAAGGTTGGCTCTTCTTTTATTTTTCTTCCTTATTTGTTTTTATGGTCAGGTACTTATTTATTTTCTCTTATTGTTTTTTATTTATCGCTTTCTGCATCTCTATGCCCTATCCCATTTCTCCTTCCAAAAAAATACAACTCTTCTATTCTGTTTAGAGTTTATGTTTTAAAAGATTCCCTTTGTTTCTTTTTCTGGTCTCCCCTGTTAAATTGCCTCTCTCTGCTGGAATCATACCTAGAATGTAGGTATTACTAATTGCTAGATAACTGCTCAGTTGTTTCATCAGTGCTCTAGGATATAAATGCTCCATAGTCTGATCTAATTAAATTCATTTCTTTTTGTAGGGTTAGTTTTTGAGGCAAATCTTTGAAGTTTGTTCTGACTCCAGAATGGCTGTCCTTAGCTGTCTTTTTTTTCCTGGTCCTCTCTGGTAAACTAGCTGGCCTATGGTTTAGCTTATTGCTTTAATGGAGCTATCTGCTTTGTCTTAATTAGTTACCATCAAAATCTCCATTGGTTTTTAGAGCACCCCTGTACTCTATTTCAAAGAAAGTCAGTTCCTTTGGGGAGAGTTTATGAGCTCTCTGTTCTTATGGACTTACTTTTCTTTTTCTGGTCTTATTGAAAAATAAAACCTCTTCATAGAGCTAGGGATAGGGACAGTGGCATGACTCTCTCAGAGTGAAACCCCAGCTTTATTAGCTGGGCAGAGGTGGCAGACTCTGGTCTTCTCAGCTTATCTGTCCTGGCATGGACAGATAAGCATGTGTGCTGAGGCAATGGCAATCAGAGTTACAATATTCTTAGCCTGCTGTGCTTAGGATAGAGCTTCTGTCTTGTACATGAGGGTGAGTGAAAGAAGAGAGTACTTGATTCTATGGCTACATTACCAAGAATTTAGCTTTTTCAACTTAGAAATGAAGGTAATGTGATTAATTTAGATGGCCTTTCCTTCATGTTTTCCCTTAACTGGGAGCTGATGGGTCAAGGAGCTCTATTTTCTTGACCCCACCCAACCATCATGTGGAACTGAGGGCTGCTGGGAAGATAGATTGTTGTAGCTGAAGTTCTTACCGAAATTTAGTATATTTTATTAAACAAATATTCCTTAATTTGCCATTTGCTCTTAGAAAAATTTCCAGATACTTAAAAGAATTGTTTATTTTTTAAGAAGTAATTTTTACTAGTTATGGTTGTTTGCTGGGGAGCAGTTTCAGAGAAGTCCTTACTCTGAAATACTGGAAGTGAAAGTCTCTCTCTTAGACTTTTTATATTTATCTAAAGTATAAGAAAATGAAGGCAATTATTTAAATTAAATTTTAGAAATCTTAAAGTGAAAGGCCTTCTTGGATTAGATTTCTGGGCAGAATCATCTAGGGTTTTACACTGTGATTGAATTCTTCTAAAAACTTCTTAGCTTTGCAAAAATGCTTTGACTAAGCAGACTTAGGGTACTCTACAAATATATACATTTTTCAGCAATGTGGACATTGCACTAAAAAAGTCTGACTTAATTATTGCCTCTAGTGTGAAATCCATATTTTAAGAGAATCTTAGTTTTCTTCTTCATTTACTTGATACCTTGGGGCCATTCTCAACTTTTTAAGCCAGAAACTTTAAATGTATTCATTGAAGTCAGTTCATCAAACTTTATGGAGTTCTCCCCTGGACAATCTATCAACATTGCTCTGGGTACAGTGGGAGACTTCAATATAGATATTATATATATTTGCAAAGAACCATTAATTGGGAATTTACATAAGGAAGAAAGCACAATTAAATTCTTTCTCTTTGCAGGCACTTGGTTTATATTTAGATTTTTTCCTAAGTAGTTGTTTTTTTCACGAAGATCATTAAAGTAGTCAGAAGAGGTGATATTTACAATCTGCTCCTTTAATAAAATATCCCATAAGCATGTCCTATTGGCCTTAGTGGCCACCTAACTTCTCAAGGCATAATGGGCCTTCTACTGTCAAGTACCCAAACTTTCTTGGTCCCTCGTTTATAATTATGGCATAACTATAATACATCCCATGGTATCTACTTTCATAATGATTGGTTCTCCTTTTCTATTATTATTTGATTCTCCTATAATGACTATGGGAATGAGATTGCCGAGGTAAGCAGAAATCTAGGAATATATATTAAAACTATGATGAAACTAACAAATTTAGGAGAAAAATTTCTTACTTAAACTCTCAGGTTAGGAATAAATTGTTGATGCCTATTTTTTTTTCTTTTTAGTTATCTTCCTGTAAACCTGAAAGAATTTCGATAATAACAAGACCCCCATGTGTTATCTGTTTTCATTTTTTACTTATGTCATTCAAATTATTAACTTCATAAAACAATTCAGAACTCCATTCATTCAGTAAACAACTAAAGGTCCCCCTGTCTGGCAAGCACTGTGCTAAGTGTTGGGGCTTTAAATCAGTGAGATTATTTTCTTGATCTTAAAAGAATTTTATAGGCTCACAAGGGAAACAAATAAATGTATTAGTGTTCTATGGTAAAAGAATTATGTACAGGGCAGATAGAAGACCACAAGGTCAATGCTTACTTCTGCAGAACAGTAGAGAGGTCAGAAGAATCTTCACCTTCAGGAAATGATGACTAAACTGCGCCATGAAGACAAATTTTGAAAAGACCAAATTAGACAAAAAAAAAAAAGATGAATAAAGGCATTTCAGGCATGGGAAAGGTTTGAAGAAAAAAAAACCTCCACACAGATAGACTTATCTTAATGGTCTTTTAACCTTAGAATTATGAGGATGTAAGTCCAAGAGAAGACTCTGTTTCCTTGATTATAACACTTTTATTTTTATTTTTGGTCTGACTTCTCCAAGTCTCCTGGTCTCAACATCCTTGGTAACAGAGAGCAGTGCCATTTTTATCTAGTACGGAATCTAATATTTAGTATATTTAGTAGTTTCTTAAAAATGTGTTGAATGAATCAATGACATAAATCATCCACATTAAGGCCAATTCTTTGCCCTGGAAATTAGTTCTGAGTATACTTCACATCATGATACCAGACCCTATTTCTGGATTTCTGGCCTTTTATTAGAGAAGAACTGCTTCCTGCGGCCACGTTTGGCTATACTTTCATTGGAAGTAGCAGCAAGGATGTGCAAATTCCCATTGTGGGTTAAGCTTTGGCTTACGATCTTGTGTCTCCTTTTAAGAAAAATTACATACCTTGAGGCATATCATGCATAAATAGATCAAAAATTGGTAATTCGAGCTGCTCCTTTCATTTTAATAACCTCTCTTTCATTATTTTTAATTTTATTAAATAAAAAAAATGTAGCACATTGCCGAGACCGGTTTGGCTCAATGGATAGAGCGTTGGCTTGGGGACTGAAGGGACCCGGGTTCGATTCCGGTCAAGGGCATGTATCTTGGTTGCGGGCATATCCCCAGTAGGGGGTGTGCAAGAGGCAGCTGATCGATGACTCTCTCTCTCATCGATGTTTCTAGCTTTCTATCTCTCTCCCTTCCTCTCTGTACAAAATCAATAAAATATATTTTTTAAAAAATGTAGCACTGATACCTTCTAACACATAGCACATAATAGGAAAGTATCTTTCATTCCTCCTGGCCTATCACCTCCTCATTTACTGGTCTTGACCCCTTAGCAACACCACAATTTGTTATTTCTGGGCATTCCTGGGCTCTGCCCCCTCCACGGGTTATGTGTCAGCTCTAGGGCTTGGTAGGAGAGGTAGGTGAGGAGAAGCCAACTCTCCCCATTCCTGCCTGGCCTAGTCAGTCTTCACTGTAGACCACCCAAGGATATAAACATGTTTATGGCTTTTTTTTTTTTTTCAATGGGAGGAAAACTCAAAACATCTTGACTTGAAATCCTCAGCAAAGTCATGCTCAGTGGGCACAGCTTTCAGTGTCTATCCAGGTGTCCTGCCCTAAGGTGAGTCTCTTTCCAGGAGAGGACATTTGGGGGAGCCCCTTCTCTCTCAAAACGGACATTTGGGGGATCCGTTTTCTCTCACTGACCACCTCCAAACCCCCAGCAGTACATTCCCTCACACCTGATTCATTAACTATAATAAAAGGTAACACTCCGATGTTTAATATTCTAAGATCAAGAGAATAAATTGCAGTAGGTACACCTTTGTAACTCCAAAACACACAGATTCCCTTTTGAAGTCTCTCACTTCCCCTCCTCCCCTGAACTTCAAGCCAGCCCCTGGAACACATATGCTCACCCCCCACTCCCTCCCGCCACACACACACTCACACCCTCTTCAACCAACCACCACACACCACCCCTCCTAAGAACTAAGGCTAATTATCACAGAAATTACAGACTAAAGTCTTAAAGAAGGAAGAGTTAGTTTTCTGCAACATAATTAAAAAAATATATTTTATTGATTTTTTTTTTTATAGAGAGGAAGAGAGAGGAATAAAGAGTTAGAAACATCGATGAGAGAGAATCATCCATTGGCTGCCTCTTGCACACCCCCTACTGGGGATGTGCCCGCAACCAAGGTACATGCCCTTGACCTGAATGGAACCTGGCCGATACTCTATCCACTGAGCCAAACTGGTTTTGGCTTCTGCCATATAATTTGCAAGGCAATACTCTCTCCAGCAGTCTGGACATCTTATTATTATGCAAAAAAAAATACACAGTATAATTCCCTGTCTGCATCCCTTCCTCACCCTAATCCTTCTCCCCATGCCATTTTAAATTGCACTCCCTGGGCTGGCTAGAAATAAGAGAATGTCCTGTGTGGGGCCGGAGACTCACCCAGGGCCTGCGCGAACAAAGAGATGCTTTGCTATTGCTGTTCCATTAAGGAATAGATTAACTCCTTATCTGAGAGTCCACTTTACCCTCAATTTCCAACGAGGCAGGAGGGGAGCCAATGGATTAATATTCCCCTGGCAAAATATAGGCAATTGATGGTGTGTGTACAATAGCCTGGTCACATGGGCCGACAAAGGATTTCTTTTTTTTTCTTCTGATTCACGTTTCATTTTCATCAAATCTTACAAAAAAATAAAATAAAAATCAAGCTGGATTTCAGTTTTTGGGTGTGTGGCATTTAATCACGTTCATGAAGAAAAGGAAAAATCACACAAACGCACATAGAAAATTCTGCCAGCACGGTCACCGGTGCTTATAGGTACACAAATTAATTATGAAAAATGTTCAAGCCCTTAAATAAATCTTAAACATTCCCTTTGAACACATGGCCCTGGAGCCTGGTGATGCTAAAATTGGTCAAAGGAAGAGCTGAATGTCAAATGATAATTTCTGCTAAATAATTCAGGTCACCCGAACTCTGATATTTTATCTATTTTAATGAGTATAATGGTGCAATTAGAGGCTGTTTTCCTCATGGCAGCCAGACACAATATGTTCTCGCCTAATTGTGGGCTCCTTTTGCTCCTGGTAATTCCTATCTGAACATTTGTCCTATATTCCCAGTGCCTGGCAGCAGCAGCCACAAAATAAATGTGGGGTGAACTCAGGAACTGAGTTAGGTTTTGATGCTTAATCTTGAAGCACCAAGAAATTGCAGACATTTCCATAAGAAAGTCTGTGGCCAGTTTCATCTGCCACAGAATGGAATGGGAATAAAGACATCGCAGGACTTGGGCTTCTCTCTAATGTTATCTTTTTTTCTTTTTTTCCTCTCCTGGCAGGGAAGTGGTGCTGATATGGTGGATAAGAACAAGTGCTGCACACTCTGCAACATGTCTTTTACCTCAGCGGTGGTGGCCGATTCCCATTATCAAGGCAAAATCCATGCCAAAAGGTTAAAGCTGTTGCTAGGAGAGAAAACTCCGCTAAAGGCTACAGGTATGTGTGTGATGCAAGTAATCAAGGGGAGACGCTAGAGTTCAAGCAGCGTGCCTGTCTCCTTCATTCTGCTCCCTCTTCAGGGGTGGCTGCCAGAATCGGAGATTCATAAGCAGATGTCCTTCCAAACCTAAAGGGAGGGGGAAGGTACCCCTGGCAGAGCTGACTGTCATGGGCCATGAAGTCCAATAGCAGGTGCTCCTTCTGAACCTGGCTCCTTTAGATCTCTGATCTGGCAGCTTGCAATTCCTGAAAGGCTGGGTACCTCCTGCAAGCTGTTGTCTGTCGTACTTATTGTATGTTATGTAAGATATTGTATCTATTATGCAGAGAACACTGTTTTTCCCTAGCTTCTGTCTGCAATCAGTATGGTAAGGGAGCGTGTGCTGGGTGTAGCGGGTACATTCCCTCCCAGGCCTGTTGGTGCGGGGTATCCTGCAGGGAAGAGGAAATCTGCAGTTACGAAAAAAACATTTTTGTTTGCAGACAGCTAAGTTTGTTTTTTTAAAGAAATTTTCTATTTAGAATAAGGTGTTTTAAATATAAATCTTAAGTTCTTATTTTCAGATGTTAAATATTTGCTACAATTTTTAAAAATACAGTTTTTATTGATTTTAGAGAGGAAAGGAGAGGGGAGCGATAGAAACATCAGTGATGAGAGAGAATCATTGGTTGGTTGCCTCCTGCATGCCCTGCTAGTGGAGATTGAGCCCACAACCCAGGCATTCCCCTGACAGGGAATCGAACCATGACCTCTTGGTGAACAGGTTGCTGCTCAACTACTGAGCCACACCAGCCAGGCTATTTGCTATAAATCAAATAATCCATTATTATTTATTTAATTATTGAGGGAACTTTGGTTTTAACATTACATAAATTTCAGGTGCTCATCACCTAAGGTCTAGTTTCTATCTGTCTCTGCACCTTTGACTTCCTTTACCCATTTCACCCTCTCTCTCCTCCTCCTCTGGTTACCACCAATCCATTGTGTGCATGAATGAGTTTTTATTTTTTGTATGTTCATTTTTGTATTTTTTTTCTTCACAATTGAATAAAATCACATGTTTCCCCCCCTTTCTCATCTGGCTTATTCAATGAGCATACAAGATCCATCAATGCTCTAACAAATGACAACATTTCATCTTTTTTTTATGAGATTAAACCTATTAACTTTCACAATAAAAAGCTTACATATTGATAGCATTTGGCCTTCAAATTGCTTAACTAAATATTTTTTTAGGAGCCTATCAAAGCACAAAACTAAAAATACTGTTTTAATTTAATCAAGGTAGGCTATTTGAACAAGGCGTACATTATGGTGAAGATGTTAACTAGAATAGGTTGTAATCTCAAGAAGTTGGGGGTGTATTTCATGATGTCTATTCTTTCAAAGCAATTAAAATTTAGCAGTTCATTTTATCCTGCTATCTAATGAGTTGTGCATAAATCGTGGGTGTAATTCTTTTTTAAATGGTATTTTGGAATTTGGAGACTGTATAAAACAATACTTGGCTTTTCCCCTCAGCATTGTTTTTCTTAGGAGAAAGATCTTCTTTTACTTGGAGAATAGCAAGAAATCTTTTCACTGTATTTTTCTACTTAGTCTAACAAAAGGATACTGTTTTTGCAAAGGTGGCTTTGACATTCAGCTATAGGATAGGGTTGTGAAACATGAAATCTGGTGACAAGCTCAGCCTATTTGGGGACATACTCTGTGTATGAGCATTTGATAAGCAACCCCTTGATTGAAATTCCTGATTCTTGCTCTTCAAAAGTTTGGATGCTCACCTTGTAACCTACACCCCTTCAAATATCTTAAAATAGACACCTCAAAGAAACAGTCCCTGGAAAATTTTTCTGTTTTCCATGAATGAGCAACTAGATCATTTGTTCTCTCTGCCTCAGCAGAGGATTGCTATTAAATTTAAGTTTAGAGGTAGAGATGGAAAAGAAGCTGTGTCATTGTTTATCACATTAAGTAGCAAATGGAGAGTTATTATTTCTGTAGAAAAAAATCACCATGTGTCAAAAATAGTTCTTTGTGAATTTAAATATATCCTCAAGATCGCCAAGTGCAAGTGTGTTTTCCTGAATTCAAATACCCTCAGAGCTGTAAATAGAACTTGGCTGTAATTTGTTAGTTGCCATCAATATTCCAAAAGAAAAATCAAAAGCACTTAAGCTAAAATCGTTATGTAGTTCCTTTGCTTTGGTGTCCATAGAACTGGCCCAGTCCTCACTGTGGCAGAAATCAGGTTGCTAGATAGGCAAGTAGGGGATGGGGGTGGGGTTGGTGGAAGAGGGGCTGTGGGAAACAGCATCCTCCTTCCTCACCTTGCTCAGAGTTCCCAGGCTGCACATCACTGTTCTAAAGCTTATCTTCTCACCCATTTTCTTCTAATGATGCTTCGAGCAGAAGAGTCTTGAAAAGTGGCAACATCCGATAGACCTGAAGGGCTTGGGAAGTGGAATTGGTCCCTTGGCTTGGGTTAGTGTCAACCCAGCTGCTGGCAGTGAGCAAAGAAAGCGGTATATCGTGATAGAGAGCGGTGAGTCCTTAGGTAAAAGTATAAGCAGAGGGTAGGCTAGGGAGATGTGGCACAGGATAGGGTTTGAGGGCTTGCTAAGGAGGGCAGAACCTAGCAGTGGAGAGTCTGGATATGGCGGTCCTGCAGAGGCGCGGGCAGGGCACCAGCATCAGGAAGTTCTGGCAGGAGGAAGCAAGGTCCTGGCTGCCGTTGCATGGTTTAGGGCAGTGGTCGGCAAACTCATTAGTCAACAGAGCCAAATATCAACAGTACAAGGATTGAAATTTCTTTTTTTTTATATATATATATATATATTTTATTGATTTTGTACAGAGAGGAAGGGAGAGAGATAGAGAGTTAGAAACATCGACGAGAGAGAGTCATCGATCAGCTGCCTCTTGCACACCCCCTACTGGGGATATGCCCGCAACCAAGGTACATGCCCTTGACCGGAATCGAACCCGGCCCTTCAGTCCCCAAGCCGACGCTCTATCCATTGAGCCAAACCGGTCTCGGCTGAAATTTCTTTTGAGAGTCACATTTTTTAAACTTAAACTATGTAGGTAGGGACATTGTTATTAAGTTAATTAGGATACATGGTATTTTGTGGAAGAGCCACACTCAAGGGGCCAAAGAGCCACATGTAGCTCGCAAGCCGCAGTGTGCCGACCGCTGTTCTAGGGAAAGGAAGGGCTGTTGAAAGTGTTGCAGGGCATCCTTATTTAAGAGCACTGGGCTGATAACCAAGCATAAGGAACATGTCAAAACCCTGGTTCCCAGACCTAGGCTAAAGGTGAGGGCTTGGTCTCAAGCACGGATTCAGTCACTACAAGTACAGGATAAGGGCCAAGAGGCACCAGAAATGGTACCCAGAGGCCTCAGGCTTCCTGAGCTTCCGTGCAGCCCTTTAGCTCTTTTCCTATCATGGTTCCTGCAGCCCAGCCCAGCCCAGCAGCAGTTCCTGAAAGACTTCACCCTCTGATCTGTGGCTGCCCTGTGCACTTTCTAGGAACTGCTCTGCCTAATCAACCAGCCTGGCTTCAAATTACCTCTATAATGAAAACAAAAGGGGGGGGAAAAACCACATATAAAGCTCAAGAAAGTGAATCAAGATCCAGAGCAAAGCAATTCTCCTGCTCAGGTGTGCCGCTTAAACTGCCCCTCCATGAATAATGGGCTCTCTGAACTGTAGTGTTTTCTGGGCAGGAATAATTGAAGCACGACTCATTGCTTCTTCTAGCTATTCCATGTGTTGAGGGTGAGCAATTGGTGCCTGTGAAGCATTACCTTTCCTCTGGCTCAGGGTGCCTGGGACTCATGCATCAGCTGGCTCTCCTGCAGAATTAGCTGTCATTTTAGTTGTCTTCTCCAGGTGGGTACGTGTTTACAACAATTCCTGAGTCACTGGAACAAAAACCAGTTTCAGTTCTTGGTTAGTGTGTTTCAGAATCTCTGTTCTAGTTCATGCTATTCCAGATCCTGCTGTGAGATGAGAGCAGGGGGAGGATTCTGGACTCATCGTATTCTTTCAGGGTTAGCAGACCTCAGCATGGAGCTCTTGCCAAGATCAGAGGTCAGAGTGAGGTTGCGGTAGTCATTACAAGGAGCACTGAGGGGAGACTCAGAGGCCAGAGGCCAGAGGCCAGACAATAAGGAGCATGAAAATCCTCTCATTGAAGGAAGAGTGAAGGAAGCAAAGGTTATTAAGCATGGAAAAATGATTCCTCAGAGGTAAATCATTTGGAAGACTGTCATGAGAAATACTCATGTTGTGTGAGTGTGTGACTGTGTGTGTGTGTGTGTGTGTGTATGTGAGTGTGAGTGTGTGTGCAAATGTATGTATGTGCTTGCCATAAATGCCACAAATATAACCAGTGAATGAGTAGAAAACGAGGGAATTAGATCTGAGCTCACGATAGGGAGGATTTATAAATATTCAGAGATACTTAAAGGTAAAATGTGTGGCTGTGGGAGCTGCTAACACTTGGCAGGGCATTTTCTGAGGGGGTTCCTGGATAATTAACATACATGACATTTAAAGTCCCTAAATTATATAGTTAGCCTGGATGACATTAAATTCCTCCTAACCCTGAGATTCCCCTCCAGAGTCCACAGGCTTGACCACTGACATAATATAGCAGAAATAATACTGACAGGAGGGGGGTCGGTGTCAGGAAGCAGGAATTCAAGCTCTAATTCTGCCTAGTTATATAATCTTTAGTAGCTCTCTTATCTTTTTCAACCTCAGGTTTCTTATCTGTCATTTAATTCTAATGGTGGATGAAGTGATCTCACTGACCCTTATCAGAAAAAACAATAGATGTAAAAGCACTTTTGAGAAGTAGGGGCTGGGTGAAGGAGGGCAAAAGTGTGTGTGGGGGGGTGGGGATGAGGAGGAACATATACAATATTAAAAAAAGAAAAAAATTAGAAGATGCTCTGAGCATTTGATAAATGAGTTAATAAGGGATGTGGCTCCTTTCCTCTGTTAGAGCCTCTGACTTCCTAATTAGCATGGGCTGTTCACACACTGCCTTGGGAATAGCACATCAGGACATTCTGTTGTGATTCCTTTGAGACAAATCTTTCTGGGATCATTTCTATAAACTGAGGTGAGCCTGGCACTGGAGCTGCCCCTGCCCATTAGAGAGGCGGTGCTGGTGGGTATGGGGAACAAAGACTGTGAATTCAGGGGCAGGGGATGGCCATTGAGCTGAGGAGACAAACAAGTTCTGGCATTAAGAAAACCTGTCAGGCTGAAACTGGTTCAGCTCAATGGACAGAGCGTCGGCCTGTGGACTCGAGGGTTCCGGGTTCGATTTTGGTCAAGGGCACATGCCTTGGTTTCGGGCATATCTCCAGTAGGAGGTGTGCAGGAGGCAACTGATCAATGTTTCTCTCTCATCGATGTTTCTAGCTCTCTATCCCTCTCCCTTCCTATCTGTAAAAAAATCAATAAAATATATTTTAAAGAAAAGAAAAGAAAAGAAAACCTGTCAGGAGGGAGAAACAGCCACCAAAGCTGGGGACAGGATTATGGATCTGGGGCCTGGCAAGTAGACACCAGAGTAAGTCATTTTCTAGAGGGTAAAACTAGGAACCAGACACCATAATGAGGGTCCAGAAAAGGGTATAGAAATCAGGAAAATGGAAGAGGCTGTTATCAGAGTAGAAACCTAAGTGATAAGAGAGCTAGAAGCTTAATGCCAAACTTCAGAGATCAGGGTGCTCCAATCTTGCTCCTTTAAGCTGGGATTAGCCCCAGAGACTGCTCACAGGGAGCCCGTTCTGGGTGAAGGTGAGTACTTCCAACAGAGTGGAGAGGACAGAGCCCTAAGGTTGTGCAATTCATGGTTGCTTTTCTGGGCTCCTGTGCACTGAGCTGTGGTTTTTTCCAAGTGGCTGTGTGGTTGACCTGTAAGGACATATTTAGGTCTGTCTTTGATGGATCCCCAAAGACAAGATCACTGATAGTAGGGGACCAAACAGTGACATCTAAAAATCTCCACATCCTAATCCCCAGAACCTGTGAATATGTGTTGCATGGGGAGAGGAATTAAGGTTGCATATGGAATTAAGATTCCTGATGTCTAAAATACCAACACTATAAAATTGTGTTATTATAAGGAACTAAATATGTGATAATTTGTTATCACGGCTATCGAAAATTAATACGATGACCTAAGTAAATATTTGTCCAAATAGGGTACTGCTTCATGTGTATTTCACACACTTCCCCTTGGCAAAGCTCAAATTCCACACAGGGAACACTGATGTAACTGTTGTCAGGGGGTCACCTGAGGGCAGGAAGTATATCTTGTGTGATACTCTTATTCCTCAAACACAATTTATGATTTTGCTGTGCAACATTTTTGGTGACTGTTTCCTGTGATATCCAGACTCGTTAGTCTTTCTCGTTCACAGGAGCTGCACAAGTTAGCTTTTCTCTAACTCCAACCCTGTTTCCTCTGCCTTCTCAATACATACTCTCAAATGTACCAGAGGCCCACAGTGCCTTTCCTGCTGGTATCCTATATCCAAGATGCCCTTTCTTCTTCTTCTTGTGGATTTAAACACCTTCCATCCTCCAAGGTTCAATTCAAGTCTTAACCAATCTCTGGAGTCCCTCCTGCCTACTAGAAATCGCAGTTAATACAGTGTGGGCTGTGAAGTCAGACCTATCTGGGTCCCACTCTTTATTAGCTGAGGACTTCACTTGCCTGGACCTCCTTTTCCTAATCTGTACAATGGGTATAATGCCATTACTTATATCAGATGACTTCCATGAAGATTGCACCAGCTGATTCATAAACGCAAAGTGCTTTTATGAATCACAGTGCCATATAGTCAGAGTTCAGTAAAAGTTAGCCCTGGACCACTTAGGAAATTCAGCTATTTTTATTTACTCTGCTCTGAACTCTGTGCTGTATATAAAGTATTATATTGCCTATTGTACAAGGTGGCTCCCATTGGGTGAGTCCCCTATCCCAAGTGGTCTGTAAGTGCTCCTCTTCTCCACCCTGATTCTTCTGCTACATTCTGTACACAGCCGGACTGCCATGTTCTTCTTCCTCACAGACAGTGACAAGGGAATGTAACCTGCTGTTCCCTTTGTGCCTGAGGATAAGTGCCATGTAGTAGCATAGGACAGGGTACAAGGTCTCAGAAACCTTGGGGAGAAGAAGAATGGAAACAGCCATGGAAATCTGCCAAATGAGACATTAATCCACTGCAACTGGGCGGAGAGGGGAGACAGGTGGCAGCTAATAGGAGTGAGCAGGAGATCAGAGTTGAGCAGAGATTAGGTTGGAAGATGGGAGAAATAGTCTGAGTGCCTGAGAGGCTGGACCCTGAGGCTTTGCATTGTGTGCCCGGGGCTTGGCTGTGTGCCGGGAGGGAACCAGAAACGTGTTGGCCTGGACATCCAGGTCTGGACAAGCTGATATCAGAAAGCATAGGAGGGGGAAGCATAATCAGTGCAGAGGTGTAGGATAGGGACAGAGAGGAGCTGTGAGAAAGGAAGAGCAAACTCCTGATGGAGGGAAAATCGGGAGTTTGGGAGGGAGCTGAGTCAGGAGTCCCAGGGGCATTGGGTATGTCAGATGGAAGCAAGGCTGAGCAAACTCAGAGTTAGGTATTCTGCCCAATACATGTCATCTCTGTGACCTCAACTGCCCTGCCTCATGTAATGCCATTCAACTTCTAGCTTCTGACTCCAAGTTCAACAGCTGACTACCATTCAACTCCTCTAGGAGTGGTGCAGGAAGTCCTATCTGGCTTTAAATCAGGGGCGGGGAACATCTGGCCTATGGGCCTCCTAAGACCTGCAAAATCATTTGATTTGGCCCTGCCAAAGCATTAGGGTGAGTTAATTAAATGTCTGACTAAATATAGCAGGATAATTTTTAAGTTGATAATTTTGTTTGGCCTGAGAATGATGTTATAAATAGCCAAATAGCCCTGGGCAGAAAAAGGTTCCCCACCCCTTCAGTGGCACTTCTCACTGCATGGAGCCTCAATCAGCTGCAGGCTTTCTGGCCAAAGCTAGTTCATGCCACATCCAGCATGGCGTCTTGTTGCCAGCTGACCACCCAAGACAGCAATATCCACTGTCAGGGAGGGAAGCAGCTTTTGCAGTTCCCTTATCTGGTACCTGCTTTAAGAGAGTTCATAGGCTGAGGATTTCCTTTCATTATTTTCATTATTTTTTTAGCTCAGTTCCTCTCAACAAACATCCTGTGATGTGGGAATACAGAGGTGGATAAGACGCCCTTGCACTTCTCAGGATTACCATGTAGGAGGAGGGAACATATGCACCTGACTACAATGCACACCACACCATGAAGATCTACAAATACAAGAGTATACTGAAGAACTGTTAAAATAACTACACTTTGCCCTAGCCGGTTTGGCCAGCCTGAAGACTGAAGGGTCCCATGTTTAATTCCAGTCAAGGTCACATGCCTGTGTTACAGGCTTGATACCCAGTAGGGGTCATGCAGGAGATAGCCAATTAATGATCCTTTCTTATCATTGATGCTTCTTACTCTCTCCCTCTTCCATCCTCATTGAAATCAATAAAAATATATTAAAAATAAAATAACTGCACTTGGAAAATTCTGAGAATAATTTATGAAGAGAGGTTTTTATATAAGGCCTTACTAACTATGTAACTTATGGGGAAGTTCTCAATATCTCATAGGAATCCTATATCTAGATCAAGTTTTCTAATCTCAGTAGTATTATTTTTGACTGGATAATTCTTCATTGGGGTGCGGGGAGCTGTCTTGGGTATCACGTGATGATTAGCAGTATCCCTTGCTTCTCATTAGATGTCAGGAGAACCCCGCTCGTTTTAATGATAAAACATGTCTCAGACATTGTCAAATGTTTCATGGGGAGCAAGGCTGACCCCACTTGAGAACCAGTCATCTAGAACAGGGTACACTTAAAATCGGGCCTGAGGACTAAATTTGACCTGATGCTGGCTATGTTGTATGTCAGAAAGCCAAAAATCGTTTTTATGTTTTTAGATGGTTAAAAACAATTAGAAGAGGAATGTTTTGTGACATATGAAAAGCATATAAAACTCATAATTTTGTGTCCATAAATAAAGTTTTATTGGAACACTGTTACATGCATTTGTTTCCATTCCATTTAAGCTGCTTTTGTGCTACAATGGCAGAGTTGAGTAGTGGTGTCAAGGAGTGTACAGTCCACAAAGCCTAAAATATTTGCTACATAGTCCTTTATATAAAAGGTTTGTCGACTCCTAATCTAGATAATGAATGATCTCGAGGGAGAGGCAGCAGGAGAGAATGGCAGGGGTATGGGTGCACATATAAAATGGAAGCATTTTCCAGGGCTATTACCTTTGAGTAGCTGGGGTGGCACTGAGATAGGGATTTGTATATAGATGAGACTGGGCACAGAGGAAAGTTAGAAAGATGTACATTGGGGAAGTAGAAAATGAGGACAACTCAGTGGCTCTCTCTTGTTAAGCATGTAGAGGCCCTCCAGAGAAGCTACAAGATTTGAGTGATAGCAAATGTCTCAAGAAGGCCTAAAATTCAAAACATTTATGAAAACTAAATAGAGGAAATTATAACCAGATTTTGCCATAATCTTAATATGCTTATGTCTACTGATAGAATATATATATATATATATATATATATATATATATATATATATGTTTTTATTGATTTTATTGATAGAGAGAGTAAGGGTGTGGGAGAGAGATAGAAAGAAAAATCAATAATGAGAAGGAACTACTATCAGCGGCCACCTGCATACCCCCTACTACTGGGAATCAAACTAGCATCCTCTTGGTGCATGGGTCTACACTCTCCACTGAGCCAGACCAGCTGGGCAGTATCTCCTGATTTTTAGTTCTTATTTGAAGTCTGAGATCCAATCTGTATTACTTTCCCAGGGCTACAGCCATAAAATCTCATAAACTGTGGGTTGCTGAAAACAATAGAAATTCTTTCACTGTCTGGAGGCTAGACTTCTTTGCTCAAGGTGTGGGCAGGGTCATACTCCTTCTGAGGGCTCTAGGGAAGAATTCTTCTTCATGTCTTGCTACCTCCCAATGGCTCCTTCCTTGCCATTCTATCAATAATTGTATCACTTCAACCTCCACTTTCCTTGACACTGTTCTTCCCTGTGTCTCAGTGTGTGCTCTATAAATAGCAGTTACTAGATCAGGTTCGGAACTAATCCAGTATGAGTCAACTTTGCTCAACTAATTATGTCTGCAAAGACCCTATTTCCAAATAAGTTCACATTCTGAAATTTCAACTGGACACAAATTCTGGGGGAATAATTTCAACACAGTACATAAGCCACCTTCATTTAACTGATTGCAACTGATAAAGGTCAGAGACCTCAATATCATTCTTGCTGGCTAATGATTTCCTTTCTTTCTTTCTTTCTTTCTTTCTTTCTTTCTTTCTTTCTTTCTTCTTTCTTTTTAATAAACACATAAAAATAAGATAGTTGGAATAAGAATGAGATTGAATTCTTATTCCAAACATTAAAGAACATCCTAAAAGAAAATTTCATTTAACTGTTCTTAATAATATTTTTGAAGAGAACATAAATTATTTAAAAGAAATTTGAAGTCTAAGGAGAAAAAAGCTTTAAATTACAGATATTCCTCATTGTGTACTACTAATAAAAAAAAATTTAAGATTACCCATAATCTAAATGGTTATGTACTATATTTATGATTAACAAGAACATTTGTCTGTGGCAGAGACATTGCTCATCTGAAGCTCATTTGCTTTCTACATTCCCCAGACTTCACAATGATTGTGTTTAGGTGTAATTTGCATTATTTTAAGACTAGCCAAGAAGACAGCAGAGAGCCATTCAACCTACATTAGACTTTGCAAGACAAGAAAGATGCCTTTATTGTGATATTTTGGTGGTGTTTCTTATTTCAGATAGTCTAATCTATCTGGTTGGTATACTGTCTTTTAAAATTACTGTTTCACATACAAACTTTTATGAATACTTCTATCATTCTTAACAAAACTGGATATTGAGCATTCACCTTTATATAATTCCCAGCAGTACCTTTTCTTTCATTTTTGATCCCTATGAGTTTGAACTTGCCTTAGAGGTATGTAGGTTTTAACATTTTAATGATGCTAGAAGATAGATAGTGGGCAGTTATGAGGTCAGTTGCTAAGACATCACACCACCATCTCTCAGTTGATGACTACACATAGAACACTTACTGGCACATAGTAGGCATTTAATAACTATTTGTTGGATGAGTAAAAATTGGAAGCATGCATTAGAATAATGATGGATATTTATATATCTATAGTCTTATTTTCAAATTAAGTTATCTTGGTTACTTAAATTTTAGTTAAATAGGGTGGTCAAGGTAGTTGTTCTTCATTTTTACAGGAAGTGTCATGCCTGTTCATTTGGTTGACTTTAACAAACTCATTTTCTCCTGATAAAATAGGTAAAATACGGAATAATGTAGAGTATGAACATAAGCTCTAAAATCAGACCTAGTTTTAAATTCTGGTTATATCTCTAGAAACTTTATAAGTTATTTTAACTCTTCCACCCTCAAATTCATATTTTAAATTTATGGGTATTTACTATACACACACACACACACACCATATTTTCCGGTGTATAAGACGACCCCCTAATTTTACAGTTAAAACATAGGGTTAGGCCTATATTCGCTGTATAAGACTATCCTCCACTTCAAAGAAAAGACTTACTTTGCCGTCAAGATCTGCAGGTAATTTTTGTGCAATTTTGGTCTTTTGCCCCCGATTTTCGGTTGACTTTTTTTCGTTACAAAACTCGTCTTACAACTAATGGACACAAAACTCTGGGGAGGGAGGGTATGTGGGAGGGGGGTGGGCAATGTTAAAATATGTACACAGATAATAATTTAATAAAAAAAAAAAACAACTCGTCTTGTACGCTGGAAAATACAGTGTGTGTGTGTGTGTGTGTGTGTGTGTGTGTGTGTGTGTGTATGGCTAATAAGTAAAGTATCTCCTTGGGAGTTCAACTGGGAGACTGGGAGTTCAATCGTTCACTATGATGTGCGCTGACCACCAGGGGATAGCACAGAACATGCTGGGCAACCAGCGGTGGGGGAGGGAGAGGGGCATGGCACTGAGGAAATGAGGGAAGGAGAGGCGGCAGACCTGATTGGCCCTGATCACTGGCCAGGCCTAGGGACCCTACCTGTGCATGAATTTTGTGCACTGGGCCTCTAGTAATTATTATAATAAAGGAGAAGATATAAGTAAAATGCATAATATAGTGCCTGCCATATGATTGAGTTGAATGAGTATATTATTGTATCTTAACGTATGCAAGTGTACACATACACACATACAGTAGATCCTCATTATTTGCAGATTCTATATTTGTGAATTTATTTACTGGAATTTATTTGTAACCACAGAATCAGTACTCATGGCACTTCTATGGTCATTTGTTGTTATTTGCAAAGTGGTGCAGATCTTGAGCTGCTCTGTTTGCAGGTTCTCAGCTGAGGTTGACAAGGTTGACTCTTTTTCTTTCAGCTCTTGTAATGTGGACAGTGCCCTTTGTGTAATCTATTTAGTATCAGGTTTTTAAAATTTTTGTGTTTTTTGTTGGTGATTTTGCCATTTTAAATGGCTCCCAAGGATAGTGCTGAAGTATTCCTAAGTTCCAAGAAGTAGTGAAGTGCCTTACAGGGAAAACAAGCTGGTTCCAGGCATGAGTTATAGTGTTGTTGGCTTTGAGTCAAACATATTAAATGAAGTGTCTTTAAACAGAAGAACATATAAAACAAGCTTTTATATTGATCAACTGATTAAAATGTGGTGACCATAGGCTTACAGGAACCTAAACCTTGAACTTCCCCAAAAGCAATAGTTCAGTGTTTGCAATTTGTGTTATTGGAGACTTTACAGAAATACTCACAGTGAGTAATAAGAATTGACTGTCTACATAGCAAAATTAAGTTTATATTTATTATATTTATAAAAAATAAGTTTTAAAAAGTTTGTTCATCTCTCAACAATGAAATAAAAATACATAATATTTTAAAGATCCTGGTATGTGGTAAAACTGTAATTGAGTAGACTGAATGTAACCTAATAATAAAATCAATTATCATAACTGATAATTATAAAAATTTGGTATCAGAAACATCACATTTATTATTTAATTTAATCATCATAACACAAAGTATAAAGTATTATGTCTCTTTTACTGATGAAGTAACTGAGACCCTGCAGAGCAAAGTAACTTGTTTGATGTTACATAGTAAAATATATAATTGGAGCTTGAACCCAGGGCTTCTGATTGTACATTCTAGGACCTTGCCTTGATTTCTAGAAGGTGATAAATAATGCTTCATAAAATGATCCATAGATTTTTGCTTGCCTAATGAACAGTACCATTCAAACCCCCAGGTTCTCACAAAGATACTGAAGCAATAAGACAACAATGACAGATACTTAGAAACCTTAAATCAAGCATTTCTCATTTGTAGGAATAGTGAACAATGTGGGAAAAGGGAAAGATAAGCAATGCTCTTGTCAACTCTGCTTGTCTTCTGTGTAAGTGCGTTTATTGTATATTCTCTTCTAAAATCTTGTTTGATTTCTTTTTTCCTTCTTTCGGAAGATGAAATAAACAGAGCTTCAGAACTTTTCTATAAATTTCTATGTCACACAGAATTGCTTATTTGAGTTTTCTGGTGAATGAATAAATATTTGTTTGAAAGTTACATAAATTCAAATTTTGAATAATACATGTGCTTCAGGTTCAATCAACACCTTGTATTTGCATATAAGATTTTTATATGCCATGGCAGCTCTATCATCTGATTCAGGTTATTTGGTTTGCCAGGCATGATCTGTCTAGATACTTATTTTAATAGATGCAAACAATAGTTTATCAAATGGCAGCTCTTCATAGTGATGCATTTCCTTTGAAATAGGGAAAGTTAGCCTGTTTTAAGGCGTCATCTCTAGATCAATGTCTTTGGCTTTTTAAATGCTTATAAATATAATAAGAAACAGAGTCATAGAATTGCAAGCCAGGAGGTGCTTACCAATCATTATTTTAATTATCTGGTTTTCCCCCTGATGAAACTGAGGCCTAGAGAGGTGAAATCATTTACCCAAGGGGATACAACTGCCTGGTGGCAAAGAGACTTCTGTTGCAGTAGGGTTTCCATAGTGTCACACTGTCAGAAGAAACCACATCAATCTGGGTCTTGACTACTTTACAGTGAAAGAGTTGAGGTGTATTAACAATGTGAATTATTTTTTTTTGTCACTGCTTCTGTAAAGTGGACCAAAAGAGGCTTTGGACAATGATTAGGTCAAGGCTACTGTCTTATTTTGTATTTGATGATCAATAAAACAAAGAATCAATGACTGGGTAGAATGAAAGATTTTAACAATGAAGCTAATACCTAGGTGAGTGTTCGGCAAACTCATTAGTCAACAGAGCCAAATATCAACAGTACAACGATTGAAATTTCTTTTGAGAGACACATTTTTTAAACTTAAACTTCTTCTCATGCCACTTCTTCAAAATAGACTCACCCAGGCCATAGTATTTTGTGGAAGAGCCACACTCAAGGGGCCAAAGAGCCGCATGTGGCTTGCAAACTGCAATTTGCTAACCACACACAGGAGATTTTCACAAATCCTTTTAAATACCATAAAATAATTTTTCACTTTTGGGTGATCAAATAGTGGAGTAAGATAGTTAAGAATTTCAGAAAGCGTTATGATGTAGTTATCCCTTTATTTTAGAGTGTTCTTTAATATATTTTTTATGAAGGAATATAGTAGAAAAATTTAAAAAATCAATTTCCTGTGCTTCCTTTGAGGCTGTCAATAGGAGATGTAGTTAAGACTTAGAATCTGTACACAGAATGCATTGCTATTCAGAAAAAAAAAGACAGTGAGAGATTTTCTGGCAATAATTCTTGCCATCTATTAAAAATAAAAACCTTAAAACTGTCTAGTCTATGAAATTGAAAAGGCACTTGAAAAGGCACTTGTAAACGTCCCACCTAAAATAATTGGCAGTCAGTGTCCCAAACTTCATTCTCATCTTTTGAAATACCTATATAAACATCAGCCTTAAAAGCTTGTTTAATGCTTAGTTTGATTTCTTTAATAACCAGATGCAAGAAGTATGAATTACTGGATAGCACTTGAGTATAGTATCATGTTTATTATATTTTGAATCAATTTAGATTGCATCTGTCCTCTAGCCCTGATGATTGGTTAGAAGGCCAGTCTCAGTCATTCTCTGGGTACCCTATCCATCTTTTGGGTCATACAAGGGCCTAGAGGCATTAGGTATCCTCAAAGAAGCCTCTCAGCCCATGCACTCTGACTACTTTATGACCACCCAGATGGTGTTGTGTGCTGTGTGTCCACAGACTGGCAGTGAAGCCAGGGCTTCCTCAGAATGGATCTCACTCACCTTCTCCCTGTGCAGGCAGTCATATTCCTCTAGGTCAGGGACTCCCATGGATGGTTTCATCTCCTTTCTGCCAAGCTAGGCTATGGAAGAGAAGGCCAAAGCCCCATTATAGACATTCAAGGCCCCAACTTAGACATACAGGTTTTAAGATGCGTAGGTCTTTATCCATTCTTGCAATTCTCTCTTTTTTTTCTGGGCCCTAAGAGCAATTATTTTCTTAATATCAGGCACAACCCTCTTTAAACATTCAGGTATCTTTGTCTCTCAGAAAGCCCAGAATAAGTGCATTGTTCATTCTCTCCCTAGGGTAGTAAAAAAACAGACCTCAGGGCTTAGCTTTCAGTATGGAATTCAATGGAAATACTTCTTATTTTATGAAGTAAGCCTATAGGAAAATAAAGCCACTAAGTAATTTATCAATAGCCACTTCTGCTATATAAATTGTCAGGTAACACAGAAAGATGACATTTCATGTTTTCTTAGTCTACTTCCAGCTGTCAGAGAAACTGTGTCTGTTGTGTAGGATTTTCTGCTACGTGACTTTCTTCAATTGTCTGCTGAGCACACACTAGTTTATGGCTCTCATTATAAATCCATCCAATGTTTTCAAGAGGATTTATGGCCATTTTGATGCATTATTAATTGCCAAGGTGAGATTAAAGGGCCCCAACTAAGCCTTGGCAATTCCTTTTGGAGAAAGCCATTCTTATTAGTGATATTGACTAAAGACATGATCTGGGAATTCTGAGTACCATCTTCAAAGCTGAAAGATATGAAGGTTTTTGGAAGCCAGGGGTCTCAGCCAATTGCAGGCATGATTGCTGTCCTATGCTACCTGTTGAGACCACTTAACTGAGAAGCAGGAGATGGGGGTTAATGGAGTACTCATGAATTCTCCCTGTAATTATATCTTGATTAGTGCAAAGAGCTAATCATTGGCATCTTTATTTTGCTTTTTAGTCAACAGAGCAGATGAAATCTCAATATCTGGACCTTTCATTTTCAGTTAGTAAATATAATAAAACAAGAGTGCTGTTGGGCAGGGAGGAAAGAATTGGCTCTGGCATGTACATGAATATTTTAGTTGATCTTAATGCAAATGCCAGATTATTTTTAATCAAAATAAGTCAGAGACATGTCCATACATTTGATTAGTTATGATGATTTAATCTTCAATAACGTTACTTTTTTTTAAAAGTTATGTTTTATCATGAGACTGAAATGTAGAATGAGTTACACGTAAAAATTCAGACTCCTGACTTAACATCTTATCCATCTCACTGTTCCAGTAAAATTTCATTTAATTCTAAGTTCCAGCTTCTGGTGTGGTTTAAGTGCTTCCCCCTCACCATTAGGTATTGATAATGCTCACATTCTACAAACCTTATCAGGGGCAGTAATCATGTCTCAGCATCATGCACCAGAACCCTTTTACTCCCTCTCTTTTAGAGGCCTCCCGTTTAAGCTTAGTAGTCTGTTTCCTGTGTTTAGCGACTTTGGGAAAGAGCTTGCCATCAGTCCAAATTCCATAATCCTCTGTGTATCTCCGTGTCATTAAGTCATATTTTTGCTTCCTTTCTTCTGGCTAAGTATTTTCAAATTCTTTAACCATTGCTCATACATCTTTCTTCCTCAAGCCATCTCTCTGGCTCTTCTATGTACTTCCTTTATTCTACAACACATCTGTTTGCTATCATAACTGCAGACTTATGACTAGCTACTTGAACATTTCACTACCAGTAGATGAGCTTTCTTGACTTCCTCTTACCAAGGCAGAACTAATGTGTGTAGGACAGTGGAAAAACAATATGAGAAGCAGTGGTGTAAGGCAATGGTCTTTAAACTCTCAGGAAAACATTATTGCATTGGTATTTGATACTCAGGGTTCTCTTGATCCAAGTGTTGGGAGGCAGCTCACATGATGGAGCACAATAGCTCCACCTGTCTCACAATCTGACCTCAAGAAGTTTTAGAGCTGCTTTGAGGTTTTGTAGAGTTGACTCAGAATAGCTTCAAACCTTCAGATTTAGCCATTTCTAAGTGACAGTTAATATATAAAGTACTTTATTTCTAGATTAAATATAAATAGAGCCGAAACCGGTTTGGCTCAGTGGTAGAGTGTCGGTCTGCGGACTGAAAGGTCCCGGGTTCGATTCCGGTCAAGGGCATCTACCTTGGTTGCGGGCACATCCCCAGTAGGGGGTGTGCAAGAGGCAGCTGGTCGATGTTTCTCTGTCATCGACGTTTCTAGCTCTCTATCTCTCTCCCTTCCTCTCTGTAAAAAATCAATAAAATATATTTAAAAATAAAAATAAAATAAATATAAATAGACCTATGCAAAATATGTGCATAGCTAATATTCATTGTTTTAAATACAAAATAGAGGTATTTTTTATAACTTGCAGACTATGGGTTATTTTTAAAAAATATTTTTATTGATTTTAGAAGAGGGAGAGAAAGTTAGAAACCTCAGTGATGAGAGAGAATCACTGATCAGCTGCCTCCAGTACTAGGGATCGAGCCCACAATCCAGGAATGTGGCCTAATCAGGAATCAAACTGTGACTTCCTGGTTCATAGATTGATGCTCAAACACTGAGCCATGCTGCCTGGTTTGGACTATGGGTTATTAAGGCCAATGTTATTTTCATGGATATATGTTTATGGTAACTCACAAACTGAGATTAAATGGAGTAATCAGGAGATCCTTTTTTGGTGGAGGTACTCTGGCTGATGGTGAAGAAAAGTGTAGATGCAAACATTTTACTCAGGGACTAACTTCCCTAAAATTACTTCCAAAGTTTCAGCTTCATTCCACCCAGGGCATAAGGCCACCTTTTCTCTCTGTCTTCGTCTAAACCCAGCCTGCACTTTATCTTCCGCAGAGCTTCTGACACTGATCACTCTTCTCATCTTTGAATCTTCTATAAATATTCATAGGCTGTAAGAAATGGTCCAGGAAGCTGGCTCTCTAGTTGAATAGCTGATGCTGCTGGATAAGTAGTAAATCATCCCCATCCCTGGATTAAGTGAAATCAGGAAATAAAGGCAGAATGAAAAGAACAAAAGCTAGTATCAGATCTCAGGTTTCAGCTCACCAGCCCCCCTCAGTACTGCCTGTGATCTGGGTGATGCCCTCCAGCTCACTAGTCTAAGGATGACATCTGCTGGGGCAGGCACTGGGGTGGCAGTGAGTCATGAGTCCCTGTCAGGGAAACCCACTCTGCCCTTCTGAAGCTCTGCTTCTTGTCTGAGGTTTATGGGGAAAGGCATTTCTAGGAGCACCCAGTTAGCAGGCCCTGGATTCTTCCTCAAACATCCTATAATAGTATGATGTCATTACTGTTAGTGTCCAGACAACTTAATAACTATTTACCAGTATGTGCTAATAACAGCAGCCTTCTGAAAAAATAGTACACATATACTGAAAAAAAATTGTATTTTCTTCTTAAGCAATCATATTGGACACTGCCCAATTTATCAAATCTTGAAATTAGATTGGACACTGTCCCCTTTATTTCCTGTTCCTAATTTTTGGTTGGATGAATTGGAATAACACAGCAGCCTTCAATAATCTAGCTTCACAGGAAAATTAACTCACTGGAGCATCTCATATTGAAACTCAACTACCTGGAGATAGTGGTTCCCATGGTGTCAGAGAGATGTAGCCATCCTTTCATCAGAATTTTAAAGTATTTTATGGACCTCCTGTATATTCATTGCATCATTTCAGTGCACTTCTGTGCAGAGTTTGGGAACTGTTTGGCCATAGCCAAATATTTTGAACCTGAACTCAAAGGGAGCAGAGCACCCTAACTGAGCATTGTTTGAAGACACAATGCCATGAACAAATTACAGACAAAGCTCAGAGATATTGTACTTCAGATTCAGACCACTGTAATAAAACAAGTATTGCGATAAAATGTGAAGCAATCTTTTGTTGGTGAAGGGTTTTGCCTTCCATTTGTAAAAAAACACACACAACATTTGTGAAGTGAAATAAAGCAAAGTGCAATAAAATGAGGTATGTCTGTATACCCATAATGCAACAGCTGTTTTAAAGAGACAGAAAGAACTCTATCACATCATACTAGCTGAATGTCCTAATGCAAACCGTGATTCATTCTCTTACATAGATAACTTTTGTCTTTTTTTGTTTTGTTTTGTTTTTAAAATATATTTTTACTGATTTTTTATAGAGAGAAAGGGATAGGGATAAAGAGTCAGAAACATCGATGGGAGAGAAACATTGATCAGCTGCCTCCAGCACACCTTCTACTGGGAATGTGCCTGCAACCATGGTACAAGCCCTTGACTGGAATCAAACCTGGGACCTTTCAGTCTGCATGCCAATGCTTTTTCCACTGAACCAAACAAGTCAGGGTGCAGGGTGCATAGATAGCTTTTGGGAGAATTAACTGCTCCCCTCATTCAACAAGAGTTGTGTGTGTGTGTGTGTGTGTGTGTGTGTGTGTGTGTGTTGTTTTTAGCACATGCTATGTGCCAGGCTCATTCTGAGCACCTGGGATACATCAGTGAACAAAACAGATAAATTTCCTTATCCTTGTGAACCTTACATTCTGTCTCCCTGTTTTCAATGAATAGAAAAATGAAGAGCAGCATAGCCTTTGGGTTCTTTTATACGTTAACTCTCTCTATGCGTGTGCATAAAAGTTGATCGGAGAGACAGAGAGAATGATGAAGCACATATGGCAAAGTGTTAACAATCTGAGAGCCTGAGGGAAGAGTACAGATAAGTTCTTTGTGCTCTTCTTGCGTCTTTTCAGCAAATTTAAAATTACTTCAAATTTTTTAAAAAGTAAACAAATAAATAGAACCAGAAGATATTAAAAATGAAATATTGAAATATTTCTCATTAAAAATGAGAAAGCTAGAAAAGGACTTTTATCTGTTCTAAAGTTCTGTTTAATGGCCTGTTTTCAAAGATTAGAATTCTGCAGAAAACAGGCATACTTAACATGTTTAGAATCTTATCAGTGGCTGAAACTAGAGGGAATTATTCTATATTAATGAAAATCAATGATCTATGAATACTATATTAATGAAGACTGATGATATATGTATTTAGTGAGAGTGAGAAAGCAATTCCTGTTAATGGGTTGATTATATTTAGAATGTTGATACAAAATTGAGTTGGGATGATGTTTCCGCTAGGTCATCTCATCTTTGTTTACTTTCTGGAAGTGTTTAATGGCTCATACTTTGGAGCACGGGAAAATTGATTTAATTTCCTTCATGGCATAGAAAAAATTAGCCCATGCTCTCCCCTCCCCCTTCTCCCCCTTAGAGCCTTGGGTAACAGAATTTAATTTCAAGCATATCATATGAGAAGGAAGAGAGATTCTTTATTTTATCAGAATAATTAGAGCCATTTTTGGATCTGCTATACAGTGGAGAAATGGCTTTCCCTGTATCTTTTGGAAAAGTAGGAGATGTAATAGGGTCTTTCACATCAAATTCTGACTAAGCCAGCATTTTTTCCAGCCCATTTCTTCCCCCAAATCAATAATAAATTAATAAATAAATCATTGCAAATAAAATCTTCTGAGATTTAATTTAAGACCTAGTTGTGGCACCACAAGTCCCCTAAGCAGTGTTGTCTAGACTTTGCACTAAAATAAGTTAGCATGAAATATGGCCCATGTATAAGTGATAAAATATAAATGTTCTCCCTCTGCAGCAATGAGTATATATCTATGAGTATAAAACAAATCACCCAGAATCCACAGCTTAGAAACAATTGTTGCTAAGATTTTCATTTATAACCTTCTCGTCTTTATGTATAGTTGCATGTGTTTGTATAATTTAATAATAAGTAATTTGGTTTATACCCTACATATACTAGTAAACAATATCATTTTTAAAATATTTTTCCTAATTTTTAGAAAGAGCAGAAGGCAGAGGAAGGGAGAGAGAAACATTGATGCAAGAGCAAAACACCAATTGGCCACTCTGACTGGGGATCAAGGCTGCATCCAGGCATGTGCCCTGCCTGGGAATTGAACCAGCAATCCTTCAGTGCATGGGACAATGCTCAATCAATTGAACCATACTTTCCAGAGCTAAACCATATCTTTGAGTTTACTTTATATCCCAAACATTAAAAAAAAACAAAAACCACTGATTTCCTTATTACTGCCTGATATTTCAGAATATAGATATACACAATATATTTAATTTATCATCTAATTTATTTTTCTTTGTTTAAAAATATATTTTTATTAAATTCAGGTAGAAAGGGAGAGAGAGAGAAAGAGATGGAAACATCAATGATTAGAGGGAACTCTTGATTGGCTGCTTCCTACATGCCCCCAACTTGGGATCGAGCTGGCAACGCAGGCATGTGCCCTGAGAGGGAATCAAACTGTGACCTACTGGTTCATAGGTCAATGCTTAACCACTAAGCCATGCAGTTTGGGCTCATCTAATTTATTTTTAATCCCTTAAAATAAGATTAATGAAATCATTAAAGATTTAAAATTTAGCTTTCATAAGTTATTTATTAAAACATAAAAATCCCCTGAGTTGATATATTTACTGAAATTCACTAGTATTTGTTTTTCATCTATTTTTTCATGTGCTTGTTGAGTATCTGCCATCTACACCTCCTCTGTGAGAGGTACAAAGAAAATCTGCTTTGAGCCAAGACTTTGCACAGTTTGCGTTTAGCGTTTTCCTACAGGAAACTCGGGCCTGCTTGGAAACTGAGTTGTCAATCTACACTGACAGCTGTCTCCTCAGGCCAGCAATGGCTGACCCAGTCAAATTGGACTCTTAACAGCATTTGCAGAAAAAACAGTGATACTTGCTGAAGAATTCCTATTGTCATTATTATTTTGATTTAGAGTAGAAAAAAAAAAGAGGAGGGGAGGGCAGTTTATCAGAGGGACTAGAAATCAGAAAAATTATTTTAGAAACAGTGCATATTTCCAAGTAATCCCCACTGAGAACAAGTGTTGAAGCCTAGAAAATATGTCTGACTCTACGGTTTATCTGTATGTTTACTCGGCCTATTGCTTCCTGAGCATCATAAGAAACCAGTTGACACTGAAATACAGTATTGGTCTTCAAATCCCAAGATCTGGTCTTTGCTATTTCCATTGCTCTTTTTTATTAGGGTCTTAATACTAATTGATTGATCCCCCTGAACTTCAAGCTACCTCATTGATCAAATGGAATTTGGGGGAAACTAAAGAAAATACATGAACTAGATATAATGTATTAATTTCAGAATAAAGAATATCACACAATTTAGGTTAATTTGCATTATGGATATGAATACCTTAGGTGAGAAAACCTCATCTTTTCAAATGAGTAAATTCCTTAAACTATTTCAAAAGTTCCCAAATATTTTTTGAGAATGGGATAATTTTCATTATCCTAAAACCTAGAAAATGAGAGAGAGAGAGAGAGAGAAAGAGAGAGAGAGAGAGAGAGAGAGAGAGAGAGAGAGAGAGAGAGAGAGAGAGAGAGAAGAAAATGTTAGTAGAAGACTTAGGTGTGGGAGTTGAAGGGTACCCCATGTCCCTGGTTCAGAAGATAGATGGGTAGGTGAGAATCCCATTGTCTGTTGACTGTGTTACCCCCTAATCTCACTAAGGACACCCACTTGGTGATCTGACAAATGAAGCTTTGAAATCTATTGGTGGGTCCTCTCTGTTCTAGTACACCTGCTCTAGGCTCTTGAACAATTGTTGCCAAACTTTTCACTAACTCCTTTTTCTCCATGGTGATGTTAAATCAGGTCTGACCCAGAACCTGGGTGACCAACTCATTCCCGTTTGCTCAGAAAGAGCAAACATCCTGGGAACCCTCTCAGTCGTAGGCAAACTAGGGTGGTTGGTACCAGGCCGAAGCTTGGAGTGATGTCTAGATGCCATAATAATAATAAAAGCAGAGTAGATGGCTTCCTGTGTGAAAGTAAGCTTTCTAGAATGATGTGCATATTTCCCCTCTCTGAAATACACAGAAATAGGCCACTCCTACTTCTCGGTAGATTGGCATGTGTGCCACACAGCTCAGTGGTGGAGGAGTCCAACTCAAAGATCTTTTGATTCAAAGATCTTTTCATTCCCCTCATACTGCTTAGTTTGCCTTTATATGAAATATAAACTGAATTGAGATTGGTGAAGACAGTTGGAAACAAAGCATAAGAAAATTAAATTTTGGGGCTATACAGAGGACAGAATTATTAAAGAGGAGAAGCTCTAGAACAGACACAGCCTCAAATTACACTCTTAAATGCAAGATAAGATTATCTTATTTGACAAATATTCTATTGTGCATCACTCCTGCTAAAATATGGTGCATAAAGTATCAATTGATAAATTTGACTCTGAACTGTTTTTTTAGGGTCGAGTTTAGAGGGAAGTAAATTGTGCTTCAAGAGTCAAAATTCATTCAGATTGCAAACATTTTATATGTTTTCTATTGTCATCAAAAACAACAGGCAGCTATAAATCCTCAAAAATTGATAAGGATGCAAGAAACTTTGGAAGCAAAATCCAATTTCCTTCAGGAAAGTGGATAGAAGTTCTTTCCCATGCAGGTCAACTGCATATTTGTAGCTTCTTATTAGAATTTCTAAGTCACAGCAGAATGACCCTGGGTGACTGCCAGGATGGCAAGGCCCACATTTGAGCTTTAGTTTCACATCGTGATTTATGATTAAATCTGGCAATGAACTTTTAAAAGAAGTATTATTTTTCTAAGTCCTTATTTCTCTTAGAGAATAATACCATTGTTTCATCCAAGCTGGTTAAAACATTCTTGCCTGATGAAATCTCTGAGTAGAGAGGAAAATACTTTCTTGAGATATTGTTCCACTGTAAGCATTTCTTGAATTAAAGTGTCATTTATCAAATATTTATTTCTATATCAGTTATTTAATCTAAAAAATATAAGTTTACACAAAAGTTACTTGAAAGCTTGGAGGGTTAATTAAGTGGTTGCTTATCTTTTTATTGAGCTTTCATATTTGAGCTTTTCCTTGAATGGCATTCAGCTGCCCTCCAAATCACAGAGGGGAAGAACAAGCAGAAAGTACTCCTGCATGACATTATAACTGCTGGGCTATGTGACAATTTACATTTTTTTGTCTTCATCAAAATATTTGGAACAGAAATTTTCTTCTTAATTAAATTAAATTAAATATAAAATAGATGACTGAAGTCTAGAAAAAACAAATCTCTTTGCTTAATAAGAAGTATGAAAAGTACTTAGGGGTAGCAAAAGGAATATTGGTTTTGGAAACAAAGGATTTGGTTTGGAGTCCTACCTTTACCGTAACTGGTTATCTCACCTTCAGTAAATCATTTGGTGCCTCTGAAATTCATCACCAGAGATAATAATCTGATATGTTATTTTGAAGCTAAAAGCAAAGTGCATGGTATAAGACATTAAGAAGTTGTTATTATTATTTTTTTATCTTAGTAAACATCAAGTTGGGTTCATTTTTTTCTGGACCAAAAATAACTATAGTTCACAATGGAATGTGTTAAATTAATAATTGGGAATGGAATCTCAAAATAGCGATAAATGCCTTTTCAGTTTAGAGAAGCAATGCGTGCTCGGTGGTGTCTCTTGGTATTAAAAATGTATTTTCAACATCAATGTTAGCAGGTATAAGTTGAAAATAACATGTCACAGTAAACAGAAGTAACTTAGAGTAAAATTAGCATGACTTTGTCAATTGGTACAGTCCATATCACTGAAATATTTGCTATCACTTGGGCAAATCATTTATTTATTGGTGATTTCTACTTATGACACAAATATCTCATTCATTCATTCATTCGTTCGTTCATTTGATGACCATTCAATATTTGTTTCAGAGTTTGCTTCAATTTGATTAGCAGATCATTCCCTATCTCAAGAGTTTATTTAAAAAAATTCTTTCTTTTGAAGGAATCATATCCTGAACTATCAGAATTTTCAGTTGTATCCCAAGTTCAAAAACAAAGGCTGGCATAGATTATTTTTCTGCTTTCAATAAACTCTTGGATTTTTGAGCTTTACAATGACCATGAGATTCTTCCACCTTCAGAGACTGAGAACAAGTGTACTAACCTGTCTTGTACTTCTCTCTGGTTGTTTGCCTCCACAGCAACCCCCCTGAGCTCACTTAAGCCTCCCAGGGTGGACACTGCTCCAGTGGTCACATCGCCCTATCAAAGAAGAGATTCAGACAGATATTGTGGACTCTGTGCAGCCTGGTTTAATAATCCCCTGATGGCCCAGCAACATTATGATGGGAAGAAACACAAAAAGAATGCGGCAAGAGTTGCTTTATTAGAACAACTTGGGACAACTCTGGACATGGGGGAACTAAGAGGTAAGAGAAACTAATTTCTACCCCAGAACTGGGCTTTCAGAGAAAGGTTTGTTTTCACAAATTGGCATGATTATTCTTACTAAGTAGGTTCATCCAAAGGAATAGGAGAAAAAGGAAATGAGCAGAAAATTAGCTCAATTTTTGTGATCTCCTTTGTTTCAAAGAGTTTATTTCCCTATTTTTATTGACTATTTTGCAGATCAAAGTCACCCATCCATAAACCAGATATTTTTTCTTCTACTTTATATTTAAACACCTTCTCTAATGAATACTTTGTATATGAACAGTATGAGAGAAGATGCTAAAAAAAAAGCCAAATAGCATGATCTTATTTTAAACTTTTGTGCTATTATGAATTCGGCCCAAACAGGACAATACAATGACTTCCTTTGATGGCTTAAAGCAAACCCAAGTCCCTTTAATAGAAATATCCTGGAAACTGATGCAAGTTGTTGCTGCATGCCATGTTATAGTCAATACCAGCTATCCCACCCCATTTTGACAGGTATTTTCTTAATTGATGGAAGCCATACAACATTCAAAGTTCATTTAAGTTTTCCCAGCAGCTGTTGGGCAGAAACCTGGAAGCTGTAGGGTAAAAATTAGTCCTGTGGATTTCTTAGGAGGCCATATACCAAACTGTGGAGCTTTATAGAATATTTCATTATCAATAACCATTTAAGCACTTTTGATCACCTAAACATTTTTAATCAGCTTAATGTTGACAGTGTAGAACACAATCACATATATGGGAAACATTATATATGTGAAGGGTGCTATTGACAATATACGTCAGATATTGTTTGGGTGTGATAAGCTTTTATGAATTGGCTAGGGCATGGTCATAGCTGTAATAACATTTACAAATCAATTTTCCAAATGTAACCTAGATTGAAATTGGGTTCTGTGTGTAAAGCCTACAATTCTGATTATCCCCCAACCACGCTATGAGCCTCCAAAAGGGATAATTGTAGTCAGGAAATAATCCGTTACAATTCTAGACCAAGTAAGTGGAGCAGAAGTCATGCTGTGTGAGCTGAAAGGAGGGACAGGGCACTTCTAATGATGCTGGTGAGGAACACTCCCCCAAGGAAAGGGACTTCATTTGGAACTAGAATGTGGATAGCATTTCAGCAGAATTCCCTCTGAGCAGAATTATATATGTGTAGGCAAAGAGGCAGGGAAAGAGAAGCAGTTAGCTGGCAAATAAGCATGTTATTCTGAATCCTCTGTTGCTGCATGTATTTAAGGTTGGAAGTCCATTGGTACATATACAAAACTTGAGTAGGAACTGATTATTCCAAGATATGTGTTTAAAAATGACAAAGAAGAGCAAACAATACTTTACTTTTGTGTATGTTTTCTAGCTGAAGAAAAGTAACATGGGCCTTAGTGTTTTTTCTATGTTGAATAATCTCATTGCAGAAACTTTTCCATTGCTGTTGTTACTGCTTTTCATTGGGGGATTTCTTATGTTCTCAGTCTGAGTCTCTCCATAGCTGAAGGCCTGCCCACCACTCACTGTTCCTGGCAGATAACAAGCTGGCTCAGTCACTCTTTCACGGCAGGGCACTGAAGGAGAAAACGAGGGCTTTATGCGTGTTCTGTGCCAGATAGTATGACTTAGAGAAAAGTTATTCCTAGAACATATTCTTCTTGTCAATTTTGAATTATCAGAGCTGCTTCTTTTATGTACAATCACATCTTAATGACTTGGGTGCCTGAATTCTGTTACCTTTTACAGAGAAGACAAAAAGAGCTGCACTTTGACTTGGAAACTCAGTGTGACTGTGACTTGGTACCACATGAAATGCAATTAGCATTGAACACAGTGTCCTTGAAACCAACCCTCTCACCTACCCCAGGTGACATCTTGATATTTATTCAGGCATTAAATATTACAAAAGCTTGAGGAATAAAACAATGATGATAACTCAGCACATTTTAACACACACACACACACATCCCTGTTTCTGAAGTGTTTCTAATACATGACTAATCAATTAATCAGGACAAAAGTGCTAACCAGTTAATAAAGGCATAACCATAACTTTTTAGAAAATGGTTTCAAGCAGTTGGACATCATATGGCACTGTCAGAGACTTTCTTTCTCAGTGTGTCTCAATTTTTTAAACAATACATTTACTTGTGTATTATGGTTTTCCTAATAATCTATTTTAACCCTACTTTCCCCTATAGATTTTTGTCAACTTGAAAGTAGGCATTTCAATCTGTTTTGCTCACTGATGTGGTCAAAACACCTAGAAATGTGACAGCCACATAGTAGGTACTCAATAATTGCTGAATAAATAACCAAACCCCCTCCCCCCAAAAAACCAACCAAACAAATAAAAAAATAACTCCAAAATTTAAAAGTCACCTAAAATTCTACATTCTTAATATGGCAATCATTTTCATTTCTAAAAGGATCCTGACTAAATAATTTTTACAGGGAATTGTTTATTATATTTCTCTAATTTAAAAAATGTATATTTTACATATTGTCAAATGAGAAGGCATTCATTAAGTGTTACAGTTCAGTGAGTTTTAACAATGCAAATACTTGTGTATTCATACCCCTGTCAAGATACACAGCTTCTCCAACTTGAGAAAATCTCCATGTGCCCCTTTCCAGTCAATCTTAGCCTCCCACTTCAGGGAACCACTTTTCTGATTTTTTCACCATAGATTGGTTTTGCCTATTCTAAAACCTCATTGACATGGAAGCAGAAAGTATGTTTTTTGTTTTTTTTTTTGGTGTGTGTGTGTGTGTGTGTGTGTGTGTGTGTGTATCTGACATCTTTTGCACAGCTTATTGTTTTTGAAATGTATCCACTTGGTGCATATAAAGCAGAGTATCCATTTTCTCTTTATTACAGAGTATATTCTATCCCAATTCCCAAATTCCACAGTTTTAATATCCATTCTCCTCTTGATTTTTTTTGGGGGGTACTATTTAGAATAAAACTTTCATGAACATTCCTTTTATTTTTCTTGGTAAATCCCTAGGAGTAGAATTTGTGGGCCATAAGTTGGGTGTTTTTAACTATATAAGAAACTGCCAAAAAAATTTTTTTTCAAAGTAGCTTCATTATTTTGCATTATTGAAACAAACAGTAGTTTCCCCTTATCCACAGTTTCACTTTCCCTGGTTTCAGTTACCCATAGTAAGCCATGGTCTGAAAACATTAAATGGAAGATTCCAGAAACAATTCATAAGTTTTAAATTGCGCACTCCCCTGAGTACCATGATGGAATCTTGTGCAATCCCGCTCAGTCCTGACTGGGACGTGACTCATCTCTTTGTTTAGCATGTGCATCCTGTGTATGCTCCCCAACCCCTTAGTCACTTCATAGCCATCTATTGATAGGTTATCAGATCAACTATTGTGGTATCATAGTGCTTGCATTAAAGTAACCCTTATTTTACTTAATAATGGCCTCAAAGCCTTTTGCATAACTTTTATTACAGTACATTGTTCTAATTGTTTAATTTTATTATTACTTACTAGATGCCCTTTGCAGGAAAATTCCTGCAAAAGGGCTTCCTGCTGCAATTGCTGCCCTGCCTGCCTTCCTTCCTTCCCAGCTGCCCTGCTTGCTTGCTTCTCCACAGCTTCGCTCTCTACAGCACTTGGCTTCTTTGTATGCTGTCTTCAGTCTTTGCCCTGGCCTGGATATGTAAATTAACCACCATCTTGGTTGGGTTAATTTGCATACTCACCCTGATTGGCTGGTGGGCGGGGCTTTGGCATAGTGAAGGTGTGATTAATTTGCATGTTTCTCTTTTATTAGGTTGGATTGTTGTTAACCTCTTATTTTGCCTAATTTATAATTAAACTTTATCTTAGGTATGTACATACATCTAGGGTAGGGTGTGTGTGAAGGTGCTACCTGTGGTTGTAGGCACCCACTGGAGGTTCTTGGAACATTATTTCCTACAGATAAGAGGAAACTACTCTGTATGCATTCCATATTCTCACCAACATTTCTATTCATCAGTCTTTATACTTTAGCCACTCTCCTGAGCATAGGAGAGTATTTAATTATTGCTTTAATTTGTGTTTCCATATTGATCAACATGTGAAGCACTTTTAAAATGTGCTTATTGGTCGTTTGTCTATATTCCACTGAGAAATATTTATTCACGTCTTTTATCTTTATTTTTCAAAATTTGTTTGTTTGCCTTTTTTATTATTGAGTAGTAAGTAGAAGATTTTCACATATTATCAATATAATTCTTTGTCAGATATATGCATTGCTAATATTTTTTTCCTAGATGGTGACTTGACTCTTTATTTTCTTAAAGAATATATGGTGAGCAGACATTTAAATTATGGAAGCCTACTTTATCTCATTTCTCTTGTGATTATTGTTTATGTGCCCCATCTAAAAAATCTTTGTCTAGGATCAAAGGCATTTTATATGTTCTCTTCTATAAGTTTTATTATTTTTGCTTTTACATATATGATTATGACATATCTCAAATTAGTTTTTTAAACTTTATTTTATTGGTTTATACTATTACAAATATCCTTTTCCCCCCTTCCCTCCTTTGCCCACTTCCACTCAGCCCTAGCCCCTTCTCCACTCCCTCCCTCTGGCCAACACCACACTGTTATCTGTGTCTATAGGTTATGCATGTATATTCCTTGGCTAATCCCTTCACATTCTTTCATCCACCCTCCTCCCACATTAAGTTTTATATATTATTTCAGGTAGGGTTTGAAATTTATTTTGTTTTCACATTCAGCAAGTTTGTTGAAAATGTTTTCTTTTCCTCTTTGCATTGTTTGGTATCTTTATTAAAAATCTATTGATTATGTGTGAGTCTCTTTCTATACAATCTATTGTGTTTCATTGATTTCTTTGTCTATCTTTATGCCAGTGCTATGTTGTATTGATTCTTTTTAGCATTACACAGTCTTGATATTAGGTAGTGCAATTTTTCCAGAATTGTTCTTCTATCCAAAGATTATTTGATTGTCCTAAATCTTTTGCATATCTATATAAATCATATAGTTAGCTTTCCAATTTCTATATAGCAAATCTATTTGGATATTGAATGGGATGGTATACAATATATATAGATCAATTTGGAGATAATTTATTTAAATTCTTCATAATAATGAGTTTTCAATCCACAAACATCCTATATCTTTATTTATTTAATTTTAATTATATCAGTAATGCTCTGTAATTGTCAGTATAAATGTTTTAATCATATTTGTTAAATTTTCTTCAAGTATCTTATCTCCTTTAACACTAGTATGTTATAGTTTAGAAATTTCATTTGTATATGTTTGTTATTGATATATAGGAAATGTAGTTGATTTTTATATATTTACCTTAAATCATGTAACTTCCACATAACTTTTTACCTGTTATTTGTACATAACTTCAATGCACAAAAAGTTACACATTTTGTATTTCTTTTTTTGTATTCACACTAGTTAGCCATTAGAAAATATAGAACCTTTGCTTAAGGTACAGTTCAAATAAAAATTATTCTTATAAGAGAACAAATAATTTTAAATGGAATTGATCTAAATAAATATTAATATGCAGAATCTGGTTGCTGATTCAATGTTAGTATTATTCATTGCAAAAAACAGATGGTATTTGTGTGTACTTCCAAGTTTTAATTTGACAAAAAATGTCATCTCTTTCTGAACATAAAAATCCAATGTAAAAAACAAAAAAAAGTTGTTGAATTATGTAACTATAAAATTTAATGGTCAGAAAGTACTTTAGAGGTTTTTTTTAGAGTTTAAATTCTTCTTGTCAGCAAATATAAGGCAGTTTCTTAGTTAGAAACAATGACAGTGTAAATTATGAAATTATAGCTAGGTGGAAAAGAAAGATTTATCTTTCAGACTTTTATTATAATTATTATTTTTTAAAGTTCTTTTAAATGTTTTAAGATTGAAACAATGCAGACATTTTATTGTTTTTGAGAAAATTAGACCAGTGATTTTCAACTGGTGTGCTGCAAAAATTTTTGGAACATGCAACACCTGACATTTAGTTGGGGGCACTGACCTCTTTTTCCTGACATTGTCAAATAAAAAAATGGCAATATCTAAGACAACAATAGCTTTCCAATGCGAATGCATTGTCTTGAACACAAATCTACACTAATAAAAGTAGAAACATGCAAATTGACCGTACCTATGCTACTCCCACAAGCCACAACCACCAGCCAATCAGAGCAAGTATGCAAATTAACCCAACCAAGATGGCTGCGGCCACAGAACAAGCAGGAGGCTTGGGTTTCTCTGGCAATGGAGGAAGCAAAGATTAATGCCCACCCTGGCCAGGTGTGGCCTCTGCTCAGGCTATAAAGTTTCAATTATAGAAGATAAATAAATCCCAGATACCAGAGCCTCTGCCTGGGTTGCCAGGGGGTGTGGCTGGCCTGCAAACCACCACAGGCCCCTTGCCCAGGCTGCCCCATGACCCAAGGGGATCCCTACCCTGATCCAGGGCAAACTTCAGGGCAAATCAGCTGGGCCCCTCCCATGCACTAGCCTCTATCCTATCTAATAAAAGAGTGATATGCAAATTGACTGTCACTCCAACACACAATATGGCTGCCCCCATATGGTCAAAGATGGCTGCCCCCATGTGGACACAAGAAGACTTCCACAAGATGGCCAGCAGCGGAGGGCAGTTGGAAGGGACCAGGCCTGCAAGGGAGGGCCATTGGGAGGGACCAAACCTGCAGTGGAGGGAAGTTGGGAGCGACTGGGCCAGCAGGGAAGGGCAGTTGGGGGGGACCCAGGCCTGCAGGGGAGGGCAGCTAGGGGTGTCCAGGCCTGCAGGGTAGGGCAGTTAGGGGCAAACAGGTTGGCAGGGGATCAGTTAGGCATCAATCAAGCTGGCAGGCAGAAGTGGCTAGGAGCAATCAGGAAAGCAGTCAGGGGAGCAGTTGGGAGTTAGCAGTCCTTGAAAGGGGCCTAAACAGGCAGTCAGACATCTCTTGAGGGGACTCAGATTGGAGAGGGTGCAGGCTAGAGTGATGGACACCTTCTGTATGTACAAATTTTGTGCACCCGGCCTCTAGTATATAATGAAATTGTATCTTATTGGTCACATCACATAATAAGGTTACATCTGATTGGTTAATTCTTGGTCAATTCTGAAATCTTTATATACAAGTATAGGCACATCATTAAAAAAAATAAATTTGGAGTAAAAAAGGGTAGTTAAATATTATTATTATTTTTGTAAATCAATCAAAATTAGACCTTTTATGTCAGATTGGTAAAATAATGTATCATTTTTTTGTGTGTGGCATAATTTTATTAATTACTTTATGTGTGCCATGAAATGAAAAAGGTTGAAAATCTCTAAACTAGACTATTCTGGTATAATTCTCATTTGAAGACATAGGCAAACAAACAATTTTTAAAATGTCATGTTTCTGAGCATCATAAACTGATAGTGTTAGAAAGAACATTGAACATTATTGAATTATGCCCTTTCTTTTTTTCTTTATTGATTAAGGAATTACATATGTGTCCTTACCCCCTCCCCCTCCGCGCCCCCCTCGGAAAGCCTTCCCCTACCTTTGAGGTTTAACATTCTGATCAATGCTTCTCTGTCTCTGGATCTGATTTTGTTCATCAGTTTATGTTATGCATTATATTCCACAAATGAGTGAGATCATGTGATATTTATCTTTCTCTGACTGACTTATTTCACTTAGTATAATGCTCTCCAGTTCCATCATGCTGTTGTAAATGGTAGGAGTCCCTTCCCTTTTACAGCAGTGTAGTATTTTATTGTGTAGATATACCAGTTTTTTAATCCACTCATCTGCTGATGGGCACTTAGGCTGTTTACAAATCTTAGCCATTATCAATTATGCTGCTAAGAACATAGGGGTGAATATATCCTTTATGCCCCTTCATTTTACAAAGCAGGATTCTGAAGCCCAGAGAAATGAAGTGACTGTTCCCTTCTAAATTATGGTGTGATCTGAATTATATGTGTACTAATTCTAAACTCCTGTGACTGATTATTGACTAATTAGAATTCTGATAATTAACTCTTTTCTTTTAAATAGTTGAGTTTGGGAGCTTATATATTTTAGTATAAAAGTTGGTTTGAACTCAAGCATTGAATAGGCATAGTCAATTGTATTTTATTGGAAAGATTTTTTTTTACAAAGTACACTACCTACCTTTAATAAAGGAGTTTTTTCCACATTTATGATTTCATCTTAGCTGGAGTGAATATAGAAATGCAAAGAAATTATTTTGACTATTCAGAGGGTTTGGGATTGAGAAGCCAAGTTCAGCTTTTAGAGATTCCACTGGATTTATTACTCCCTCTATAATACAACTTCTGCCTTTATTAGCAGGAATGGGAATTAATTTCCAGGAAGCTTATCTGGGACTTCAAATCATAAAAAGTAGTATGTGAGTCAGAATGATCAGCCTTCCTTCAAAATAAGCATAATGCTGGAGTCAGAGATTTATACTTCCTAAATTATTTCTGCTGTGGACTTTCAGATGATAGTGGATTGGCATCTCATATTTTCTTCCACTTATTTTAGTTTAGCCTTTGTGTATTTCTCAGGCAGTAGACAGCAGAGTCATATTATTCAGTGACACCCTTGTTCCTTCAGTTAACCTAAGTTTCCTGTGCAGGGGGACTTGGGCACTGGATCTGCTTCAAGACCAGTGGAATTTTTAGGATAAAAATGAATAGTTTTCAGAGGAAGCCAGAGCCACTGTTGCTTTATAACAATTACCTCAAAACTTAGTGGGCTGAAAAACACACTAGACATTTATTATGTCTTGCAGGTTCTGTGGGGGAATTTGGACTTGGCTTGGCTAGGTAATTCTGGCTTGAGCTTTCTCATAACAATGCGACTGAGATATGGGCCTCAGCTGCAGTCCCACTTTTCAAGGTGATTCCATTCTGGAAAACAGATTAGTGGTTGTGGCACTGGTGGTTGGTAGTGAGGGAAGAGGGGGTAATAAGAGGTGGTAGGGGACTACAAAAGGGCAATAAGAGGGAATTGGAGGGGTAGTGAAACTTGCCTGTGCCTTGATATGATGGCAGCTATGTAGCCGTGCTTATCAAAACCTGTATAACTGTACACAAAGGAGAGAACGGTATGCAAATGTTAAAAGTCAAATAAAAATAAAAGTAGGAAGAAAATGTGGCTCACTCTCAGGACTGTCTGTTGGTAGGAGACCTTAGCTTTCTTCCTCATGGGCCTCTCCCTGGGGTTTGAATGTGCTTGTGAGGCAGTGGCTGGCTTCTTACAGGGCAAGCCATCCAACAAAGCATCATGTGGAAGCTATCTTTTCTTAAAACCTTGAAGGTCACTTTGCATCACTTCCATCATATTCCATCAGCTAACGTCAAATCCAGTCTCTATCAAAGGAGTGGTAAGAAATTAAACTCTACCTTTGAAGAGATAATTATCAGAAACTATGGGGACATTTAAAAACCACTACAATCAATTAGAATGCATTCAGTCATGTTAGGGACAGTTTACTCACAGGAAAATGGGCCTAACAAATATCCACTGAAGACTTTCTTTCAGAACAGAAGATTCCAACCACTGGGTAAGGTTTGTATAACTGGGCAAGTAAAAGAGCCAGACTAGTCAAGTCTGGAAATGCAAAGGTGTCAAGATGAAGTGGAATTCCCATAGTTGGAAATTAAAGGAGTTGGGTGAGCCTTAAAGAACAACTAGAAGACACTGGGTAGGCAGCTAAGTGGGACAAAGGTGCAGGTTGAGGACAGAGCCTATGAAAACGTCTGGGGCAGGGGACAGTAGGCCCTTCCAGGAGCTGTCTAGTGTGGCTGGATCTTAGTGACAGGTTTGAAAATAATTGGAGAGGTATCTGAAGAGACGAAGAGTAGAATCATGGTGGGAGCTGAACACTTTCACTCAATCCTGAAGGCTATTAGGAGTGATTTATAGATTTTTAGCAGGAATAATACCTGTTGGCATTCTATTTTTGAAAGAAGTCTCTACATACAGACAATAATGTGAAGGCTTGAATAGAAGGGCACTAGGCATGAGACAGGGAGGTTATTGAAAGGTAATTAATTAAAGAAAGTAGTAGCAATGAGTAAAGGGAACAAAATGAGAACAAAATTGGATGTGAATTTAACAGAATTTGGTGGACAGTTGGTCCTCCAAAGACCCTTGACAATGGGTCCTCCAAAGGCTCCTTCCATGTGGAGGCAGAGCCTGTCTATGCTACATGCCCAGATACTGGAACAGCCTTCTGAAGTGTGGATCCCATCAGGGTTAGGCATTAGGTATTATCGGTGTTGGTCTTGTCAAAGTATTTTGAGGGGATAGCCCAAGTCGTCTTTTATCACCTACAGTATAAAAGGTCTTGGATGAATGCTCAGTGATTTGAATGCTTTCACTTCTGTTAACTATTGATTTACTCTAAGAGAGTAATATGAGTAATAACTTAAGATTCTCTAATATCTATGTTAGAGTCAGGGTTATCAGTCTTGAGCAGATGATTGAACATTTCCTAATGTTGGATATTTGATAAAAAGATGACTATGCCAAGTAAGGTGTATTTTTAATTACATTTAATAAGTTAAAAAAGAATTAGTCCATTCCTTATACTGATATTTTCTATCTCTGAAAGTCGTGTGTATTTTATCTAGTTAAGAATGAGTAGAAAATAGGACCTTTAAGTAGATATGATGATTATAGAACACACTTCTAAATGGAATGTAGGGGAGGAGGTGCCAGAAGAAAACGCTCAGCTTAGATTTCACCTGGTTATTTTTGCATTATTATTTTTAATGTGTTTTGACACCTCAGCTGCTTCATATAGACTCACTCTGATCTTCAGAACCCACACTTTGGGTTAACTGATTACACTGCTTAAATGGCTCATGTTCCTGTCATATCATTGGAGTGGGAAAATAGTGTGAGATAGAAAAGATAATTTTCATTTCTTATTTCATTCATTCATCCACATTTACTAAATACCTATTACACACCCAGCTCTATTTTTTTTAAAGTCATATAGAACATTAAAATGTCTATGACTCATCCTCTAATTTTAAAAAGTTTAAAGTCTAGAGCAGGGAAGAATAAGATCATACCTTTGAAATAAATAAAATACAAAATATGAAAAAAAAAGGGGGGGGGAGTGGAGGCTGAGGAGTCATCCCAATACAATGCTTTGGGAACTAAAAATAGAGAAAAAATTATTTCCAACCTGGAATTAGTGGTAGTTCAACTAGATGTTTTAGGGCAGAGAAATGAGCATGACTAAGAGCCTGAAGAAATGAGAAAAAGTGTGAACGTAATTGGCAATTTTGTTCAGTGGAGTTAGATGTGTAAGTAGACAAAGCTGAGGAAACAAATTAGAACCAGATTATAAATAGCCTTGCATGTCAAGCAAAGCTGAACTTTATTTGATAGCCACTGACATTTGTTTTTTGAGTAAGGAGATGACCTGTCTCATCTGTGCTTTAGGGGGATTACTGGGTGATGGATTGGAGTGGGCAGGTTCAAGAGGCCAGGAAACCAGGTAGAACTGATGCAGAGGCCTATGTGACAGCCTGGAGGGGACTGAGGCAGCCTAGGGGGAGGGGTACAACACTGTTCCGCATACTCCCCCCCACCCCCCAACAAAATGAAAAGGAACCAGGACATTTGAATTCTCAGACACCTTGGCAAGGTCTTAGGAACACTAAGAGCAAAATATAAATTTAATGAGTAATAGGAGTAATAACTTAAATTTTTGTTTGGTCTCAAATCCAACAAGGAATGCAGTTGATGAACATGCACAATGGTTTATTTACATCCTGTGGCAATTTTTTCTTCAACCGAGACAGGCTTTTGCCCATTATTGTTATTAATGAAGCTAATAAATGGAACACTGTCTAAAAAAGCTTGGTTAACTCTTCATCATCACTGACTAGGTTCCAAAAAGGATGAGTGCGGCTTTTAAAATGGAAACACACACTTCTGCTTCCATTTATGCATCTCCAGTGCACTCATTAAATAGAGAACTGGAAACCAACTTGGATTTCTTGTTTTAGAGTTGGCTAATACATTGGAAACTGCCCTGAATTTTATACTGGAAGCAGCATCCTTCCTTGTGAAATATTGACCAAGGAAAGGGCAAAAGCAACATAAAAACATACCCACCCAACTCCCACTCAACTGTTTTTAGTTGCCAATTTTGGCTACGTTGAGGCAGCTGACAATATTATGTGAAGCTGCTGAACAATTCATCTTTCTTCCTCGGGGCTCTCAGGTTTTATCGGTATTGATTGAAGGTCTCTATTATTTAGTTTAAGCTCAAGAACTAGGATAGTATTTTGCAAGAGCTCAGCACAGTATTTTCCTAAGGTCCTAGGAAAACATATCTGCTATGTTGGCTCTTAAATAGCTGTGGGCTTTGTTAGTGACATGTAATCATTTGACAAAATAGGGGATGTTTGCAAAAAGATGCAAAATCAGAAGAAATCTATCTTGTAACAAATGGGAAACTCTTTTTTTGTTTGTTTGTTTCTAAAATTACAGCTTTAACTCCATGCAGAGAAAGTAGACATAAATTGTCTTTTATTTTAAAACTGCTACAGATAGACCCAATTTTCTGCAGTAGATGGGATTCTACAAGGTGACTGTGAGCTATGATTAAAGTATACCAAACAAATGTCAGGTTTACCCAAAGTAGGGCATACCTACCGATGTTTTTGTTCACTATCTTATTTTGACTAATATTTAATGAGCACTTACCAGGGAATAGCCATTGTGACAAACCTTGAGATATAAAGCTGACATTGTCCTGCAACATAAAAGAAGACATTCTTTTGTCTTCAAGAAGTCCACAGGCATTGTGTTGCTGTAGCAAATGAGATGCTGTGGAAAGCTTTTTACTTGATGATCTGTGGTGTGTCTTGTTTATAGAGATATGGGAAAGAAAGAAACAAATAAAAGTGTAGTCCCTTTTATAAATTTGATCTACTTTTCAAATACAATAGATTCTGCTGCTCTCAATTGTCATCTCATGTGGATGTTAACCTAAGAAAATGGGGATTTTAGAATTGAGGTTGAGGCAAGAAAGGGAGCATCAGGCATCCTGATAAATTCTGTCTGAAACTTTGTATGGCTTTCTTCCCGTTGAAACTGAAATTATATATAATTTCCAAAATGGCTACATGAAACTAGAGAAATTCAATCCTATAGAGGTCACAGGAAAGAAAGTTCTCTGCATTTATTCACCCTTTTAACAAATACTTACTGGGTGATTGCTATGTTATAGACATTGTACTTGATGCTGGTGATGCAATCATGGAGAAGGCATGGTCCTTGCCTTTAGGAAAGTTCTATGCTAGTAGGAAATGCAAGCATTTTAACATTATTTAAAGGATGTATTAAAAATCTCCAAATGATTTACATATCTTTCCTTGTAGGAAATGGGAAACTTGGTTGGAAAAACCACTTTAATTAACACACACACATACACACACACACACACACACACACACACACACACAAAATGTAGCAATAAAAATAAAGGTTTCTTTGGAAATATAGAGTGTGGTGATGTGCTGCCAATAAAAACGTTATTTACCAAAACAGATCTCTTACTCAGAAGGTGTGTATGACGTCTACATTAACTAAGTGGGTTCTTAGACCTGAATAATGAACAAAAATATGCAATAACTTGAATTTAGCGTCTATTTTTACAACATATGACAAATAATGATACATTTACTGAAATAGCTATTGGACCAGGGAAGTAAGTGGCAGCATAGCTTTTCACAGATACCAGCTGGCAAACTGTTAAATGATTTGAGTTATCAAGCACTGCTGTTTTGTAAATAAGAGTCTTGATTTCTTTTGCCATAACATGTGAAAGCAGGATATCTATTGCTCAGTATAAACCCTTTAAGGGGAAACTACAGTCTCCCCAAATCCTGGTAAATCTTTAAGATTTAGTAAAGTGGACTCAGAGTGAAATCCTAGCGTTGGGTCCCGTCTCTGTCATTAAGTAGCTGTGGGACCTGGATGACTCTGTGAGCTTCAGTTTCCTCTCTATAAAATGAAGGTCATGGATTGGGTCATGCACTATGTCTCTTCTAGCATTTTATTTTTCTATCTAGTTCCCATCTAGGTCAATCTGAACCACAGAGGAATACTTAACTGTGAGTCCATGTGCTTGGGGTGTAGATAGTTTCACCTTTAGAATAGGTTTTGTTATAGCAGATTGTTCGAGATAGTGCAGAGAGCTTTCATATATACCACATTCAGTTTCTCTCTTTATTAACTAGAGGCCTAGTGTACAAATTCATGCACTGTGGGGTTCCTTGGCCTGGCCAGTGATTGGGGCCTATTAGGGCCATCTTGCCCAGTTCCACTTGGTACCAGCCAAGGGGCGGGACCATGGGAGGTTGGCTTTGGGAGTGCACTGACTACTCCTGCATTGAGTGTCTGCCCCCTGGTGGTCAGTGCATGTCATGGCTACCAGCCAGTCATGTAATTGCCGTTCATATGGTCACTTATGCTTTTATATAGATAGATACCTTACATATATAAAGTACATTTGCCACAGTTAATGAGACAATTATTTTTAAATAAAAGTTCATAATTTATTCATGCTTCTTCAGTGTCCTTTTTCTGTTTCAGAATGTCATACTACAGTATAATTATTAATCATGACTTCTCGGGCTTCTCTTAGCTGTGACTTTTCTTGGTTTTTATTATCTTGACAGTTTTGAGGATACTTATTAGATATTTTGGAGAATGCCCCCAATCGGTGGTATCTTTGTGATTTGAGTAAAATGATGGGTTTTTCAACACATCATATTAAATGTATACAGTATCGAAATGACTTCACACTGTTGATGTTAACCTTTACACCTGGCTCATGATCATGTTGGTCATGCTGTACAATTTGGGAGGAAGTGTCTCTGCATTGCTCATATTTAAGGAGCAGGAAGTCATCTTCTACCTTTTGGGGAATGGAGTATTTATATACATTATTAGGAATTCTTCTGTATGGAAGATTTGTCTCTTTGTTTATATATATAATTAGTATTTATATCTATATTAATTCATAGATATATTTATTTTGTTGTTCCAATTATTCTAGATTTTGCCATTTAGAACTCCTTAACTTAGCTCCTATGTCTCTTTGATATGATATAATCCAAATACTGTTATTTTTGTTTTGTTTTACTTGAACTTTGTTACTGGCACCATAAGATGCTTGAGGCTCATCTTATCAATTTTCTGCCTCAGCCACTTCTGAAGGACTTCCTGGTTTCTCCCCCCTCTCCCCTTTAAATAATGATATTAGATCTGGACAATAGTTTTCTTGCTTACTTTGAATGATTTTCCCACCTTTTCATTTCACCTAGCAAATTTTTCTCAAGAATATTTTTCAGCCAAAACCAGTTTGCTCTGTGGATAGAGTGTCAGTCTATGTACTGAAAGGTCCCAGGTTCGATTCCAGTCAAGGGCATGTACATTGGTTGCGGGCAGATCCCTGGTAGGGGGCCTGCAGGAGGCAGCTGGTCGGTGTTTCTCATCTATATTTCTGGCTCTCTATCCCTCTCTCTTCCTCTCTGTTAAAAACAAAGTCAATAAAATATATATATTAAAGAAGAATGTTTTCAACTTTTATTTTCAAATTCCCGCTATGCCCTGTAGCTCATCATTCTTCTGCTGTTGGCAACCAAATAAATTTTTATAAAATACTAATATCATTACCATTACCTTGGTTAAAATCATCCATAATCTCAGTGTTGCCCTTAAGAGAAAGTTTCAACTTAATATTGTTGGAAAGGATTTTGGGATCTGTTCCTACGTTCCTCCCCAAATTCACCTCTAAAAAGTCAACCTTTGTTTACACTCCATCCAGTCACCCATCTACATGTATCTTCCCTCTATACTGAAAGCTCTGTGACAGCAGGAACTTTGTACATTTGTTCCAACACTGTATTGTTAACACTTAACCCATTGTCTGGCACTTGACAGGTACTGAAGAAGCATTTGTTTCGTGAATAAGTGATCCATGGACTATTCCCCATCTTGTTAGTCTCAAGGAAGCAGTGGTCACTGATGTCTTTCCAAAGGACAATGGCTTTCCAAGTGTTAAATACAGATTAGTTTTTGCAGCAGAGTATCTCTCAGTATAGAAACAGTTAATGCAACTCCTCTGTTGTTACTCATCATGAGGCAGTGTTCCCAGCCTCCTTTTTTTTTTCTTTTTTTTTTCCCCCCCATTTCCTAATGAAAACAGAAGGCGAGGTGTTTCTGGAGTGCTTGCAATCAGTTCCAATTTAGTGTGTGGGTATGTTCTTGGTTAAACAAACTGGGAAACCAGCCATGAAGAAATGGTCAGGAATTCTAAAGCTGCCAAGAAATTCACACCTGCACTTCATAGCTCAAAATAGAGCATGATCTCAAGGGCATTTCCAGGCAAGTCCCAACATTTCTACACTTCCGCCCTGACAGTTACACACTCACAAGGAGTCTAACACAAGAGCAAGTAGATAAGATTTGACATTGCTCATCCACACCTTTTTTTTAAACCCAGAGAAGATGTTGGTGCCTTTTAATATCTTTCAAGAAAATAGGACTTGGATGTGAGATTTCCAGAGCCATCAGGATGGAAATCATTTGTACTCCTACCAAACATATGCACAGCAATGCTCTCCCTCTAAATCTCTTAGTATACTATAGGCATTGCCTCCAATCCTCTTATTTTAGCTCAGCTCTCCTTTAGATGGGGAAATGAAGAGAATATTAATAGCCCTCTCTAACAATTTTCTGAGAGAGTCTAAAATTGCCACAACTTGCTAGGTTTTTCTCATGAAGGAAGTACATGCTTTTGTGTCAGGTTTAGAAGGAAAGTCTTTCACTTGGTACTAAATGGAGTTAACTAGATATATTTGTCTTAAAAGGCTGATCTTGTTTTGTCAAGTGAGGATAAGACAGCTTAATACACTAAAGTATTCACTTCCTTTCGTCTCCTGCAAGCCATGTTAATTGTACACATGTACTGTCCCTCTCAGCCACATTAATAAAACTTAATGTTTAAATTTCCCCCTATTTGTCTATGATAGTCCAGGGTAATTATTGTGTAATACTCTATCTTATTGAATGCTCACCCACTAATACAGTGGATTATATGAGGTAGTTTTGGCTCCTGGGATTGTCAGTTAAAATACAGGATGATCAGTGAAATCTGAAGCTCAGAGAACACTCACTTCTAACTTATATGTGCTAGTATCCCATATGGGGACATGCACATATTAAAATTATTTGTTGTTTATTCCAGAATAAAATTTAACAAGGCATTTGAATTTCACTTACCAAATTTGCAACCTTAATTCCATGCCTAATTTTCCAGGCCAAAATACCTTTAATAGCTTACATTTCAATTAAATAAAGAGCAAAATACCATCTTAGGAGCAGGAAATTGGTTCACTTCACTGTTACATGATTAACTTTGGCTATCTGAGATACCCAAAATTGGAAGTCATTAAAGAAAAATGAATAACCCAGCCAGTTTGCTCAGTGGTTATGCATCCACCATGAATGAGGCAGGAAGTCATGGTTCAATTTTCGGGGAGGGGGGGCGGGGCTGGATCCCTGGTAGGAGGCATGCAGGAGGCAGTCAATCAATATTCCCTCAACATTGATGTTCCTATCCCTACCTCCCTCTTCCTTCTTCTCTCTGAATTCAGTTAAAAATATTTTTAAAAAAGAATAATACCACCAACACTGTATTAAAAATATTTCTGAGCAAACTATTGAGATGTTTAAAATATGTAAAAATTCCTGATCTTTTACCCCATTTCTACCTCTGAATAATATTTGAAAATTCAGCTAAGCAAAATACATGTTTTTCCAGGTAAAGTTTAGCTTTGCTGAACGAATTCAACTGGGCAAATTTTAAAGATCGTATTGGCTTTATTCAATGATTCATGAATCGGGCAGCATCCCATCTAGCAAATAAAAAGGTGCTCCAAAGAGATATACAAGGCAAGAGATTTTATAGGCAAAAGGGAGCAGGAATAAGGAAGTTATACTAGGCAAATAGGCAATTAAGTTTTGCAGGTTGCTTTTCTTTAGGGAATGGCAGAGGTTTATCAAGCAGATTACCTAACTAGTGCTGACCAGGTTATGCCTGATGGGTTGGTTTAAGATTCCATTTCCAGGAGAGCTGAAACTGTATTTAAGTCTGGGTTTGATGACCTTGGCCTCAGCATATGCCAATTGGTTCAGGGCCTGTTTTTTGTTTTTTTTTAAACAATCATTTCCTACTAAATTGGAACATCAAAGCACCAACCATCCCCTCTTTACTTTAGTAGGGTTTTTAATGCCAACATTTCCCATTACTAACCTTGTCTCTATGTTTCTTCTCAGATAGGTTATTTTATCTGCCACCTACCCAAAGATCTCTAGAGACATTGGAAATATGTACCACATTTACAGAATGATTCTTATTGGCATTGAGCTAATGTTAGTTATTTTAAAATATTTTCTAAAATTTGATCTGAAAAGTTTGTGGATTTTCAATCAAGTCCTGTGTACTCTGTTCTGTTGTTCCTGCTGTCAACATATGCTATCCTTTTTAAACCTAAGTGAACTAAGTTGACAAAACCTTTTTTTTTTTTTCAAAGAAAAGCTTCCAAAACCTATCAATACTCACCTTTGATATATTTTTAAAATTACTGGGCAATAAACCAATCCTAGATATTTTAAAAGGAGGGTTTTTGTTGTTGTTGTTAATTGATCATTGATAGGACTTGAGTATTCATCTCTAAGATAGCACCATACAAAGCAAGGTAACTTGTAGAATGATGGCTTCCTCTGTGCCATCAGGATGGAGTCATGGTTAGTGCATTTCACAGCTGCATTTATCAAGTATCAGTTAATATGTTCACTGATTGGAGTCCTCTGAATCATCCCCTAGCCTTCACATTCTCTGTAAACATTAAAATGGGTATAAGAGAAAGAGCACAGGGGAAGGAGTGACTTGTTTTAGCCCTCATATTTTTCCCTTTTTAAAAAACTCCTTTTTTTTTTTTTTGAGTACTCCCCTGGATCTTTCTATTGTATAGCAATGTATTTACATTATATTATACTGAGCTAAATACAATGTCCTCAAAGCTATGATGATTAGATGCAGGCAAACAGGAACATAGACACAGCTTTGTGTTTGTGTTTGTGTGTTTGTGTGTGTGTGTGTATGTGTGTGTAATTTCATCAATGTGTGTGTTTGTGTGTATATGTGTGCATTCTTGCCTTTCCTTGTTTTTCCCCTCCCTCTCTTTATTTTTCATAGGAAAAGTTATTTGGGAAAATTCAACTTTGCCTTGGCTAAACCTCAGAGAAGCAGGGTTTTGCCTTTTCATTCCCCCTCTATGAAGAGTTATTAGAGAAGCCTCTATGACCTAGAATGGTGGCAATTCTGAATCTCGAGAATTGCTGCTCAAGCTGGCTTCTTTGCAGGCATGAGATCAGCTTAAGAAGCAGCAGGGCCAGGCACCTGTCATAGACCTGGGAATTAGATGGCAGGAGTAGATGCCCTAGGGTGTTAGCATAGAGTGAACTGCAGAGTAGAGAGAACTTAGTGTGACTAAGGATAATTATTCAAAAGACTTAATAGTTATATATTAGTGGTCACAGCTATGTAATGGACTGAACTCATTAAGCGTTATTTCTGTGCACTTACTATTTATAATGGGCCTTCTAGTCATTATCATTTTTATTCCTCCAAATACAACCTTATACATTTACACAGTGGTTTTTTTTTTTTCCTACTTGATAGAGATCCAAACAGTGTACATATTCATTGCTGACCTTGTTTATGCCCAATTTTCTCCAAAGGGGCAGACGTTTTTACCAAGGTTTTCACATTTAGGTATAAGCCTGAAACAACAAAATTGAGAAGTGGGTGGAATTTAATTTTAATGTTCTGACTTGTTTCTTCGGCTGCTTTTTCCACTCTTACAGAGCCTCTCCTGCAGTACCACTCCTCCTGCTTCTAACTCTCCACCCTTCATTCCTTATAACACATATATTTGCATGTCTGATAACCAGTTACTTATTCTGTAGAAGGGATTCCAGGGTTTTCCCTCTCCTAACAGATGGGCTTTTTAATCCTTACTTTAGCCGTGCAATGGAAGACTCTATCTTCCTTTAACTAAGTACCAAGTAAAGACAAATTGAGGATTTTCAGTTGTTGTTGGCATGAATGTCTTCCCAAAGCCCCCTAAGTTACAGCATCATAATGTATATGCACTATTCCATTCACTGGCCACACTGGGATTGGAATCTTGGTGACTCTAGAAAGAAAGGATCCCTCCATATAAGCCACATGAGTGTCTCAGATGTTCTTAAAAGTAGTCATTTGCCCAGCCAGTGTTGCTCAGTGGTTAACTGTAGACCATGCACCAAGAGGTCACAGGTTCAATTCCTGGTCAGAGCACATGCCTGGGTTGCAGGCTTGATCTTCAGTGGGGGTCTTGGAGAAGACATCTCCATCCATGTTTCTTTCTCATTGATATTTCTATCTCTCAATCCTTGCCCCTTTCTCTCTCTAAAAAAAAGTCAATAGAAACATATTTTTTAAAATGTCATTTGCCCAGGGATGTCATTGTGGCCTGAATTGACTCAGTGGCTATTTTGTACATAGTTTCTATTAAAGGAAACTACCCACATAATCATTATTTTAATATGGGACTGGGATGGTATGTTTCTAAAGTTTAAGTTGAATAATTCTCTGAGTCCCATTAGTCCTTTTCTCTTTAGGGATACAGGGAGTGATGGGTGTATAGTTTTAAGGAAATGCATGTTAACATTTTGTTTTAAGTCACTTGATTCAGACCGTGGTTGATTCAGAGACTGGAATGCAGAAATCACACCTTTCCTGGGATGTCAGCCTCTTCAAGTCTGAGTCAGCCTCGTTGCTATTAATTCTGTGGTGTTCAGCAATTCTCATGATAACTGTTGACTTTTATTGTCTCCTGAAAATTGGTTCCATTCTGAAAATAATCTGAAAATAATTTTATGTTATCCTTTGCGATCATATTACTCTAGTGTTCGTTCTGACCCCTTCTCCAACACTTGCAATTTGGCTGTGAGAAATGTAGTTTCAAGATAGAGAAGACATTTCACCAGTTTTGTGTATCCTCATGGGAATTGCTGGGTTGGTTTTTTTGTGTTTTTTTTTAAGCTATTTTATTATTTTTATATTTGAGACTCAGATGTCTTCCTTTATTTGGAACTTTTGAAGGTGGTTATTTCTTTTCAAGAACTACCCATTTGAGCCTTAACCAAAGAAGCAATTACTTTTTAAGGATACCTAGTTCTGCATTTGGCAGCTCTCAGCTTGGAAAAGTACTGTGCCTCTCTCTAGAGAGAGATGTTTGTTAAAAAGACAAAAGGTTTTCATTTTAAAAACTTGCCATTGCATCTTATGAATTTAGTGAAATTAAAATTGATCCTAGGGCCCTAAACCCTCATAAAAGATTCCTCAATGCCCCCAAAGCATCCGTTGGACAGTTGCTTGATTGTCTGAGACACAAACTCTTCTTTATCCATTGATCCATTGTCAGTGGTTTCCTGTTGCTACTCAAAGCCCCACTATTTCATTATGAGCTCCTCTGGGCTGTGTCACTTGTGACCCCCCCCCCCCCCCACAATTTTTCTCCTCTTATAGCCCCAGAAACTTTAGAAAGCATAGCAAATTATCCTCCTTTTAAAAGTTATTTTTCTGAAAGAATAATGGAAGCCAACTGAAGAAATGTGAAGGCATTTAAAGCTGACCTTCTGAACACCAGGAAAAAAAAAACCCACCATCACCAACAAAGAAACATTTTAAGGAGTTTTTATAGTGTTTGTCAGAATAAATTGAACACTGGCTTTTAAAAAATGATGGATATGTGCAGGGCTTGAGGCAACTCTTTGACTTTATGTCAGAGATGCTGGTTTTTCCCAAACTTAAAGCTTCTGTACAGCATACTTCAAACCCTGACTTCCTGGGGGAGTTGATTTTTCAATTGCAATCAGTTCTGTGATCACAAGACTGTTCCTTGAGAATAAATGGCATACAAAGTGTGTGTGTGTGTCCCCGTGTCTATGTGTTTGCACACTCAAATTTCTACTAAGGAATGATATCAAACCTATCAATTGAGAAAGCAATGACATATTGAGAAGTACATTTGAATAATCACAGGTTCATCTGGAAAACTGTCCATTGTTATTGCTGGACAACTTTCTCCCTGTTGTGTACAACATATCTTACATCCTCTGAGAGGTACCAAGAAAGAAAAAAGAAAGAAAGAAAGAAAGAAAGAAAGAAAGAAAGAAAGAAAGAAAGAAAGAAAGAAAGAAAGAAAGAAAGAAAGAAAAAAGAGAGAGAGAGAGAGAGAGAGAGAGAGAGAGAGAGAGAGAGAGAGAAGAAAGAAAGAAAGAAAGAAAGAAAGAAAGAAAGAAAGAAAGAAAGGAAGAAAGACGAAAGCTTAGCCCTAGCTGGCTTGGCTCAGTGGATAGAGCATCAGCCCATGGACTGAGGTATCCTGGGTTCAATTCTGCTCAAGGGCACATACCTGGATTGCAGGCTCAATCCTTGCCCTGGTCAGGGCGTGTGCAGGCGGCAAAGAATTGATGTGTCTCTCTCACATTAATGTTTCCCTATCTCTGTCTCTCCCTCTCCCTCCCACTCTCTCCAAAAATCAATGGAAAAATATCCTTTGGTGAGGATCACCAACAAAAACACACGCAAAAAAGAAAGAAAAGCTTATAAGTATATAATCTTAATAAAAGAGCTTCTGACACTTTTCCTGTTGTATCAACCCTCAGTCTTTCCTCCATTCCAGTGTTTCCCAAACTTTTGACATATGTGTACCCCTTCTATATAATTTTCGTAACACTGAGTACCCCTCGTACTCATGAGATCGTAGAATTAGGTGCTGCTAAGCACGGTGCAGTGCATATCCCCACCAAACTCCGGTGCAATGCGTACCCCCACCAAACTCTTCCCATACCCCTGGGGGTACGCGTACCACACCTTGGGAAACACTGTTTCAAACATTAACTAACTAAATAAACTCTCCTTTTCAGAAAACATGCACAAAGGTAAAATCTATTAGTCACTTACTCTACAATAGTAAATGTTTTCAAGAGCCTTTCCATGGCCACGATGCCAACCTTAATCAGGAGGTCTCTGGAAGATGCAAAGTGATTTTTCAAGGACACAGAATTAATAAATGATAGAGCAAGGGCACATATCCAGTACTTCCAAACTGAAGTCTGGTGCTCTGTCTGGAACACTGCAGCCACTCTCTTAGTGGGAATTGCTTTACTACCAGGGAACTAGGTTTTGATTGTTGAAGTCAGAGGATGGGATAGCCTGGAATCGAGCCTCTAAGTACACCTTGGTGCTGGGCTGAAGTGTGTGAGTGTGTCTGTATGTGGTGGGATGGGGCGTTCTTTAAAGAGAAAGGGGTCACAGAGAGCACAAGAGGCAGCAGGGGATGGTAGGGGGCAGGAAAGGATGCCTATCCTATATAATAAAACCCTAATATGCAAATCAACAGAGCAGCAGGATGACCTGCAAACAACTGGTCGCTATTATGCACACTGACCACCAGGGGGCAGACACTCAATGCAGGAGCTGCCCTCTGATGGTTGGTGCACTCTCACAAGGGCAGCACTACTCAGGCAGAAAACTGCTCAAGGCTGGTGAGCACAGTGGCAGTGGTGGGGACCTCTCCTGCCTCTGCTGCAGGTGAGCAGTAAAGAGCAAGGGGTCCCAGACTTCGAGAAGGATGTCTGACTTTTGGCTTAGGCCTGGTTCCCAGGGGGACATCCCCTGAGAGGTCCCAGACAGTGAGAGGGTGCAAGCCATGCTGAGGGACCCTGTCTCCCAAGTTTATGAATTTCGTGCACTGGGCCTTTTGTAATAAGGTAGAAGGAAACGGTGCTGAAATTTTCCCTACCAGTCTCATCATTTGTTTCACATTGTGGTCAAAGCAATGATTCAAACTGATTGATTTCCCAAGCTACCTTTTACTTGTTAGTGCTTTGGCTAAGTTGACCTCTCAGAAATCATACAAATGGAAATGCTTTATACAGGTCTGGAGGGAAAACCTAGGTACATTCTATTGTTCATCAGCTTTTTTTTTTTTCTTCTTAAAATTGAGTTATCCATATAAGTAGCTGATCGTAGACCACTGAGAAATTGCAGCCCTCCCCTCTGAGAAGATTATCTACCATCTAAATGGTGAGATGTAATAAAGACATATGACTAGACTCTAGAACTATCACTGGGAAAACCCTATAAATGTGTTCAAATTAATATACTGCAAATGATGCGCAAGGTGCTGAAGGGATGTGGGTAATGGACTCATTAGACCCTGCAAGAAGCTAGATTGCAAAATAAATCATGCATTGGTATCTTTTCTATCACTGTGTGGATGGCTCTATTCCTTAGATGCTTTTACACACAAGTGAATTGTGTAAGTTTTTTGATGTTTGAGGGTTTTTGTTTGTTTGTTTGTTTGTTTTTTGTAAAGTGATCACAAGGTATTATGAATGCAGAGAACGTAATTGAGCTTAATTAAGATTACCAGGCTGAACAATTTCCCTAGACAGGAAACCTTTACCTGCAAACTGTATGTTTCCTGTCCAACTCCCCACCTACAGAATTAGAACTCTAGAGAATCTTAATTGTGTGTACTATGACTACTTACTGCATAAGGTTATCTCTTTGGCTTACTTTTAAATTTCTTGATGAACTTAAGAATGTTGAAATAATTTTTCTGTAGGTGCTGTTAGGAGTGTTTCTGGGCTATGAAATACAATTTTTAGAGGTGAAAGCAAATAGAAAATATTTCTCCTTAGATACATAAGGGGATAAGACACGAATTCATGCATACTGTGCTTAGATGCTAAATCAATAAGGTCTTTTTCATGCATCTCTAACTGCTGGTGGGCCAAAAAAGAAATCAAAATTATTCAATATAATGGCATTTAAATCTTAAATCTAATGGCCTTTTATCTGATATTTAAACAAACCCTTTAGATGATGTTCCATCTAGAGAGTTCCTAAATCATTCTAGTCAAAGAATTTTATAGATTTTTTTAAAGCCATGTTATATTCTACTGCTTATTACCAAATTATTATGTAAAAACAATACTACCACAGAAATAGGAGAGAATAAAATAAAACAATGCATTATTGTGGTGGATTGGATAGCCACCCCAGAAGATTTGTTCACCAGAACCACAGACTTGTGCCTCATTTGGAATAAGGGTCTTTGCAGATGTGGTTAAGGTAAGAATTTGAAATGAAATTATCCTGGATAGGATGGACCCTAAATTCAATGAAGAATGTCCTTTGAAGAGACAGGAAAGGAAAAAACAAAACAAAACACATCAGAAACACAGAGAGAAAATCCATGTGAAGACAAAGCAAAGGTTGGTGCCATGTAAGCCACATCCAAAGAATGCTAGGCACCACCAGCAGCTAGAAGAACTAAGGATGAATTCTCCCTGAGAGCCTTTAGAAGGAGTGGGAATTGTTAACACTTTAATTTCTGACTTGTAGCCTCCAAACTGTAAAACAATACACTTCTGTTGTTTCGAGCAATTCTTGCATCTAAAATTGAGATGTGTAAAACTGATATTTAAGAATCTGCAGTCCAGGCTGTTCAAACATTAGACATGACTATATATGAAACAGCAGAAACTCTTGAGTCTACTTAACTAGCTGGATGAATCAAGAAAGGGTTCCCTGTGGTAATTTTATTTGGAAAGAACTGGATGTGAGCAGAAATCTAGTTCCAAATGAATAAATAGTTTGGATCTTATGTGTAGACATAAAATGTCTGCAGGCCAATATTTACTTAAGAGGTTTAGTCTGTATATTTGAAGATAGAGGATTCATATTAAACTGAGAAATTAATTGCCATACCTCAGGGTTAGGATGCCAGCTTATTCTTGAGTTCAGGAATAAAGGCAGCTCCCAGCCAGAGCTTTACATCTCAAAGCTTGGAGCATGAAACACTCTCAAAATACCCAAGTGAGTTCCTCTTTCTCAGTTTCTTAATTTGTGAAATGAAAGATTTGGACTTCATGGTACCATTATGTTCCTGCTATGTCAAGAGGTTTAAGACTATGATTTGATTCTGATCCAAATTATCTTCTTACTAGAGGCCCGGTGCATGAAAATTCATGCAGTCAGAGGGTCCTTCAGCCTAGCCTGTGCCCTCTCACAGTCTGGATCCACTTGGAGGATGTCTGACTGATGGCTTAGGCCTGCTTCCTGGGGAATTGGGCCTAAGCTGGCAATCAGATATCCCTCTGGCAGCCTGGGAGTCTTTAGGATATGTCTAAATAATGGCTTAGCCTTGGGGAAGCGGGGGTAAGTCATTAGTCGGGCATCCTTAGGGCTGCTGTGGAGGCGGGAGAGGCTCCTGCCACTGCTGCTGTCCTGGCCAGCCATGAGATGACTTCTGGCTGAGTGGAGCTCCCCTTGTGGAAGTGCATTGACCACCAGGGGGCAACCCCTGTGTTGACTATCAACCTTCTGGTGGTCAGTGCACATCATAGTGACTGATTGTTCCTGGTTGTTCTGCTGTTAAGGTCAATTTGCATATTACCCTTTTATTATATAGGATAATTCCATTAAACATGAAACATTAGGGGAACAGGCCAGAAAAAGGAACTGAAAATATCTTGCATTAGAACTGAGTGAAATTAAACAAGTCATTCTATATTTCTGACGGTCAGGGTCTAATTTGTAAAAGCATTCTTATGAAGTACACAACCCAGTGAGCTATTACAGGCCTAACATTCCAGTATAGTACTATCTAATGTGATAGCCATTGGCTACATGTGGCTATTGGACACTTGAAATGTTACTAGTTTGAATGAAGAGGACCTGTGAGTATGAACTACACAGCAGATTTTTAACACCTGACATGAAAAAGTAATGTACATCTCCTATTAATATTTTATATTGATCATATGTTGAAATTATAGTATTTTATATATATGATATAAATAAAACATTATTAAAATTATTTCATGTTTTGCTTTTTTTTTTTACTGTGGCTTTTAGAAAATTTAAATTATATGTGTAACATGTAGGTCACATTACATTTTTGCTTTACAATGATGTTCTATGATATCTATGCAAAACAGTTTTGAGAATAAGCTCCAAATACCCAGAGTTACATACAGTGATCATATGTGCATTTAATAGCATGTGTATACATATGAATATTTGTACATACCTATGTATACAAGGCATCTTCTAAAAGAACAAAGTTACTGTTAAATTATGTTTCATTGCCTTCTTTTGCTATCAGGCAACCTAGAATCACCATCAGTTTTGGTTAAACACTTAATTTTGGAAAATAAAGGTGTTGACTTAACACAAATTATGTATAGATTACCTTTTTTTATTTGGGGGAAAAATATGCCATTGAAAGATTGTTATTGTTAAGGAAATGAAACAGGTAAAGTAAATTTAAAAAATTAAATTCTTAACAATATGAAAAAGACTTCCTGAATATATCTACAAACATATTCACAAAATGTATGGAATGAGGGGTTAATGATGCTTTTGTAACATTGGTATATATAGCTCAGATCTCTTTAATATTTATGGTACACATACCACTTATATCCTCATTTTCCTTCCACTCTACCACTGCCTATCATTCCTCACTTTCTAAGCTTCTTTTCTTCTGATAATTTATCTTCTTGCACAATTATTTATATGCTTAGAAACAATGTTTTTTCTTGTTAAATCTTATAAGCCAGATTCACTTATCCTTTCATTCAGTATCTTTATAGATCCTGCTATGAGAAAAGCACTGTCATATACACTCAAGGAAATACAGACTCAGATTTTAACCTCTAATATTTACTCTTTAGGAAGCTTATAAGATTTATGAAATATAAATCTATCAATGTAGTTTTGTACAAGGGTTAAGCACAGGATTGATAGTAGGTACCACAATACGTGTGTTTGAATACTGGGTCTCCTACTGTTTGGTTATGGAGCTTAGCAAAGTAATTTAATTTCTATGAACCTCAGTTTATTCATCTATAAAACAAAACTCATACCAATTACCTTCTACAGAGGTTTAGAGAAGATAATCCACTTAAATGGATCTGTTCTAAGCCTTGTAGAGAATATGTTCTCATGATAGTTAGCTGTTATTTTTCTAATTATGGATGTAAATATGAGAGGCAGGATGAGCATTTGAAATACAAATAAATGTGTTGGGGATATTTCAGAACAAGTAACACATACTTCTGTTTGGAGAAAGAAGAAAAACTGTGTAGAAAGTAGAACTTGGTCCAGTCAAAAGAGAATTTACATAAATGCAGTTGAAGGTTGGACATTCCAAATGGAGGAGCCAACATGAGTGATTTGAACCTCTGCATATGGAGTAAAAAAATCATTAAGTGGGTGTTGAAAATAAGATTTCTGAGAGAGAGTAGAGAGAACTAAGTTTGAAAAGGAAACTGAAAGTAAGACTCTCTCAAGTAAATATTATAATATCTGTATAGGATCTTCCATAGAAATACAGTCTTAATATCCATTGCATGATAACCATATATTTAAATTCAAAGTAGTAATGATTATGTATAGTATAGAATAGTATGAAGTGTAACATAACAGAGTATAGTGTATATATAGGATAGTATTGTGTTGGCATTTGCCATTGTGGTTGCTCTTTCTTTTAATCCTCTTTAAATTTCAAAGCACCCAGAAGCAATATGGACATCCTCCTAGTTTATTAATGCCATTGCCAAATTCTCACCTCTCTGCTCCAAATTAATAATCACGTTTTTTTTTTAAGTTTGATACCATCCAACTATTAAATTCTAGACCTTTCACCCTTCCAACAGTTGATTGTTTCCATTCAAAATTCTATACCTAGTTCACAGCATTCTAATCTTAAAATAATGTCTTAATTCTACTATAACAGTTCTTCATATCCTATCTAATAAAAGAGTAATATGCAAATTAACCATCACTCTGCTACACCCAAAGCCATGCCCACAAGCCACACCCAGAAGCCAATCAGGAGTGAGTATGCAAATTAACCCTACAAAGATGGCTGTGGCCACAGAGAGAGCAGGATTGGGTTTCCTTGGCAATGGAGGAAGCCAAGCTTTCTGCATAATCTGGCCAGCCCAGGCCTCCACTTGAGGCTACAACATTTCCATTATAGAACATAGATAAATCCCAACAGAAATGGCAGCAGCCATGGACCTGGAGAGAGCAGGAGGCTAGGGATTTCCCCAGATGATGGAGGAAGCCAAGCTTCACACCTGCCCTGGCCTGCCTTGGCCTATGCTTAACTCTACAAAGTTTCAATTGTAGAAGATAAATAAATCCCAATTACCAGGGCCTCTGCTTGGGTCACTGGGGGGCAAGGCTGACCTGCAAAGCACCACAGGCTCCTCACCCAGGCCATCTCACGCCCCAAGGGAACCCCCACCCTGATCTGGGACACTCTTCAGGGAAAGCCAACTGGCCCCCACTCATGCACCAGACTTCTATTTTATCTAATAAAAGAGTAATATGCAGATTGACCCTCCATGTGGTCAAAGATCCTGCCCCCATGTGGATACAAAATGGCCACCACAAGATGGCCAGCAGGGAAGGGCAGTTAGGGGTGTCCAGGCCTGCAAGGGAGGGCAGTTGGTGGCGATCAAGCCTGCAGGGGAGGGCAGTTAGGGATGACCAGGCCTGCAGAGGAGGGAAGTTGGGGGTAAAAGGCTAGCAGGGGAGCAGTTAGGCATCAATCAGGCTGGCAGGGAGTGATTAGGGTGTGATCAGGCTGGCAGGCAGAAATGATTAGGGGCAATCAGGAAGGCAGGAAGGCAAGGAGTTGGGAGACAGCAATCCTGGATTGTGAGAGGGATGTCCGACTGCCCATTTAGGCCTGATCTCACTGGGAGTCCAGATTGGAGAGGGTGCAGCATGGGTTGAGGGACATCCTTCTCCATGCACAAATTTGAGCACCGAGCCTCTAGTGTTTTTATAATATAATAAAGAGATCAGTCTTCCTAGCTTCAGCTAGGAAGTCATTGCTAGCCGTATGACATTGGAAAATTTACTTCTCTGAGCTTATAATGGAGATAGTCTTACTGCATACTTCATAAAGTTCTTATGAAATCAAATAATGTATATGGGATGCTTAGCACAATAGTTGGTGCATAATAAGTCTTCTGAAAATGTTACTCTTCAGTGTTATGACCTTTAGACCTTTAGTCCATATATTACCATCTTATCAACACTTTTCTGTCTTTATTTATTCAATCTTCAATGTGTCTCCCTGTCTTCAGTATATCTCTGATTAGTACCCTCAAGTCCCTTTCCCCCTGTGTTAAGCCCTCTCAGACAGGCTGTAACCTGAGGCCATACATCTTCAGTGTTCAGTCCTTTTGCTGTGATCATAATGTTGAGACTCCACTGGGGGAAATCACCAGAACTTTGGATGAATTAACAAAATCCTTTCTTAGCTTTTCACTCAGAACCTAGTCCTCTTATGCATCCCTATATGATATTTCTTTTTTATTCTCTCAGAACAAACAATTCAAAGCTGACACTTGTTTGAAGTCTCCTCATTATTTCCACCACATTCTCTCTTCATGGGTGGCTTTCCTTTCTACTTGCAGGTACAAAATTGAGACCTTCAAATAGTAAATTCCTAAGCCTCCTGTCTGTACTTAAGGGTTCACTTTTACCTCCTTTTCCATCCTCTCAAAGAAGTCTTTAAGAAATAGGGCTATTGTCAATGGCAAAGCCTTATTAACAGACCTATTGTTTAACAGAGAGTGATTATTGCTATATAAGAGAAAAGACGCTTCTTTCATTGGATTTAAAGTCAATTGAGCAAGTTGAAATCATTCAAATATGAAAAATCAGCTTGGAAAGCATTTCACTCTCATAGGTATAAGATGTTTTAGTTATATTCTCTGCTTATATATAATTGAAATGTTTTAAATAGTAGAAAACATAATTCAAATTATACATTGAAATATAATATTATTAATAAATATTATTGAATATTAATTTTAGGAGTGTATATTGTCTTCCTGATCCATAAAGATAGTAAAACAATGAATACATTATAAACATACATGTATAATGTACACATACTCATATATATATATATATATATATACACACACACTTTTGTATGTATATATTCTTATTTTTTCTTTGTTTATCTAAATATTCGATTCTTTTTTAAATAGTAGATTCTAATGTTTGACTATGCTACAGATATATCTGGTTTCAAAATGTTCCAGTTACATAATGTGGTGATACATTCTTAGTGTGCTTAATGCCCTTGAAAATCTCAGCCTCTCTGACAGAATATTTCACAGCAGTATTCTTAGGGGGAATGTATGTCTCAGGTTTTCAAGGACAACCCAAACTTCAAATCTCCTGACTCATTAGTTTTTTTTGATTATTGGTTGGTTCAATATCTTCCTGAATATCTGCTAGACCAAGCACAGTTCACTAGGGAAGTTAGATGCAAAGGCAGATAAGAACAATGAGATTTTAAATATAATTATTTGTGAAAACTGCAAAGAGAACAGCTAATTCAGAGTGGGGTTACCAGAAAAAGCTTCACAACGTCATATGTCCTAAACTTTAGGTGGAAATTTAATTCATCACATGGGTACTCCCATAGCTCCTCATTGTCTACACTTTTCCACCAAATTTATTTTATTTTTATTTTTTTATTATTTTTTATTTTTTTAAATATATTTTATTAATATTTTACAGAGAGGAAGGGAAAGAGATAGAGAGTTAGAAACATCAATGAGAGAGAGTCATTGATCAGCTGCCTCTTGCACGCGCCCTATTGGGTATGTGCCCTCAACCAAGGTACATGCCCTTGACCGGAATCAAACCCGGGACTCTTCAATCTGCAGGCTGACACTCTATCCACTGAGCCAAATCTGTTTAGGCTTTTCCCCAAATTTAAAATCCAGTCTATGGTGACCTTTCTGTGGAGGGCTGCCATTGTAAATGGCTCTGTCCAGACTACCCCACATTGTCCCACCATTTCTTTTATTTCTACAGTTGAATCCTAATTGGTTCCTGTCCATCTTTATCCATCTCCTGTTAACTATCTGCAGCTTTGCTCTCTTAACTCTAAAGACACATGGATGTTTTCCTTCAGTCATAGAGACTTAACCCTCACATCAGTAGGATAAAGATCTGGTTGCTCTAAGACAATGTGTTGTACAAAGGTCAACCAGAAATAGATCCTTAAACAACCAGCTCTGCCTGTTCCCCTAAATGCTTTGTATGATTACTACTCTAGGCAGGCACAGTAGCAGAGAGGGTGATGTGGGACAGGTCAAAAACGCAGGACTGGCAGCAGACTAGTTTGATCTTAGAAACTAGTCTTGGCCCTTTACTCAGATGAGCTGCATATCCTTGGGGAATTTTCCCCTTCAGTTTCCTCATTTGAGTTCTAAAATCTCTTATAATGCTGTTATTCCTAGAAATCAACTACAGATTCCTATTTTGTCAGTTCTTCATTTTACTCATTGGAAACATTGCTATTTCCTATTGGTTTCTGAGATACCACACTTTACCTGGCTTTCCTCCTGACTAGCAGCCCTTTAAGGACTGGTTTCTTTGACTGGCCTCTTGCATATCTGATTCTAGAAATTGAAGTGCCCCAGTGCCTTGTCCTTGTCATCTACTGTTTTCCCACATACATATTCTCTCTTGATATTCTTACTCAGATCCATGGCTTCCAATACTGTCTTGATGCTTATGACTGACAGATTTATTTATCTAGCTCTGACCTCTTCCCTAAATGCTAGATTGATATATCGAGCTGCCTATTTTACATCTGCACTTAGTGTCTAATAAGTATTTTAAGCTTAAATGTCTCAAATGATCAATCACCCCCCCCCACACACACAGCAGCCATTGCCAGCATTTCTTTCCCACCTTGTCACTGTAAATGCTATCACATTCATGCAGTTACTCATGCCAAAAACTTTGATCAGGGTCTTCGATTCCCATTGATTCACTTCCTGGCTAATCCCACATTTAATCCATTCATAAATCCAGTTTCTCTACTCTCAAATATATAGCCATGATTCAACCATTTTTAATCACATCTACCATGACCATTCTTGTTTAAGCCACTCTATTCTCTCTCAAACCATGCCACAGCCTCCTCAATGTTCTTCATCTTCTGCACACAGTCAGTCATACTTCTAAAGAGTAAATTGGATGATTAAATACCTCTCTAAAATACCTCTAATGACTCCCCATTGTAAATAAATAAAATTTATATTTGTCTTCAGAGCCTCAAGGACCACGTGATCTGGTTCCTGCCTTTCCTGCCCTCTCTCTCCCCACTCTTCGCTCGTTCACTGTGTTTCAGTTGCTGATTTTCTTTTCACAGGACAAAATCAAGTGTGTTCCATCATCAGTGTGCTTGAATTTGCTTTCTTCTGCTTGGGATTCTGTTCTCCAGATCTTCACATAGCTGTCCTCTCTCAATATTTAAGTTGCAAGTCAATGTAGGCTTTTCAGAGAGATGTTTCTCAATACTCTGAGTAAGGCAGCCCCCTCTCCATCATGCTCTACCACATTATCTTATTTTAACTTCTTCAGAGCACTTGGCAGTATTTGAAATTATCTTGTTTTCCCCACTACATGTTTACTATATGTTTATGTCCATCCGAAAAGAAGTTTCTTGGGGCAAGTACTCTGTTTATTGTCTTCATGGTTATATCCTCAGTGGTTTAGTCAGTGCCTGGTCCTTGGGAAGTACCGTCAATATTTGTCAGTTGACTCACTGACCATTCTTGTTGCTTTTCTTCTTTAGCAATGGGGTGAGACATGAAAGTCTCCCTCTAAGGATAGAATCATTTTTATGTGGTTCAGCCTCTTTATCCTGAGGAAGGCAGAAAGAGAATGTATATTAAAATCTGAGAAGAATCTATGAGTACTTTGAAATATATTTATAGCTAACCATTTGATTAAATATTTCCTTATTCACAAATATTTTTTAACTATTAAAGGTGTGTTGAATATACCTTAAGTAAAGGTGTCAAGTATCCAATTAGAAGCGAGGCAACAAAAGCAAGTAAGCCAACATCTTTATCCTTAAAAAGTTCATAATTTGGTAAGGAAGGGGACAGCTGTCTTAGTCATCTTTGTCTGAACAAAATATTACAGACTGGGTTAGCTTAAACAACAAAAATTATTTTTTTTACAGTTCTGGAGACTAGAAGCCTAAGTTCAAGAGCCAGCATGATTGGGCACTCTCTCTGGCCTGCAGATGGCTACCTTTTTGCTATTTCTCCACACTGCCTTTCCTTAGTGTGAGCTCATGGTGAGAAAGATGGAGATTTCTCTCTCTTCCTCTAATAAGACTATCAATTCTATTGCATTAGAACCCCACTTTTATGACCTCATTTAACCTCAGTTAACTCCAAAGACCCAGCTCCCAATACAGTCACACTGGAAATTAGAATTTCAAATGATTTTTGGGGGAACACAATCTATAGCAGACATATATACAGATCCTTGCAAAACACCAATAGGAAAGCACAGGATTCTGGGAGCACAAGCAAGAGAAATGAGTGTGAGCTAGAGTTAGCAGACCCAACCCTTCCCAAAAGGAATCTGCTCTGGGGTCATTGATGAGAGCCTGGTAAACTGGTGTTTCTCGAGTGTCTATAGAATATAGGTGACAAAGGGCCACCCACCACTCACAGAAAGCCTCTCCCAGTGGAGTCAGCACTGTAGTTGCTTGGGTGGGTCAAGTAGGGACTTTATTTCTTTAGTTTATTACTGCAAGGCTGAAACTTGGAAAAGAAAGGGTCCTTTATTTCATCTTAGGGTCAATGTGATGTCAGTGGTCCCTGTGGACTCTACATGTCTCACACCTGTGTGATGGATCTCCAGCAACCAAGATACTAGTAAATGTTGTTTATTGGTTGTTGCTGGAATGTTTGATGTGGCCCTTGCACCCTTAGTGTTCAGTGAGTCATAGGAGAGATAGACCTGGGGACCTGCAGGCTAGTGATGACCACTTCTTCCAGCCAGGATAATCGAGGCCCTGTTAGTCTTCTTGGCTTTGTGGCTCCCATTATGAATAACTTGCATATCAGTGAAAATGAAAATAGCTAACATGGTTATGCTAGGCATTTTCCAATACATTATCTCATGTTAATCCTCACACCCACCTTGCAAAGAAAATAATATCAGTCTTGTTTTTCAAGAAGAATGCTTAGAGTAGTAATGGAATTAGACCAGAGCAACCTCTGAGCCTGGGCTCTGGCTGTTATGGCATAGTGTCCTAGTGCCACAAGCTGCCCCATTGAGCCTGCTCTGAAGGCATGCACTCTGATGACCTGTTGCTAATCTCTGGCTGGCTTCCTCTGTTATGTCAAGTGACCTTTCCTCTGTTGTCATAGCATCCTCTCTAGTCTTCATTCTTTTCAGGGGTGAGCAGAAGACTGCCTTCTCCAGTCTTCATTCTGCTCACGGATGAGCAATGTCCTTGCTAGTTCCCCAGCTACACAGAAGACTCCCTGAAGCCTCATATGATGTTTTATTTGTCTAGGTGTTTGACACATAAGAGGGAGGCAATAGATGTTTGTTAAATTAAAGTGTTAATGTTATATGACTTCTTAGAAGCAGATAACGTTTGAGCTAGCCTTAAACACCCTCTTTAGTACAAAACTCAAGAGAAGTGCAAGGTGATTCAGTTAGTACCATTGTTTAGACGCACATGTGTCAAACACAAGGCCCGCGGGCCAAATCCGTCCCGCCAGGCCTTGCAATGTGGCCCGCACCGCGCTGTCATCACTGCACTCTGCTGCGTTTCCATCACAATGACAGTTTATGACTGTTCAGTAAACCATTCGGCCCGCGATTTAGGCTGGATTTTAGATTTTGGCCCCTTCTCTGATTGAGTTCGACACCCCTAGTTAGAGTAAAACTGATACCTGGGCCAGTGTTCCTTTCTCTCCGTAACCCAACATCAGTCATAGCTGGTTCGTCTGAGAATACAACCTCAGCCTCGGAATGATCTCTTAGTGTTTGAGAAAATGGGCATTTAGAGGCAATGATTCTTCCATATATCTTTTAATCATGTACCATACATACATACTTATTTTCTTCACTGTTTGATTTTTTTAAATCATCAGTTCTATCTTATCTTATTTTACTAAATTAATTTTTATTGTTGAAAGTAAGAAAAAAAAAAGAAAAGATCAAAGAGGACTCACTGTTTTCTTTGGGCAGATACAAATGTAAATTCTAAATGTCTGAAATAAACTATTTTGTTTTCTTTATATTTTATATACTAGAGGCCCCATGCATGAAATTCATGCAAGAGTAAGTCTTCCTTTCCCCAGCTGCTGGCACCAGCTTCTGGGACCCGGATTTTGCTCCAGCACCTGGGACCTGGGCTTAGCTCCAGCTGCCATCTTTGTCTGGAAGGATGTCTGGATTGACATCCAGAATGATGTCCAGTCTAATTAGCATATTACCCTTTTATTATTATAGACTTCAAATTATAAATAATAGTAATTGATTCCTGGAAAGAATTACCAGGTCGTTTATCAACTGAGTTTTCTATTATGTTTTTATGTTTTGCTAATGTGCAACTTAAACATGCTACATACTTTGAACTAACTCTTATTACTAAGCTTATGAGAACTGCTATTCTGATCAAAAGGGAGAGGAATTTCTACTTTTGTGAATATTGAATGAAAGATTCAATATTTATAAGGCTCGTTAAGTAAATTCTCTAACCTAGTAGCTGGTGTATAGAACTTATGTAACTGAGCCATGGGTAAGCTTTTTCACAATATGATTTGACCTATGTTGAACAATTCATAGATGGCATCAAAAAATCGTTATGATAATTATATTTTAGACCCTAAATGACTATTAGAGATCTGGCACAAGACAGTCATTCTACAGAGGGGAAAAATCCAAAGAGGACACATGCAAAATTTTCCTGATTCTCCACTCTATTTCCCAGTAATCTTGAAGCTGAGACCTGTGGATCACTTAGAGATGTGATACAAAAGGGCCCAGGAATCGATGCCATTAGCTTAATGATGTCACATAATATTATTATTGCTGATTCCTTTGACTCCAAAGCTGGGACAAATTCCCAGCTCTGCCTGATACTACCAGGATGAATCACTGGTTTCCGCTGTGCTTATTACCTGCTTTAACTCTGAACCCATGGATCTTTACAGATTACCAGCTGCTCAGATCTGGACTCACTTCACAGCACCAGCTCATGGAATTGCATCATGATCCCAGATATTTTCTTTCAGAATTATGTATTAATTGGACCATCTTGAGGTTTTTTGTGTGTGTGTCTGCATTGACCCTTTAATGGAGCAAATTCAGGCCTTGCCTAAATATTTCAGCATCTGTGTGGTGTTTTGTTTTGTTTGTTTGTTTTTGTTTGTTTTTCCAGATCAGAGGTCCTAGTGTGTGCAGACCTTTCTCACAAGTACAAGACTGTGCCTGGTCTTCAGTAACCTTCCCAAGGTCCCTCAATCCCTGTCTGGTAGAGCTGAGACTATAATAACAGTGTCTTCTCTTCCCACCCCGTTCACTGTCCTTTGCAGTACATCACCCATTCTTATTAGACTGGAATTACTAAGACCAGAAATGGTGGATATCACTTCTCTAGTAAATGGCTCAGGTCTCAATTTTGTGGAACAGCTCACATTGCTAATACGTATTAGACTATAAATAATTCCTCCAAAACTTTGCTGATATTCCAAATGGTCTACGATGCATTGGAAATGAATAAACAGCAGGGGATATATAATCAAATGCCTCTGCTGAAAAATGCGCAGCACAGGCTTAAAAGGAGCTTGAGCAACAAAAAGGCTTGTCTGAAAATTCCACTAAAATATAAACAGATATGTCTCAACATTTTGTTGCCTGTTTGCATATAGATGGTATTAGGTACTATAGTTGCAGAATTATAACCTATCAGGGCCATTTGTAATGGTATGATTCAAATATAAGCAATAGAAAACCAAGTGGCCAAATTAAGAACTTAATAAAATCTGTAAGCAAGTGATTGGGAGTAAGGAATTGTTGGTTGGGTAATTTATGTTATAATGTACAATATATTTCATATTGGGAGCATCTCAAAATCTGAAATTGTGTTTGCTTTGAACACAATCCTTGCTTTGCTAGTAAATGGGATTTAGATGGCATAGGAGGGATTTAGAAGGCTCCTGAGCTATAAAGGTATTCTTTAATAGGAAGAAAAGTGATGTTCATCAGGTAGCAGATTGCCTACCCCTTGGCAGGAAAGACCTCACGGTATCCTGGTTTTGTGCTCTGAGTCCATCAGCTCTGCCTTGCTCTGGGGAAGGAAGGAAAAGAAGGGAGCTTTTTGACATGTTTCCCATATCATCTTTTGCTCCAACATCAACTCTCTTGTTGCTCTAAACACATAGACTTTTATTTTTCACTTTAAAGTTTGCCTCTGTTGTGACCCTTCAGGATCGAGAGAGGCAGAGGTGAAATCATCACAAGACGGGTCAGTATCCTGCCCTCTAGCAATTCGTAGCCTGCTACATTCCTAAATGAGCTGAGACACTTTCACGTTTCAGGACCTCTCCGAACTCTATACAGCTAGTGATAAAAATCTAGATTTATATTTCGTGTCCAACAATCCCAAAACCCTGGGGTTTTTGGCCGATGGCTTAACATTTATGGAGCCAGATGTTTCTACTGTGCATTTTCCTTTTGAGTAAGTGATTTGCTCTGAAAAATGCATAGAAGTGTCTTGGGCCATTGGTAAGAGGCTGGATTTCAATTCTGAGAATGACATTTTTGACCCATAATTAAAGGACTGGGCTGTTGGTGGTAGGCATGGTCTCCATTGATCCCACCACACTCCAACTTGACTTAACACTGTTGCCACCAGCATCTCTTTGCCTGAGGGTTTTTCTCTGGTCACCAGAGCCCACTTTGCTGTCCCCATGGAAGGCTGGAAGCATCAGAGAATTAATAATCTGCTCCATCCCCTAGCAACCTACCCTCAGTGATGGGTGTATAAAAGCCTTTCTCCCTCCTCCCTCAGATGGGATTTCTTTGTAACATTACACTCACTGGCGGAGTCCCCAGCGGGATTCAGCCTTATTTAAGCTCACTTATTAGAAAACAAACCCTTCCTTAATAGCATTCCTTACCTGTCTAATTTCCCATCCCCTCCTTAGTGTTTCCTGAAACTGCCTCCAGATTATCCTGCACTCATTCCTTGAATCAGTCACTTCTGGAGATAGCCAAACTAAGATCCTACTCAAATAGTAATATCAAGTAGGGACACGAGGAAAGAAGCTGTGTTGTTCAGAGTAACACCTAGATGGGCTGAGTGAGCCAGACCCTGACTTCTCTTCTTCTCTCCATCTTTAGTGTGACTTGACCTCTAAAACATGTACTTTTTGTCTTTTTCTAGTTGCAAGAAAATTGTAACATGCTCAATAAAAAGGGTAACACAATTTCAATTTTTACACTAAACAAATGAGTTCCTAACTTGTATTTAAAAGTATTAAAGGACAATTAAAAACTTTGTCCTAAGTAGTAGCTGACTTTCTGTCAACAGAAGATGCGTCCTCTTAAAATATATTTAAACCATGGTTTCATTTTTAAAGTCTGGAGTTTCAGTTAGACACTATGAAATATATTTGGTGTCAGGAAGTATTATTTATACCTGCTTTTTCCCCAGACCCTCTGACAGAATTGTTTGTGAGCATTTAGCCTCTTAACGCCGTGATCTAGGAGATAAATGACAGAGGCTCTTGTGGGACTCTTTGTTATGAAAGAAAATAGTGCCTCCTCTGCCTTTGTCCTGGATACCCCGGGTCAAAGAATTTATTTCTTTTTCTTCTAATTGGACTGATATTTTAAAATATCTCTAATTACTGAATATGAAAAGTCAGATTAAGCTGGTGCTATTCTAATGGTTGTTAGGCTTGTTAAAACACACACACACACACACAGATCTGGCCAGGTGGAGTGTCGTCCAGCCAAAATATTGCAGGTTCTATTCCTAATCAGGGCACACAACTGGAGCATTCAAGAGGCAGCCAATGGATGTTTCTCTCTCTCTCTCATCAATGTTTCTCACTCCCTTTCTCTCTCTGAAATTAATAAACATATCCTTGAGTGAGGATTTGAAAAACAAAGCGCGCGCACACACACACACACACACACGCACACACACACACAGTGGAAACATAATGCTGGTAGGTTAATGTGTAGAAGGCAATGGGGATTCAACTTTGAACTGTCTCAATCATATACTCTAAAGCAGTGGTTGTCAACCATTTTAATGCTGCGACCCTTTAATACAGTTCCTTATATTGTGGTGACCCCTAACCATAAAATTCTTTTTGTTGCTACTTCATAACTGTAATTATGTTACTGTTAATGAATTGTAATGAAATATCTATGTTTTCCGATGGTCTTAGGCTCTACAGAGGCAGTTCTCCCCTGTGGGTCATGACAGGTTGAGAACAGCTGTCAGAGTCCCCTAAGACCATCAGAAAACACAGATATTTACATTATGATTCATAACAGTAGCAAAATTACAGTTATGAAGTAGCAATGAAAATAATTTTATGGTTGGGGGTCATCACAACATGAGGAACTGTATTAAAGGGTCACAGCATTAAAAATGTTGACAACCACTGCTCTAAAGGCTCAGAGCAGGCAGCATTTGAGAGAATATTTCAGTGGTCTTATTTGAGTTGTATCTGATTTGTTTCATTTTTAAATTAAATTTAGTGGTTAATAAAATTATATAGGTTTCAATTGTTTGTTTCTATGATACATGATCTGTTATCCAATTTCACAACAATTGTCTACAGCAAAACTATTTATGGGATGGCAACTTCCTTTTAGAAGAGACAATTGTTTGGCTGGTCTTGGACTTCCTCAGTGAATTACTTATTCAGGAAGCAATTTGTGTCTGTGGGTATAGAGTTAGTTATTGTACAGCATCTTGCCCTTAGTGATATGATCTTTTGTTGTGTGGCTTTTTTCTGTAAGCTTATTGATGGTGCTTAGGAACTTTGCTTCCACTTTAAGTATTCCACATTCTACATCCTAATGCTAATCCTTAACCAAGGCTTTGTAACAATAAAGGGTGTTTCACAAATATTTGTTCAAACAATATTCAACTGATCCACAATTTTCCATTTTACTTTAGTTGCGTATATAATTCCTGAAATCCAAATGATGGTGTTTATTGTTGTAGTGATCCAGCATTCTATGATAGTACTTAAAATGAATGTATTCTTACCTAGAAACTACCTCTACTACCAAGATTGTAACAGTTTTCTAGATAACATTTAGTTTGAACTGTTGGAAATTGCCAATATTCAAACTTTGATGTGGACTAGGTTCATCCTGTTAAAAATACACCTGCCTAGACCCTAGCTTTAAAAATTCTGATTCATGGGTGTGGAATGGGACTCTGAAATGTGTGTTTTTAAGAAACCTCCTGTGTACATCAAAGCTTTACAACCATTGTCTGAAAATCTTGCCATTGCCTTTCCCAAAATTCTAATATTGGAAAACTCTGTGTATTTTTAAAAATTATTTATAAAATATATCCTATATAATAAAAGTCTAATAGACAAATTGATCACAGTGGAATGACCTGTGGAATGACTGATCACTATGATGCACTCTGACCATCAGGGGGCAGATGCTCAATGCAGGAGCTGCTCCCAGCCGAAAGGCCCCAGGCCAGCCAAGGTGGATGCCAGCAGGGCCCCCCAATCACCCTACCAGTTGCCCCACAGAGGGAGGTGACTGGTGGCAGTGGCAGGGGACAGGGCTGGCCAGCAGATGGCACCAGGCTGTCCCAGGCGGGTGCCAGCGGGGGCCCCTCCACAACTGATGGTCATGCCAGCCAGGCCTAAGGACCCTACTCATGCATGAATTTCATGTACCAGGCCTCTAAAACATATTATAAAAGATATGATCCATTACATTATTTTATGACCCTTCTGTAAAGTTCATCATGACAAATTCCTCCCAAACCTCAGGGTCTAGTAATAGCTAAGAAATTTTTTTCTTGGTAAATTTACATTCAATTATTATTCACTTGTGAGATCTACTATGTTTCCTCATTCATTCTGGCTCCTAAACTACCTAAAGCAAACTTTTGTAAAATTATTGTCGCTTTCTTACATCAGGCTTTTACACTATAAATATTTATTTTATTTTCCTTTAATATTTGATGCAGGAAAAGGAAAATGAGTCAAGGGTTCTTACTTATTGTAAAGAAACTTCTATTTAAAGTTGCATAAAGTCATTTTTAGAAGTTTTGTTAGTTCTGAATTTTGTAAAAAAAAAAAAGGACATAGAACTTGAAGTGAGGATTAAATACTGATTCTTTGATTGCTAGGTGCAAACAAAGGGTAGCAGAAGTGAGGAAAAATGGAGGGGCTGCAAAGAAGGATATGAAGCCATAAAAAGTGATGCATTATTGTATGGGCTGCTGCTTCATGATGAACTGTGAAGAGTCACAGAAGGCAACTCAACAGGGATGTCACTCAATATGTAAATGCTTCTGGACTGTCTGTATTGAGGAGACCAACCTTAAATGAGCCCATTGGAGGTAGGAAGAAGGGAACATTTCTTTGTCCAGATTAATCCCATCTCTGATTTTTTCTTTGGAAAGCTACTTCTCCCAAGCTTCCAGGTTGTGTTATCCCTTTGGAGGCTGCTTGGGATGTCAGATCTCATGACCTACAGAGAGATGTCTCATTCAGAAAGTCCAGAAATGGCCGAAGGAGAAGCAATTCAGTGCATAGACCTGGCCTAGCATTCTCAGCAAGGCCAAGTGGCTTTCTGGCTCCTGGTGGTGGCATCCAATCCAGGAAACTGGCCAGCTCAGGAAATCCAAGATAACAGATAAGATTTACACTTAATACATGATTAGATATGAAACTGGGAACAGTTTAAAGGTGTGGGGTGGGAATAACATGGGAGGGAATGTAAACCCATAGTGAATGTAGGAACATTGGGAAGAGGGCAAAGCTAATTTAACCAATTTAAATTGGCAGGTGAAGAATTTCTAGCATAGAAAACTTTTGAATAGAAATATATTAACAAGAACATGTGAAATAAGGAAACATATTTATGGGGAGATAGGGGATTGAGTAGGTTAAGGCAGTGAAGACACATTTGGACATATTCAAGTTTGAGGTACTTGCAGGTCACTCAGATGAACATGCCAGTCAGCCATGGGATGTGAGAATCTGGAGCTTAGGGTGATGCCAGGACTGGGCATGTGGACTTCAGACCATCAGCCTGGAGATGGGAGCTAAAGTTCTTGCGTGGATAAGATTGATGATAAAATAAAAGCAAGAATAAAGTGGGCCAAGCACAGAAACTGGAGGAATGTCAATGTATAAGGAATAGATATTGTGTGTGTGTGTGTGTGTGTGTGTGTGTGTGTGTGTGTTGGTGGGAGGGAGAAGAGGTGGCAATAGAGGAGCCTGAGTTGCCAGAGATATGGAATTATAAATTTTCTGTGGATGTCACAAAGTAACTAATTTGGCATAGAACCTGCATTTCTTGCCTCTATTTCTGTTGACACACAAAGGAGTCTTTGGGTCTATGATATTGCCCAGAGGAGTAGTGGCTATAATTTAGCATGCACATACTCATGAGAGGAAGGAAGAGAGAGAATATGAATGAGAATTTACTGAGAATCCATAATATGTCATGAACTGTGCTGAGTACTCTGCATATATTGCCAACTTCATTTCTTCACAATAAGTGAACGGTGTAATCTTTCTTCCTGCAAAGCAGGATACTGGGCCTCAGTGCCTTATGACATTAAGTAATGGTGCTGTGAGTGGAGCCTTGAGTTCACCAGTATTTGAACAGGAAGTCCAAGTACTTCCCCTTAAGTGGACAACCTCTGCCTTTCAACCATGGCAGTGGGGTCTGATCATAAAAAAGTGTTGCTGAAAAATCAGCTCTCTATGGGCAGGGAGAATTCCAGACCGTACTTTTTTCTAATGTAGTGTGACACTTAAACTGCTTATCTGCAATACTAAAATATATGATAGTCAAATTTTATTTTTCACCTCTTTTGAGAACCATTTAAACATTTGAAACTTTTTACCTTTATTGATATTCTTTACTACTGCCCAGAATAATGAAACTCAAACAAATGTTTTATCTGAAAGGAAATCCTACATTGATCTGGTGTAGGACAGAATAATGTTATTCTAAATGTGATTACATGCCCCAGACAATAAGTTAAAGTGTGAATTTCAGAGATCAGATAAATCCTACAGATAATATGTAAATGTCTGAGCACACACAATTAATGTTGACACATCGATGTAGTTTTAAATGGACCACAACCCAAATAATGCTGTAGCTGACATGCTGGGCCTGTATTTTTGCTTTGAATAATTTTTCAACATTTGAATGGAATATTTATGCTATTATGCTAAAATAAAAGAGCACAGCCAAATAAGCTATTACATGGTCCATTAAAGCTACTTTTAAGTGACTCTCTGTAGCAAAAGATTGCACAACTTCTGCATTTGCAGAAGGAACTTTTCAATTAAGCACAGATCACTATTCTCAGAACTCAAAGGAATGGCAGATGCCACCTTGGATCATTTTGAAAATGATAATTGTATTTTTTTTTATAAAGTAATAAAGAGAACTCTCTGTAGCAGCCATAACACACATGAATTAAGACCAGCCAAATAATGAAAAAGGGCAAATCTGGTTATTCAGTTTGAATGAAGGAGAAAGTTCAGTGTAGATTTCACATGCACCCTTCTTTCTTGATTGCACATTTCTTATCACTCCTTTTTGCTGTTTATAGAGTCTGAAAATTTGAATCAAGGACCCAAATATTCAAAAATGCATGAGGCATTTTTGAGGCATCATCTTTTTCTTATTTACAGTTTCAAGGAAAACATGGCAAATATACAAACATCAAATTCTTTTTTCTGTGTGAAATCCAGGCACTTTTCTCAAGCAGAAAAGATAACAGAATTAAATTATATTCACACTATTTATGAAAGAAATTGTTCCTGCTTTCATCCAAATGAGGCAGACGACTCATTTTGCCTTAAGTGCTTCAACTAGCAATCAAGCCTTCCAGACAGATGTAACAAAAATAATGTATATGATTTGGTGGATCATCCACTTGATTAGGCTATTTTTGTGTGATTTTCTTTGGCTATCCTCTCGTGGGATAAACTTTGGCCCTGTATAGCTGCCTCACACAACCCATTTTTGCTTTATAATAGTGTCTACTACATAAGGTATGAGGTGCTTACAAAGGTTTGCCTGTTTGATCTAAGATAAAATATAAGTATATACACAGGCATTCACTGAGCATGTAACAAATATCTTTGGTATTCTCTACATTTATTCTTGTGTGCTTCTGTGGATAATTTCTCAGTTTCTTGGACATTTTGAAGCTTTCCAAGCACTGGATTCAATAATCAGTGGGGATTTATTGGTGGATTCTTTGTAGTTTCATTTGTTTTCAAGGATTGGCATTATTGGAAGGTACTTTTATTTGTTTTCATTCTTTAAACAAGCTATATAAAGTTTACCAATTGGACTCTGTTAAAAATTGGAGCATTAATTACTCTTCTAATAATAAAGTTCAGAGGTGCTGCCTTACCTTGGAACTCGGTGTCTATGTCAAGATAGAATAAAGGGACATGGGCCTAGATCTGGCCATTAACAGAGCAAATTCTGTGACCCTCTGAATTGGGACTCTTGGCTTGGCAGGAACATGGAGTGCCTCCTCACAGGTAGCCGGATGAACTGAAAGGGCTTGAAATTTGAGGGAAGCCAAGGTCCAAAGCTGTAAGAAATTTTTGAAAGGGTGGCATACAAGAGAGTCTTGAATCAAATATCTGTCAAGGAATCCAGAAAGTGAGGATAGGTAAGAAGAAAATTAAGAAGAATCCATAGGGGGAAATCTGACTGCTATTTTACCAATATGTGTGGTTTGACCAACTTCAAAGGACTGATAATAGGTCTGATTGGCCTATGTTAAGAGCCTAACCTGCACCCCCTCATACATACTTTATACAGACAGACATGTTTAATTATTCAACTGTTTAATGAGCAGCTCTATGAGCAGGAATTTTTGCAGGGTTGGGATAGATAAAAGGATGACTTCCTTAGGGTGCCATTGTTGCTTTAAAGAAGCTTTTAGTTTAAATGGGGAGATGCAAACACAAGAAAAATCAAATCGTACTATAGTTTGAATAGTTCAGGACCAAGTGAAGAACTCTGCGTGACTATAGAGGCAATCACTGTCTAAGGAACCCAGAGGATAGCATTGTGAGGAAGGCCAGACAGAAGGACGGATTGATGCTGGGAACTAAAGGCTCAGGTGGACTAAGTAATAGGGATCCCATCTCCCTCCACACCTTCCCCTTATACAGCATGTGTTCAAACAATTACCTTCCTTATACATTTTCCTTCTGGACATCTTCAACCCACTCTCCTACCTGCCTTGAGGCATAGACCTCAGAAAGGAAGCCATACTTAGTGGACCACAAAGCCACATACTTACACAGCTCTTTGTATATACCAATTCTTAGGATCAAAGCAAGCTGACATTTCCTTAAGACAATGTTTTTACCAAAGGGAATACAATCTTGGAACCTTTAATAGAGAAGACCCCTTATACTAAGGAAGCCCTTATTTGATGACTTTTTTCAATTTCACTTCCAGAAAGACAGTGTAGAAAACATTTACATCTATACATGTAGGTGTGTATGTGCATATATATGTATTGTACATGCTTGTGTGTGTACATATGTGTGTTATATTGGACAGAGTCCTGCTGATTAACCTAAACTGAATACCTACCATGTGCCATCTCTACGTTGAAAATACATAAATGAATTAGACATTCCCTGTTCTCCAGGGCTATAATCAAGTAGTACATGAGGCCAGAATGTTTGAAAATTAAAATGCACTTGGAATTAATGAGGGGGAAGAGGAAAGAAATTGCAATGGGTGAATCTGTGACCATAAGAATTTATTTTAGAAATATTTCAGAATAGAGGTCGATGTTAGATATTTGTAAGAGTTCAGAAAATCCTAAATTTAAAACTATTGATTGATTTGACTGTCTACTTACCGTATTTTTCGGACCATAAGACACACCAGTTTTTAGAGAAGGGAAATGAAGAAAAAAAGATTCTGAAACAAATAGTGTTCTAAAATATTTTATGTGCATTAAAACCCAACATCACAGTCATAAACACATGTAATCAACCCTGTAAAGTAAACAGCAGCATTTAGAACCATTTTAGAGCCGGGCAAGCACACAGAGACCACACAGAGCCGGGCAAGTAAAAAAACTTTTTTTTTAAAAGTATATGTGTAGGCTATATTTGGACCATAAGACGCAGGGACTTTTCCCCCCCCACTTCTGGGGGGAAAAAAGTGCGTCTTATGGTCCGAAAAATACAGTACTAATTATTATTGAATTTACTATTTTCCAGTCAAATTTTCCCAACAAATTGAAACTATTGACTGAGATCAGTCATTTGTATTGTCTGAGCAGGAAAAATCCTGCAAAAATTCACATGCTTGGTTATAGTTATGCCTAGAAACCATCAGTTGGAACATCAAAGTGTCTTTTGTAGCTGTTCAGATTTTTATCTCACTGGATTTCTGGTCTAATCTTTTATTTATTTTCCTATATATGTTCACACAGAATTTCAAAAAAAATTCACTATACATTTTAAAAATATACACTGTGCATTACTTTCATGTTCAACATAAGCATATGAAAATTGGCATAATTAAAAAAACTGAATTATATGCTTTCTTTTCCCCCAATTTATGGTTTAATTTTATACCATAAAACTCAGAAAGTTTTAAAAATACACATACTCTTTGTCTCTTCCGTACTTCCTTTTGGAATGGCACATTAGAATCTTGGGTCGGGGGGCGGGAAGAGAGGCACTATACTTACTCCTGAAACCTTTCCTGCCTCACCAACTAATATTAGTTTTAAATAATCATGAAATTCAAATGATAGTTCAATGAGCTTTTCCATTCAGATGACCAAAAAGAAAAGCCATATAGATATTTCTCTAAAGGTTAAATATATTTTTTTAGAGTTCAGCTTACCTGTATTATCTTTTAATACTTATTCATTGCACTGGCTCATTCATTTATCCTCTTAAATATTTACTGAGTACCTTTATGTGCCAGTCACTCCTCGGATCTTGATTAACAGAAATAAAAAAAATATATGCCTTTTTGAATGCTAGATTTGAATTCAGCATTTTAGAAAATTGTTTTAAAAAGTAAAATCTATACTATGTTAGCTGTTAATACTGTGAGGAAAGATGAGAGAAGGAAAGATAGAAAGTGGGATAAGCAGAGCAGTCAAGAAAGGTCTCACAGAGAAGGTGATATTTGAATGAAGAAGTGAGTGAGCTGAAGGCAAGCCATGCACAGAATTGAGGATGAGCAGAGGGAATAGCTGGGCAAGGCCCTCAGGCAGGAGAGTGCAAGGGGGGGATTAGAGAGAGTTGAGGCAATGGGAGAGGTGACGAGAAAGGTCCAGACAGTGTGGCAGTTCAAGGCCACTGTGATGACTTTGGCTTTCAATCAGAGTGTAATGGGAAGCTGTTGGACTGCAGTGTTAACAGAATCGCTGACTGCTGTGTTGAGAATTGTCTAAAGCAGGGGAATAAGAGCAGAAGCAGGGAAACAGGTGTAGAGACAAATTGTAATCACTCAGATGGAAAATTATGAGAGTTTAAACTAAGGTGGTAGCAACAGTAATTGTAAGGACCCTAGAGAACAAATGGTATTGTTAACAGAGGTTACTAAGGAAAAAACAGAAAAAGAACACAAAAAAACATGTCTTCTGATGGATCCTTGTGTATGCTTCTTAAAAATAAAAAATAAAATATTAGGGTGGGGGACAGGGGCGGGCTTGAGGGTGCCAATGGGGGAGGGAAAGGGGGACATATGTAATACTTCCAACAATAAAGAAGTATAAAAATAATTACCCTAGCCAGTTTTGCTCAGTGGGTAGAACATTGGCCCACAGACTGAAGGGTCCCAGGTTTGATTCTGGTCAAGGGCATGTACCTTGGTTGCAGGCTCAATCACCAGGGGACACATTGATGTTTCTCTCTCTGTCTCTCCCCCTCCCTTCCAATCTCTCTAAAAATTAATGAAAAATATCCTTGGATGAGGATTAACCAAAATTTTTAAAAAATATAATTACATGACTTCTAATATACTCTTCTGCTTTTTCCTTTTTTATCTAATTTATGACCTTAGCTAATTACCTATTCAATAACCTCAATCACTCAATTTAAAAACAAAGTAGGGAAATATATTGAAATTTACTGTATCAACTGCTTTCTTACAAACAGTTGATGAAAAATGTCACATCTTCCATGTTTTCAAAAATTAAAAAAAATAAAGAATAGAAATAATTTTTAATTTAACTCTATGCCAAGCAAATATATAAGATGATTGGTTATAGAAAAAAGCATTGGACTTGTCAAAAAAGATGTGTACAAATAGCATCTGTGGAGGAGGCAACTTGCCAGGAATATTTAAATATGCCTCAGGATGCTAGAAAGGAGAACTTTTTCTAGAATATTAAATTATAAAACCTCCCACTCAGGAGTTTGGTCTTTATTTTTATCCAAAGCAAAGAATAACTGTGATTAAAATAACATTCGTAGTTTGCATTTATTGAGCTGTTTTGGTTCTTTTAGAAGTTGTTCACCTATATCAGCAATTTTCAACCGTTTTTATCTCATGGCACCCATAAACTAATTACTAAAATATTGTGGCACACCAAAAAGTATATTAGATTTGTTTGCCAGCCTCACAAAAAAAGAAAAGAGATATAATTTTGATTCATTCATACCAGATGGCTATTGTGTTGGCTGTTGTCATTTTTTTTTAATATGACCATCCAAAGGAAAAGACATCAGTGCCCCTAACTAGTCAGATATTTCATGTTTTAAAATCACTGACTTATATTAACTCTTGATTTTCATATAAACTCTTTTTTTTTCTTTATTGATTAAGGTATTATATATGTGTCCTTATCCCCCACATCCCTGTTTGAGATAGATACAATTATTATCTCCATTTTACAGATTAGGAATGAAGACACCCAAGGGTTAATAACAAGAGTCAAATGAAAGAGGAAAAAATACAAGTTCCTCCTCCTGCAAATGATCAGTACTTCATTCTTTCATGTCTTTTGTTTCCCATATTTTCAGTCCCCAATAGATTTGATAGTTATTGAGTCACAGTCATTTTCTAGATTTTGTGTAATTTTTTTCTAAAATCAACTATTTCTCTATCTGTAACTTATGAATTCTGCTATTCTCTTTCATGTTGGAAATCACACAAGATCAGGCATATTTTTGTAAATAGATATGACTGCTATGATGATGGTAAATAGGGAGGTCTCCTGCCTTGTGTCCCAGAGAAAGGTCACTTTTATGCAAGTGACAGTGGGGCTCCAGAGGTCAGGCTGTCTGTGTCAAGCTGGCCAGGAAGGGGCAGCGCAGGAAGCTATGATGCACTGGTGATTGGAAGACCACTCTCGGAAAGCTCTCTCCGACCCATATAGTCAAACCTAAACTCCCACCTTAAAAGTTGTTTTCTTCTAGTGTTGAAAGCTGTTAGCATCAAACATCCCTATTAAAAGGTCAATGCTTCAGGGAAGCAGCAGATAGCCATGACTTACAGGGTATGGTGGACTCTCTGGTGAAAGCAGGATAAAGACCTGGGCGAATGAGACAGATGTCTACAAACCAGCTAAGGGCATTAACAAAGGAACCAGAAGGACACCAAAGATTACAGTCATGTACCTAATGGCCTGCTTGTGTGTGAATGACAGAGAGAAAAAAGAGGAAAATAATACAATCTCATTTATAAATAGATTAAAAGGAGATATTGACAATGATGACTTTATTGCTGTTCATATTTCAACTTGGAATCCTTCTTGGATGAGGTCTCTTGAAAAGTAACACCAATTCTTCTTTTCCTTCCTGGGGCCCTTTGACTGACCCGGCAGCTGGTACAGCTCCAAAGCAAGTTTGCTAAAGATGTATTTGGACTTCTAACAAAGCTGACAATTACTGTGTCCTCAGCTAATGCAGATAAAAAGCCAATACTACAACTTTTTGACAGCTGTGGACCTATCATGATTACTGACAATTCTGTAGGGAAATCATAGCAGCCTATGATCCCTAGCTCTTGAGAAAAAGAAAAATGAGATATAGCTTGAAAGAGATACCATTGCAGGGCAGAGAGAGGGAGAGAGGAGAAGGGAAAAGCCTCTCTTCTATTCTGCACTCTGCTTTCTACTAACCCTGGGGAGTAGTAACAAGCAACGATTTGAGCTTTAATTTAACCCACTGTTTAACTTGATGTCATAATCGGGCTGAAGTACACTCTACGCTGTGCAGAAAACAATCTGTAATAAAAAATTGTGTTGTGAAAAAGCACACATTTTATGAAAACATTTTGCCCTAAAACAAAACAAAACAAAACAAAATGCTCTGCTACGTTATTTAGTTGCCTAAATCCACTGAGATCTGTGGCACTGCCATGGGACCCAAAGGGAAAAGTACATTTCCTGTTCCGTGAATCTTCATTTGTATGACACCAGCATCCAGGACAGGAGGAAGCTATTTTGCCCACATGGTGTTGTTTAATATATGGTTGAAAACCACTTGAGTACAATTCAAATAAAAAATTGCCTCAGAATATGTTTATTATTTATTTATTTATTTATTTTCTTAGCATTCAGTTCAAGTCACAGAAGTCAAAACTAAAACCAGTTCAATTATTTTGGTTGTTTGCAGCTTGCTAATAGAAATAATATTTATAGGGATAACCTCTGAGGATACATTCCAGGTTATATGGGGGCTGATTTGCTCAAAGAATTGAAATGTATCATTGATTCTCTGCCATATAAAAACACATCTAAACCTTCCAATGAAGCAGCTCTTTAAATATTTAGCATGAACTCTGTCCCTTCTGAATCTTCACAGTAGGGTAACAATTTTCCAGTCCTTTGTTGGGTCAGGCAGCCAACATGGCTAAAATTGTCTTTTAATTACTGAGAATAAATTTATTTCATAGCTCCAGGTTTTGTTTGGAAATTTTGAAGATGCAAAGCCATTCACTTTCTGATTCCATTTTCAAAGCTTTGCATTTATACTATTTGAATAGAGAAAGGATTGTCTTAGAAAATGCATGTTCTTTGTTTAATTGACTGTTTGGTACCCTGTGGTTTATGCCTGCAAGCAGTGGGATGAACTCAGAAGATCTAGCATTTACTGGTAAACATCCTGTATACTGTGATGGCTGTAGTATGGAGTAATACAGGCTCTCCTCTAACTGGTACTGTAGCAAACCCTGATCTTAGTGAAGTTTTCTTAGTTTAAACTTACAGGGAAGAGATATTCCACAGTACAGTCTAAGACTGAACATACCAACATGCCTCATTATTATCCTTATAATGAATAGTATGACAAAAAACAGGGGTTTCCAAACTCTGCCTAGGTATGGTCCATTACTTTGGGTGCCATATATGCTATGATTATAGTTTGATGTGAAACTGACTGGAGTTTGAGACCTCCAACTCATCCCCATTTAAAGTAGAGCAGCTATGCTTGTTTGTTTTACATATTAGTTTCAAATTAAGGGTTTTGTTTTGTTTTTTTTGAAAGCATGATTCTTTTACTTTCCTTTTTTAAAAAAAATATATTTTATTGATTTTTTACAGAGAAGGGAGAGAAATAGAAAGCTAGAAACATCAATGAGAGAGAAACATTGACCAGCTGCCTCTTGCACACCCCCTACCGGGGATGTGCCCACAACCAATGTACATGCCCTTGACCGGAATCGAACCTGGGACCTTTCAGCTTGCAGACCAATGCTCTACCGCTGAGCCAAACCGGTTTTGGCTACTTTCCTTTCTTTACTCCCATTTTTTCTTCTTTTAAGAGCCCAAGTATAGTTATTAAAGCTACTTGCTTTAAAATCAGAAATAAGTAGATTCATATCTGGCTTTTCCACTTACTAGTTCTGACTTTAATGTCTTTGAAACATAGTTTTCTCATCTGTGAAATGGGATAATAATATTCATTAGAAAGTTTTTAGGATTAAATATGATAATGGTTTCTTTATACTTCTAGAAAAGCTTTTTTTTTTTTTCTCTCAGTGTCCTCAATACCACCTCTATCAATTAGTGTTTGGTCAGAGAAGTACAAAGTCTATAATGAATATTGTATAGCGTGAGAGCAGAGTGAACTTTGTTAACACCTTGACTCAATATGGAGTCACTGTCAGCCAGGACAGTTATGTCAAATGCTATGTCAAGACTGAGGCAATGGGATATAACAGGAATGCCCAGGATGCCTCAAATCACAAGTCTGGACACCTGGATAAGGACTCCATCTGGACACCAATATGAGTTACTTCTGCCTCTTGTGGGCTATAAGAACTCAGGTCTTCAGCACGCCCAGCACTGAGCTCAACTGTACACAGGCCATGCTCAGAATTCTGCTGGACTTCCACTACACAGGATGCCTGCCCACCTCTGTAGCACCTGGCTTGACTCCAAAGCCTATCTTTCTAGCTGTGAACAGATGCCACTAGTGACTGGGATTTCACACTGGATGAAACCCATGAAGACAAATTAGAGACTGTGACTACAGCTGACTGCAGGATAGGTTGTGGTGTGGCAAGAGATTCTCACACCCACATCTGCCCCAGGTTTCCACTGAAGGTGGAGATCCAGTGGGAGCTGGAGATGCCCATGGGTCTGGCTCCTACCAGAGGCATCAATGGGAGATAGCATATCAGCAATACTCTGATATCATGGAGTACAAACTGTTCCTCCACTCTCCTCCATGCTCTCTCCTCTTTACCTACCACCATTTCTGCAGATGATCTAACCATCTCTATGACTTTACTACCACCTATATGTTGATGACTCCCTGGTTTACCAGAGTTTTCCTTGCCTTGATTTTTCTATGATTTATGTTGACGTGCTATAACTGGAATGACAGAGACATGAAAAGTATGCCACTGGCATTCCACCCCTCATCAATGTCAAACTTGGCTAGCAGATGATGGTAATCTTTATATTCTGGAATGAGGACTCATATTATTTTCATAGCACCCTGGCAGCCACTACCAACCAATCAAAATGAATAAATGAAGATTTGGCTTAGCAGAAACTTGTGTAGAAAAGACTTAGAATTTACTGATAGCAAGTTCAATATGAGTGTAGATTACGTGGGTCAGGGTCACCAGGCACATGCACACACAAATACACATACACACACACACACACACATTGATTTAGAGGTATCGATAGAATTAATGATGCACAAAGTTGTGACGACTCTCTTCTACTTCCAGCTATATGTTGATGACAAATAGAAAATCCCCATCTAGAATGTATAATAGAGATGACACAGGGAACATGAGCCTATATTAAAATGAACAATCCTGTCAAAATGCCAGTGGACTTTCAGCCTGGTAAACAGAGCCTCAGGGGGTGGAATAACTTTCTTCAGGTATTTGATGTATTTGAAAAGATGTAAATAAACCTGTGCAAAAAAAGCAGAACTTGGGCCAGTGGGCAGAGTTCAATCATGTTCTAAAAAGCCACCTAATATAAGCAAATCCAAACTATTCTGATTGGGGGGGAAATGTGTGTTTCTTATGGGGTTTTGGGCTAGACTAATGGTTTATCCAAAACTTGTACCTCAGGGAGCTTTAGAAAATGCAGATTTCTAGATTCTGTTTTAGATTTACTGAATCACAATCAACTGGGCGGAGGCCTGAAATTTAGATGAGCTCTGAGGAGCCTTTCTTATTTCTGTTACTATTTCTACCTGTCAGAAGAAATACTATGAATAGTGGTTAGAGCATTGGCTTCTGAGCAGAATATATGGATTTAAAATAGCTCTGTGGCCGGGACCGGTTTGGCTCAGTGGATAGAGCGTCGGCTTGGGGACTGAAGGGACCCGGGTTCGATTCCGGTCAAGGGCATGTACCTTGGTTGCGGGCATATCCCCAGTAGGGGGTGTGCAAGAGGCAGCTGATCGATGACTCTCTCTCATCGATGTTTCTAACTCTCTATCTCCCTCCCTTCCTCTCTGTATAAAATCAATAAAAAATATATTAAAAAAAAAAAAAAAAAAAAAATAAAATAGCTCTGTGATTTTAAGTAAATCTCATCTTTAAATCAGGATAATGATAGTGTCCACTCATAGGATATTGTGAAGAGTAAATAATTAAATGGATAAAGTGCTGATACATGGCATATAGCTTATTTTTTTAAAACTGGAAGAGAACCAATTCATTCACAAGACATGTTGATTAATGAATGTTTAAAAGATGGAAGAGAAAGAAATAATTCAAAACCAAATATCTCTTGTTTTTACTTTTATATTATTAATCATCTTTCAAAATGATTTCAGCTTTAGTAAGCATTATTACACAAACCTTATGTAAATACTTCTTTGTGTTGCAAGGTTATAAAAGCATAAATATGAATATGAAGTTTACTTTTTAGTAATTTACAATAGAATGTGTTGGGACTAAATGACTCTATTTTGCTGAGATTTCTGTGTAGAATCAGATCCATCTAACTTTTAAAAAATGTGAAATTATATAATCTGATAAATGTTGATCAATGAATATACCCTGTGACTATCATCCGAATCAAGATATAGAATAGTTACATCCCTCTGGAAAATTGTCTTATGTTCCCTTCCAGTCAGTCTCCACCCCTATAATGTTCTGTTATTGCAGGATAGCTTTGCTGTTCTTGAACTTTATATGAATAAAGTCACACAGTATGAGATCTTTGTATCTGAATTTTTGCCTATATGATTTTGAGAATAATTTATGTAGTTGCATAACTCAGTAGATTTTTTAAAATTTCCATATTTTATTCTATTGTACAAATACATCTTAAGTTGCTTGTCAATTCTTGTACTGATGAACATTTAGATTATTTTGAGTTTTCATTCTTCAATAAATGTCTAGGAATAGAATTTCTGAGTCATAGGGATAAATATGTTTAACTCTATAAGAAATGGACAGTTCTCCCAAGTAGTTTTACCATTTTACAGTCTTCTCAGGTGTGTGAGTAAGTATTAGCTTATTTCCCACATAGTGATTTGCATTTGACATTTTTGTTTTATTTTGAAAGTAGTAGTTGTAGAAGGTGAGGCAGTATTTAATTGCTTTTTTAATTTTTATTTCCCTGGTGAGTGACAAATGATGTTGTATACCTTTTCATGTGCTTATTGATCATTTTTTGGTATCTTTTTTATGACATATCTGATCAAGTATTTTGTCCTTTGGAAAAATTGGGTTGTTTGTCATTTTTAGTTGATTTATAGGAGTTAATTGTATATTCTAGACACAAGGCCTGTATAAAATATATGTATCTCAAATAGTTTTTCCTAGGATGTGACTTAACTTTTTGTTTTCTTCTCTTTTTGTCTTAATCTCTTCACCTTTTTAATTTTTTGTCTTCTTAATAGTGGTTTATTAATGAGTAGAACAGTGGTTCTCAACCTTTCTAATGCCACGACCCTTTAATACAGTTCCTCATGTTGTGGTGACCTCCAGCCATAAAACTATTTTCGTTGCTACTCCATATCTGCAAGTTTGCTACTGTTATGAATCGTAATGTAAATATCTGTGTTCTCCAATGGTCTTAGGCTCTACAGCAGCGGTTCTCAACCTGTGGGTCCCATAGGGAGCAGACCTAAGCCTCAGTCTGGCCTTCCTCTGTGGGAGGTGACTGGCTGATCAGGTATATAGATACTCTCTGGAAGCAGCACAAACTCCTTCCTTATTTCTTTCCTCTGTGTTTGGAGAACAGGGGTCTAAAAGGTGGAGACAGAACTGTGGCCAGGTCTGGGGCATTTTAGGCAGTGGAAAGAGGGAAGAGGGCTGGGGAAAGTCTAGACACATTTCCTTTGATTGTCCTCCCTTCCTCAGAACTCTTCCCTCTATTTTTTCCTTCTCGTGGTGGACGCTCAGGCCCCAGACTGACCAGAGCCCAGCGATGGTGATGTTCAGCCCCCTCACCTCTCAGCTGAATGTACAGCCGCCTTGCATTCCAAGCAGAGCTGTTTCCAAGTTACTAAAGTGCTGGGAATCCACAGTTCCAGGCCTCTCCTGTCTTGGTTTCCTCCTTGGGTTGCAAAGCCCAAGCAGCTCTGTGTAGGGGCAGGGGACACACACAGGCAGTGCCATATCCCAGGTCAGGGACACAGGCAGATAGCATCACATCTGTGGCTAAGGATGCAGGCAAGCAGCTTCACCTCAGTGCTGGGTGGGATTAGCACTGGACACGCCTGGGGAGTGGAAGTCCCTGCCCCTGTCCCCACCCCCCAGCTCCTGGGCATGTGCAACCCATTGACTGGTTCTGACTTGGACACTGCAACAGACAAATTGGCATATTACTCTTTATTATATATCAATAGGATTGACCTTTATGTGTAGGTCTAGTTCTGGACTCGCAATTTTGTTCCATTGATAGAATATTTTCCATTCTTTTGCTAATGTAAGTAATATTTTTATGATTATATCAAATTTTATAGCAAACTTTAAAGTCCTCAAGTATGAGTCCCTAAACTATTTTCTTTTTCAAAATGTTTTGGCCATCCTACTTAATTCAATTTCCACATAAATCTAACAAATCACTTGCATATTTCTACAAAGAGCCTGTTGAAATTTTTATTGAGTTTTCATTGAATCAATACAACAGCTCATATCTTAACAATAGTGATTTTTTTTTAGCTCATAAATATGGCATATTTTTTTTTCTTAATTTCTCTCAACAATGTTTTCTGGTTTTCAGTCTTGTATAACTTATAAATTTATTCATAGATATTTTATGATATTAATTGATAAATTTATTCAATAATATTCTAATACTATTATGCTGGATTTATTTATTTATTTAATTTTCCAGTTCTTTGTAGCTATTTAAAGATACAATTGATTTTTTTTCTATTGACCTTGTGTATTGTGACTTTACTAAATTTGTTTATTTTAGTGGCTATTTTACAGGTCCTATAGGATCTTCTATATAAGCAATCATATCTTTTACAAATACAAACAATTTTACTTCTTTATTTCCAATCTGAAAACATCCTTTTCTATTGCACTGCCTAGAATCTCCAGTGCAATACTAAGCAGAACTGATAAGAGTGACATTCTTAGCTTTTTGCTTATCTTAGGAAACTGTTCACTATTTTACCATTTAATATAGCATTAGCTATAAGTTTTTCATGGGTGCTTTTTATTAAAATAAGAAAGTTCTTTTCCAGTTTGTTGAGAATTTTGATCATGAATGGATGTTGAAATCTGTCAAATGATCTTTTCTGCAGCTATTAAAATTATATTATTTTCTCATTTTGTCTGTTAATATAGTGAATTATATAATTTGAGTTTTAACTGTTAAACCAATCTTCTCTCTTGGAACAAATAAACTTGATTATGATATTTGTATACATATATCATAATGAATGTGTAAATGTGTATATTCATATATACATACATGTCTGTATCTATCTTGTGTTTCTAATTTGCTAATTTTAAAAAATATATTTTTACTGATTTCAGAGAGGAAGGAAGAGGGAGAGATACCAACATCAATGATGAGAGAGAATCACTAGTCTATTGCCTCCCGCACACCCCCTACTGGGGATCAAGCCAGTAACCCAGAATCAAACCCAGAATCCTTTATTCTACAGGCTGCCACTGTATCCACTGAGCCAAACCAGATAGGGATGATTTGCTAGATTTTAAAGGATTTTTATGTCATGCTTATGATAAATATTGGTTTATAATTGTATTTACTTTTGGAGTCTGTTAATTCTTTTTGTTAGTGTTATACTGGCTCAAAAATAAGTATGGAAGTATTTCTTTCTCATCTCTTCACTGAAAGAATTTGCATAAGTTGATAGTATGCAATCCTTTAATGTTTGACAGAATTCTTCAATGATAGCCTCTGGGTCTAGAGCTCCTTTTTTGCTTTTTTCTGAGTTAATCAAAATAATTTTACCTTCCTATTTAAAAATTTTCTCTATAGGCTCCATAGCTTTATATCCTTGTATTTGTTTCTAGTGGAATAGAGTATGCATCCTGAAATGACCAGTGTCTATTTAGAGTTACTCTTTACCATTTTATGAAAAAGATAATGATCAATCAATAGTGTTGTTCTACTCCTATTCATTCTTATGTTATTGTTGTCATGTATTCACAATATAATGTTACAGTTTAAATTGTTCACTTTCTTCAAATAAATTTAGAAGAATAAAAATATAGATATCCACATATTGATCATTTATGGTGTTCTTTATCTTTTCCTGTATATAGGAATTTAAGTCTTGTGTGTTTTTTTTGCCTCCCATCTAAAGGACTTTATAAGCCTTTCTGTGATATGGGTCTGATGGAAAACTGTTCTCTTAATTGTGTGTGTTTTTTAATTTTTAAAATATATTTATTAATTTCAGAGAGGAAGGGAGAGGAAATGAGAGATAGAAACATCAATGATGAGAGAGAATCATTGATTGGTTGCCTCCTGAACCTCCCTCAATGGGGATCAAGCCCATAACACACGTATGTGCTCTTGACCAGAATTGAACTTAGGACCCTTAAGTCCACAGGTTGACACTATCCACTGAGCCAAACCAGCTATGGTTGTTCTCTTTCCTTTTTATTGAAAATATTCTTATTCTACTTTCCATTTTGAAGGATGTTTTGGCTGGATATAGAATTCTGACTTGACAGTTTTGTTGGTTTAGTTTCTTTTTTTCACCACATTTTGTTCCTTGAACAGTCACAGCTGATTTCTACTTCTACCTCTCTATGTTTTCTGTTTACCTTTCCTGGACAACTCTTAAACTAGTTCTTCAATCACAGCTTAATTCTCATTCCCTTGGTTTCATATCATACGTCTCAGAGAACTCTTGACCGAGCTACCAAAAATCAACCTTCTTCTCTGATTTTTTCTCATTATTCTGTTTAAATTCTGTATGACACTTACACAATCTTTAATTATGTTTTTCTTTCTTTACTTGTTTCTTGTATTCCTTCCTAACTCGCTCCAGAAATAATTTTATTCTGCCTCTTTTATTCTCTCCTACATTCTTGGCATTCAGCAAAATAACTGGCATGGTAATAAAGTCATAATGATGTTTCTCTAATGCAGAATGGATACATCTAAAGTTTCAGGGACATCTGAAGTCTAACTTTGCTAGACTTGAAAAGATAGAATAGTCACATACTGCTCAACCTTCCAGGACCATACATACTGTACTCGGGAATATAAATACAAAAGTGATGCATCTTCAGGAAGCTTTCTCCAACTCTGTGTTAGAAACAATTTTTCCCCTAGTTTCTGGGACACTCTACTATCCAGACTGTGGTACTTGTTATGATCTACCTAACACTATTGATATTTGTATTCCTATATTTCCTCTCGAACTGGACTGTCAGTCCCTTGCAGGCAGGGACTATATTTTCTAACACATATTGACAATTCTACAGAAATAAGCTTTAGGTCTGCAGAGGTTTTATGGATACTCTTAACATGGTATTGCACTGAAAATGAATTAAGTAGAAAAGTTAGCATTTTTGTTTAATAAGACTCTGGTTCTCTGAGGAAGAAAGAGCTGTATAATTCCAAAGTATTTGGCTTTCAACTGAGCATTAATAAAGCCCTAAGTTCCCACCAAGGACACTGTGTCATGTGTGGGGGAGGACTCCTCTGCTCCTTTGCTGCCTTTGTTCTTGTTTATATGCACGGCCTTTCTAGTTTATACTCCCTGTAGTTTGCATTGCAATAAAGTGCCAAATATTTCCTGCCCACGCCTCTGTTTGGCTGCAGAGCATGAAAACTTTAATGGAAAGTAAGAGATCAGAATATTTTTTAGATTTGTTGGTGGTCTTAAAAGTGCCTGTTTTTAAACATAAATATTTATGCCTGCTGCCAAACTGGACCTCCATTTGTTATGAAGAAACCTTTGATTAGTCTGTAGTCAGAAGGGGACTTGTATAAAATATAGTTACCATTTATTATGAGAGGATTGATGGAGATCTGTAGAGTGAGAAAGTCTGAAGCTGGCTTTCATATTCTGATTTCATGCACAAAAGGGGAGATGAGGATTTAAACAACTCATATGCATGCTGGTTGTGATAACTTACAGTCTCTGGGTTTGGGGACTGTGGTAACTTTCTTAATCATGCATACCTGTGAAATTCAAAAGTGACTTAAGCACAGCTCTCTTTTATAGAATAACATTTTAAGAGCTATTGTTTTGACAAATTCAGCTTACCAAAAGGCATATGAGTCTCTGGGGGCAGTACTTGTTAAAGTGTGTGTGTATGTTGAGGTTTGGAGTTACTAGTCTGAAACTTCTTATATATTCCCAGGCCATATCCAAAATTTATAGAATCAGAATCTCCAGAAGTTTTGCCTGAGAATCTACATTTTAGCCAGAAGTTGTGCCTGAGAATCTACATTTTAGCACCATAACTGGAGGCTGTATCCACACAAGGAAGTTTGGGAGTCATTGTGTAAGCCTAGGGAATAGAGTCAATAGCTGTCTATTTCATCTGAATCATCAGTCTGTACCTGTAAAGTTGAGTCCCTTAGATTAGTACTTCCCAAAAAGGTCCCAGACATCTGTGGTTTCGATGCCATTGTGATTAGCTATTTATTTTCCCATAAGTTTCAGGTGAGAGAGAAGAACTCTTCCCACAGCTCACCTGGAGAAGGATAAGTAAACCTCATAGTACTTGTATAGTTCCTTTTAGAACTCTCTATTTCTTTCTTTCTATCTCTTTTTTTAGACTGGTGGTGAATGATCAGCTTGGAACTGGAAACTGGTTCTTGATCACTTCCTTTGGATGTCCTGAATTCTGGCCCTCATATTCACTTTAGTAATGTGGGTGAAGTTAGCATCTATGTCTTAGCACTTCAACTAAGAGCTTCATCTGGACATTGGGACAGAAATAGTTCCATTTTAACACCTCTTTGAAATCATAATAATAGCTAATTTATATTGATCACTTGTTATGTGTCAGTCATTCTTTCACACATGTTTTTCTTAGTCCTCCCACAATCATATAAGAAAACAGAAGTACAGAGAAGTCAAATAATTTGTATAATTGTACCTAGATATCAGGTCATAAAGTTCTTCGAACAATGTGTGCCCTTGATCAGAATCAAACCCAGGACCCTTCAGTCTATAGGCCAATGCTCTAGTTACTGAGCCAAGCCAGTTAACAATGTGCTAACAATGATTTTAATATATCTTATTCAGTTAATTCTTATAACAACCTTGTGATATGGATGGTCTTGTCTTCATCTTGCAATTGAAGGAAACTGAAGCTAAGAAGAAATTATATGACTTCCACTAGATCATACAACCAGGAATGATTGGAGCCAGAATTTAAATCTGACGTTTCAGATCTTAACTCTTAAGTTTCCTTTTCTCTCTGCTCTGCTGGGACACACCATCAGAAGGAATGTGTTCAATTGTGGGTCTCTGAGCTGTGGCAAATGTTTAAAGTTGTTTTGTTGAAGCTGCTTTCTAACATGTTGACTCTAGACGAGTCAATATTACAAAGGAATGAGGATTTTAATAACCTCTTTGGAAACAGAGAGCATCTCATTCATCTTAGAATTCCCCAGTGCCTGGTCCAAAATTGATCCTCTATTAATGAACTAATTAAATGAATAAATAAGGAAATAAACAGATAATTTTCTTTTAAACTCTCGTGGGAAGTAAGCTTTCTTGTGAAATCAATTAATATATTATCCCTCTGAATATAAGAAGAACCCAAGTGAATGATGTGTAAGTTGATTTCTGACTCTGCTATTGGACTAACTGTGGAGAAGGAATTGAGACAGGTATTCTCTGGAGTCTCAAATTTCATGCAGATAAGACAGCTTATCATCTCTATCTCCATCTCTTATGTTACAAAATTTCCAGAACCATTTTATATAAAAAATATGTTTTAATAATGTCAGCCACCCATAAATGGAGCAGGCATCTTCTACCATATTCACAGTTATCCTTCTGCTAAGAGACTTGTTGACTGGGCTCAGGAAGGAGGAATCAAAATGTTCTTGGTGGGATGGACCAGATAACCGCTAAGATATTCTGCCCCTGTACCTTGGGAGATTCTAGAATTCATTAAGGTGGTTGAAGACAAGGAAGCAGCTAATGTGGTCTGTCTGTTGTCCACAGGTCTGAGGCGTAATTACAGATGTACCATCTGCAGTGTCTCTCTAAACTCAATAGAACAGTATCACGCCCACCTGAAAGGATCTAAACATCAGACCAAGTAGGTACTTTCATACTTTCACTTTTTAGTGCTTTTGTTTGTGGTTTTTAGATGATGGTTAAAGGCTAACCATTTTGATTGTTTCTGCATTTAAACTGCATCTCTTTATCTCCTAAGTTCCCTTCATAGTGTTTCTGCAGAAGCCTCCCAAGTCTGCTTAGTGCTATTTGAAGAATGGCTTTTTCTCTTCTGGGGGCACACATAATGATAGGCTTTCTTCTTTCATTTTCAAGGACAGGTCACCACATTTTTTTATTAACTTGAGAAAACATTTATATCTATTCTAAGGGTTTTTAAATAAACAATGTTATCTCTGTTTGAAGGATGTGCCAGACTTTGGTGTTATGTCAAATTCTATGAATGCCTTCTACCACTTTCCATTTCTAGATGAATGTTGTTAATTAGTATAAAAACTTAGCAAATCTTATGCTAAGTATTTCCAATTAAATGGAAGCTTATTTCATTATTTTAAAAGAAAGTCTCCTGATTTTCAACCTAAAAAAGCTAATCAGGCATAATTTCACCTGTATTTATACTTTGCATCTCTTTAAAAGTGAATGATGTTAGCTTTGAGGGCAGTTTTAAAGTAGCTGCTAGGGCTGCTAATAAAATCTAACAAAACAGAAAAAATACACAAAGAATATCTCAAAACTGTATAATTTTCCTGAGTGTAATTGTTTTCATTTCTCTCCTATTTATCAGCAGAATCATTTAACAGACTTGACTGTACCAAGGCTTCATAAATAATAAATGATGTATTTTATAAACATTTATTGAGCTCCACTATGTGTCAGACTTCGAGGTGTGCACTGGGAAATAAAAGATGAATTAACACAGGCCTGCCTCTTATGGAGCTGTCTGCCAGGTGGGGGGTTGGAAAGGAGGATAGCCATGTAAACACACAGATTCTTCTCTAATACCATGTGGACAATTTAGAGCTTTGAGTACTAGGAAGAGAGCAACCAGGGCAAGTTTATAGGGATGTTGATGCAGAAGTTGACAAATAGGGTTGAAGTCATAGTCTGATGCTGCTCACCATCAGAACCCTGGTGCCTAGCACAGCACTTCATGCCTATTAAGGGGTTCATAAACATTTTTGATGGAATGAATGTGTGATTTTAAAGTACCAGTAACAGTTTTTCATGCAGGCATGCAAGGAAGGTGCCTTCCAGGCAAGGACATTTCTTTGCAAGGATATTTTAAAGACCAGGTCACCTGAAGAAATGTAAGCCTAGATTTGGTTACTGATTCTCAGTCTCTTCATCCCTGTTGTGCTGTCTTGGGAGTCAAAGCCACTGGCATGACTCACTTTACTCTGATCCACCCTAGAGTACTTTTATTCAGGGAATTCTGCAAAAAAATTTTTCCTCTGATTTGTTATAGAGTACCTTGAGTGTTTAGATTGATTATTGGACACTGCCGTCCCCTCCTCCTCCAAATAGGCTATTCATCATCTCTCTGACTTTGTAAGAGGCACCATATAAAATCCAATTAATATGCATCTAATCTACACACCAGGACATTGCAAGTAGCTGCAACAATAAATGGTAATCTGTTAGAGTCATTTATTTGTTACTCTTACTATGGATAATATTAATTTATTATGTAATCTATTAAATATCTGTAATGTAAAGTGGTAGTGATTTTGAGTGTCATAAATCATGTAAATAACTAATTCAGACAGTATCTTCAGCTTTGGGAAAATTTCTGTCTATGAAATGTGCTATGTGCACATAAAAAACTTTACTTGCCAGAATTTACATGCCAGCCATTTTCACACCTATTATCTCATTTAATCCACCTAAATACCTTGAGATAAATACTATTGACCCATTGGTTTCTATGAGAGCACTAAGGATCAGAGAGACAAAGCAACTTACCCAACAGCACCTTGCCAACATATGGAAGATCAGGGACTGAATCTTGCAGTGTGACTCATGCTTCTGCTTCTTTCATTTCAGTTAGTTACCACACAGGCATGGCATGAAAGATTGCCAATAGAGAAAACTATGATGAATTTTTAGTACTTCCCTGGTGGGATTTAATAATTATATGTGACTTCAGAAGGGTACTTCTCCTACTGTGCAATCTTCTTTCCAATAAACACTTTTTTTTCTACCTCAAGCACAAGGCTGCTCTCCCTCTGAAGAGTGAAATGAGGGAAATATGAAGAAAATAATTTTAATAGCCTTGTCCCACATGCTTCTTTCATCTGCCCTCATACCTAGTTTAGATATTTGTGTGTGTGTGTGTGTGTGTGTGTGTGTCCTTGTTTATGAGCTACATCATTCCATAATTTTTTTTGTAACATTCTTGTCCAGTTTAGTATCAAAATATATGCGGACAGCCTTAAACAAGTTGAGAGACCTTCTCTCTATTTCTGATTTATTATAGTTTGAGGTAAATTGCTATTATTTCTTAAGTATTAGGAAGAATTAACTGATGTATCCATCTGGACCTGGAATTTATCATATGGAAATATCTTTACTAGAATTTTAATTTCTTTAATAGAACACTGTTCAAATTTTCTATTTATTCTTGGGTCAGTTTGAATATGTTATTTTTCAATGAGTTTGCCTATTTATCTACATTTTAAAGTGTCTTGACATATATAAAGTTGTTCATGATATACTCTAATTTTATTTTTGTCTGGAAGATGTTTTTCATTCCTGACATTGTATATTTCTTTTCTTGTCTGTTGATCAGTTTTGTTAGAAATATTTCAACATTTATTTGCTTTTGTTGAATGAGTGTTGGGTTTGGTGATTTTCTTTATGTACAGTTACTTTCTACCATTTTAAAATTATCTTCATCCTACTCCCTTTGGATTTAATTTGCATTCCCCCCCCTAGCTTGTTAACATCAAAGAATAGGTTATTATATTTTTCAATATTTCTGTTTTTCTAATATATGCATTTAAGGCTCTCAATGTGCCACTACAAATTGCTTTTGCTATATTCTGCAAGTCATCTTTTTTTTATATCCTAGAAGTTTTAATATGTGGTATTTTCATCATTATTTATTTACTAGAGGCCCAGTGCACAAATTTGTGCACAGGATGGGGGAAGAGTGCTTCTCAGCCCAGCCTGCACCTTCTCCAATCTGGCAACCCTTGAGGGATGTACGACTGCTGGTTTAGTCCCAATCTGCAGGGATTGGGCTTAAACTAGCAGTCAGACATCCTTCTCACAGTCTGGGACTGCTGGCTCCTAACTACTCACCTGCTTGCCTGCCTGATTTCCCCTAACCACTCTGCCTGCCAGCCTGATATTCCCCTAACTGCTCCCCTGCTGGCCTGATAGACACCTAACTGCTCCCCTACTGGCATGATGAACACTTAACTGCTCCCCTATTGACCCAATCACCCCCAACTGCCCTCCCTTCCAGACCTGCTCCCCCCCAACTGCCCTCCCTTGCTAGCCTAATCACCCCCATCTGCCCAACCATGCTGGCCATCTTGTGACAATATGCAGGTGGCCATCTTGTGGTAGTCATCATGTGATGATGTAGGGGTGGCTATCTCGTGATGTGAGGGCATGAGGGTCAGTTTACATATTACCTCTTTATTATATACAATTCTTACTGTGATTTCTCTTTTACTCAGGGTTAACTTAGAATATTGGGGAGATTTTTATATTTATATTTTTGTGCTGATTCTACTCTGATTAAAGGACATATTCTAAATGAATTCAATCCTTTGAAATTTGTGTAGACCTGCTCTGTGCTCCCAGCATATGGTCAATTTTGGTAATATCCTATATTCATTTTTTAAGTGTCTTTTTCAATAATTAGGTAAATGGCTCTATATATCAATTATATTAACTTTCTTAATATTGCTCAAATTTCCTATGCCCTTATTGATTTTTTTATCTGTGTATGACATCCATGAGAGACAGAGGCAGTTAAAATATTCTAACTATAAATATGGATTTGCCTAAGTGACCTCTTAATTCTATTTAACATATATATTAAAGATATATTATTAGATGATTATAAATATAGTATGTTTTTTATGTATTCCAAATTGGCACTTTTTGTCACCATGAAATAGCCTTCTTTCTTACTATCAATACTTTCCTTACCAACATCAGCTATACACTTCAAAGCTTCCAAAATGTTTTCTTTAAACTTTATCCGGCTTTTATTTTGTTCTCAGGTGAAAGGTTAGCATTATGCCAATTATGCTATTAGGGATGAAAATGGAAATCAGCCACTGAAATGGTTCTTAACTAATCTGACCAATTAAAACAACTTAAGTATTAAGGTGTCAGCAATGTTCAATGTTGTTTATTTATATTTTTACTAATAATTCCCAGTAAAAGTGTTGAGATGAGTAAATATTATTAAAACACATAGTGCAAAGAACACTGACTTTTAAGTCAGTAGTTTTATTTTAGTATAACTTTGCCACTGGCTGATCTTGGGCACTGACAAACCTTCTTAAGTCTCAGTTTTCTTATAGATAAGTGAATAGTGATGACAAGAACAGGGCAAATGTACATCTATTTTCCATGCCTTCTTCATGATCTTAGTACTCTTTCCTTCTCATCCTGAATTCAGTTTTAAAATCCTTAAAACAGCTCCTTAATTAGCTTTCAACATTTTATTAGAACTACGATGTGTCCCAATATCCAGCCAGAACCTCAGAATGTGATCTCATTTGTAAATAGTGTCTTTGCAGATATAGTTAAGAATATCAAGATGGTCTTATTCTGGATTTATTGTGGGCCCTAAATCCAATGCTTGGTTTCTTTATGAGAGAAAGGAAAGGGGGAATGGGATGCACAGAGAAAAAGGCCATGTGAAGATGTAGGTAGAGATTGGGGTTATGTTTTCACAAACCAAGAACACCAGGAGCCAGCAGGGTCTGGAAGAGGCAATGATTGATTTTCCTCTGGAGCTTTTTGAGAATGTGTCCTGCTGACACCTTGATTTCAGACTTCTGTTCTCTAAAATTGAGAGAAGATAAATTCCTGGTTTTTGAAAAAAAATGTTTTTATATTGATTTTAGAGAGGGAGGAAGGGAGATGGAGAGAAACATTGATTAGCTGCCTTTTGCATACCCCCCACTGGGGATCAAACCTGTAACCTGAACATGTGACCTGATTGGGAATTCTTTTGGTGCACGGAACAATACTCAACTGAGCCACACAGGCTGGTACATTTCTATTGTTTTAAGCTATGCAGTTTATGCTCTTTTTTTAGGGCAGCCTGAAGAAAGTATTACAGTTTAAAACCTACTTGACTTATTCCACAAATATCCCTTTAGGCAACTTCTTATCATGCCTATCCCAATGACAATGATTGTGATGATGCTGATGAAGAAGATGGTGAGGATGATAATAGTGCCACCACTGCTATGTTTGGGATGGAACTTCTGTTTGAGTGGAGTACAGGAATACATTAAAATGCTTGAAAGTGATATCATATCTAGTAGTATGTGCTCTTTACTGGTAGCAATTATGATTTTTTTTCCTTTTTTTTTTGCAAATGTCATAAACAGGAAAATGGTAGTCAAATTTTGCTCCATTGTTAAAGAGAAATATTAAGTAGCTAATGAGGCTAAGGGTTTAGAAATGCAAATGATCACACTGTCATCTAAAGCAATTACCTATTAGTAGATTCTTCAGTCTTTCCAGGGGAGCTAGTCTGTCAATTAGTACAAATGATTAAAATGAAATTTAAAGGTAGATGAATACAAACCATAGACTAATGACAATTTCCCACGTAATGTACTTAAATTTGAGATTAGGGAACACTTCAAGCCTTAGGGCAGTATATTACCTAGAATAAAGGATATAAAAGTTGTCATTACTTACTTTGATGCTTCAGTTGGTTGAGAATGACACACAGGTGTTTAAGAGAATTAATCAGACTGATCAGAACTTAGCAGCAATTGCTAAATTTGCTTTTTCCTTTGATGGGAAGCCTTAAATTGTATCCATTATTTTTTTTTTATATAGATTTTCTCTTCAACTCAGTGAAACAAAGCCTTCATATTATTCAGTTTCCCATTATGTTCATTTATTTGTGAAGTGATTGAAATGAATGTTTAGGCTAATTTTCAGGGCTAAAATATATTTGCTTTAAATATCTTGGAATTCTGTTCTTTCATTCAGAATAGTAGTTATCTGAGGGATACCCAGTAATAATTGAGACTGTTTTGGGAGATATGCCAACCATTAAGAACCTTCTGTACTTAGGATAAATAAGTTACTTAAAACTCCAAAAAACAAGAAAACAAGAACAACAACAATGAATCAATGAATATACTTCAAAGGCTAAAAATATAGATGCTTTTTGTGAAATTTTCAATATGATTTACTGGCACTAAAGAAAAAATTTCATAACCAAAGGGTTTGGAATTTTGAAATTGTGCTATTTTTTTTTTTATGAGAAAGTTTTCTTTTCTGAAAAGTAGAAAAGTTCAGTAAAGTTTTGAGATGAGCAGAACATAAGATAGTATTGAAAATAGAGTTGTCTTTTCCCAAAATATCTCAGGTCATTTCTCTTTAATTAATAATCATTTGTTAAACTGCTTAGACAGGTTTGAAATAAAGAGCAAAATCTAGAATCCAAGGAAACTGCTTTGCTTGTCTCATTTTATGATTCTATCTGTGCAAAATAAAATAGCTCTTCTAGAAAGCAGAGACCATGGAGTATCACCAAATTTTTCTAGCACAGGGCATTCTTAGACACTGTAAATAGGGTGCCTATAGCAGCACAGAGATGAGAATGTGGCATAGCCTGTGGTTAAAGGTTGTTCTTTTTTAGCCCTATTTTTAATAGAACATTCTAGTCTACTATGGTCAAGAGCCCTCCCTTTTGGTGAAAGGCCTCTGATGAAAAAGAGACCAACTTCTCAAATGGAAGAGACTGTGGCCTTTAGGGAGAAGAATTCCAGAAAAGAGAGAAAAACAACAACAAAACAAACCTATATCTCTCTATATATAGCACTAATGCACAGGCAATTCTAACAGCTCTATTTTTCCCAGTCTCACTTGCATGCTTTTTCTATATATGCCATACCGAGGGACACATTATAATTACAATATGTGAATAAATTAGGCCTTTGGCAGGCTTGGAAAGAACTAAATGGGAAGCACCTTCATTCTGTCATATTATTTCTAGAATTACTGATGACATCTAATATTCCTTAGCCCACTCATTTTCTACCCACCTCCTTCTTGGGGGACTTGTAATCATTATTTTGTCTTGCTTGAAATTTGTATGAGTCATGGCTGTCTCCAGAGTGGTTCTGAGCTGATAATTTAATGTCCCAGATTTAACTGTAGGCCCATTGAAACCTCTCAGTTCTTTGTTATGCTGCTTCAGACAGTCATCAGGACCAATCACTAACTGACTTGGTGCTGAAAAGTGCATCAAGAAAGAGAAAAAAACTGGAGGGAGGGTGGTGGAGCCAAATAAGTCTGGTTGAGAGTCAGACAACCAGAGCTCCAGGGTCAATCCTGCGTCTCACACCCTGTGTGGCTTTTAACCACTTTAAAACAATATTTGAAAATTCACCTATTGAAATGCAATAAAATGCATGGGTTTCAGGTATATAGTGTGTTGGGTTTTGACAGTTTATACACCAGGTAGCTACCAGCCCAATTAAAATAGAGAACATTTTCACAATCATCAAAATTCCCTTGTGCCCCTTTGCAGTCAATCCCCCCATCCCAAGCAAACAGTTTCTGATTTCTGTCACCATAGCTTAATTTTGCCTGTATCGAACTTACTACAATAATACAGTATGAATTCTTCTCCTACTGCATTCTTTTTCTCAACATAATGTTTTAGGGATTCATTCACATTGTGGCATGTATCAGTTCTTTCTTTCCGCTCCACTGAGCTTCGACATCTTCATTTGACAGGGAGTTGGAATATGTAGTAAAGTCTCTTATCAATTCTACCATTCGCTTATGTTATGACTTTGATGTTTAGCTTCCTAAACTTTTTTATTTTTCAGCTGGCAGAAGATTGACTGTGAAATACTTCTTTAGTGTTTACTTCTCTATTTCTGGGTGGCCCAGTTCTTTTCGACCATTTTAACAATTAGGTTCTATAAGAGGAGAAAGGCCTGGAGGCCTTTTATTCTGTCCTTAAAAAAAAAAAAAAAAAAAAAGACCAGGGACTTTCCAAATGCTTAATTCTTGGAACAAGAGGGGTAAAACTGATTGTATAAGGAGGAAGTAGAGAAAAAACTTATTCTAACTTTATTGCATATTGTGAATACAGAACACAAATTCTGGTGTCTTCTCAGGCCAGCAAGGATAAGACGTAGTTAGCAAGGTTCTAGAGGAGACTTGGCCCTCACCTGAATAGGCCAGGCTTCTGCACTTGCACTTATTCTGGGTCTGCTGTAATCCCTTCTCACACATTTAACCAGGGTTTACTAGAAATTAGAGTATGGTTATTTATAAACTATATTTAGCTGCCATTGACTTTTACTCCAACCAAACTTTAGTAGAATATTGAATTTTCCCATCATTTGCCTAATCTCTTAAAAATCATCATGGAACATGGACTGCGAAGATCTTCATTGGGTATATATATATATATATATATATATATATATATATATATATACCCAATATATATACCCAATGACCAGTACAGTAGAACAACCAGAATGATCGGAACAAACGGTGGCTATGAGATGCACTGAGACAGCCAACCAATCAGCCCCCAAAACCCTGGTCAGGGATGGGGCCAGCTAGACAACCTCCTAGTCCCCTCCCCTCCACTGGCCGAGCCCGATGGGCCCCCATTGGGCTGGGCCAGCCAGACCCCACCCTTGCACAAATTCGTGCACTGGGCCTATAATAGAATTAAATAAAGGAGGACCTCACTTAATATAGGTAAATTTTGTTGGAAAAATAGGAGGAGGAGATATGATGAGAATGAAAACATGCCCTTAGCTGTGTTACTCAATCCAGCTCTCTACCACCTCTTTTTGGGGTAGGAGAAAAGATTGAGTGGGTCCATTTTAGCTGGAATTGGCATAATGTGGATGTGGTAGTTGTGTGAGTGCACAAATCAGCCCATATAATGCAGTCCCAGAATCAAAATCTATTCAGCATCTTCTATGTATAGGGCATTAAAACTGACCTTGGGGCCCTAGCCACTTTTGCTCATTGGTTCAAGCATCGACCTGCAAACTGAAAGGTCAAGGTTTGATTCAGGTCAATAGCACGTACTTTGTTTGCTGGAACCTTGGTTACAGGCTTGATTCCTGGTCCCAGTTATGGCACATGCAGGAGGCAAACACTCACTGTGTCTCTTTCACATCAATGTTTCTCTGTCTGTCTCTCCCCCTTCCTTCCACTCTCTCTAAAAAATAAAAAAATCAATGCGGGAAATATCATTGGATTAGGATTAACCAAACCAAACAAAAAAAAAGTGCAACTAGAAAAAAAAGATAGGCCTTGGGGACAACAGAAGGCGATACAAAGATAAGTATAGCTCTTAACAAGTTTATAATCCAGTTGAGGATTTACAACAAGTAGTCAAGTAATTATAGTTAAAATCAACATGGTATATGATAAGAATCAGAGGGATAAAATGCCACTGGAGTTCAGAGGAAGAAGAAATTGCATCTGGTTAGGCCCATCAGTAGTGGTTTCTGAGGATGAGTGCAAAAAGTGGTTTTGAAATGAAACCATCAGGGTTCGATCATGGCTCTATCTTGTAACTGTGTGACCTTGAACATGCAACTTAAAGACCTCTCTGTGGCTTAGTCTTCATATTAGTAAAGTATAACAGATTATAAAAATTCTTACCAAAACTGACTATGATGAGGATTGAGTTTTAAGACCAACAAATGAATTAAACTGCTTAGACAGTACTGGACATGAAGTTTTTCCTCTTTAACTGTTAATTATCATTCTATATTAATGAAATTAAACTTGAAATGGGCCTGGAGGAATGGTTAGATGACTGTTGAGGTAACAATACTTCTGCTGTCCCACTAGTTCTTCTACAGGATTTACCTAGAATTTTTCTTAACAAACTCTAGATTCTTGTCCAAAGTTTGGGCTTCTGAACTTTCACAAACTTTAGGCCTTCTCAGGGTTTAGAACCCAAAATTTTATTAACCAGCAGTGGAATATAAAGACAAGCCTATCCAAAGACTAACCTCATTTTGCTCCAAGTCCTCATATTATATAACAGCTTCAAGCTTGATATTCAGTCTTGCAATTCCAGAAAAAACACTTTCTGAATGCTCCCAATTACATATGGTCTTTACACCCTGATTCCTATCCAGGCTTCTCACTTTAGCCAGATCTTTGATTACCAGTTGTATTTTTTCATATACCTATAGCTAGCACATTGCTTTCCAAAGAGCATGATTTATGAACCTTGAAAATAAATAAAATAAAATAAAATAAAATAAAATAAAATAAAACAAAACATGCTGCTGACTGACTTTTCTAAAATCATTATCCCAATATTCTTTGCAAATCCCTGGATAGAATTGCTTAAGCATTCTGATTACATAGAACTCATTTTTCTTCCCCATTTGCATTTTTTACTTTACCATTTTAAAAGCATGTGTATCCTTTTTACTCTGGCATCTATATACTTCTGCTCATACCAGAGTCAGGCAAATCTCAATACTAATTAATTAAATCTAACTTTGAGTCACAACATTTGATAAATGCTCAGTCTTTAATTGGAAGGGTATTCTCAAAAAAATAAATACTCTCCATGGATAAGGATAACACCTCTTTAAATGTTAATCACTGTTATTTCAGTTTTAACTATAAACATTTTGAGGATTTGTATTTTTTTTCTTCTTTGCACTAATATTATTAAGACTATTCTATATTGTGTTAAGACTCGCCAGATGGAGTTCTAACCAGTTTGGCTCAGTGGATAGAGCATAGGCTTTAGGACTAAAAGGTCCCAGGTTTGATTCTGGTCCCCAGTAGGAGGTGTGCAGGAGGCTACTGATCAATGTTTCTCTGATCAATGTTTCTAACTCTCTATCCTTCTCCCTTCCTCTCTGCAAAAAATCAATAAAATATATTAAATAACAAAAAAAAGACTAGCCAGATGGAACCATAATCTGGACCTTAGTCAGAATAGCCTATCTAATAAAAACATAATATGCAAATCAACCACAAGCCATGGCCACCAGCCAATCAGGAACGAGAATGCAAATTAACCCAACCAAGATGGCTGTGGCCACAGAGAGAATAGGAGGGAGGCTTGGGTTTTCCCCTGCAATGGAGGAAGGAAAGCTTTCCACACACCCTGGCTAGCCCAGGCCTCCACTTTAAGTTATAAAGTTTCAATTACAGAAGATAAATAAAACCCAACAGAATTTTATAGCCTGGAGCAGAGGTTTGGCTCTTCTCCAGGCTATAAAATTTCAATTGTAGAAGATAAATAAATCCCAGACACCAGGGCCTCTGCTTGGGTCCCTGGGGTGTGTGGCTGGCCTGCAGATAACCACAGACCCCTCGCCCAGGCCATCCCACACCCCAAGGGAACCTCTACCCTGATCTGGGACACCTTTCAGGGCAAACCAGCTGGCCCACATGCATGAACCAAGCCTCTATCCTATCTAATAAAAGAGTAATATGCAGATTGACCATCATTCCAACATATAATATGGCTGCCCCAATGTGGTCAAAGATTCTGTCCCCATGTGGACACAAGATGGCCACCACAAGATGGCCAGCAGGGAAGGGCTGTTGGGAGGGACCAGGCCTGAAGGTAAGGCAGTTGGGGGCAATCAAGCCTGCAGGGGAGAGCAGTTGTGGGGAAACAGGCCTGCAGGGGAGGGTAGTTAGGGGCAAACAGGCTGGCAGGGGAGCAGTTAGGCATCAATCAGGCTGGCAGGGGAGTGGTTAGGGGGTGATCAGGGTCACAGGCAGAAGCTGTTAGGGGCAATCAGGAAGGCAGGCAGGCAAGCAGTTGGGATCCAACAGTCCTGGATTGTGAGAGGGATGTCTGGCTGCCCGTTTAGGCCTGATCCCATGGTCAGTGGGGCATCCCTTGAGGAGTCCCAGATTGGAGAGGGTGCAGGCTGGGCTGAGGGACACCCCCTCCTGTGCATGAATTTCATGCACCAGGTCTCTAGTAAATTTATATAAGCATCATTATAGTCTTAATAGTCCTTAACAGCAAATAGGAAATATGTGATTTTTCTATAGATTTTAGGGTCACAGAAAAAGCTCAGTCTATTCGTGCTGAGCAGTCAGATACAATCTATAAAGCTATCTTTCAAAAATGTGGGTGATATTTCAAGCTCAGGACACAATTAGTTCAAAGTCCTACCTCCTGCCTCTGGTGCTATTATGCTCTCTAGAGCTATATCTATCTGTTCTCTTCCTTTTTTAAGTGCCCTTTCTTCTAAAGACACCAAATGGGATAACATGTGCACTTTACTCTTTTTGATTTCTAAAACCATCACCACCAAACTTTTTTTTGTTCTTACTAAAAGAGTTTATACTAGCTTTATGCAGATGAGTTTCAGACCTCTGATTTTATTTCCTTGATAATGGAGGAAGTTCAAATAATAGATTGCATTTTATAACATTTTTTCTGGTGCTAAATAAGATAAACTTACATATAGCTAAGATTTGCATGAGCAGACAACTTACTAAATTAGAAGCTATTGTCCTTGAATGTCTGTATGCTAAAGGACATTTAAGTCTCTGTTATAGATGGTTTTACTGGGTTTTCTAAAGTTTCTCTCACGTTAAATCCAGCTTTAGGTATTAAAGGCATATGACTTGGAACGAGCTTCAGATTTTTCAGCAGCCTCCATACTTACAATGTTTGGAAGCCAACCATGTAGGTTTCTATTTTTTAGTCTTATAAATAGATGTCATAATTTTGTTAGTCCATATTATGTAAGAATATTGAAGGTAAAAGTGTGCCTCCTATGATCAAAATATAATATGAGCGATTCATTATAGTCAGGAAATGTAGTTGCAATATTTGTTGTTCCCTTTCTAAATCTGAAGAGAAAGGAGTCAGGCTCTCTCACACCAGTATTGCAGGAAAACATCAGTAGAAGTAAAATATTTATCAGTGCTTTTTCAATATATGTGTCCATTGGATGGGCATTTTTTATTTTAAATTTAACTACCAAGAAATACATTAACAAGTAATGAATTAGCCAACCTTCTAGAATATGCAAATGGTATTTCTATAGTGAATCTAAAGGATTCATTTCTGTGGGTAAAATTTGATCCACTCATGATCTGGAGGTTTTCAGTGAAGCAACAAGTCACAGTAAAGGAAAACCAGGATGTTTATTGATTGGGTCAATAGTTTAGCAAATTATTGAGTGCCCTATCATATGCTAAGTTCTAAATCACTTAGTAGAGAATGACAAATTAAAATTCCATTCTTAAAGTGCTCATGTAATTTTTAAATGCCTAAACATTAAAGTTTTGTGATTCCAGAGAGTGACCGTTCAATTATTTGGTCCATTCAAATTGCAAGAGAGATTATTGGTGGTTTAACTCAGTGATGAAGGTCAGGAGTGCTCTAAGCAGCTGTCAGTGATGTGGAGTGGGTAGTGGCACAGCAAGGACCTGTCACTAGGAATATGGGCTCCTGGTACAGCTCTTAGTGCCCAGAGTAGCATGGAACCTGACTTAAGAAAGGAAAAGAAGACAGACTCAGGATCCAGGAGGAAGTCAGGTATGAACAGAAAGTCACCTTCTTATGAGCAGGAAGTTTTGTTGAATGCAGTCATGGGAGCTTTGGCCTTCTAAGTCTTTTCTTCACTCAAAACTTTATTTGTTCTGGGTTCTATTTGTAGATCCCTTTTAGTTACATATGATTATTTAAATTTGATAACACCTGATAGGATATTTTATTGTTATTAAGCATAGGAAGAAGCCTAGGTTAAAAATTATATTAAGAGTACCTGACATTTTGATCAAGAATGAAGGTTAGAGACATTAGCCTGTCCAAATTCTGTTGAAAATTAATTATTCTTTATATCTTCATGTTTATAATACTTTCTTTAGTGAATGGTTTTAGGAATTGACAGTAAATGATTTGCTCCATAGGGGTCAGATATTTGTAACAAGAATAGATTTGTTGTCCTAACACAGATTGTTTTACTATCCTTGCAGGTAATTTCTCTTTTAACCTTGAAGTAGGCTTATTTCTGGATCTTTTTATTAAAATATCTCATCCACAATAAATGCTCAACAATTAATAGTCTTTTTTCCCTCCACTATTTAATTAGAATTGATGCCAACACAGGATTAGAGTGATTAAAGTCAATGAAAATTGTGAATATCATTCAAAAATGTTCTCTGCTAATTTTGAGTAACTTTTCCATTTCCATGAGAGAATGTGACAGGCTGTAATACCTGGCCTGCCTTATGATGTGATTTCAGGGAATTGATTTCTCTTCTCAAAGTGATAACCTTCTTCCCAAACATAATTGCAAGCTAATTGTCAAAAGTATTCTTTCACAGAGAAAAAATTTACTTTGCCTACTTTCCCATAAAAATCCCAGAGATAATTACAACTATCAGAATCTTGCCTGTGAGAGATTTAAATGGCAGGTGCTGAGGCAGAAATATAAAGGACATCATTAAGTGGGACAGAGAAAGCATCAAGGGGAGGCTGGACTGGCAAGATTGAGCTTAGCCTCGTTAGGCCCAGAGTCAGACAAACTTGAAGAAATAACACCCACTTCCATATACTATCCTATCTAATAAAGAGGGAATATGCTAAATGACTCTCATGCCCTCACTAGATGGTGGCACCCACAGCCAAAAAAGGGTAATATGCTAATTGACTGCCATGCCCTCACAAAGATGGTGGCACTCATAGCCACAAGATGGCAGTGCCTAGTCCTCTCAGCCCTGCCTCATCCAGCTGAAGTCCCCAGGTTCCCTCAGCCCTGCTGGGGGATGGCAGGCACCATGTGCCTCATCCAGCCAGAGTCCCCCAATCCCCTCAGCCCCACCTCATCCAACCTCAGTCCCCAATCCCCTCAGCCCTTCCTCATCCAGATGGAGTTCCCCAGCCCCACAGGGGAAGGCAGTTGGGTACAATCATGCCAGCAAGAGAGGAGTTAGGCATCAATCAGGCTAGCAGGGGAGTGGTTAGGGGGCTATCAGGCTGGCAGGCATAGTGGATAGGGACAATCAGGCAAGCAGGTGAGTGGTTAGGAGCTAGCAGTCTCAGATTGTGAGAGGGATATCTGACTGCCAGTTTAGGCTCAATCTCTGTGGGCTTCCAGATTGGAGAGGATGCAGGCTGGGCTGAGGGACATCTCCTGCCCCGGTGCACATATTTCATGCTCCGGGCTTCTAGTGGATTTATAAAAAGACAAGGGAAAATGTAAAACTCTATAAGTTAAATGTTTTTTTTAAAAAAAAACAAAACTGTTTCTATTTATTTCAGAGACAGGAAGGGAGAAGGAGAAGGAGTTAGAAACATTGATCTGCTGCCTCCTGGATGCCCTCTAATGGGGTTGGAACCCACAACCTGGGCATGTGCTCTGACCAGGAATTGGATAGTTGGGCATGTGCTCTGACCAGGAATTGGATAGTTCCTGGGACAATCCTCAACTAAGCCACACTAGCTGGACAAGTTAAATATATTCTTACACACAAAAAAAATATTTCTAGGCTCCCTTACCATCATAGTTTTTTCTACTATGTGTTTTTTTTTGTTTGTTTGTTTGTGTTTTTTTTTTTTTTGGCTTTTTAGCTTAGTGCTCATAAATCATTTATTTCAGATATTTTGGAATAATTATAGATGTATGGACCACTTGAGTTACCCATTGTTATCCTTTTGGAGGACCGACAGTAAATAAATAGCTTCATTATTACTTTTAGTCAGAGAAAGGTTATTAAATAGATGATGTATGATCTCTGAGAGTCTGGGATAAAAATGTGGAAAGGACTCTTCCTCCCTCTATCACTTGCCACTTGGTAGAAGGTTAATAGCAACCCCTATGGGTGATCCTGACCTTAGGGATCAAAAGAAGGAGTTGAAAGTCCTGCTTCTAGCTTCTACTTACCAGCTTCCCAAACTACTCCAGTTTCTGGCTTGTTTTCAGAGTCAAGAATCAGCTATCTTTAGAGACAGAGCCACTGTAGTCTAATAAATAATGTCCTTATCATCTGGCCTTAGAGAGTTGAAGGTGAAGATAGATGTATTATCAAGTCTTACAGAACCCTAAAGTTGAAGAAATTTCTTAAGACAGTTCTAAGTAATATTTTTTAAAATTTAGTTTAGAACATTGCCTTTGTAATAGGTATTTTGCTTTAAAATTACTTCTATTAATAGTGTTCACGGAAGAAGATGAATTATGTATGTCTGTTACAATTGAATTTACATGCAGATAGATATGATTTCCTGGCGTGTCCTCCTCTTGTAGAGCTCCAATTCTTGAAAATTATTTAATTTCATGCTGTGCCTAGCTGAAATCCAGATATTGCAAGTATATAGGACCAACAAATGGTATGATCCTTACCTTCAAGAAGCCTAGAGTTTAAATTAAGAGACTAAATTAAGAGATAAGCATAATAGAACATTTAAATAAATGCAAGTGATTTTACATAACATTATGCAAAAATGAGAGAAGGGAGAGATTAGTACAGACATAAATAATGAGAAAAATGTACTTGGTGAGATAAATCTTGGCTAGGGAACAAGGGTGAGTTCCATTTGAGGTAGGTCAATGTAAGGGGTCTGGGAACATTCAGATAAAGGTGCCAATGGGCATTTAGTTCTATGGGCTAAAGTTAACAAAATAGATGATGGTTGGAGGTGTAGACTCAAGAGTCATCATCTCATGGGAGATTATTTAAGTGAATGAGAAGAGAATATGAGATAATTTAAGAACAGCATATGGGAAAAATTGAGAATAAACGCATTCATATATACTTATGCATGTGTCACACCCAGGGTGACAAAGAAAGAGAAGTCAGAACTTTTTCTTATAATGACATTTTATATATATTTTTTCTAAATAGGAGATGTACAAGACAGATAAGTATAATACTTCAGAAGTAAAAAATAAATACATTTCAAAAAGGAAGGCACAGAGCAGAGTAACTGAATACCGGAAAGAGTCAAGTAGAAAGATGACTAAAAAAGTCTAGAGGGTTTGTCAATTAGGAGGTGGCAGTTGATTTTGGCCAGGAGAGTCTTGCTGGTGTTTCAAGACCATGATGATCACATGATGGCTGGGACAAGAATGAAGTGAGGGAATTTCTTACCATTGTTCTCCATGAATGAAGGAGAATGTCCTGCAGCCCACAGATGACCACAGTGAGAAGGGCAGAGGGTGACATGTGACATGCAGAGAGGAAAGGATTTTGCAAGAGAGCTCAAAATTTCACTGCAGAACCCTCTTTTAAAATAAATAGTGTGCAAAGGACTTTTATACATGCATATAAGTACAACCAATGGACACAAAACTCTGGGGAGGGAGGGGATGTGTGGGAGGGAAGGAGTGGGGCAAAAAACAAAAACAAACAAAAAAATCAATAAAATATATTAAAATAAATAAATAAATAAATAAAGGCTTTGAAAACTTAAAAAAATAAAAATAAAAGTATTTAGTGTAAAAAAATAAATAAAAAATAAATAAATAGTGTGTGGAAATCGAGAAAAAAAAACATAAATCTAAACGAAGTTGAGTGCCACCCACTGAACTTCCTTTCTGGCCCATGTTATTCTCTAGGGCTCAGAAGAACCATTTGACAGTCATTACTGATAGGACAACAAGGAAAGAGTCAAGGATTCCTGCCTTTCTCCTGCCTGGGAGATGGCAGGAATACTGTTAGAGACTAGCAGGGACCTTAGTAAGTTGACTTTTAGACACATTGCTTTTGAAATAATGACACTTAAGCAAAGTGCCATTGCGTGTGCTGTAGATAGTTGGAAATGGGCCTGGAATGCAGATATAAGCTATGGCTTAAAATGGCGACTTTTGAGTCAGCTATGTAAGTGAAAGCTAGAGCCTGGGGACTAGATATATCCTTTAAAGGAGAGAAAGGGCAGAGACAGAGAAGCACAACATTTGACATTAGGTAGTGGTGGGCACTGGTTAAGCACTGTCTAAAGCACTGCATCTGATGCTGGAGCTGGAAGCCTGCAGAACAGGATGTTGGACAGAGAAATGGATATATAGCAGGAAAGAGCAAGAACAAGCTCAAATTCATGAATGTGAGCTGGAACCTCTGACAGTAAACCACCTTCAGCTCAGTGAAATGAGCATTCTGCAAGGGAATCAGGTGTGTAAGATACAAAAGCACTGCTATTCCAAATGTATAAAGACAAAACCAAAAACAGGGAAGAGAATTCTAGGAAATGTTGTTCAGCCTCGTCATGTTAGCATGCTACAAAACCACCACAGTACACCCATAAAGCTGCTAACAATGATATAAGACAGAACATTGAAATGCCAAATGAAAGACTAAAGCATTAAGTGCTGAGTCATTTTGTGTCTCTAAAAAAATTAAATAAAGGATAGAGCTACTTAGATGTTTCTAATTCTCTCAGGAAGATGAACTTGTTTTATTAATGAATAGCATTTGGAATCTCTTTGCTTTAGGAACATGTAAACTTTTAAATGAAAAACCATTTTTTTCACTGAATCATGTGCCTTTAATGAAAATATTCTAGACTCATGTGTAGGATAATTAATACCCACCTCGGAATGAACTATATCCAAAATATTAAAAAATTAAAATACAACTGGGAACATACATTATTTTTTTTGCATACTGAGATTAATTTGAGGGGAAAGATGAAATTTATTTTCTCATTGATAAGCAAAAGGAAAAAGGAAAAAAATCTGCTGGTGATATGGCTTAGGGCTTTGTTACAGAGGTGTAATGGAAAATGGAACATCTGTGATCAGAAGCATTATTATTTACATAATTTACATAAAAGCTATAATAAAATGTCCAATTTCCCTTGGTGAAATTGTCTCTTTTACTTTAGATGTATAGATATTTAAAGTGTGACAAGGTTATGAAAGAACATTCTAAAGAAAATAGCTTTGCCACTTTGTGAATGGGTAAAGCTGGAAACTTATTAGGTGGCACTAATATTGGCTGTTTCAGGAAGCTGACACCAGGTTAAGAGTTAGTGGGACCAATCTCAAGGAAAAAATTTATAAAACTTAGAACAGGCATCAAGTCCCTGCCCAGCCCCAACACTTTCTCTACAATTTCTGCCTAGAAAGGTTATCAAAAACGCTTGGTCACAAAGGGCCTTATAAAGACCATTTCTGGTGCTCTATTCTTTTCTGTCAGCACACTTTCCAGAAGATAATCTCATCCAAATATACTCTATCGATCTATCTATACACATCCATAATATGGATATATATATATATATATATATATATATATATATATATATATTCAACCCTGATTTCTCCCCTGGAACTACAGACTCCCTATTCAGATGTCCAAAACACATATCTAATTTAGCATAATTAAAAAGAGAACACTTGACTTCCTTCCAAGAACTTTCAATACCTTCTCCCAGAATCTACTGTATTTTAAGCTGCACTATCATTTATACAGTTGCTCAAGGCAAAAGTCTAGAAGTTAATCTTGATTCCTTTCCTTCACTCCATTTCCACATCTAATCTATCAGCAAGTCCTGCCTCTGATAGATTAGACTCTGCCTTTACATATTTCAAATCAATCCTCATTTCTCCATCTCCTTTATCAGCACCCTAGTCCAAGTCTCTGATCTCTATCTTTTCTGGACTCCTTGCAGCAGCCTCCTCACTTGCCCCCTGTTGACTTATTTGCTTTTCTATATGCCCTCCCTCACACAACAGCCAGAACGAGCTTTTAAAAATATACTCCATATTTTATTCTTCTCCACTGAAAATCCTCTGAAAGTTTCCCTCTGTGGTCAGAAGAGAATCCAAACTTCTCATGCTACTCACAGTCCGTGACAGCTGACCTTTACCCACCTCTTTGTGTCAGCTCAAGCCAATCTGATCCTGCTTCAGGAATACTGACTGGCCTTTGCTCTGATTTTCAAACAACCAAATATTTTTCTACCGTAACTCATGTTTTTACACTACCTGGAATCTCTTTCTGATTATTTTCCACCAATCACCACATGTCTAACTCTTTTTTGTCAATCAACACTCAGCTTAAATATCTCCTAAGTATTATTTGTCACATCATCCTACTTTAATTCTCTACCAAGTATATATTTACCTGATATTTATTTATTTATTTACTTACTTACTTACTTACTTACTTACTTACATCTATCTTTCACCTATTCATCCATGATTTCAAAAAATGTCAGAGAGCCCAGGACTTTCTGGATTTGTTCACTGCTATATTTTCAGTGCCTCAAGGGGCCAATGCACAGCAGGAATACATTGCTTTCTAATATTAGGGACAATAAGGCATTCTAGTATTAGAAACAATGAAAGACAGATACTTTTAATATAAGATGGGAAATGCCATGTCAGAGGAAAGCAGGGCATGCTATGGGAGCACCAACTTAGCCTGTGAGAAGACTTCCTGGAAGAGGTGGTACTTGATTTGAATTGTTGATGAGTAGATACACAGGAAAGGTAAGGAAGTTTTTCTAGGAAGTGATACCACCATTAGTAAAGGCTGATTTATATATTTAGAAAAGAGTCTGGAGGAGAGAGAGAGAGAGAGAGAGAGAGAGAGAGAGAGAGAGAGAGAGAGAGAGAGAGAGAGAGAGAGAGAGAGATATCTTATCCTATAGATAGTGGAGTCACATTGAAGTGATTTTAGAATTATCGTTCTGGCAGCAGATTGGAAAAGCAAAAGAGAGACAAAAAATTAAGAAATTATTAAGGTACGCTAGGCAAAATTTAGGAATGATCCCGATTTATATCATGTCAAGTTATAGCTGCAAGAATTTTAGGGACAGGAATACTAATATTGAATGATAGTGACTTTGATATTTTCTTGTGATTTTCTTAGTTTCTTATTATTTTTCCTCTCTCTCAAGAGTCCTCATCTGAAAACTGATATTAACAAGAGTTACGTCATTGGATAATTAAGTAAAGTATGTAAAATATCTGGTACACTTCTTGGCACAGAATTAATAATCCATAAATATTTAACTTTATTCACTAACATAGTCATTGGCTTGGGAATATAATAGATTTATATAGAGAGTACAATATAAAATAAATTATGTTCAGTTGAAATTCAGGGGTCTGAAATTGCCCATATCATTATCTATGAAACCTTGGGCAATTCACTTTTTATCACCTATGAAATATAGAATAATAATTTTCCTACTTTCCCAGTGGGATTGTTATGAGGTACAAATGACATCAGGCATGAAATGCTATGTGAATGTAAGATGCCATTATTTTGGTCCTCAAAGGTACCTGTGGCCAAGACTCACATACTGTCTTGGAATGAGAGTCAACATAGTTTTGCATTTTTTAAAGTTCTTTTTTCTACCATTTCCAGGTTCCAAAGTTGATGGCATAACAAACGCAGCAGCATTAAACACAATGTATCACCTGTGACTTCTAAGTTAACTCCAAAACATTACAACATCCATGTTTCCTCTGTACTGCTAGTATCTATCCATTGCTATGTACCAAATTATCTCAAAACTAAATAGCTTAAAACAAACAAACAAAAAAATACTTGCTATTCCACGTTTTCTATGAATAAGGAATGATGCCATGGCTCTTCTGGGGTTGCAGTCATCCAGGAGCTTGATTGGGGCTCAAGCTCATGCTTTCAAGGTGGCCCACTTCCATGGTTATTGGCAGGAGGCCTCTGCTCCTCAGCACACAGCTCTCTCCTCATGGGGTGGTAGCTAACTTCTAGAGTGATTAACTCAAGAGAAAGAACAAGAAGGAAGACACAGTCAAGTTTCCAAAGTCACACACTGTTAGGTCTACTTTTTTTCTATTTGTTACAAAGGAGTCACATGCAAAAACACTAAGTAAGGTTTGGGATGGAACTAAGCTCCTCTTCCTGAAGGGAGGAGGATGAAAGAGTTTGTGGGCATATATTAAAGCCACTACCTTTACCTATATTCACAGTCAGGGTCTTCTTGGACATCAGCAGAACCTGTGGTTGTCTTTGCTGTTGATACACTTAGCCTGGGAAAATTCATCTTCCTTCCACAGGGACAAGTCAACCTGCTTGCTCAACTTCTCCAAATCAATTTTGTTTATGTTTATTTATATGTCCTAATACACTATCTTTTAAAGAATATAACATTTCTGACAAGACCAAACATGGTGCCTGGTGAAAGTAGGAGTCCCATAAATATTAGTTCAGTTTATTGAAAGATTCTGAATGCAAATAGTTCATTGGATCCTTTCCAGGGGACAGATATTTGGAAGGTGAAGAGGAAGAGGATGTGGGGATTTGAAGAGTAGGAGCATGAATGGGAGAAGAAAGCAACATGAAAAAGAACAGAAAGCTAAGCACTCTGTACAGCTTTATAACTGCACATGCCTACGGAAGGCTACACTGTGAGGCCTGAGAGTGGACTAAGCTCTACCATAGTAGCAGCAGCTTAATTGGTGGCAGGATGACTTACACACTGGAAACTATGTTGGGGACATTTCTCAGAGCCTGCAAAAGAAGAGCCATTCTCAAATATGGAGTAGGGAATGCAGCCCGAAAGAATGAGTGGGTTCAGCAAGAGCAAGAGAGGGTTATTATGGGAAACCTTTCCAACTAGATTTTAATTTTGGAGAAATACCAAGTTGTAAATTCATCTCAGACACTTAAAATGCATTAGATGCTACTACAACCCTGGCTGTCGATTCAGCCAGCATTTATTGAGCAGCGATTGTGTGTCAGCCGCTGTTCTCATGGCATGCACATTTATTATCTCATTCGGTCTTCACAAACACTGTATGGCAAGTTTTATTATTATTCTCCTTTTATAGGAGATCACTGCTCTGGCAGCTTATGTTCCTTGTTCAAAGTCACACCATTAGCAAAGAGAAATACTGGGATTGGAGCCCAAGATTTTAAACTTTATTATAACCAACTTTCATTTCTTAAAATGAGAAATTGCAAATGAAGATACATCATGGATTAAATAACATTTCTTAAAATATAGCATCACCCTAAATAAATGACTGGTAGAGGGTAAACTATAGTATCCATGAAAATTATCTTGCTCTTGGCAACAGTTTTACTGTAATGACATTTAAAATGTGGGTGACTGCCCAGCTGGCTGGTGTGGTTCAGTGGTTGATTATCAACCGGTGAACAAGGAGGTCACAGTTTGATTCCAGGTCAGGGCACATGCCTGGGTTGCAGGATCAATCCCCAGGAGGGGTTGTGTAGAAGGGAGCTAATATCTCTCATTGACATTTCCATCTCTCCCTCTCCCTTTCTCTCTCTGAAATCAATAAAAACATATTTTAAAATATGAGTGATGTTTTTCTTGTAGAGTCTCTTCTGCCAATTCATGTCTTTTCCACTCAGAGATAAGTTGTATATTCCCCACAACAAATTCACCTTTATTGAACCTCCAGGCTAGAATCAATGCATTTTCTACTGTATAACAACTAATGAGAGCATTACCACTAAAGCAGTCCAACATAGCAAAATTAAAAAAAAAGCAAATACTTAATTTACAATTATACTATTATTTGAAATGTCTGTGGGGAAATTTGGCCTATTTTTTCTTCTTTCTTTCTTTCTTTCTTTCTTTCTTTCTTTCTTTCTTTCTTTCTTTCTTTCTTTCTTCCTTCCTCCTTCCTTCCTTCCTTCCTTCCTTCCTTCCTTCCTTCCTTCCTTTCTTTCTTTCTTTCTTTCTTTCTTTCTTTCTTTCTTTCTTTCTTTCTTTCTTTCTTTCTTTCTTTCTTTCTTTCTTTCTTTCTTTCTTTCTTTTCCAGTGCTTACCTGTTAGAATTTGCTCATTATCCATTATTTCTTCAAGGAAAGAAAACATTTTTCTCTTTCTTCCTGGTATTTATGACCTTTGATTTCTATCACCTCTCTCCACACATGTGTGCCATTCATTTGTGCATTCATTTACTTAGTAAATATTACTCATTCATTCTTTCAACATATATTTATTGAGCATGTACTATGTGCTTTTTCTAGTAACTGATGGACTATTTTTGTTGTGGGCCAACACTTGTGCTCAGCTTTATGGGTGCAGAGATGCTGTGTGAGACACTATCACTATTATGAGCAAATGCAGTGTAATAGAAAGTGTGATTATATTTTATATAGGACACGGTGGACATCTCTAATATGAATAGTGCTATTATAAGTTATAATATATAATATACTACTATTATTAGTTATATTATCATGTTTTACCTAGGGGTCTTAAGGTACATGTGGAGGAGTGACATCCTATCTAATAAAGAGGAAATATGCAAATTGACTGTCATACTGTCACAAATATGGTGGTGCCTACAGCCACAAGATGGCAGTGCCTGTAGCCACAAGATGGCATCACCCAGTCTCCTCAGCTCCACCAGAGTCCCCCAGTCCTTTCAACCCTGCCTGGAGTCGGGGAGCAGCAGGTGCATGGTACACCGAGACCTTCCCTCAGCCTCCTAGCCACTCAGGGCTGGCCTGAGGCACAGGCAAGCCTCAGATTGTGGCTGCCCAGCTGCCCAGGGCTGCCTGAGGTTCAGGTAAGCAGGGTTGGCCAAGGATTGTGCCACCGCCAGTGGCAGCAGCAGAAGTATGATGGGAGCATCGCCTTCCCCTGATTGCCGGGTCGCCTCCCACTCCTGAGGGCTCCTAGATTGTGAGAGGGGGCAGGCCAGGCTGACGAGAGCCCCCCTCCTCTGTTCAGTGCATGAATTTTCATGCACCAGGCCTCTAGTATCAAAAAAAAAGTAGGCTTTCACCATATGGTCACTGTGTTAGTTTGGGACCTAGTCCTCTGAGAGACAGGTGCTAAGAGAGGATTCACTGTACAAAACATTATTAGGGTAAATTGTGGGAGAAAATGTAGAGGGATTCAAGAGAAACTGGTCAAGCTGTCAGACCACACGTCTGATCCAGAGTGAAGCAGGGCAGGAAGGGAAGTTTGGTGGAAGTCTCTTGACTACTGTGTAGGGCTATTGGGAGATGACACCATTGTCTGCCTCAGAATGCCATGCCTTCCAAGAAAGATGTGCCTTTGCATTTCGGCTCCTAAAGTCATGGTCTGGGAGGAGCTCTAAGGAGCAGGCTGAGCTCAGCAGGTGGCACCCTTGCTTGACTACACTCCCTGTAGGTGCAGGTCTGTGAGACACATTCATAGCAGTGAAGCCAGCACCCCAGGCTGAGAGGGCAGATTAAACAAAGGCTTTGCCTAAGGCAGTTGGTGCATTTTAGGGGAACTCCATGCTCCATATGGCTGAAGTGTAGATGCATTTCGGTTTGGATAATGAGAAAGTGAAAAGGGAAGGTATTGTGAAACAATAGCAGAGATGTCTACTAGCCAAATGGCACAGTATAATGTGTAAACTGAAGGGATTTAGGCAAAAAGAGGACATTGGGAAGTTTGAATAGAGAAGGGGATTCATCAGGGTCCCCCCCACCCCCAAATAAATGAGTGGCTTTATCAGAAATGTGATAAGAAACAGAGAGAGAAGTTGAACAACTTATTTTATGACCTATCACAGTGACACTGGAACTGCAGAAACTCAGAAGTGTGAGAAGTACAATAGAATTAACATCACTTGATCACCAATTGTGTGTGAGGTGTCTTTGATTCCCAGGTTTCTGGCTTGCACCTAGACAGTGGAGAAATTGCCTAAGCTAAAGACTGCCTGAAAAGACACTGGTTTGGGGGGAAAAATAAGTTTTTGCAAATGACAAATTGCATCAGCCTTATTGAGCTGCATGCAGTTCTCCTAAAATAATGCACCAACTGCCTTAGGCAATGCCTTTTTTTTTTCTCCCATCTTTCCTCTCAGCCTGGAGCAATGGACAGCCTCGCTGTGACAATAGTGGTCCTGAGGCAATCCAGGAAGCTGTGTCTTTCTTCCCCAGGAGACACTTCTATAACCCTTGGAGTCTGCCAACCACCTCAAGTCTTATATTTGTGAAGTTGTATCTCTTGTATGTATCTCTGTATCTCTTTTGACCTTTCAATATGTAGCAGAAATCAGCAAAGAAAAAAACAAACATAAAAAACAACAGCCAGAGATTAATGTAATACAAGATCATGAGATTGCAAAATGAATTCCTCACCAAATGGACACGTAACTCTATTAGTCACATCCTTCCCTGTCTTTATTTTTCTCTGTTCATTTGGGAGAACACATCCTTGTACTCTCCATGCAGATGTGTGGAGTGACTTTGCAGATGCTGTTCAAGAGCACTCTTATCTCTTGACAACTGATGATGGATGGATGGTGAAACATTATCTGACTTCCTTAACCCAGCAAGGTGGCATTCAGCCACAGTAATCCTCAGAGTCTCTAGTAGAACATCATGCTTTGATCCCATATTTTTTCCCCAGTATTTAAGTTTCATGACGTCGATTCAGGAAACAAACATTTCTATCCAAAATCATACACAAAAATCAGTCTTGGGCAAATGGGAAGAGTCTTGGGGAGTATGAAAAGGACTTCAATATAGCATTTTTAAAGTACCTGTCCATTTATATCATTTCTCCTGCCCCTTCCTTTTCCTCCTCCTCACCTCCCCGCCCCTCCCTTGCTCCTCTTCTTCATCTTTGTCTTCATCTTTTAATTCACTGAATCCTGCACAATCAGGTTGCTCCTTGATGCAAACATACTAATGGTTTTCCATCTTGTTCACCATAAAAATCTAAGCCTGCACAATAACTACAGGGCCCTACCCACACTAAACCTTCCCACTCCAGTTACCGCTTGGCCCTCCTCCCACTTTTTTCCTTCTTTCTTCCCTCAGTTCCAGCCTCACTGATGCTACTCCTTGGAGCCCTCTAGGGGGTTCTTGCCTCTGAAAATTTGTACTTATTGTTTCCCTACCTGCTCTTTCCCAAACAACCATGTTGACTGGTGATTTTTTTTTTTTTTACTACATGCAAATGGTGTGTTTTCTGACAACTCTTAAAAGTTGGACCTCCTATTGTCACATCTGTCATATCCCCTGACCTGATTATTTTTCTTCATATTCCTTAATACCTTCCAACATACCAGGTAGTTTATTTATTCTTATTCATTGCTAGTGTTTCTTTATTAAAATATAAGGCATGGCTTTGATACTTTGGTTTTCTGCTGTGCCCTTGGTACAGGATAGTAGTGCTTTGCTCTTAAGGGGTAAATGTTAACATCCCCAGTCATAGATGAGGTGACTGGCTTGAGAAAGCTGCAACAATTTCCAAAGTCACATGATCTGCAAATGGCAAGGCTTAACTTCAAATGCTGATCTGTCTGGCCCAAGATCTACACATGTCTTTTTCACCACATTGTGCTTTCCTTTCTTTCCAAATGGCCAGCTTCAATACTGTCATGTAACCAGGAATGGCTGCCATACAGGGAATTTCTGCTTCCTAAACTCTGGATTTTGGTCAGGAAGTCCAACTGTGAGGGACCAGTGTGAGAGGCCAAGAGATCAGCAATAAAACTGTGGGGGTTTGTATAGCCACAGGAGTTAAGCGACAGGAGTGCCAGAAGATCACTGGAGACCATTTTTATGACACCCAGTTGGATCACACCCACAAACTGTGGGAAAACAGGTGACACACAGGGGCCAGATAGAGTTCCATTTAGATGGCCAAAGCAGCTGTCTAACCTGGGTTTTCTGTTTAGTAACGTAGGATGTTCTATTATTTACACATGGGAATTAATCAAAATACCACAAAGGATGCACTTTGAGAAATGTCACTCTTTGTCATGACCACATTTTCATATTTTTTCATGTTAGTTTGTGTGTGTGTGTGTGTGTGTGTGTGTGTGTGTGTGTGAAATGTTTTTAAAATGTGTCCTCTAGCCCTGACTGGTTTGGCTCAGTGGATAGAGCATTGTCCTGTGAACTGAAAGGTCCCAGGTTCAATTCCAGTCAAGGGCATGTACCTTGTGTGGGCACATCCCCAGTTTGGGGGGTGCTGGAGGCAGCTGATCGATGTTTCTCTCCCATTGATGTTTCTAATTCTCTATCCCTCTTCCTTCCTCTCTGTAAAAAATCATTAAAAACTTTTTTTTTAAATGTTCTCTACTCAGACAAGGCCCCAGTGGCAAGATGTGACTGAGTTTGTTCTGAGGACCTGGCAGAAGCAGTAGTAGTGAGCCATATTTCAGTGTGGCTCTATGCTCTGCACACAGCCTACATTTCGGTAGCAATCAGCTGGGAGCAGAGGACTTCCTAGCACTTGCAGCTCCTGGGAGCCTTGGAGAGCCCCTGCTTCCTTCTTCCTTCTCTCTCTGTCAATCATCATGGAGTAAAGGTCACGGGCTGGAAGCAGATAATCATGCTGCCTCAGGAATCCATGCTTCCCTCTGAGGACCATTGGAATGCAATTCGGTTCTGCATTCTTTCTTCTCCAGTATTAAAAAGTCAACAACAAAAAAAGAATTTTCTTCCCCAGCAGGACTTGCCAGCACTAGATGAGAGCAGTCAGCATGAATTTTAATCAGAGTGTCTGCATTTCAGCCCTGGACTTTCCATAATCAATTTCTTTTTGTCTATTAATTAAAAGTGAATATGTATAGAGTTTGAAACTTGATGGTTCTTGACACCTGGGAGACCACTCTGTTACATTTGGAGCTGAGTAGGAGGGTATTTCTCCATAGAGCGTGACCTTGTGTAAGAGGTACATTAGAAGATGATTTTTTTCATGTTAAAATGATTCACTTTGTGATTCTTTAAATGAGTCAGCTAGTGCTGTAAATTAATTTACACAAAAGGAAGACAATTTTGTGTGTGTGTGTGTGTGTGTGTGTGTGTGTGTGTGTGTGTTTAAGGAACAAATCTATTTAGGAGGTGAGAGGCACACAGATTCTTCTTCCATTGACCTTCCTTTGTACTGTGCCTTAGGGTTTGCTCTTCTTTGCTTACTCTCCCCATTTACCTTTTGAGGTGTGTGAAGGAGGTCATGATGCAAGGGGCATGCTCAGCTGGATGAATCATTGACTTGGCCCTGTATCTTCCTGACATGGTGGTGATGGCATTTGAATAGGGACACAGATTTCCCCTCTCCCCCGCCCCTCCACCCCTAGGCTTTGGTAAGGGTGTCTTGGCATTTCAGGAGACTATTGGGATCAGAGTAAATAATTCTTTGGTTGTTTTTCTCCTGCTTGATACTCCATAATAGCACTTTATCTCCCATTTAGTAACTATTCATTTCCTAGGGCTGCCACAACAAAGTGCCACAACTGAGTGGCTTGAACAACCGTAGTTTGTTTTGGAGACTGGAAGACTGAGATTAAGGTGTGGGCAGAACCATGTTCCCAGATCCTTTTAGGGAAGCATCTGTCCCATGACTCTCTCCCAGCTTCTGATAGTTCTTGGCTTATGGCAAGCATAACCCCGGTCCTCTGAAGGCATTCTCCCTGTATACTTATGTTTGTGTCTAAATTTCCCTTTTTATAAGGACACTGGTCATATTGGGTTAGAGACCCACCCTACTGCAGTTTGACTTCATCTTAACATCTGCAGCAACTCTATTTCCAAAGAAGGTCACATTCTGAGGTCCTGGATGTTAGAATTTCACATATACATAAATTGTGGGATTGGGTAGACACAATTCAATGCACAATGCTATTCATTACTTATCTACTGTTGCTTAGCAAATTATACTTAGATTTAGTGGCTCAAAACACCTACATTTATTGCCTCACAGAATCCAGATAGGACTTAACTGTGCTCTCTAGCTCCAGGTTTCTCCCAGGGCTTCAGTCAAGGATACAGGAAGAGTGAATCTGCTTCCAATTTTATTCAGATCATTATTGGCAGATCTGGTTCCTTGTAAGTTGTTGGAATCAGGGTCTCTCTTCCTCAAAAACTATTGGCTAGAGCCGTGGTTGGCAAACTGTGGCTCACAAGCCACATGTGGCTTTTTGGCCCCTTGAGTGTGGCTCTTCCACAAAACACCACGGCCTGGGTGAGTCTATTTTGAAGAAGTGGTGTTAGAAGAAGTTTAAGTTTAAAAAATTTGGCTCTCAAAGGAAATTTCAATCGTTGTACTCTTGATATTTGGCTCTGTTGACTAATGAGTTTGTCGGTCACTAGAAGAAGCATTTAAGAGCTTGGGCAGCTCACAATTACCTGAGCAAGCAAGCCAGAGCCAAGAGACAGTGTGGGAACAAGATGAAAATCACAGCCTTTTATAACTTCATCCTGAAATAATACTATTCATATTGCATTTGTAGGAAATAATTCTCTAGATCAGGCCCACACACTTAAGAGGTGAGCATCACACCATGGCATGGCAACCAGGATGCTTCTTAGCCATCTCAGAAGCAGCTCATCTTGGTCTGCCCTCAGAGTCATCTTTCCTTTTTCATGAAAGTTGGCACATTTTTACACCCAAATACTTCACTTGGCCTGCTTCCTGCCAGTAGAATTTCTGGATCTACCAGCCTCTTTTCATTTTGTGATGTTTCTATTCCTTTCAGATATCATTTTATCATTTTAGACTGAAAGGAGTAGATAATTTTCTCAAAAACTCCAGGATTTCTGTGAATCTTATTGGTGTTCACTGCACCAGGAAAAAAAAGTCACACCCACACATCTCTTACTCTGGCTTTGGGTCCTGTTATGAAGGCTAAAGGACAAGGCCCTTACACTTCTTAGAAGCCCTATTGTTCCATCCAGAGACACCCTTAATCTCTTTAAAGGCTCCTGTGTGGGACCTAGGAACAGTCTGATCCTTTTGCCTTTATAATGTCAGAGTGATGCAGTCTTGGTTAGCTTTATCTCTAGATCACATTTTCCTGGTAATAGTTAGAAGCCGTGCTTTAATTTTAGCACCTTCTGTTGTTCCAGAGAGACTGAGAATTTTCAAAAATCAAGCCTTGCTTCCTTTCTGTTTAACAGTTCTTCCTACAATTTATTACTCCTGCAGTTTATTCTAAATGTTACTGATTGGGACCTCGGTTCTCCTCAGTGACACAGAAAAGATTTTAAGGCCAACAAAAATGAAAGTAAAGCCAAGTGAGATTTATTGCAAATACACTCCCAGTGAGGAGCAGGGCAGTCCAGAGAAACAATGGCCCTGAGCTTCCTGGGTTATATGGTTTAAATGAGGAATTTTCTAGATAGAGATTTTCATTTGCATCCAGGGATGACTGACAGAAATGTGTTATATTATATAACCATATTTCTTCTGAGCATACTCTTGCCCATAGTACATACAGAAAACCTCATGGGGAGGAGGGTCAAAATTGTAATGCAAATTTTATTAGAATTAGCCCAGAGCCCTAGTAAGGTCACATTGAGTTCATGTCATTTTCCTATGTGCTCCCACCAAGAACCAGATGGTTCTGAACTTGCCCATTGGTGGTCTGCTGGCTGCTGGGCTGCCCATAGAGAAGGGGTCTGAAGGCAGTGTTGGTCTGACACCTGTCAGGACCTCAGGGCAGGCCCCACCCCAGCCACTCATGCTAACTTCCTAGCTAACATAATAGCAAGAAAAAAACAAAATGACACCTTAACCACAGCTTAGAAATCTCCTCAGCTAAATCACCAAGTTGATTAATGCTAGTAAAGACCAAGTTGTGACATGGAAATATATTTCAACAGCCCCTCCCATACATAAATGCAAATCCTCCTGGTGGACTCTTCTGTTCCTTTCTTTCCCTCCACCACTCCATTCATCGCCTTTCATAGTTCCTGACTACTTAGGCCAAAGTTTTCATCAGCCCCAGCCTTAACCACATCTTATTTCCAAGAGCTTAAGTATATTAGAGTCAAATCCATGGACAATTTGAAAGTCCATGGTGACAGAGACTTTTCACATAAACAAACCAATGATAATGTTGTAGTATATTATTCCCACTACATTATCTCAATTAAAATACATAAAATAGCCTTTAAAGGTTAACAAAGTCATATCAATATATAAAGTTATCATTGTAATGATCTATATTTCAATAGCTTTGCCACTCCTTTTACCATGTACAAAGGGGTTCACAACCCATTTATTCCTCACAAAAATCCTATCCAGCAGATATCTTATGCTCAAATTAGAGACTAGGGAACTGGGGCTCAGATAGATAATAATTTTTATTAATTATATGACTCAGGTTGTGTCAACTGACCACAGGATCCCAGATTCCATGCCAATGTAGTATACTTCACACTGTATCATAAATGTCCTACTGGGAAACTGTGGAAGGTAGAGTTCTTTAAACTGAGACATCACAGTCAATTTTTACTAAGATGATTCCTAGATGTGACTGAATTGTCTCCACATCATTGAGTTTGCCTACCACAGACACTGCGGACATTATTGCTCTTTGTAGTATGTGTCTTGTTTTGTTTTGGTCCAGAGTTGGATGCTCTGAAGGATGTTGCACCAAATCATCATCTCTCAGAAATTTTCCCTTGAGGACATGCTGACTTTCTTAATCCTTTCATTGACCAATCAGCACATTTATAACAGAGTTTGACTCTTTGAAAATAGGTGTTAAAAGCTTTAAGGAGTGGATCTGGACATCTGCTGGAAGTTTGGCTGTGTTTATAGTTCTAGTTAGAACATGAGCTCTGAGCCTGAAGGGTAAAAGGGGAAAAAAGAAAGTTAGTATAGAATCCTCTCTGTGTGTGGATTTGTCATTTTGGAGTTTATAATAATTGAGATTGGGCTGACATAAAACTGCTGAACTTGGAATTGAAAGACTTAAAGGATTGTGTCTATCTCTGCTTCAGTGACCTTGGCCCAGCTACAGGGTTTCAGCATGTCAGAGGTGAAGGGGCCCAGGGAATGACGTGGTCTACCTCTTCGTTAAATAGATGAGGACACTGAGGCTTGGGAAAATGAAATGACACTTATAGTGTAGCCAGTTTGTGGTAAATCCAGGCCTACATGTTAAATTTTTTTGTTTTTTGTTTTTTTTGTTAATCTTCATTTGAGGATATTTTCCATTGCTTTCTAGATAAAATGGAAGGGAAAGGGAGAGACAGAGAGAAACATCAATGTGAGAGAGACACATCAATTAGTTGCCTCCTGCATGCACCCCTACCAGGGCCGGGGAAACTGCAACCAAGGTACATGCCCTTGACCTGAATTGAACCTGGGTTCCTTCAGTCTGATAGCCGACATTCTATAGATACTAATTTAATGCTGATTCTGAGTTTATTCAATCCATCACATAATGTTTTGGGGTTTTGATAATAATTGTCAAATAATTTATTATAAAAATTGTATTATCATGTCAGTTGTATTTTTACCACTAGCAAGCCAGCTGGGTACTAGACATAATTGACTTTGCCTGAAGCAGAGGGCAGGTAATGAGTAAATAATTCTAATACAAGTAATAATAAAATGCAGCATTTATTTGTTGTTCCATATATATATGGTATGTGATAATTTCATGTATCAACTCATTTAATTTTATAACAGCCATTTGAAATCTATGTTATTGTTACATCATTCCCGTCTTATAGAGGAGGAAACTGAGATAATAGCCACAGAGCTTTGGGGTTTGGGGCTCAGCATCTGATGGTAAAACTCACTCTCTGATACTCACTACTGAACTGCTTCTGCCATATGCTACACTGCAGAGAAGTTCCTGGTCTATCATCTTGAGCCTTCCCAGTGCCTGTGCCACATGGAACTAGTGGTGGGCTCTGTCCACTGCCACAGAAGCAGAAGCAGATAGGTTTGCTACTGTAATAATGCAATGCAATTTGGCACTAACTTCCTGGAGTTAATAGACTTTAACAGATAAGGGCACAGTTCTTTCTAAGATCATCCTCCTTTAGACACCAGTTACAATCTTTTGGGATTCCAGGCTATCTGACCAAGTGGCTATAAATTCCAGGTTTCTCATTCAAGTTCAACAATGTATTAGAAGGAATTGTGACATTCAGGATAGTGCTAGACTTATGATTATAGCTTTATTACAATAGGTAGAAATCAGGATTAGATAAAATGCATGGGGTGGGGCCTGGGAGGACCCTAAGTACAGAGTTTCCATGCCCTCTTCTTGTAGAGTCAAGAAGCACCACTCACTCTCCAGGTACATTGATATGTTCACCGAGCAGAAAGCTCAATCATGCTTCACTGTCCAGCATTTTGATTGGGATTTTGGTACTTAGGCCTGATCAATTGAATCATTGGCTTTCTCCATCCTTTCCCCCCTCTCCAGAGGTAAGCTATTACTATTAGGCTAGAGTCTAATCCCTCTAATTCCATGGCGGGTCTTTACAGCATTGCTAGTCCCATCTTAATCACTTGAAAGAAATTTTTCTTTAATAGCTGTGTATAATAAAGACTTCATCTGGTTTTTGTCTCATGTCTTTGGGTGAAGGTCCTGAACTGATTGGAGTATCTTTGCTATTCATGGTGGGCCCAGGTAGTTTATGTTAATGAAGTGATTCATGGTTAGTCCTTAGATAATTTCCTTTCAAGTGATTAAGAGCAAAGATAATATCGTAAGAACCTCTAAATTTTTTGTGTTATGTAGCAGGATAGTAAGAAGCTAGGAAAAATTATTGGCAAGAGAAATGGAGAAACTGAGACAAGAAAATTAAAGCCAAGCAGCTTGGGTAACTTATAACCAGCTTGTGAATCATAAGAGCTTATTGTCCCCAACCAAGGATATTCTAGAGCAAATGGTTTATACAGACAATGAATAGCTTAAATCTCCCTGGCCTGGGAAAATAGAGAACAACGACCCAATTAATGTCATTTGTGCAGCTAAACCCAAGGACAAATGAAGTCTAGGGACAAATAACAAAAACCCCAAAAGCATTTGGATGGTTTCACTTGAAGGAAGAATGTTAGATAGGCATATAGCTGTTAGGGAAGGAGAAGGGGAAAGGGAGAAAAAGGCGAGTTTTTCTTACCCACTGAACAAAGAAGTCAGCAGTCTAGGGACTTGCCAAGATTAGTCACCAGATATTTTCATAAATTCTGAGAAAAGCCACAACATTGTAAAAGGGGGACATTGAAATCTATGGAGGGGAAAACTATAAAACCCTTGAACATCTACCAAGTGGGGCACTAAGATTAGCTTAGTTGCCTGCTTGTGCTTTATGCCAAGTATATTCTTAATAATTAACTTGCTTTGCCTCAACACTGCTTCTGTAATTTGTCGGAATTCTTTCTCACAGGATAGGCAAAAGGTGAGGAGAGGAAAGCCCCCACTGATTGTGATGGCTTTCCTGTAGTTTACTTGCCACATTCATGTACATTATCTCATTTAGCCTCATGACACTCTCCTTTGTAGAAGATAATTATTGATGTATTTGTTTTACACAGGGATAAACTGAGACTAAGTGAAATTATAAATATTGTACATGGATATAGAGCTAGTAACAATTGGTGTTGGAGTTTAAAGCCAAGTTTTCTAACTTTACATCATCAGCCCTTTATCTTTTTACTAGAGGCCCGGTGCACAAATTTGTGCATGGGTGGGTCTGGCCTGCCCAACCCGATGGGGGCCTATGGGGCTGAGCCAGTGGGGAGGAGAGGCTGTGGGTGGCTGGATGGCTCTGCCCCCAATCCAGGCCCAGATCAGGCTGGTTGGCTGCCACAGTGTGTCATAGCCATTGGTTGTTCTGGTCATCCCACCATTCTGGTTGCTGGCCTTTTATATATATAAGAAGAGTAGAAGATAATAATAGAGGTCAAGATCCTTTGAAAACTTATTTGTTTTTGTTCTCTGAAAATGCAGGATGAGAATGGACTTGCCCAGGATAGAACAGGAAATGAGGACTGTGAGTATCTGGGAGTTAGGCTTCTTCCCAATATGGCAATAGAATTCCTCTCTACTTTTCTTTCTGTGTTTATTTGGGGAAGGTTATGCATTGATTCTGTGTCAGGCCTCATGCAAGAACTGAATACACAGACTAAGACACAGGCCCAGGCTTTTTTAAAGGGGAGATGGTCAGTAAACAAAAGATGTTAATATGATGTGGCTGGAGAAATAATAGAGGAAAGCACTGGGGATGGGCTCCTAATTAGGACAGGGTAGAAAGAAGAGGAAATCAGCAAAGCTTTCCTGCAGGAGATAAAATGATAGTGGATGCTCTGAAACAAGCAGACCTCCAGTTCTATAAGTGCATTGAACAGGGGGACTGCAATCTCTTGCATCTGTCTAGGAGACTGATATTCTTTGATTTGTTTGCATTTTCCTCAGCTGTGACTAGAACCCCAAGGTGGGAGAAATGGAGTCCTCCAGACAAAGGGGCCCAGGTGTGAGGGTATAGGTATTGGCAATGCTGAGGGGATATAATGTATCAGGGCCTTTATCAAGTTTCTTATATGTAAAGTGACGATTTTGGACTTCCCTGTGATCCCTGGGGTTCCTTCTGCCTCTAACATTTCATTATTTTGCAGTTTTATGAAAAATGCTTTACAAAGCAAATGAATAGTGTAAAAAAGATTATAAAGAGAATGTTTGCCTTCTTAAGGAAATAAATTATTTTCAAGCATATCAGGAACACTAATTTGCATATAAACAATGCAAATCTTATATGGAGGAGAGAAGGCTTTTTTCTTACTCAACATTTATGAAGTGATAGAGTTGCATTCATTTGAAATATTCTATGCTTTTGAATATTTGGTTTCTTGAATGTTCACAATATTTGATTGTTCTTTGAATTAGCCTGAATTTTCTTATATTATTTCTTCATTCAATGGTTATGGCACACAGGATTTGTTTTCCTCAGAAGGAATTGAGTAAATTCATCTTATATTATGCATATGTTAGAGATGTTGGCTGAACTCCATCCCACTTCCAGTTACCTTGGATTGGCATAGGACTCCCAGCAAAGTTTTTAATAGTCTGTTGGAATTCAAAGCCCCGCCTATGTTTGTAACTACCAATGTCTTATGGTCTTCCTGCATCTTTCTCTCCTATAACTTTGAATGTTTCCCTCCCTCTTATCAGTCAGACTACATAGACTTCCACTAATTATTAACATTTTGCAAGTATCTTATTTATTTAGACTATTATCAAAGATTTGGACATCATTGAGCAATAACATCATGCACACAATAAAGCCTTTTTTCTGGTTCTACTCTCTCCATGCCTCACCCCCTGCTCCCACATCCTCTTTCTCTTCTCCCCTTTCTCTTCTCCCTACCCCCAATTCTCCTGCCCACTCATCCTTATCAGACTGTTCAGCAACATATTTGTGGAAAATGTCTGGGGACATAACCCCTCTTTTATCTAACAAGTCTGGCCATATCGTTGCCTATAAGCCATTGTCCACAATTTCATTTTTCATGTCACTGTAAACTTGCTCCCTGGCTATCAGTCATCCCTGTCTTAGGCACAACAGTTTACTGGGTATCACTTCCTGTAGCTCGGGTATATCCTTGAAGTTTTGTTCTCTACTTCTAAGTGGCTGTTCAAAAAAAAAAAAATTAAAATATATTTTAAATGTTGGGCCAGAGTTCAGGAAAGGATATCATAAGGAAGTATAATTTCACTAAGCTGGATGTGTAAAGCTGGGCAAGTAAAGCATTGGGGGATGAGTTTTAGACACAAGGAAGAGCCTCTCAAACCATAAAAGCATGTGGGAGCAGGGCAAAACCTCAAGTAATTCTGTGATGGAGCTTAGAGTGCTTAAGGGGGTGGGGGGATGTGACAAGTCCTGGCCATATCATTGCCTATAAGCCATGGTCCACAATATAATTTCTCATGTCACTGTAAACTTGTTCCCTGGCTATCAGAAATGAGACTTGATAATGGCTGAGGATGTTCTGCTTTGCTTTTTAATTGGTGTATCACAGTATAAATTTAATTGGTGTATCACAGTATAAATTTAGCATGGGACAAATGAATCAGTAGATTTTTCTCTAGTCACCACCTTCAGACATGCTTGGTCAGATGCTTTATCCACCCCCCCTCCCATACCTTGGTAATATTTCAAAAAGACTGAATACATTTCAGGTCATTTTTATTTTATATTTAATTCTAATGTATACACCCAGTGTTTCAGTAGTTAATGTAACTATTGGGTTTACTCAGATTTTTTAAATTTATTTTCAAGTACAGTTGACATTTAGTAGTATTTTATATTCATTTCATGAGTATAGCATAGTGGTCAGACATTTATATAATTTATGAAATGATCCCCCAGTTTAGTACCCACATCGCACCATACATAGTTATTACTATATTATTGATTATATTCCCTATGCTGTACTTTACATTCCCCAAACTATTTTTAATACAAATTTGTACTTCTTAATCTCTTCACTTTAAAAAAATGTCTGGTAATTTTTAATGGTGAGAAAAGCTTAGTTGTAGTACCGTGTTTCCCTGAAAAATAAGACATCCTCTGAAAATAAGACCTACTTATAGGTTTCCTTCTGAGTGAAATATAAGGCATCCCCCGAAAATAAGCCCCCCCTCAGGCTAAACATGAGAGATTTGGTCCACTGATTCTGAAAGAAATGGAGTCACAAGAGATTCACCAGGAAATTCAGGAATTGGATTGTTATGATGATGTTCCAGAAGAAGATGACATGATTGTCATTGAATAAATGAGTAAATTCTTGATACTGTAGGATTCACAGTTTATCTGGTTTGTGTTGACAACTACCGTACTATCATACCGTATACAGGTAATAAATTTCCTTTATTTTCATTTAACAATAAATGTGTACCGTATTCTTCTTCATGGAAAAATAAGACATCCCCTGAAAATAAGAGCTAGCGCATCTTTGGGAGCAAAAATTAATATAAGACACTGTCTTATTTTCAGGGAAACAGGGTATTTAACACTCCTTTTTAGGTATTAAGAAGTTCTTACCAATCTACACAAGACTACTATCTGATACACAGTTTATAGCATCTCCTCTCCCTGAACCTTCTAAGTCAGAATGGGGGAAGACTAGTAAAGAGAGAAGCCTTTTCATTTAACTGGTCCTGCAATTGTGATTCTCATTTGGGTTGGAGTCCTGAAATGCAATACATGTCTTGCAAGGCCTTCACATCCCTCTGTATGGCAGGAGCCCTTTGGGCTAGAACTCACAAAGTTAGACATGAAAACTTTTTACAGTTCTCTGACATGGAAACTTCTTTTCGAAGGTGGAGGTAGAGGTACCCATCCAAATTGTTCTAGGGTTTTCTCACTGCACTCCAAGACCCCGAGAAAAGTCCCTCATAATTTTGTTACTTTTTTTAAAAAGTGAAACAGAGGGTATGTTTTCCAGATATGTGTTGAAAATAAGGGGGAGTTAGAGGCTGGGTAGAACTGGACAAAGGTGGGGAAAATGGGGACATCTGTAATAGTGTCAACAATAAAAATGAATCTAAAAAAAGAAAAAGAAAATAAAGTGAGCTCTATGAGTGTACATGGTATGTGTACAATTAAATGGAAATTATCTCTTCAACTCAAATCAAATTTAAAGCACTCTGAAAACAAAGACTATTTTCACCAAAGATGAAAACTATATAATAAATTTTTTTCCTATGCCTTTCTTCAATTTTCTATTTAAAGAAATTTCTAAAAATACATGAATTACGCAGCTTATCTTTCAGATGAAAAAGAAGTTTCTTCTTGGTTTGGGTGGCTCCATATTAATAGTAATAAAATTTTATGTTCTTTTGTGTCAAATAAGATACAAATTATAACATGAAGGAGGCTTTCCAGCAATATCAGAAATGGATGAATAATTATGAAAGCTACTTGGAATTGAAAGCATTTTAATTTGTTATTACTTCAATGTGTTCAGAAAGGACCTGGATAATTTTATTGATCATAAAAAAGGGTGTGATGTTCTTTCTCATTATGAAATTAAGTTCTTAATAGAACACTTGTACTGGAAGTTAAATAAACAACTCTCTTCTGGTTTCCTCTAAAGATGTCATTATGACTGAAGACTTCTCAGCCACGGATGTTGGTCTTCTTATTATTACATGGGGGTACTGCACTTCAAACTCATTTTAATCTGAAAAAAATATTTATCTTTTCAGGTTATAAAAATGAGATCATACTTGTTTGTCTAGTGAAAACTTCCCAACTTTATGTCACATGAATTCATGTGGCAACGACTATAGAATTTTCATAGGTCATGGTAGCAGGAACTGATTATGAGATTCTAAAATAGGAAGTTTTGTTGTATAATTATGTAAAAGTAGCTGTGATTACTAGGGTCATTCTGAGGCAAACTTTCAAAGCTAATTAAAAAATAATGTCTCTGTTTTCTTTTGGTCTACATTATACCAATAATATCCAAATTCTTATTTGCCTCTTAAGAATATTTTATTAAGACCTACTCTATTCAGCATGTGTGTTTTTTTATGTTTTGGAAAATAACATTTTAAGACATGCCATGTGCTTCCATGTTAGTGATAGAATTTTTCTTTGTCACTTATGAATTTTCATTTAGCAGCTTTACACTAAGATATTTAGATCTTAGTGATGAGGGAGGCATGTCTACACAGGGATTCTGATCTGCTCAAGAACATTTGCACCCTCCCTCCCCAGAATATTGCTTTAGGGTTAATAGTCAACTATTACAACATACTGTTTGACAGTCTTGATGCAGCCAGAGGACACCTCCAATATAATGAGGGAATCCCTGCACATATGTCAACAAGCTCTTTGCCTTCTGATTCTGATCTTTCCCAGAGTTCAGCTCTTATCCCTTAATAGCCCTATGACCTTGTGCCATTAACATAGTCAGTTTAAATCTCACTGTTTTCACCTTTAAAATGGGGAGAAATAATATCCATATAAAAGGCAGTGTGGGAATTAAATTAACATGTAAAATAAATGGGAAATTCTTGACATATAGTAGGCATGCAATCAATGGTAGTATCTGTTTACCATAAAGCAAAACAAAACTAACAAACCTTTAAAAATTAGTTATCAATTTGATTTATATAATACTTCTTGACAATAAAACCAGAAATATTTTTCTATTTACCTAACAGAGAAAATTCTTGATGAATAGAGAATGAAGTTTATAATAATTTGAAATCTAAATGCTACTAAGTTGCTCTCCCCTCCCAACAAGAGGTTTCTATAAATAGCAATACCTGAAATTTACAGATGGGTATATGCAATGTGTCATAAATAAACACTAAATTATTATTTTCATTTTAACTACTTTCAGAATGAAGTTAGTGTCTGGATTGACATTACAAAGATATATATATTTTTCTACACACATGGAGATGACATTAGTAATTGAGTTATTATGTACACAGATTATTTAGAACTTAAAGGATTTATATAAATTCAGCTTTATTTTTAATTTGATGGATAAAGTGACATGGGGGTAGGGGATAGAAAGGAAGGGAGGGAGAAAGAAAGTAAGGGAGAGAGGGAGAGAAGGAGAGAGAGAGAGAAGAGAGAGAAATATGTAATTAAGAAAGAAGGTAAGACTATGTTCTCTTCTGTTTTATAGCCTGAAGAATAAATAGTGAAAACATCAATCAAGATGAGAAAAAATATCAGGATTTCTCTGCCATGGAGAATTGCTTATCAACCACCAGAGGAGAAATCTTTCTTGAACAATGAACATTTCTTATGAGGATTCACAGATTAACATGTGACTATTCTCAGTTTTGGAAAGTAAATGAGCTTTATTTATTTATTTATTTTTAATTTTGTGGTAAGTTGTGATGTTTGGATGGATTTTTCAATTCTTTCTGGATAATATATTTAGCACATGTTCTAAATTATAATCCTATACCAAACAGTGAGCGCATCATTTAAACTTAAAGACAATGGAAAAATATAAATCTCCAGTTTATTCTAGATTTCTTTAACATATAAAATTATTCTATTAAATCCTGGATGATTGTTATGTAAAGCACCTCTATCAAGAAAGAAACACTATTTTTTCATCATGTGGAACATGACTGTGGCAACATGCCCTCAACAGGAAGGAATCACTGGTCCTTCTCATCTCACCTTACAAAGTGTGAACCAGCCTTGCATCTGAACAGCGAGAATGAAGAAGGTAAACAAAAGAAAAATCATCATCTCTGTTTTCTGATCACTAAAAAAAAAAAGTTTCTCAAGGTTAAGCCAAATCCTCTTTGCAAGCTGCCAAAATAATAGCTTAGGAAAAGAATTAGTTTGCCTGCATGATGATCCTCTTAGGCAAAAAATGTCTTCACAGCAGTTGACCTTGATGAAATGTTTTCCCAAAGGCATCCAAAAGAAGAATTATAAATCCCAGGACAGCAGAGAAGTAAATGAATATTTCTTATGAAGTTGGCCTGACTTATGGGCTTCGATGTGGGGTACTGTGATTTGGAAATAAGTGGGCAAATTCTGAAGAATGACAGCCTCGGATATAATGAGGTCCCCTATTCCTCTGTTTCTGAAGTGCTCTCACTGAGCCAAGATTCCATCACTTTGGGAAAAACACCAGTGGCCAGTATGACAGACTGGAACCCTGTTACTCTGCTGGGGAACAGAGTGTTTCTGAGTGCAAATCACAAGACTTGTTCTCCAGGTTCCATCTTCTCCATCAGACTGGATTTGGTGATCTGCAGGCTGATTGCAAAGTGGGGCTTTTAGCTTTATTCCTGAAACTTCTCAATGTCTGGCCGGGGCTGCCCTTTGTATGTTATGACCACAGGCGATTGATCTGCTGGTGTCAGGTTTTCTGTCACCTATTGTTTTTCCACAGAGAGCCAAGGCAGTTACAACTCAGTGAGCAATAAATGAAATGACTTAAAAACTGCACAGTGTCCTTAGTTGAGATTTGGCACCGTTTCCTGGAGGAGGACCCACTCAGGAGGGAACAAGGTAGCCAGTGTCCATGACTACAGAAAGAACAGCCACCCCAGCCACAGCTGCCCTGTTGGAAGGAAGGAGGGTTTGATGGGGGAACCTTCATTTTGCTGTTTTGGAAAGCACACAACCAAACTGCAAACCTCCTATGATGACTTCTGTTCAAATGTGTAAAATGAAGCTTTACTTGTCAACTCTGCTGTAACATAAGCAACTGTCCAAGTAAAAAAAAAAAAGAAAAAAAGTCTTTGTTTCTCTTTGTGTTTAGTGAGTGAGCTCATGCCCTCAGGTGTTTTTTGTTTTTGTTTTTGTTTTTAGTAACCCAATATACTGCAGACGAGTCTATGAACATAGATCTCGTTTGCTTTACAGAGAGTCTCTGCCAACCTTGATAAATCAGCTTCCAGATATAATAACCTGATTATTTCAGAATCCCTCATCTAAGTGCCATTGCTCCTTGGCAACCTGTCAAATGAAAGTGAATACCCTGCCAGAGACGAGACTTTGTTTGTTTTGAAATCTCCTTCCTTATTTTTGCCTGTACAGAGAAGAGAAGTTACCATTCCAGCAAACCATAGAGGTGACTTGCTCAGCTTTAAAGAGGAAGAGCCTGTGAATATTTTTATATTTTGGGCCCTCTTAAATGGAAACACCCTTGTGTGGGAAGCTAGCTGTTGTCGTCATTATTGTCCTTTTATCTTGTGGTGATTATATTTGTTTCATTAAGCAGTGTCTTGCATTTCACTTTCACTATGAACGAATGGGAGTGAGAGGTAAATGTTTTCAAAGAGCCAAATTAAAGCTGGCGCAGAGAGCGCCTTGCAGACCTGACTCTGTGGAGCTTCTCTGGCAGGGCCGACGAGTTTCAGCAGAGATTCCAGGAGAGACGAAGTCAGGTCCAAGGATTTCCTGTAAAAACCTCAATGCGGGAGAACTAGAGGTGAACCCAAATGTTCAATATTTAAAGTTCCAGAGTACATGTAAGAACGGCAACTACACTGACCCACTACTACGCATTCAAAATGAACCTAACACACAAACCTAACGGCATCCTTATAGTAATAGAGTAAAAATTTTTGTGTTTAAAGAAACCCTTGCTAAGTGGTTGAAATAGCCTATGTCTTCTTACAGAGATAATATACTCCTACAGTCCCGGTCATGCAATTCACTTAACTTTCTAACGAGTTCTCCTTCAAGCACAGAGGTGAGCTTCGGGTTAGCACTGATGCCAGTGGCCACACAGGCCATGGCTGTGAAACCCAAATTAATGAGTTTTCTTTATACGTAGTCTTCACAGCCAAGTGCACTAATAAATGTGATCATAAAGCAATCTGCTAAGTGGAGAGGACTGCAGTGATTCCTCCTGCAGATCAAAGTGGCAATAAAACCCTCATCTGCGATTGCTTGACTACAAAGACCAATAAGATTTGTTTTTCGTCTGCCTCTTACATGACATATAGACATAAATTGGAACTGCAAGAGTCTTAATACCTTTCTATTCAAGTAACTTTATTAGACTAATCAGACTAAGAGAAGAAAAATATGAAATAGATGAAAAAATGCAAATACGCCCATAGGGAAATTTGAGCCCTGGGGATTGAGGGAGGGCATACCTCCTGCAAAGCTGATCTTTTAAGTGAGGTATTTTTGGCAAGCCACTGTGAGCACAGCATATTAGAACATTTCTAAATTGTCGGGAAATAAAATAACCACCCTCTCTACATTCCATCCACACTAAATATCCATTGCTTGTTTAGCCAGCTTATACAAAAAAAAAAAAAAAAAAAAAAAAAAAAATTGATTGTTGTTCTTTTGTGAGAACAGATCACTTTTTCTGCTTCTTACCTAATTTATTCATACTAAAGTCATGCTAAACTACCTCATAGGTATGTGGTGTGGATGAGCTAAGTAATAAATGTCAAGTGCTATAAAAATGCTGTCTTTGTTTTCTAGTTGAAGATATGCATGTCAGATTAACTCCCTGAATATTTCATTGTAATATCCATGTTGATCAATTGGTTTTCAAGTTTAATATGCAAATATCTTAAGGTCAAATGAAATCCTGAGCATGGATTGAGAGGATCAAACCCAAGTGTAGTTTCTAAGGGAAAAAAAAGTACCTGGAGGCAATATGTTTCCTTAAGCAGATGTTAAAGGAGGTATCCTAAAAGGTGTGTCTGTTGGGAGTATATAGATTTGCATTGTAACAGTTAAAATGCCAAAAATTGGCTTTTGTGATTTATATTTGAAATCAATTAGAGTGGGTTTATAATATATATATATATATTCTAAATACCTTCAAGAGAAGTTTTACAGATGACTATCTACCTTGATTTTGCCTTGATTTGTGTCCTCCTATAATGATGTTGAACACTGTTGTGTGTGTGTGTGTGTTTAAGATATAGCCGAAGGAGAAAAGAATTAATGTCTAATAGTTCTTAGTAATGGCATATGAAGGCTCTATAACAACTAGCTAAAAAATAATTTTACTGCTGGCTCTACTTCTCTGTCATTTCCCCCCATATGATTAATTATTCCTTAGTCACTGTTCTGAACTGCATTTTTATTTGCTAATTTCAAATACCTCAACTTAATTAGCAATTTATTTTGACCTTTAAAATTCGCATTCCATAATCTTCAAATTATATGACTGAAGGGAAAAAGAGCTAATTTTACCTGCCCCTTCACCTTCAGCTATCATTACAGGTTACAGTCAAACTATTGTCGTGTCAAACTTTCACCTCAACTGTGGTTGTTTCCAGTCTAGGCTCAAGTTCCCTCATTCCATAGATGGTCAGTAGGATTAGCAAAGGCTGACTTAACTTCAGAAAGTTTGAGTAATGTACAATGTAGTACATTTGGCTGCTAAATTTATGCCAAAAAAAGTGAAATTGTTATACACAATATTGAATCCCCTCTTTTATTCTTGCTATTTTTGAGAACTCTCAGCACATTTTTACTTGAATTGTTACCCTTCAAATGATTAAAAGTTCTGAGTGTAAGACCACAAATGATGAGCAAGAAGTTTCCTTATGGTGGCAACTTGGTGACCATATGTTCTACTTTGAAAGCAATATCTTAGTGTATGTGCTCATATTTCTTGAAATTGTCTTCAGATGGTGGAGTATTAATCTATACATAACAGCATTAGTGCTAATGATTTTGGTACTAAGAATCCAAAGAGTTGCCATGTTGGATCAACCCCATGTCCCATTAGTTCACTACTCTGGCAGTATGTAGTCTCCAAGAAACTCAGAATGGGAGGATGCGATTAGCCTCCCCAAATATTAGTGCCAAGAAAATTATTAATGTTGCATATGTGTAAGACAGGTAATAGGGGTGTTTTTCTTTCTTGTCAAAAATATGATCTCTTTGGTTGAGCTTGATAATAATGGGATAAAGGGAGGTCACCTTGCAAGGAAGAGAATCCAGAACAGCTCTTTTTCTATCCAGAACTGTCTGAACATCAGGGAGATACCTGTAGAGAAGAGACAGCCCCTGCCCTCTACGTCCACACTGGGTTTAGAAGCATTAATAACTAGCTTAAAATTTCCCTTCTTTCTTCTTTTTAATTAATTCTTCTTGTCCCTTGTTAGACTTACTTTGTGGCTTTCAGGATGATTTGGCTATGAGGACCATATGTTTAGAACTTTAAAGTGGCTTGTCCTCTTTCTCCACCACTCTTTCTGCTTAACTGGAGCATGCTGCTATTAAAAAAGTGGCTAGTAGCAGAAACTACAGTCCATGTATGGTAATATTTTTCATGTTGGATACAGCTTTTCTAAAAAGCCAGCCTACTTTTGACTAGACATGCTTTTTAAAGGCTTTGTCTTCATTTTCTTCTTTTTAACATTTAATTTAAGGCCAATTACAAACTCATCTCCTACCTCTTTTATATGAGCTACCAATTCTCAGTGTCCTTTAGATGTAGAGAGTTTAATTGTAATGAAAGTTAATCAAGTACCCTTTGCAAGCTGCCCATGTGGGTATGTAATAAAGTGAGTCTTCCACCTGGGTGATTGCACCAGCTATTGACTTCTTAGATAGTGTTGAGGTATAAATAAATTAAATACTTGAGTTTTTTTCAGTCACTCACTGGTTCAGAAACTGCCCATATTTTCAGATTAATAATGGGCCTGTCTCTGGGTGGACTTGAACTCAGCCCTTATATATTTTTGTATAAGAACACATGTCATGGTTCCTAAAGGGCCTTATCTCTATAGATATTGAATGCAAGACAGACTACAGTTCCTACTTTTATTACCTGACTTATTGCTTGAATTTTCAGAGAATAAGTCATTTCCCTTTGCAAATATCTTTGTCAGCTAAAGTTTTTCTGAGAATAGAGGTAGGTATCCCTGAAAGGGGAAAAAAAAACAAAAAAAAAACAAAATCAATTTATTACTTTGTGCAAATTCTGGTAATCCAGTTGTTAACAAATACTGTAAATGAGGTTGTATATGTTATGTTTATCATGTATGCATAAATTAATTTAGTAATTATGGATGGAATACAAAATTCCAGACAAAGGATATGCTATAGGGTAAATGATACAAGATATTTTTTTAAAATGCTGGATCTGGAATATGGTTCTGTCATTTATTTGCTCTATGATCTTGGGCAAGTTATGTATGTTTATTGAGCTTTTGTTTTTCAATGTTTAACATGGGCTGATGATACCTTTCTTATAGAGTTGTAAAAATTAAAGAAATTAACTGTATGCATTTCTTATTCTCCTTTTCTATGATCCAACTAGCTAATATTCTTGCAATATAAAAAAGAATTAATTCAATGTGAGAACTGGAGGGATCTTTAAGACTTCCTTGCCCATCTCTTTTATTTTGATCATTCTCACTTTTAAAACTACATGAGAACATAGAATTTTACCTGGGAGAGAGTTGCTGCTAGTATAGCTTCCCAGCAAAACAGGGCCCAGAATGTTCCAGCTGCTGACATTGTGAATTCCCAAGCAGCCCCTCTATCAGGTCTCAGTCTCATTTCCTCTGCACCCCCCGACCTCCAATCCAGCTCTACTAGTTCCCGCTCCCTGAGACATTTTTCGCCCTGATAGCTCAATCAGCCTGTGGGGCTTTTGCTTAGGACAAGGACCCACACTTGGAGCTAGTGAGGAGAGCTTGAGATCTCTTTTGCTTTAACATGGCAGGATATGACCTGGGGCTCCTCAACATATTTCCTACATGGAGAACAGAATTCAGCATATGTTTTTATCTGGTATTTGTACATAGTATCTATGCATGTATGCGCATAAATATGGATCTATTGCAATATGACCTATTCATTCCTACACTTTGTTCTATTTTTTCATAAGATGCAGGATGAATAGCACAGCTGTGGGTTATTCCCCTTTGTTCCTTTGTTCCATGATAGTAGCCATTTAACTGTAAAAATGAAGCTGGATTTATGACTGCCAGTCTGCTTGAGTGGTAATAAATGTCAGACAGACATTGCTGACTCATAAACATTGTGAGCTGGAGCCAAACTCACTACATAAATCAGCATGTGAGCCCCCCACTCCAGCAAGTCAGCTGACTGCAAATAAATGTGAAGACCAAAGCACCCAGAACTCGAAATATATCTGCCCCTTGGCATCCTGAAGAGTTCTTTGTTTAGAATATCCCCTATATGTTTTCTCAGAAGTCTGCCCTATGATTCATGCTCTCCACTTCATGGATGCTAGAGGTGCAGGTAATGTGTTGGTGCACAGCCAGAAGCCTCATCTCTGGGGGTGGATGAGTGAGTTCCAGTGGGGTTGGAGCTGGCTTACTCCTGCCCTGCCCTGTTAGGGACATGATAGATTGAGGAGTTCCACCTGACCCACTTCCAGAGCCAATGAGAGTTCTGTCTAGTTTGGACTAGTTACTCAAACAATATTAGGCTTCAGTCTCTCTGTATAGCTCTCAATGTGTATCTAGTTACTGACTGCTCTGCCCAGAACCTGGCTCCTTGGTCCCCAATCCTGGAACTTGGTCCCTAGAAATCATGTTTATTGCACCTCAGTCTTGATATCACATACTATGGACTCCTCCCTTAAAGAGATGTGTGCTGCACTCCTGGTTGGCTTCCTGAGTCAGCCAGTCTTATTTCACAACCCTCTTCCTGTGCATCTTCTCATCTGTGGTGGATAGGACCTTGATGGTATTGACAGTTGGGGATAAAAGGAGACCTGTGCTTATATGGCCTGTACACATTAAAAAACAAAAACAAAAACAGTTTTGGTTCAGTTATCTGAAGAAGTTAAAGAAATAACCATGAAACTCTATGAATTAGAAAGCAAGTTGCAGTAGCAAGAAGGGAGCTGAAGTTTAGGAAGATGGAATTTTAGGTGTGCTCTGCCAGGAGAGATATTTGGGCTTTTATCAAGCAAGCTACCTCCTCCTGTCTGGGCCGAGGTTTTTGGGGTAAAACGAAGGGGTGGGTATGGACTGGATGGATCCAGTTCATGTATAAAATAAGAAGTCAGTGAGATATAAAAGAAAGGGACTATGCATTTTTACTCTTGGGTAATACCTTCTTCTGAAAGATTGTTAAGAGAATTAAAATGACTCAGAAAAATTAAGATGATCTGATCGCATGAAGGTAGCACTGATGTCACCTGCATCATAAATGGAGTTTGCAAGTACTTCGCCAGAATATTGCACGATCATAAACTCTGAAAGATGTCCAGAGGGTTTCTGGCATTGTACTTAATGCCCTTACCACTTGTCTCCACTTACCTCTCATAGGAGTTGGCTCTGACTCATTATTCTTAATTTTCTAGAACAGGCAATTGTCCAGAATGTCTCTGGTTTCAGCTTACAGTGAGAAAGCCACATAATTTTATAACCAAATATGACAAATAATTTCAACAAAACAATGGGAGAAAGAACATTGAATCCAAGATCAAATCAACGTGCAGCTCAAGAGCAGCAGGAAGAAAAGTCTCATTCCAGTCACAGCGACAGTCACCTATTCTGCTGCGTACGTGCCACCGGAAAGGCAGATCTGGAGCGCCATCCATCATTTCCAGCAGTCATCCCATTACTGCCTGCCGCAGCCCCAACAGAGTTCTGACACTGCTCCCCGGCTGGAGTCAGAAACAGCAATGCCAGCGAGCCCTTGAGAAGGAAGGGGTCAGCATTCTTTAGTATGGTTTTAGGAACACTAGGAAATGTATGAGACACAGAATAGGCAGGGATGGTCACTTGTCCTATCAGAAGCTGCAGTGAGAGGACCTGGAGCTTTTCCTACCCTTGGACTATTGGGCCTGACTCCAATCAACCCCCTTCAAATCAGACTGACTTGTGAGATGCTGTCTGCTCTGTGGAAGATGCCCACTCGTGCTGGGGGGTCAAAGGGTACCATGAGATAAGGAACACAGCATATAGGAGATAAGAATTGCTCTGGCAATAACACCAGCACCATGTCGTCGTCGCATGAATGCTCTCAGCGGGGGAAAAAAAATCTCTCTTGTGTAATAATGGTTGTTAGGATGGAGAATGTAAATAACAGGAAGAGTTTAAATCGAATATTTGACAACACTGAAATCTTCTGAGCGTGCATTGAATTTTCATTTATTAAAAAAGGAGCTTTATTTAAATGGAAGGCCTGCGAAGGCTTCAAACAAACAAATCCCTTGTATCACTTAGCAGGGGAAATATTTTCTCTGTTCTTCACAGGAGAAATAATAGTGCCGTCTCCTCTGAGAGAAAGAAAAGTTCCTTGGAAGAGGATGTTTAGGTGATTACTTACGCCAATTTGCTTCTAAAACTGACAAGATTGGCAAACTGCCCATTATCACATTGGCATATCGGATGATAACAATGTTGCCTAGGAATATAACGGCACTGAATTAGTTTCTACTTCATGGGCAGGAGTGGGGAGGAAGGGCCTGCAATTGTAAAAATGCTGTAGCCACATAAAGGTTCTATTGTTGGGGGAGAAAAAAAAGGGGGCGAGAAAGTAGAATTCAGGCAAAATCAGCTTCAGGAAAAAGAAAAGTATATGAGATTTCAGAAATTTCTGTAGCCATTTATACTGGTCTAAAAAAGACAAGATCAGAATGGCACTTGACCAGTGTCGCCTAAACTGGGGACACCTCTGAGGTACCAGCTGCCTGCGAGGTTTATAAAAAGGCTCAGAGTTCTATTTTCAGTTTTGCTACCAACTCTGAGACTCTGGGAAAGGCCTCTCTGGCCTCGCTGTCCCTGCCCAAACCATGTAGGATCGGAATGGGATGCTCCATACGGTCCCTGCTCTGGTCACTTCATTCCAGCCAGGCTGCTCACTATCTCCTGGATATGTCCAACAAACAAACAAAAAAAAAAACTTCAAATGGAGGAGCTCCATTTTCTCTGCAAAACAAACTGAGAGGAATAGCTCAACTCTCCTGGAGACTAACTTCCTTTTCCAAGTGTACACATTTTTAGAAATGCACAAGCTCTTTTAAGAATGGGGGTGCTGCCAAAACTGGTTTGGCTCAGTGGATAGAGCATCGGCCTGTGGACTCAAGGGTCCTAGGTTCGAATCTGCTCAAGGACATGTACCTTGGTTGAGGGCACATCCCCAGTGGGGGGGTGTGCAGAAGACAGCTGATTGATGTTTTTCTCTCATCGATGTTTCTAACTCTTTATCCTTTTCCCTTTCTCTTTGTAAAATAATCAATCAAATATACTTTTTAAAAAAGAAAGAAAAAAGAAAGGGGATGCTGAGATAACCTCTGGTCCCTGTTGCTGGTCTGCCTTGGCATGATGAGAGTTGACACCTCTCAGGTGCCCTCCTGGGCACCCAGGGACCTCAGCATCACATCTCAGCTGCAATGAGGAAGCAGCAGAGTCTGGGCAGAGATGAAAGAGATTGATGGGATGACAAGGGCTTGCTACAGTAAGAATTGCTTGAAGGGCTATTGTACAGTTTCTAGAAGCCCTTGCAAACTCAAGTGCCCTTAGGAAAAATGTTCTATTCAGTGGTTAGGCATAGCCTGAATATGGGTATTTGAAAAAAGATCTCATAGCAGGTCAAAGTTCCCAGTGGGAGGCTGGAAAGTGAGGGACTAGGACCCAGTCACCAGGTAAGAAACATTTCAAGATCTGGACCAGATAACGGGTGAGCTCTCTGGGTTGGGCCTGACTCCTCGGCTGGTACTTGAGGGGGGACACCAAAAAGGAGGCCTACTTCAGGTGACTCTGGAGCCGGAAGCAGGGGATTAGGTGACTTGCCAGGCCCAGACTGAGCAGGAGCTGAGCAAGGCTGAGAACCGAGATTAGATATACAGGAGATGATGTAGGACAGGAAGGCAGAAAACAGAATGAAGCACAGAACCTGATTAGAGGCACCAAGAAGCAGCTCCAAGGAGACAGAGTGCCATTCAAAGAGGGGCACCAGCTTCGCAAAACATCCACAAAATTGTTCCAGAAGATTGGATGCTGCTGCAATTTTACTTCTGACTTCTCTATGTGTTTCAGAGTTTTGACCCTGGGACTTAGAGGACCAATTCCACAAAAGCTTGTGACAGGGAAGATAGCAGATATCTGCTCAGGTCCATATTGGCAGGATGGTGAGCTTCACCAAGATGCTCAGAAGCCAAGATACTAGGATGACACAGGAACTGCAGGATCTGCCTCGGTGGACACAAAGCTGCTGGTAAACAATGTTCTAGCAAGGACTGCCCTCGGACAGGTGGGTAATGGCCACCTACAGGAGCTGACTTAGAATCTTTTGTCAACGCTCAAGTTAACATACAAAAGATAGGTTTATTTTGTGGGTAACATTCAGTGCTATTGTAGGTCTTATTTCAACTAGAAATACAGTTCAGAAACAGTCTAGATGTTAGGGAGAAAGATGTGTTTGACTGTAACAAAATTAAAGTTCTAATTAGAAATGCATTTGCTAATTGTGCTGAGGGGCCAACAGAGCTGTGCTAGAGTAATGTGAAGTTCTCAAATATACAAATGAAGGCTTTCTATTTGATCGAAGACCTATGTGTTCTGCTGTTTGAAAAAAAAAACTTGTCCTGTTAGTTTTCTCTGGTACTTTGTGAAGTATTCCAAGCCAGTTCAAGCCATCAATAAGAGTCAGCAATACCATAAGTATCTACGGCTTTAATCATTTTTGGAATGTCTGGAACAATGAGTTAGTTCTTTGCACATTTGCAGAAAGCTACCCATCATCCATGTACTCTTTCTGTGAGGAAAGTCTGTTAAATATAGTAACTTTGGCAAAAGAAAATTAGATAGACCTCATTAATCTTCCTCTAAAAGTAGCTAATGTGATTTCTATAAGAGGCTGAAGGCACAGAAGTGGTTACCTCCCTCTATTTGTTGCTGGGCAGAATGTGATTGTCGTCTTGGAAACATGATGGCCATCAGACACAGAATACAGAGGGTAGATGGTGAGAAGTAATTAACAAAACCATAGCAAACACATGCCCACTGAATTTGGCCAGAGACTCTTGAAAATGAATGAGAGAAAGGGAGGCTTTTTGGCAGATTCCCGCATCCTCCACAACATGGTCCTTGTGACAACCCTACTCCCATCCAGCTGCAGAGGTCTTAGAGTACCACTACACAGCTGAATATTAGGAGGCAAAGAAAGGAGACATTGCCAAGTCAGGACCTGAGAGTGCTTTATGCACCCCAAAGAGAAACCCAGAAGAATGCACATGGCTCCAAAATGTTTGTAATCACTAACCAACAATAAGAGGGTTTAACCTACAGTAAATGTACCAGGTATATTTCCAATGAAAAGGAGAAACAAACCATCCTCCACAGATTCTACATCAGCTATAGCCTTCTCCCCCTTGCCTATGTGCATGTTATATCTGGCATCTGGTCCTAGGAAACAGCAGTTCTGTGCACACTGTATGTGATATAGTGATGATCCTAAAAGTGTGGAAGGTGAACTACTCAGCTTACAGTGGCTTTAAACCAATGGGCTACCATGGGCTTACAAGAGCATCTTTTCTGTAGCCCTTCTCCTCATTTATAAAAAACTAGAGGCCCGGTGCATGAAAATTCATGCATTGGAGGTGGTGGGGAGATGGGGATCCCTCTCACAGTCCAGGAGTCTTCAGGGGCAGGAGATGACCTGGTGATCAGGGGAAGGCAACATCCCATCACATCTCTGCTGCTGCCACTGCCAGCAGCACAAGCCTTGGCCAGCCCTCGTTACCTAAGCCTTGTGTGGCCCTGGGCAGCTGGGCAGCCACAATCTGAGGCTTGCCTGTGCCTCGGCCTGGCCCTGGGTAGCTGGGAGTCTGAGGGGACTGGGGCATTCCAGAGGCTTGTGGAGTGGCCGGGCCATTCAGAGGTGGAGCATCCAGGCCTCTGGATGGGCCCGGCCTTGCCATGCACCCTCTGCCCTGGTGGGGCTGAGGGGACTGGGTGCTGCCATCTTGTAGCTGTGGGTGCTCCCATTTGCAAGGGTGTGACAATCAATTAGCATATTCCCTTCTTATTGGCTGTGGATGCTGCTTTCTTTGAGGGCATGGCAGTCAATTAACATATTCCCACCTTATTGACTGTGGGTGCTGCTTTCTGTGAGGGCATAGCAGTCAATTAGCATATTCCCTCCTTATTGGCTGTGGGCGCTGCCATCTTTGAGGGTGGGGCAGTCAATGAGTACGTTTCCTCCTTATTGACTGTGGATGCCACCATCTTTGTAATGGTGTAAGGGTCACTTAGCATATTCCCTCTTTATTAGATAGGATTCTTCATCAACTCCTCCATCTTCTGAGCTGACCAAACAGAGGTGAATGCAGATGTTTCCTTTTTTTTTTTAATATGTAGATTTTATTGATTTTTTACAGAGAGGAAGAGAGAGATATAGAGAGTTAGAAACATCGATGAGAGAGAAACACCAATCAGCTGCCTCTTGCAAACACTCTACTGGGGATGTGCCTGCAATCAAGGTAATGCCCTTGACCAGAATCAAACCTAGGACCTTTCAGTCCACAGGCTGACACTCTATCCACTGAGCCAAACCGGTTTCAGCACAGATGTTTCCTTTATATTCTCTGACTTATAAGTAATTTTTAAAAATTCAAATAAATATAAATTTTATAATGGTTACCTTTAAGTTTTCCTAAGGATACAACCAAAGACATGTTTTCTTAATTTTTTATCTAAAAATTTAAGCAGTATTTAATACTTCTAATATGAATTTTAGAAATCAGCATGCTTTAGAACAAAATTGTTTCACCCTCTTAACCCTCTCCAAGAAAAATCCTACTGTGAACATTGTTCAACTGTATTCTGAGATCTGATGTAGAGAAAGACAAGTTAGTCTGATTTTTTTTAATTGACAGTATTTTAAACACACAGTTGTTCTTTATGTAACAAAAGTTGAGAGGTGGGCAGTCCAAAACTGGGACAGCTTTTCATGGATGCTAGAATCCAAGTTCTGTCTGCCATTCTCTAGCTTTCCTATTTAGGTTTCTGGCCTGATTTTTGATTTAGGGATGTATAGATCAATAAGGCACATTTCTTGCTCTCAAGCTGCTCAACTAGGTACAAAAGATAAACAAGGACACTGATTCTTTGACATTGCCCCTCTTCTTGAATCTGAGCTGGCTTTGATTACTGGAAATACCAGTCACAATACAATGCCCGTTTAGGGTCCAGATCTCACAGACTGGCAGTTCCCAGTTCCTTTCTCTCATAGAGGCTCTGGGCCACCCCATGAGAGTTGGACTGCTCTTCTGAAAAGGACTCTGCAAATGTGAGCACTCTGGACTTTGCAAACTGAGGGATACAATTCCATGCAAATAAAGCTTTCTACCACATCCCATCTTCCTGTGGGGGCCATCGAAAATTCTTATTCCAATAGTACTCTAAGAACTCCACTCCCACTGGCAAAGGAAAAGGACAATCCATGCAATTTTCTTTCTTTTTTTTTTTTCATGCAATTTTCTGATAAAAAAACAAAACAAAACAAAACAAAAAACAAAACAAAATATTGGGATTCAAAGATGTCCAGAAGAGTCCAACCTTCCCATCATCCCCCTGAAGTTCAGACATGGGAGTGAAACTGTCTGGACTTGCCAGACCAGACCAGCTGCCAGTGGAATACTACCAAGTGCCTCCATGGATACCACACAGAACAAACGACTTGCTCAGCAAGCCCTGTCTGAATTTCTGACCAGTTATATTATGAGATAAAATAAAATGATCATTTTGAGCCACATAGCATTGGAATAATTGGCTTCACAGAAATGGGTTCTCAAGAGAGATGTCTATATATATAATTATAAAATAACATGAAAATGCAGTGCTATGTACCTAGTAGAATAAATAGTAAATTAAACAACAACAATAAAGATACATCTTTCTAACCAATTAACATAAAACTTAATCTGAATTTATGATACTCTTTTTCAATTTAACTTATTTATGGAATTTCTAGTCAGGACTCTTTCAGTGGCAGAAACATCTATAATAATAAAAGCATAATACACTCATTAGAACAGATGTCCTTCTGAGCCACCTTCTGGGCTAAGCTAGAGCTGAGAGGGAAGCCTGGGTCCCGGGTGCCAGAGGGAAGCCAGTGCTGGAAACCGGGTGAAGAAAGGCCTACTCTTGCACAAATTTTGTGCACCAGGCCTCTATAATTCAAATAAACATAATCAAAAAGAGAATTTCTTGAGCATCAGGACTGAGAAGAAGAAATTCCCATCTAGAAGCCAGGCCTGGGCTCAGAGGGGTGGAACTCAAGGCCCTCCCCAGCTTTCTTCATCCATATGCCTCTCTGCTTGTTGCACACTGCAGACAGGATGTCTTCATGGGGACAGCAGGGCAGGAAGACAAGTTGGCTGTTAATAGCCAGCCCCAGCAAAGCTTCTCCATATATAAAATTTATCTTTATTGTTGAAAGTATTACAGATGTCTCCCCTTGTCCCCACCTCCAGCCAACATACACACACACACACACACACACACACACACACACACACACACACACTCTCTCTCTCTCTCTTTATATTTTTATAAACTGTTCAGGTGAAGACTGGCCAGGCCTGGCTATAATAGCTCCTGTTTTCTGAGGTTCAGGATGTGGGATCTGTGCAAATCATGGAGACAGCTTAAAAAGTGCTTAGGGATTGTCACTAATGTAAAGGAGTTGCAGTACCAGAACTAACAAATTTGGAATGTTCATGGGGGGGGGGAATGAATATAAACAAAATTCTATGTCTTGCAGTGCTTTGTACTTTGAAAATGCAGGTTATCAAGGTATATTAATATTATTATTAAGCTTTTACTAAGTGTGGACTCTAAGTGATATTAAAACAAAGGATTAGACTTTAAGAGTCTTCTATCTAGTTTTATCATGAAACATAAAAGTTTTAACAGTCATAAAAGATGTAACTATGAAAAATTATAGCCAATTTTAAACCAATTTCTGAATAATGTTAAAAATGTAGTTTCACGAAGTGTTCAAAAATATAATTACCTTGAATAATCTGTGAAAAAATGCTGGAAAGGCACTATCGTTCATATTCAAATATGGGAAAAACTGATACAGTATTATTGATCAAATACTCAGTAATGAGAAAACAAAACAAAACATTGATACCTTTTCAAACATATTACTATTTCAATTACCTTAGTAAATTTAATTTTAAAACATTTATTATTTTGAAAATGATTCTGGTCCACATATCCAGTAAAAGATTGGAGATGCGCGAAAGCCCCGTGGCCAGGATATGCACCCACACAGTTAAATATCAAGTGTGATATGAAGGTACTTTACAGAAATATTAACCTTCGTTATTCCTTCATAGACCATCCACTTTTGGGAGGTTTGATGGAAGAGAGATAGGTTTGTCTGAAAACTCTTGGAGGCATTGAACAATATTTGAAGTGCAAACTTGTTATTAGGATACTAGTGGCCCTGTGCACAAAATTTGTGCACAGAGGGGGCGGGGGTTGTCCCTCAGCCCGGCCTGCACCCTCTCCAATCTGGGACATCCCTCTTGCAATCCAGGACTGCTGGCTCCTAGCCACTCACCTGCCTGCCTGCCTGATCACCCTTAACCACTTTGCCTGCCAGCCTGATTGCCTCCAACTGGCCCCACCCCACCAGCCTGCTCACCCCCACTGCCCTCCCCTCCTGGCCTGATCACCCTTAACTGCCTCTGCCTCAGCCCGGCCACCATGGCTTTATCCAGAAGGATTTCCAGAAGGTCTCCTGGAAGATCTCCTGGTCTAATTAGCATATTGCCCTTTTATTAGTAGAGATAACAATCTGGTCCTTGGATTCTTTTCACTGGTCATTTACTGCCTTTAAATGACCTCTGTTATTCTGTGTCTTGGGTGTGTCGTCATATTCATGAATATTTTTCTCTGATTATGTACCTGATTATTGTTTCTGTTCCATTGATTAACCTTGAGTTTAGTTGTTTGCTTCTCTGCATGTTTTACATTTTATTTGCACTTGAGTGGAGTTTTGAAGACTCATCCTCCAGATTGTTCCTTTGATTTTTTTCCCCCTAATATTGATTCTGTCTTCTGGGACTTCTGATGCAGATTGCAGATCTATTATTGCATTTCAATTGTCTATATTTTTTTCTTATTTTCTCTAATAACTTTTTTTAATCTCTTCCTGGTTTCCAACTACCTGTTTTTCCATCTCAATTTGTTGTCTCAAAAACTAATCTTTCAACTTCCCTTTTTAGATTGTTTCTATTCTTGAGTATTATTGAGAATCTAAGCAACAAGAAGCAACAGAATTCAAAATATATTTTTGTTTCTTGAACTAAATGATAAAAAATATGAGTTCACCCTTTTATGTCTCAAGATATGTTCTTGGGTGCAATGTGTTTTTTCTTTTTCTTTTTCTTTTTAGTGCTATTCATTCTTAAATGGGGAAAGAGCAATTAGGGACTATTGTTTGCCCTCAAAAAGAATAAAATTTCTTACCTCCCTGGCTTTTACCTATTTGAATTTGCATGTTATATCTCAAGCAGAAGGATGTATTGAAGTTTAGAAGCCTTAGCCAAAATTTTGGTGCCTGGTATGTGTTTGTCTAATGTGTACCCTCTGAACATGCATTGCTCAATACAGTGACCAATAGCCCCATGCAGCTATAGTTTAAATAAAATTAAATAAACTTAAAAATGTGTTCCTTAGTTGGACTAGCTACATTTCAAGTGTTTAATAGCCACTACAGACATAATTATACATTTTCATCATTGCAGAAAGTTCTGTTTGACAGTTTGTTTATAGTGAAATTCATAGTACATACTCTACAGTTATCTGCCCATGGAAAGTTACATTTATTTCTATAAAATTAAAATATTCTATAATTTTTTACAAGATATAGAAATGAAAAACTGCAGTTTCAAAGGTGTATTTCTTTCATTGTCCTTATCTCCACCAATTTTTAGTACATTCTTAGTGTTTCAAGGTGCAAGACATTCTCATTTATTTATTTTCCATGTTGGACATTACTAAGAATTTGATTTCTGGGAAGGATGCACTCAGAAACAGGAACTAATTCCCAGGAATGTGGGTAAGGCTAGGGGAAGATGAAAGAGTAAAAAGGTCCTGGACACCACAGGGACAGTACCTTCACATGAGAGGGGTGGCCTTTGCCCTCCTGGTTGCCAAGGCTCCCTGCTTTTAGGAAGAGACACATATTAAGGGCAATGAGTCTACATGGCCAAGTGACTGTACCTTAAAGCTTCTTCTGTATTTTGCTCAATATAAGAGCATGCACCAATTTTACATATTTCCAGAGAGACTGTAAATTGATTTTTAAAAGATTGTTGCAATAGAAAGGAAGGAAGGGGTAAAACAAGTGTTGAAATCAAGAAATTGTCTCTCTGCATTTGTCATTTATAGTTTATTAGACACAGCAACCATTCAACAAATATGTATTGAAAGTTGAAGTAAATATACAACCACCCCCTCTAGTAAAATATAACAATGCCTGAAGCATGCTTTATAAAAAAATCTGCCTAGTTCCTAGGCATATATCTGATACCTAATAGATGCTTAATTGTTTGTTGAATGAATAGGTACATGAATATTACTTTTTTTAAAAACAACAGCAAGATATTGTCTTCATCTGTGTCCAATTAAGCTTGGTTCTCCAAGACCAGCTCCCTACCTGGGCCCTCGTGCCTTTGCTTTCCTTTTCATTTACTACTTGGCCCCTCCTTTCTTTGTTTCCGGTTTTCTGTGTTCCTAATAAGATCCAGTCCTATTGGCATGATATCCAACTGAAAGCTCAGAAAATACACAGCACTGACCATACTCTTTGAGTGAGGAGAAGTAGAATTTTAGAATAATCTATTCTTTCATGAATCTTTTCACTTGCTTTCAAATAAGCATCTTCTTTCTATTGCATTTATTCCAGAAAATTCTCTGAAATCTCAATCCAACAGATAGGGAGAAACCCAGTTTAAAATAGACTAAAATTTCTGTAAAGGCAGCAACAGTGTCTAAGTCATTGTTCTTTGCCTAGGACCTATGTAGACTTTTTCAACCTGCAGGAAATACATACCTTGATGCTTTTCTACCTAAGTGACCAAATCAAATTTATTACAGAGTCTTGAAGTAAATTTAATACAACATCATTTTGTAGATAAAGACACTGAGGAGCAGAGAGGAAGTATTTTTTTTTTTTAAATCATAATAAGAGTGTTGTCCTCAGAATAGAATTAACCTGGATTCCATCACTTATTAGGGAAGTGACTTTGGGCAGTGGAGTCAATGATTCAGTCTGTTTTCTTATCTCTAAAGGGAGATTGCTGATACTTTTTGTTTTATAGGGTTCTTATGGGATAATAAATGACCTAGTGAACATTCAACAAAGAATACCAATTATAATTGCAGGTTTTATTTTTCAAGGACACAGAGAGAGTTATTATCAATGTGTATCTTCTTTTTTTCCAATCCCCATGCTCATCCAATTCTACTTGATGTCATCTAAACCATGTGTTATAGGAGTCCTAAGCTAGAAGTTTGTGGATGATTTGAGGATTGGTCAGGGGGTCAGAACTGGAGATGGAGTGGAGTTAATTAGTCAGTTGATCTACTCAAATTCATTGGCCTGCTAAGACTTTCTCCTGTGCAGGTTGGGCTGTTTCCTGATTCTGAGATGGAGGGCTTAATCTTTCTATAAGCATTAGGGCAGCCTTCTTTTCTATTTCGTTTCAGTAGTGAAATTTGATGTCACCACCTCTTGTCAGTTGGAAGGAGCATGTAGAACAGAGTTTGATATTGGTGACATGAAAGAAGACACACAGACTTGGACATGAAGGATTTGCTAAGGAGAGGTGGAGACAAATCCTCCCATTATACCTTTTCTCTTACTTTCAACCCCTAAATCAGAGGCCAGAAAACTTTTTTCTATCAAACTTTTTTTTATCAGATAGTAAATATAATGCATGGCTCATTCAGTCTCTTGGCAACTCCTTAGTTCTGCTATTACAGCGCAAAAAAACAAAACAGCAACATTCAATATGTAAGTGCGGTGCTCAATAAAACTTAATTTATGAAAGCTGAAATGTGAATTCCATATCATTTTCACATATCATGATACATTATGATATTTTTCAACCTTTAAAAATGTAAAAACTTTGTAAGTTGTACAAAAAAGTTGGTTAACCAGATTTGTGCTCTGGGCCATAATTTCCTTACCTCCTCCCTTAAATCACTGACCAGAGTAGGACTTTTTAGATAATTTGGACATTATAAGAGCCTCAGGTAAACTATGCAAATGTTCCATATCCATGAGTTTAACGAACCATGAATCAAAAATATTAGAAAACAATGCTATGTTGTTGCTGACATTTAGTGTGTGAATGGGTCTATGATGGTTGTGACTTTGCTGAACATGTACAGATTTTTTATTGGTAATTATTTCCTAAACAATACTGTATGATAACTATTTACATAGTATGTGCCTTTTTTTTTGTATTATAAGTAAACTAGAGGCCTGGTATATAAATTTGTGCATGGGGGTTATGTGTCCCTCAGCCCAGCCTGCACCCTCTCCAACGGGCAGTCGGACATCCCTCTCTCAATCCAGGACTGCTGGCTCCCAACTGCTCACCTGCCTCCTTCCTGATTGCCCCTAACCGCTTCTGCCTGACAGCCTGATCACCTCCTAACCACTCCACTGCCAGCCTGATTGATGCCTAACTTCTCCCCTGGCAGCCTGATTGCCCCTAACTGCCCTCCCCTATAGGCCTGGTTATCCCTAACTGACCTCCCCTGCAGGCTTGATTGCCCCCAACTGCCCTCTTTTGAAGGACTGATTTCTCCCAGCTGTCCTCCCCCTGCTGGCCATCTTGTGGTGGCCATCTTGTGTCCACATGGGGGAAGCCATCTTTGGCCACATGGAGGCAGCCATCTTGTGTGTTGGAGTGATAGTCAATTTGCATTTTGCTCTTTTATTAGATAGGATAGAGGCCAAGTGCACGGGTGGCTGTGGGGGCCAACTGGTTTGCCCTGAATGGTATCCCAGATCAGGGTAGGGGTTCCCTTGGGACATGGGACAGCTTGGGTAAGGGGCCTGTGGTGATTTTCAATCTAGCCATGCCCCCCAGAGTCCTAGTATCTGGGATTTATTTATCTTCTATAATTGAAACTTTGTACCCTTGAGCAGAGGCCAGGAAAGGCCAGGGCAGGCAGGAAGCTTGGCTTTCTCCATTGTCAGGGAAAACCCAAGCCTCTTATTCTCTCCAGCTCCGTGAGCCCCCACCATCTTTATTGGGATTTATTTATCTTATATAATTAAAACTTTGTAGCCTTGAGCGGAGGCCAGAGCTTGCCAGGGTGGGCTGGAAGCTTCTCTTTGTTGGGTTAATTTGCATACTTGCTCCTGATTGGCTGGTGGGAGTGGCTTGTGGGCATAGTAGAAGTATGGTCAATTTGCATGTTTCTTTTTTATTAGATAAGATGAGAGACTATTTTATGTACATAGAAACATGTGCATAGGTTATATGTAAAACCTATGACATTTTGTATGAGACTTGAGAATTTGTGGATTTTGGTAGTCATGGAAGTCTTGGAAACAATATTTGTTTACAGCCCTGCTGCCTTCTGCCCTGTGTTTCTTTCCTATCCTCGTCTCTTCTCAGACTTTTATTCTTTATTCTGGGTTTTGGGAGAATTCACACAGGTTCTTAGGCTACTGGGATCCTTCATAGTGATGCACCCACAAATCTGCCTTTTCTGCCCCCGATGTATCCTGATTTCCCTAGTGTAAGGGATAGAAAAATGGGGTGATGGTAACTAAAAATTAGTAGAAAAATCTATTTTGAATAATTCACACTGACAGATTTAAGACTTCTTCTTTACTTGGGAACTATCTTCTTCTTTAAAGTGCAAATTGTTTTTGAATTGAATACTGAGTTGAAAGTATGAAGGGTGATGTCACATTCCCCTTGCATACTCTTGGCTTTTTCCAGTCTCTGACATTTCCTCATAAAGCAGGTCAAAAGAAAAGGGGTCCTTCACTGACATCCTGTTTCAGAATAGTGACCGACCTTGTTGCTGGTGTCTTCAGTTCTGCTCCAATGTTCTTTCTGAAAGGCCAAGAGGTTGTATCTCTTCCCTGTTTGCATAGCCAGACTTGCAGGGCTTGTCCTGTGTGCATGTCTGCACTGAGGGACTCCTGAGACTGAGGCAGAGCCCCTCCACCACCAAAGATCCATGGCTTTGGCAGCATTAAGGCAAGCCAGGATTTGAGGGACATGTCCTTCCTGTACCTGGGTCTAGGCCACTCCAGAGGACAAGGGTACATATACCATTTTTTGGCTGCTGTGACTAGAAACATCAACTGGCAATTAAGCCTGGCAGGGGCAGGAAGTGGCAGCCCTCAAAGCTAATCCTGCTTTAAGATCCCAAAGAATGGAAAATAATAAAATATTATGAGCTTGTACTCCAGTTCCAGCTTTACTACTAAAGCAAGTGCATCAGTCACTTAACCTCTCTTGTTCTGGACAGTCTATAAAATGAGAAACCAGCTTAGAGCAGATCCCCTATGTACTTTAGGGGAGCAGGGGTGGAGGAAACTACCTGAAACATGTGGAATCTACTGAGGATCATATTCTATGTAAAATGCCATACTCCTTCCCCATAGCAACCCAAATGTTTCAGAACTGGGGTGGGGCAGCGGGTGGGTGGATGGGGTGGTGATAAGAATTAGCAGGAAATCCAACCATTTTGAATAATTCACACTGACAGATTTAAGATTTGGGAAATATTTTTGCCTGGCAATCTGAACCAGGGGAGAACTACTGGGCTAAATTCTCCCTAAAGACCCCTTGGACTCTGACATTCTAGGATTCTGTCCTTCCTTAATCATCTGCCATGGATTAATGGAACACTTTGTTTGAAACAATACGGCAAACTTGGCTTACATTGATTTTTTTGAAAAATTAGTTTGTAGGCAGTTGGTTTCCTTCAGCCTCTACCCTTTAGATGATCTTGTGAGAGTTGGCACTGCTCTGGGTTGAATTAGATGCAGGTGCCTCTTATAAATGGGAATGTGTGGGTATCAACAGAGACATCTCAGGTTGAAGTTACATACAATGAAAGTAGCACCCTAATCTGGACAGGCCAGCTGTTGACCCAGGCAAGCCTGGCCTCTGGCAGCAGCAGGATATCTGCTTTGCTGGTGTTTAGATCCCTTTGCTCCTCTACCTCATGCTTTCACGTGAGGGACATTATTTTTCTTGATTTTTCTAACAAGGTCAAAATGCTCTTCAACAATATGCGCTACCAAATACTGTTGTAGCTTCTGTTTTGAACTGTGCATCACATTTGTAGTTAATGGCCTGTAGAGCTCTCTTCTGCACTAGAGTATAAGCTTCATGTAAGCAGGGATCTTGTCCATCATGTTCATTCTTTTCCCAACATGGTGCCTGCCACCTCATGGCAGGTCAATAAAAACTTTCTATCTTGTTTAAAGATTCTTTGCCTATAAAGACTTGCCCCAAACAACTGTTTGTTCTTTAAAGGATAGCATCCTGGAAATCTTTATCTATCTATCTATCTATCTATCTATATCTATCTATCTATCTATCTATCTATATCTATATCTATCTATATCTATATCTATATAGATATAGATAGATATAGATATAGATAGATAGATAGATATAGATTTAGATATAGATGATATCGGTATACATATATAGATATATAGATATATAGATATTTTATTGATTTTTTTTTTTTTTACAGAGAGGAAGAGAGAGGGATAGAGAACTAGAAACATCGATGAGGGAGAAACATTGATCAGCTACCTCCTGAACACGCCCCCTACTGGGGTGTGCCCACAACCAAGGTACATGCCCTTGACCGGAATTAAACCCAGGACCCTTCAGTCCACAGGCCGATGCTCCTGGTTTCGGCAATCCTGGAGATTTTAATAGTTCAGTGCTCAAAAAGTTTTTTATCAGCCAAAATCCACAGAAAATCCTGGTATTCCAAGTTCCCATGGTAGCTCAGACTTATTTCCTAAGATGAGAGGGAGTATTTCCCTCTGAGTGGCTCCCTTCATCATCTCTTCTCCTTTATCTTTCATTCCCCCTAATTCTCCATCCTCCAGGTTTATTGTGACTCCCAGCATCAAAGGCTCAGCAATGAAGTCTAACTTCTCCAAATGTGTAACTATTTGCCATGGGCTCTGAGGTCACTGCCCAGAGGTGTTTGAAAACCTGATATGATTCTAAGACAGTGAGTGACTGAAGGGATAGTGCCTTCAAGACTGAGCAAAAATGGAATGACTTTGAAATAGACAAGAATTGATGAATTGAGTCTTACCCAGATGTGTCTGAATCCCCTCTCCCAAACCAAAAATGTTGAAATACCCAAGAGATGAAAAGAGATAAAGAAAAGAACAGCTAGATTAAAGGTTAGAGAATTGAGTTTGGGTTTTGATTTTTTCCTACTCTTCTTTTGTTTTTAATTTATTTTTATTGATTTATTGGGGTAACTCATTAAGAAAATTATATAGGTTTCAGGTACACATTTCTACAATTTGTCATCTGTATACTGTTTGCATTTACCACCTCAAGTCAAGTGTCCCATTCTTCTTTCTTTCTTTCCCCTCTCTAAACAATGAGCCCTGAGGAAGTCATTTCCAAAGTCAAAGGTAGGCCGGAGAAAAGGTGAATAGTGGTTGTAGCTGACATAAGATTGCTCACCTTTGAGGTTTTCTGTCCTTGGACTACTTCAGTCCTATTCTCTGTAGCCTCGGCAGCTCAGGCTTAAGTGTGCTGCCCCTAAGCACTCAGGGTTGTCATGGCCACAGGGCTAGGGAATGTCATGCATGAGGAATTATAGAAAGATACAGCCATCAGAGCTCTTAGGAAATACTATACCCATCAGAGGGAAATCAACAAAATTAGGAAAAGAACATTTTCAAAACAAGTTGACTTGTATTTATTGATATTTATCCAAGTTCACAGTGCTCTTAGCAGGTTGCAAATTAATACTTCAGGCCAGATTCTGAATAAGCCACAGGGGACCAACAAGAGCCTTCATGCCTGGAAACTAAGGAAGCTAATGGATCAGCTGTCACTTTCTCTGTCTGGCTGGCAGTTAGAGCTCCTGTCAAGCCATTTCTCCACATTATCAAAGTCATGGAGTATTTTACATCTTTCAATAACACTCACCATTTGGCAGGCTAAAGCATGCCCCTTTCCTGCCAATTTGCAGGATCATGTGTTTGCTGGTAACCCAACACAGTCCTGGTTTGTTATCATTCCCGGTCCAGCAGGAAAATAGGGGAGAAACAGACAAACCTTTAAATGTTGATGAGAAAAAGAAAAATTGCAGATTTGAGGAACTGAAAAACACTACCCAGCAGGTGCTGGATGGAGAAGGGACATAGGGAATGCTCTGATCCTCCCTCTCCATGGGTGGGCAGTTACAAAGTACGTTATCTGGAAATAACTTGCAAACAATAAAAGTGGAATAACAGCCAGTCAGCTCATTATTATCCATGCACTAGTAATTCTAAACAACACCAGTGAGGAAATATCTCTCCCACTGGAATGGCCTGCTTCTGTAGTCCTCTTGAGGTACAGTTGCTGGAAGAGAATTAACCTAAACCATGTCTTGCTGGTCCTTAGGTTAGAGCAGCTCATAGACCCAAGCTCATTTTGCTGCCACCCGAGAGGCCTTTTTGCTTCATTATGCAGCCTAACCCCAAGGTGAGAAAACATAGGGTGAACCCAGTAACTGGGCAAAATTGGATCAAGCTAAACTTCCTGGAAAAAAAGTGCAGCTACCACTCTCAATACCTGCCTTGTTTACAACCATATTTGGGAGTTTTCTGTCTTAAAGCATTTTTTTTTTTTATCCCTGCCTTCATTTACATAAAAATTGATTTTCTTTTCATATTGGGAAAAACAACTATATTCATATAAGTTCATTTCCATTTTAAAATCATTGTGAGACTTTTGATTTTCCTATTTGATAGTGTAGTGAATAGGAATCTCACTTCTCAAACTCAGGTGTGCAAAGAATATTCCATTTTTTAAATTAAAATATCAGTTTAATGTAGGCTCACAACTTTCATGCCACCAAGCAGGCAGGAAAGTCAAGCTCAGCTATTTAGGAACTCTCTGATTTTAAGGTTTTTCAACTCATAGTCTTTTCTTTGTACTTGAGCCTGTCCTGCTGGGAAGTTCCATGCCACCTGCCTCATGGTCCCTCTTGCTTCACGCTCAGGTCCTTGGCCTCCTCTCAGGGGAATTTCCAGTTTCCCTAGATGACATTGCTTCCCTAGTGCTATTCAGTAGGCATTTTGTTGTTGAAATCCTGGCATTTTGTATTTATTATTGCATGGGTTCTTTTTCTTTCAAAATGAATTCTTTCTCTCCTGGGCTTTTAGGATCAGAAACATGTTATTTAAGACCCCACTGGAAAATAAATTAATTCAAGGAAATGCATCCACAAGCAAAGAGAAAGGCAAGCGTAGGAGTAACTTGACCAACACCCAAGGCAAGAGCAATTTCACATTTGCTTTATCCATATAAGGACAATGGATTCATTACCCTGGGTGTCATATCTCCCTGAGTTATTTCCCAATCTGATCTCCCACTGCCCACATCACCTGCTTCCCACAGGAAAGTTAAAGTCATTTGTTTATACTGAATCTTTGCTTTCACTCACTACCTCCATATGTCAAACATTTGTCAATTGCCAAGTCTATCCCGACCTCCTTTGCCAACACCAAGAGAAGAAATGAAGAAAAATGAGAAGAGCGGGGTACACAGAGCTGGAAGTAAAGAACAAATAGGAGTGAGGTGATAAGGTCCAATAGAGAACGAAGGTCAAGCCCTAGTGACTTTGCCATGCAGACCAAATCCCGAAGGCATGGATCAAGAAGTGAAGAAAATTAATAGAATCTTTTCTTTATAATTTCAATCACACTTTCACATAAATAGGTTCCTTTATTCCTCACCACAGTCCAGTGAAGCAGGTATTTTACACAGAAAGAAATTGGACTCTAACAGGAAGTGACCAGACCTGCTTGATTCATTAGATTAAAAACAAGGTGGGATTCAAATAGCCAACCCCTCTCTCATATATTCTAGGGGTTGGAGTCTCACTTAGTGGGAAAAAAGCAGGTTTGGGATCCAGTATGACTTTTGCCTAAGTCCTAACTCCAGAACATTCTAGCTCTGTGACTTTGATGGAATTCCTTAATGATGCTAGTTGGAAATTGTCCACATTTTTCATGAGTTTTCTTATAAAGATTAAGTGAATTAATATAGATATATCCTCCAGCACAATGTTTGGCACTTCAAAGGGGCTCAGTCTCTAAGAATAAAAAGTCCACATTTGTGGCAGGATATATGACCATATAGATGATGAAAAATGAACAAATAGTTATCCATACTCTATTTCTTTTTTTTTTAATTTCTTTTTTTTATAAATATATTTTATTGATTTTCTACAGAGAGGAAGGGAGAGAAATAGAGAGCTTGAAACGTCGATGAGAGAGAAACATCGACCAGCTGCCCCCTGCATACCCCCTACTGGGGATGTGCCCGCAACCAACATACATGCCCTTGACTGGAATCGAACCTGGGACCCTTCAGTCCGCAAACCAGCTTCGGCGATACTCTATTTTTTCCTTACTATAACTAATTTAGAAAACTTTAGCCTTTAGATGATAAACTTAAAATCCTTATCTAGCACTAAGTCACAGCCTGAAGCTGAAACAGCAAGATAGTATAACTCCACTCCTTAAAATTAGTGCCCACCACCCCTCTGCTGCTCTGCATACATGAGTGCAGGGTTCAAATTCTAAGTGATATCATTGAGCTACTTCCAGTGTTTGCTTAAACTGCTTTCCAGAAATTGGAATGGAACAGTTGTATCATTCATGTTTTGTCTAGTCCCCATTTTGGAATCCAGTACTTATATTCTCTTTAGAACTCTTGTCCTAGATTGAATGTTGCCTCAACTTTGATTAGGTGAGTAACAAATTGCTAGAGAGATGAGGAAAAAGTAACTTAGAAGTATTCTGAATCTCATTGTGGCCAATTCGGGGCTGGCACAAGGATATCTCTTGATGTGGAGTGTGGTGTCTCTTCCCCACACCTGATGTTCCCTTCCATACGGGAAAGCTTAGGGAGTATAATGTTTCCGAATTCTTCCTGCTCCTTCACATCTCTGCCTCTGGGGAGATAGAGTGACTAATCTGACTTGACACTTTGGGAAGAAGCAGTTACCTTGCTCGCTTCATCTCCTCCTGTATTCCATCTGTTGTTGTCTTTCAAGGATGTTCTCTGCTCTCCCAGGGGAGTGGGTGTGGCTACCCTGGCCTAGCATGGCCATTGCCAGATGTGTAAGTTGGCCTGATTCAAGCTAAAATATTAGGGAAATTAAATGCCCACCTATGGAAGTCATATCTTTCCATCTAGACTTTATCAGTAAAAAGGTGACTATCTGGCAGTTATTTCCCTTTGACTAACTGCCTAATTTGTTCAGAACTAAGACAGAGAAAAAATATGTTACTTATTGCCATACCTCATAAAAGACTATCACATTTAGGTGTTCAGGATCTCAAGGATCTATATAAATTTGGGGATCAAACTCTTAGGTGGAATATAATAAGATAGGATTAAGGTAGAAAGAGAGATGTATATCTATAGGCTTGAATGCCCCAATCATGAGTTCGTTTATATCCATTGGACTGATTTATATTGAAAATAACTGTACCAAACTGAAGTGGGACCGTTATGCCCCTGATGGTTAGTGCATTTTGTTAAATAGGTCAAAAATGCCAGTTCAAAGTCCTTTATGTTTCGTTATCGCTATAGAAATTAAAACCTCTTTTGGTAAGTTATGACCTTGGGAGGCCATCTCACAAAGTCACTTTATTAGTCTCAGGGGAAAATGTCATGAAGCTGTGTAAATGCATCCACACAAATTCATTCCTACCAAAAGGAATGCAGCTTCAAGTATGTCCTGTGTATAAGAAAAATAGAACTGACTAATGCATTGCATGTATTCAGTGTAATAACAGGCATAACTGTTTGCAGACATCATTAAGAAGATTTATTAATTGAGAGAATATTTATTATTCACCTTTTGTGGAGGTACATGCTCAGGTAAAATCTATTAACACAAATAGTATCCCCATTGATGTTCAGCTACCAGGATACAGTATGAAAACATGGAATATTAATTAACTAGAGAAGTGGACATATAAAGAACCAAAATAGAGAATAAGCAGCAAATGCTAGGAAAGCTCCTTGTGGGTTGGGATGGTTAATGAACTTGGTGAGGTAGGTTGATGGGAGTACAGTGAAGAAGAGTACAGGTAAGGAAACACTGCTGGAGCAATGGGCACAGCATGGACAGAAGTTGTAGGTTGAAAATTATCAGGACTGACTTATAGTAGATAGACCAATCTCAATGGAAATAGTTTGGTTAAGACTGAGTGAGAGATCAGGCTAGAAAATTTCATGGGGACCAGATGATGGAATGGCTTGAAAGGTGAGTTCAAAAATTTGGACTTGCCTAAACCGGTTTGGCTCAGTGGATGGAGCATCGGCCTGCAGACTGAAGGGGCCCGGGTTCGATTCTGGTCAGGGGCATGTGCCTTGGTTGCTGGCACATCCCCATTGTGGGGAGGGGGGTGTGCAGGAGGCAGCTGATTGATGATTCTCTCTCATTGATGTTTCTGGCTCTCTATCCCTCTCTCTTCCTCCCGGTAAAAAATCAATAAAAAATATTTTTTTTTAAAGAATGTGGACTTTATTCTATAGATAATGCAAAGTCCTTGAGGATTGTTTAAAAAGGGAGTGTATGGTAAAAATATATGGAGATTTTTTATATTTTAAGAAAATTAATCTGTACTATACAGACTGGATTGATGAGAAAGAACCTGGAGAAAGAGAAACTGTTAAGGGGATTATCGATCTGTTGAAACAACAGGAGTTTAGCTAGCATGGCTGCAAAAAGACTTAAGGATGATAGTAAAGGTACTAATCAATAACATGGAGGCATAATTATTAGGATTTAATGACAGCTTAGGTATAAGGAAGGGAAAGATGGAAAGTCAAACCTAACAAAATTTCCAGTTGAGTTGTCTGAGAAAATGGTAGTAGAAATTTATGACCATTTTTTTGGTATTGATTTTTAGAGACAGTGGAAGGGAGAGAGTGTAAGGAGTATAAAAGAGAGAGAGAGAGAGAGAGAGAGAGAGAGAGAGAGAGAGAGAGAGAGAGAGAGATCTATGTGTTTCTCCCACATGCTCCCTAGATAAGGCCAGAGATGGAGCCTGCAACCCAGGTATGTGCCCTTGACCAAGAATCAAACCTGCAAACTTTTGGTGTGGATGCTTTTATCACTGAGCAACACCAGCCAAGGCACCTGGTATATTCTTGATACTAAGAATTCTTGCCACTTAATCCTCTGTCCCTAACTACGTGGGCCCCTGTCCAATGGACACCATTTTGAAATGACTGAAGTTTACATTAGCCCTCAGAGTAAGAAATTCCTGGTGCTTTTCCTTTTCAGAGATAATTAGCCTTTCTTTCTTGCTGGTTGTCATCAGTCTTTGTTGGTATCACAACCAATTCACTGGATGTTTTCTTGGAACTTCCCTTTGTGACAGTTAATAATAAAAGCGTGATATACAACTTGACATGTTAAGGAAATGGTACAACATAAGATTTTGAAGCTGACAAAGGTGGTCAGAATTAGACATCCAGACTTTGGAGTTATCAACATAGATAAACACATAATGATGGTTACTGCTAAAGTAAGGGTCAGATATACACAGACAAATGAGTCAGTAGGAAACACTAATAGCAAAACTTTGCATCACAAATCATTTCAGTTCTTATTATATTTTTAAAAATAAGACACTGGTCAAAAGCAGCTATATTTGGGAGAGGAGAAAGAACTATTTCTACCTCAATAATTTTTTGAGAAAAGGAGATTAAAAAATATAAGCAGAGATTAAAATTATGAAAGTCAAGAAAGTCTAACTTCAAAGTCATAAAAAGAAGGAGTAGCCATGTCTGGGTATCTTGGTTGGTTAGAGCATGTTCCATATACCAAAAGTTTGTGGGTTTGATTTCTGCCTGATCAAGACACATACCTAGGTTTCTGATTTGATGCCCAGTCTGGAAGCATACAGGAGGAAACCTATCAATGTTTCTTTCTCACATCCATATTTCTTTCTTTCTTGCTCTTTCACTCCCTTCCTATCTCTCTAAAAATCAATAAAAACATACCTTCAGGTGAGGATAAAAAAAGGAGGAAGTGGAAAAGAAGGAACCATGGGAGGAGACAGACAGAGCGTGAAGGAGCTGAGAAAAACTGCAGCTATGGGTAGTCGGAGGTATTGAATCCTAAAGAGGTATTGAAGAGACAGTCAAACCTGTTCTGCTCTGCCCTGGTGGGATGGTTCTTTCCCATTCCTGCAACCCTTTCTGGGGAAAGAGTTTGTGATTATAGAATCATGTAGAAAAACAGCCTTTGGTCTTGTATGTTTATCCTCAGACAGGGGGTTGAGCAGGAGGCCTTCCCTGTCTGGCCATGATAAAGAACAAATGATAGTTTGGTGGAATCATTATGGCAGGGCACTGTGGCCATGGTCACTTTCATGCTTACCTGCCAGCTTCCACAAGGACAAATCCCATGGGACAGGAATAGAGAACAAGAGAAATGTTTCCAATTCAATATCAAGCAGAAATATATCACAGCCTCAGGCCAGTAGATATTCTGGGAATGGCCTTTTTCCCAGCCCCTTAAATGTAACCAGCTGGAAGTCTTTTTTAAGTGCTGTACTATTCAGCCTCTGAGCTATAGGATTTGCCATTTAATGGAGAAGCTACTTTTCAACATAGAGGTAGAACAAGGGGTCCTTAGCTTATTCTCTGGGGATTCTCAAGTCCTTATTAATAAGATAGGCTTAATATATAAAAACATATAAAGGATCTAATATGTTGTAAATAGGGAAGTATGGAGGCATATAGATACCTTCAGATTTGAGGAGTGTGAGACAGGATTCTCAATTCCCAGAGTACTGGACATCTTCTGATGAAAAGTCAAAAGAAAACACCTGAACTCCCATTTCACAGCCAATACAGGTTTCTGTTGGGGAACTATAGAAAATAATTGGGATTACTCAGTTTTAGAGTTATTTAATTTGGCAGTGAGTAAAAGTAGGCTCAAATATTGTGAGGGAATGAATAGGTCGCAAGGTCTAGCACTGAACTTGGCCCCATAAGATGTGTGCCCTCCTCATTTTCCTCTTGGATAGCTTGTAGGGTCCTCTACAGAATATTGTCCCTGCATTCCACTGTTGCTATAATATTTGAGGGCCTCAGGCATTTTATGGATAAGTACAGGGAAGGAGACCATAATGAAGATCAAAGACATGAGCTCAAGTCCCATCTCTACTCTTTATTATTTATGACATTCTGTGAAAATTACTAAAATTCTCCGGATTTCAATTTACTAACCTGAAAAGTGAAAATACTCATATGTGCCTTAGAATTGTCACAGGTATTGAATGAGTTAATACATGAGTAAATGTGGTACTCTACAAGCATCAGAAAAAGCCCATATTAAGGCACAATTGGTGAGAGGGAGGTCTCAGATTTCACTTCCAGGAATGCAAATGACCAAAGTGTCCTGGACAAAATGTCCTAAAACAGCAGGGATCTCCATAAGTGGTTTTATTGGCAGGTTGATGAAGAACCCTGTTGGGAACGGTGTTAAGGAAGGAAGCTGACACACAGCTCCCACAGACATTTCTCTGGGAGTAGATGCTGCTGGTGTTTGTTCAATAACAATGACAGGTCATCCCATCTGTGAAAAAGTGCTTCCTATAGAGACAACTTAAATAAGACTCCTTAGAAGAAACTCATATTTCCCCTGATGTTCTATAGAAGGTCCATCTGCATCCAAGCTGAAGGGAAGTTATATGTGATTGCAGCTTATTTCAAAATGTTTCCACTCATTTATAAACTACATGACTTTGAATAAGATACTGAACCTCTATCTGTTTTTTTATTTTTGTTTGTTTGTTTTGTTTTTAAATTGTAAAACAAGTAATAGGTAGCCAAGCATGTAGATTGTGGTGAGAATAAAGTAAACTAATTACCTGAAAAGCAAGGCTACTATGCACTAAGACTACAACATAGAATAATTTCAACATGGTAGTTTCCTACCCTTCCTCCCTCCACTCCCTACTCAGAGGTTTAAAAATAAGCAATATATAGGCACGTTTGATTGTGTGTTCTCTGCTAAAAGTTGCACATCATTTGCAGTTAATATTTTTTTTAAATCTTTCCTTCCAAATGCATTTTCACCTTTAGATTAATGAGCAAAATTGTGCAATCAGATTCACAACAAAAAAGTCTCCTAATTTGGCCATAATAGATATATCCTATGTCATTGTCTATGGAAGTCAGTGTTATCTTTTCCAAGTGGAAATTTAGGATTTCTGCTAAATGTCAAAAATGTACTCAATTTTATTTTTTTTAATATATTTTATTGATTTTTTACAGAGAGAAAGGGAGAGAGATAGAGAGCTAGAAATGTCAATGAGAGAAATATTGACCAGCTGCCTCTTGCACACCCCCTACCGGGGATGTGCCTGCAACCAACATACATGCCCTTGACCAGAATCGAACCTGGGACCTTTCAGTTCACAGACCGAAGCTCTACCACTGAGCCAAACCGGTTTTGGCAATGTACTCAATTTTAGTATTAAATTTTTAATTGACCCAGAACAACAGCACAACCAAATGGTAGCTTGATTTTGAGTATTTCAAGCTATTTGGTTATTTTTTTTTCCCCATCCAAAAATAAGGCCTTAAAAAGCCTTAAAAAATAAGTTTGAAACAAAAATAAGCAAAAACAAATAAACAAAACAAAAAGCGTTTCTATAATTTTTCCCAAGTTTTTGTTCAGTTCAAATAAAATAAATAAATAAATAAATAAAGTAAAGGGCTTTGTGCATGCAGAGTGAAATCCCTGGTTCCCCTAATTTCCTGGTCTGCACAACCTGAGGAAACATCTTCAAGAAGCACATGCAATAACGTGAGTATCACCAGCAGAATTACTGGAGCAAAGCCTGCTGCCCTTATCCTGCTGCCACACTAATGCCCTTTGCCCTGCCATTTACTGTGTCTGCACTGCTGGCATTGCTTCTGAAACATCTTGTCACTCTCTGGCAGCCATGGTTGGCCTACTCTTTGAATAGCTGGTATGCAGCTGGTACCCATGCCACTGCTGATGCTGCCTGTGGAAAGGGGTAGAAAGCACCTGTCACTGATATATAGTGAATACTGGGCTCTCTTAAAGAATGAATTTTTCTCAACCTCTGTAAAAGGAAGCTTTATGAAAAATACCTTTAAGGTTGGGATGGAGGACATTGGCAGAGCATACGTGGCCTGATACTGCAAGGTGTCCCTTGGGCTCTGTTTATTTAGTGCTGCCAAAATAAATTCCACAGATTGGGTGGCTAAAAATAACAGAAAGTTATTCTCTTAGTTCTTGAGGTCAGAAGTCTGATGTCAAGGGGTAATCAGAGCTGCACTTCCTCTGAAGATTCTAGGGTTATCATTTCCTCTTTTAGATTCTGGTGGCTATTGCCTTTTTGTGGTTGTAACTCTTAAATCTCTGCCTTGATCTTCACATCACAATTTCTTCTCCCTAGGTCTCTCCTCTGGGTAACTTCTATAAAAACAACAACAAAAACACTTCTCATTGGGTTTTAGGGCATTCCTGATAATCCAGGATTTTTCATTTCTAGATCCTTAGCTCAATTTTATATCTTACTCCACAAGTTCTGGAGAGTAGATAGGCACATAGTTATTTGTGACTGTCATCTGGCTCTCTTCAGCCTGCACCATGGATTATAGACTTCAGGGGCAAATGTTATAGGGTTTATTTTAAAGGCTAGTGAAATAGCCCAGGCAAAAGATGGTGGTGACTTGAGCTCAGTGGTTGTGTTGGAGGCCCTGAGAAGTGGTCAGATTCTGTTAGTATTTTAAAGATTGAACAGATGGTAATTTCCCTTGTACTGAACATGGGTTATGCAAGAATAATCAGAGTCAGGGATGGCTCTAGAGCTGTTGGCCTGAGCAGCTGGAGAAGAGGGTTTTCACTTATTGAATTAAGCAACATTTGGGAAGAAAGTCAGGAGTTCAATGTTGTACATGTTACCTTTGAGAATTCTGTTAGATACCCGAATGGAAATGTGAGGCAGTCTGTTAGATATATACGAGAATGAATAATATTATTTTCTAAAGCTCATGGTTATAGTTGGGGGAGACACAACTATAGGCAGACAGTATCTACCTTAATCAAAGCTATAGAGGAGAGGGGAACTCAGTTCATAGGACCTAGAGAAAGGATTTTGGGGGCTGGTCTCGGTAGTCTCAGAGCAGCTCCATGGTAAGGACATCGCCCAGAGGGAAATAAGAGTGAAGGAGGAACAGAGAGAAAGGACTCTGTGCCAGCACAGAAGGGACCTCCAAGATCTCTTAGGCACTAATGCTCTGCAGACTAGTCAGTGATGAGGAACCCTGCCAGCCAACACCTACAGAGGAATACTTCCTGTCAGAAGTGGACAATAGTTTTTCTGCAGAAACTGGGATTCAGCCAGGCCTCACCTACAACAATAGAGGATGGGGTTAAGAGGTACAGTGATAGCACATGGGAAAGCAAGGTTGTAAATCTGTTCCTGGCCAGACATAAACTCCTGCCCAGTTACTAGTGTGTAAGCCTTTTTGTGCTCTCAGACTTAGTGGCTTAGAAGACATGTAGATGCTTATCCTTTCACTGAGTGGCTAAAGGAGGGAGAATCTTCCAGAAAGAACAACACACAGAAGCCTGAAATGACCTGGCATATACAGGGTACTGTAGTGCACCATCTAGTCAAATTCAAGGTCACGTTCTTTTACTTTGTAAAAAAAATTTCCCTTTTAATTCACTTTTCCTAGTTCCAATGAGTGGGTGTTGAAATGGGCACAGAAAATTAAATACACCTCTTTTGGTGGTAGTTTTCTGTCTCCATCTTTGGGTGCATATTGCTTGTATGAATGAACCCAATGTTCATGCCTAGGAAATTACATTAATTGAGAGGAGAGAAAAGAGAGATATTTGTGCCTGTCATATGTGAATCATCTTTTTTTTGTGTGTGAAGTCTTGAGGTCCCTTTTAGTGAGAGAGAGGGCAGAAGTGGAAGCTCTGCTTATAGCAACCCATAAGATGTGATTATTAGTCGGACACCAACAGTAAAATGACTACCCTTCCAGCATGAAATCCTGTCAGGATGCAAACAGCATATGCTGCCTGGAGCTTCCCATTTTGTTAGAACTGTGAGCATCTGAAGGTCATGGGATGGAGTAATATATTTTGGAGAGCGAAAAGGAAAGGTGGGCAGAGAAAGTGAGAGACACTCCCTACCTGCTCTGTAGCTTTTCCTATGGGCTGTCCCTATCCATGAACCTGTCCCACTCTCAGTAATCTCACCTTTCTGTCCGGTGTTGTCTCGACTCCAGGGCTCGTTCTAAAGCATGTTTCAGGGACAAAGATTGAGGGCACCACTTTTTGCTGAGCTTTGCATCATAGAACCAGAGCTGAAAGGTAAAACTCTGACTCCACTTGATAAGGTGGCTATTTTGATTTCTATCCAAAGGTTAAAAAAAAAAAAACACATCAAATTGAAGAAATAAATAACAGAGTTGAGTCTTGGCTAAAACCAGATTTTAAAATGGAGAGGAACCTCTCAGAATCCAACATTGGGCACATTTGTCTTATTTGTTAGGATGTATTTTTTTTTGTTTGTTTTGTTAAATGCCTTTAATATTCTTCCTTTTTTTCTGCTTTTCCTTCTCCGCTTTTCTGTCACCACACTCAAATCACATTAAATCTAAAGTATTGATTAATTCTATTTTTAAAAGGGGGAAATAAAAAAATATAAGTGTGTCCAGGTCCTCTCTTCTGATTGACAGACAAGGAAAAAGATGCTTACATATTTGGATATGTTGGTAAAACAGCCAAGTCTGCACATAGCTGAATTGATCCTATTCAGAGTCTACTGACTCAGAACCAATTCATGTGTAGGGAAGTGGCAGCATCACTCGGGAAAATAAATGCAGGTAAGTCTTGTGGTTCATAGGAATTTATTGACACAAAAAAATGTTTTGTCTTTTATAATCAGCAGAAAAATCCTACAACTGCCGTTGTTGTTTTTAAAAATAATTGTAGCTTGTCAGAGTCTTAAGAATGGTCTAGGTCTAGGAAATTGTCCTGCTGTCATCCATGGAGAGAGTTGGAGAGGGATACTGATGGGAGTGAGTGTGGAGAAGGATGTCAGGTCTTTGCTAAATCAAAGTATTTTGACATTCTCAGATTCAGGTACAGACCAAGAAGTGGGGCTTTATAACCAGCATAGGCTGAAGAATGAGACTCCAGTAGCAACTGTGGAGGCCTACTTGTTGAAATGGGAAGTCCATGGAAATTCTCATGGTGCAGATCAATAGATTGCTGGCAAAGAAGCATAAAGCTTAGGAAGGAATTTGGTGGCTGAGATTTCCTTTTTCATCAGCTCTGCTCCCCTCTATAAGTCAGTCATTTGGAATTTTATAATGTTTTAGGGACAACATAACTAACACACAGGAAACTATTACTGAGCAGTTGATGACAACATATGTGATAAGATACCTAAAGTTATACAGTTAAGCAAAATGTTAAAGAATTCTGTTGTAAGAGGGTTTATACCATGAAATTTGAACCTTATGCATCAGATTATGTACACTATAATCTATCATATTTATAGATGAAACTTTAAGTGAACCTTCTTTTGCCATTTCTCTGCATCTACTATCATCTTCCCTGTCATGGTTATCTCTCAAATCCCACTATTAATACCTACCTCATCTCAGTTAGGCAGGAATAAATTGCTTCCAGATCCTGGTCTATTTTGCTTCCTCCAAGCTCAGGTTAAATAAAGGGTAGCTTGGTGAAGATCTTGGACATTAAGCTAAAGTTTGCTTCCTCCAAGCTCAGGTTAAATAAAGGGTAGCTTGGTGAAGATCTTGGACATTAAGCTAAATGGAGATGGTTACAGTAAATAGTGATAAAAATCATTGTTGTTGTATTATATTTACACAAACTGGTGAGGCCCAAATATTTTGAGGTAGAAAGAAAAATAGACAAGCAATAGAGCAAAGTCACCCAATATCTTTTTATAGCACATTACAAACATTGCTTAGGAAAATAAACATTGTTACACAAGAATTTAATTTTCCCCACTTTGCTTTCCAAATCAGTGGTAATGTTCCAGTCCCCAATGCTCAATTTAGAGAGATTCAATGAACCTGTATATTGAAACTGAATAACACCACAATCATACGCTGAGCCCTCCTGAAGCTGTTAAGCCTCAATATATATGTTTTTAATATTAGTTGATGTGGATTTAATATAAACTAAGTATCCTAGTTAATTAAATGTGTTGCTAGGAATATTTCCAAAGCTTAATTCAGTGTCATATTCAATGGCCTTGGGCACCATTTTCATATCATTGGAGTATTATCAATTCATCTTGGCTAAGTAATAAACACTAGGAAATGGACAGTGAATAGTGTGTGTTTTCCTAATATTAGCCATTTACAAAACAAAGCAAAAACACTGATCTTCAGGAGTTGTTTTCCTGGTACTCCATGTGATTTCTCTGTCTTTCTCTCTCTCTTAAAGTACCCTAACAAAAACATAAGAATGCTCCTATGAAGCAAGTCTGAATCACATTTACTATGTGAACCCTTAGAGGTTCTGACCCGCAGATTATAATTAGCAATGTTTGGAGACACCTTTGGTTGTCATGGTGGGGGCAGGGGATAGGTTGCCATGTCGTTTAGTAGATAGAAACCAAAGATGCTGGTAAACATTCTAAATGCACAGGACTGTTTCCATAGCAAAGAATTACCTCATCTGCTGAAACTGGTTTGGCTCAGTGGATAGAGCGTCGGCCTGCGGACTGAAAAGTCCCAGGTTCGATTCCAGTCAAGGCATGTATCTTGGTTGCGGGCACATCCCAGTAGGGAGTGTGCAAGAGGCAGCTGATCGATGATTCTCTCTCATTGATGTTTCTAACTCTCTATTCCTCTCTGTAAAAAATCAATAAAACATATATATATATGAATTACCTCGTCTAACATGTCAATAGTGCTGAGGTTGAGAAACAACCTGCCATAGAGAATCAATTTGCTGAGCATAAGTAATCCTTGATATGCTAAAGGCAACATCTCATAGAAAAAACAAAGGCTTGCTCTCCTTCTGAAGCGTGGGTGCACTCAGGGGTCTGCACACATGCACATGGGAAGGTCATTCAGGGAGCAGCTCCAGCCCTGCTTTCCTCCTTGACTTTCTCTTGGTATTCCTGTGCGTGTTGATATCTTCTATCCCTGAACTAATGCACTTATTGAAAGGCACTACAGCAATCTAATGTAAATCAGACCCATTATTAGTCTTAATTAACCAAAATAAATATAGGTCTAAGTTGTCTAAGCTTTATCGCCCCACTTAGACCATATGCTCCTTCTCTTTCTTGACAAGGTATGTGTCTCCCCAGTGTCAAATACAGAGCTGTCCTCAAATAAGGTTTCAATGTATACTTGTTTGTTGATGAAATGTCATATACTTACATGAATTTATTTATTTGCTCACATTTACAGTCATTTGTTTTCTTTTTTGTCACTTGTTTTCTTAAATAGAACATAAGAACAGAACAATTAAGTCATAATGGAAGATATTTTAACACCCTCCCCCTAAAAAAATCATAACTCCACTCATGGATGCACATTCACAGTATTTGAAAACCTGGCAGAAGAAATCGTTTATTTATTCACCAATAATTTTGAGAACAGCAACTATGGGATTGGCTATTGGGAACACAGGGATGAACAAATAATTTTCCTTTGCAAATCACGAAGTCTAGAGATATAAGAAGACAAATAAACCACAAGTTAGAAGGGAATATGATAGTTCATATATAGGTACAAGATTCTGTGAGAACCTGAAGGACAAGAGGTTTGCTCTTTGGATCTGGGAGAGAGCTAAGAATATCAGGTGTAGAGGATGAGTAGAAATTTTCCAAGTGAATAACAATATAAAGGGACTATATTCTTGGTAGAGGAGAAAGCAAAAAAGCAAAAATAAAGGTCTAAAAAAAAAAAACACATTGGGAAGTCAGGTAGCTGGTATTAGCCTGGTAAAACTGAAAGGTCAGATGAGTTGGGTAAAGCTGAAATTATAAATTGAGGATGGATGATGAAGGGCTCTGAAGTCATGCCACGGGCTTTGGCTTTTGTCTGAAGTCAATATTTAAGAAGGGAACTCTTTATCCTCAGGCACAAGGCCCAGTGAATAATGGTAGGAAGGTTTACACCCGAAGAAAGCTTTGGAGGCCGAGGAAGAGTCTGATGAGTGAGGGGTTACATTTTAACCAAGAAACTTCAGCTTGTTTAAATAAACACTGAATATACATGTCCAGGAGATATCGTTCTCTATGCAACTGGCAGACAGCCAAGGAAGGATAATGGAGACACCAGTCCACTATGACTGAAAAAGAGCTTTCTTTATAGGAGGTGGCACGGCCGTCAGTGAGCACCCATGGCTTCCTGTGGCAGGATTCATGAGGATGCAGGACTGTGCTGCAGTGGCCACAGGGATAAAGGGGAGCCTCCAGAATCCCCTCTCTGGTTGCTGCCAATCATCCCTGCTTTCTGTCTTCCCTTGACAGAGTGAATAAAAGAGAGTTGATGTTATTGGGTCTCAAAGAGCTGCAAGAAAATGTAGGAACAAATAATAATACATAGATGTGGATGAGAAGTTGGCATTAAACCAGATCTGTCTCTCTTGGATTATTAGGCTTTCTTCCAACAAAAGTAATGCCAACTTTTCTCTGTATATTGAGAAGAAATTCTTCATTTTCTCTTTTACCTTCCTACCCCCCCTTTTTTTTTTAAATCAAGTTTTAAAATTTATAAACATAGCATACACATGCTATATAATACTCCCTTTTCCTTGGAAGGAGACACTATTTCTTTCTTCAAAGGCTATTTGTTCTGCAAGCAGCCTTTTAAGATTGTCTAGAAAAAGCTGTCCATTCCTTATCACAGATATACTGAAGTGCAAAACCTCCAGAGAGAATTGTCTACCAATAGTTTTTCAAGGTATTGCTAGCTAACCAGATGACAATTGTTCCTGACATGGGATTGTGCTGATCTCCAGCAAAGGAGAGCTCTCTAGAGCATTGTAGTGAGAAGTGTCTGGGAATGATGAGTGGAATACAAATGTCAGGAAGTTCTTACTACTTAGGTCTAATGTTGAGAACCATAAGATACTCACTGAATTTCTAAAACCTCCTGAACTTGAGGTAGGCTATATGAGTCAGTCATAGTTATCTGTTCAGTATCATTTAATCCAGTGGTTCTCACTCTGTGGGTCACCTAAGACCATTGGAAAACACAGATATTTACCTTGCAATTCATAACAGTAGCAAAATTACAGTTATGAAGTAGCAACAAAAATAATTTTAAGGTTGGGGGTCATCACAACATGAGGAACTGTATTAAAGGGTCGTGGCATTAGACAAGTTGAGAACCAGTTTTAATCCATGCTTCACAATTAGAGAGGCATGCTGATTCAAAGGCTTGGCTGTAATGCAATTTTCAAAGAGATCCTTGACTTGAGCTCTGAAATTATTGCTTTTTGACAGAATGATTCATCTAGAACAATTTCTCAATGGTTTTTAATTATTGCCCCCCAAAGTTTTTTTTTTTCTTAATTGCCCCTCCTCCATGAAATTTTACTGCCATATACAGTATAATTCTTTATGTACTGTGGCCCACAAACAATGATAATATCAAAGTTTTATTGTGCACCCAAGAACCAATTTTCATTTCTTTGGGGTTGATATAATCTGCATTGAGAATGCATGTTCCAGAAAATCCCTGTATAAATTAGAGGATATAGTAGTCTGGGTCTTCTGAGAAACAGATACCAGGTCAGGTTAAACAGGCAATGATTTTATTTCTAGCTGGGTGCTCACCTGGTGGAATGTCATCCAGTGCACCAAAAAATTGGTGGTTCTAGTGTCTCAATTAAGGCACATGCCTGGGTTGCCAGTAGAGGGCATGCAGGAAGCTAACACATCAATATTTCTTTCTCTTTCCCTCTCCTCATTCCGCTCTAAAAAAAAAAAAAAAAAAAAAAAAGAAAAGAAAAAAAAAATCAACCACAAATTAATAAAGCAAGCAAGCAAACAAACATAAACTTGCAAGGATTTTATTAGATGCACTATTTTTATGAAAGTAAATGGAAGGAAAGAACCAGATAAGATAGTTTTCCAGGCTTGGACCATAGGGTACCCATTGAATGTAGCTAAATAACATCATTCTTAGATAATTGGTATGTGCAAATACTTAATGTTTGCTGTCCAGCATGGTTTTGCATACCACCTCCTCTGTTCATATGTGGCACTACTATCTTCATGGAGAAAGGACTGAATTCCCTTTGGATGGAATGGCCTTGGAGTAGACACATGGAGCAAAGCAGAGAGCTCCTTGAGATTGGCTAGTTCTCACATGTGGCCCAGGCCCTTTGTCTGACTGCACTTGGATTCTGAATATTTCCACAACACCATCTGCCTATAGTGCTTTCTCACTCACTTAGAAGTCAAAGATGGCTAGGTAAATTGATGAATATGCCTAGAAATTACTCTTTATTCATGAGGGGGGAAACTTGTAAATTGGCTCCTTTCCAATTTTCTCTGTCTCTCCCTTCAATCCAGGCACCCCAGGCTGCTTGTTTCCCTGACCATGGGCTGCTTGTCATTCTTCTCTTCCACCTGAGTCAATTGAACTAACAGGCCAGAATGGTTTGGCTCAGTGGATAGAGCGTCAGCCTGTGGACTGAAAGGTTCCGGGTTCGATTCCGGGCAAGGGCATGTACCTTGGTTGAGGGCACATCCCCAGAAGGGGGCGTGCAAGAGGCAACTGATCGATGATTCTCTCTTATCGATGTTTCTAACTATCTCTTTCTCTTCCTCTCTGTGAAAAATTAATAAAATATATTTAAAAAATCAATAAAAAATTGAACTAACAGGCTGGATCCTTTAGCTCTCTCAAAATGCATAAGGTTGGTTAGGAGAGCTGGGATTTACAGAATTTCCACCAGCACTTGCTTAAAGCTCATAAAATTTATTTCACCTCATGACATCCCTCCTCTCCAATGTCATATCTAAAAATATTTCTAACCTCATCAAAAACTGGGAGTCCTTTCATTCTTTTTCTGCCAGGTGGTCAATACTGTAGTACATGCTTTCTCAGCAGTTTCTAATCTGCCAAAAAACTGCTCCAGAGCAAGCAGTAACTGAAGTTTCAGGACATTCATGTCACACACCACCTCGCAACTTGCCTCTCAACTGCATTTTTTTAACCTCTGAGACAATTATGCTGATTTCTGTATAGAACCCTGTATCTTCAGCTGTGGTGTCATATTTATTTTGAGTCTGTTTTTTATTTTTTATTTTTTTTAAATATATTTTATTGATTTTTTACAGAGATGAAGAGAGAGGGATAGAGAGTCAGAAACATCGATGAGAGAGACATCGATCATCTGCCTCTTGCACCACCCCCACTGGGGATGTGACCGCAACCAAGGTACATGCCCTTGACCGGAATCGAACCCGGGATTTGATTCCCTCCTCCCCAATAACAATTCCCTGTTGTATGTAAATTCCCTTATCCCCTGAAGCCTATTGTATTCCCCCCATCTCACCCCCTTCATATTATAAAGTATAAACATTATGTTTTGGGTAATTCGAGCATAGTTTTTATGGCTTATCCAATTTCTATCACCCAATATCCTGAAGAAGATTCCACCCAACTTATCTTGTTACTTACAGATCTTCTACATTTTGAGTAATACACACTTAAAAATTTTTGTAGGATATTTACCATCTATCAGCATAGCTGTAAACATGCTATTATTTTAGATGATCTCTTTTCCACAAGGTCTAAATAGGACAGAAATGAGAAGATGAAAGGGACAATGAAGGGGACAAAGAACTATGTCCTGCTATAGCACCTTTGTTCCTGGCTGAGCCTGGAAATCCCACCTGTGAACAATGAGGAGGATGCTCTCTGACATCACATTTTCATAGAATGTAACAGAACCACACCTCTAGAATATTTCTGGATTGGAAAATTTGCCAGAATGGCTTGCTTCCTAGGAGGGAAAAGGAGTTCTCTTATACTGATTTTAAAGAAGCTAAATCATTCAAGTATTCCATCCCAAGGGAACCTCTGAGCTAGGAATGGCTGAAAGGCTGTTATACAATCTTCACTTTGTATAAAGTTCTCTTGCTCAAAAATAGGAAATCCAGTGGCAAAAATTATTATATCATCGTATGAATTAGGAATGCATTAAGTAACCTAAAACAGAAAATTTGACTAAGAGTGACAAACCATATGACACATATATTTTGTACTTAATAATAAATCTACAGGCAGGTGATTTCTAGATTAGTACAGCAGCTCCCGTCTAGAGCTGGTGGATATATGTGAGATTTCTTGATAATTCTGTAATGTCAAATGGCTAGTTCAACCCCAGATATTAGCTCTTCATTGACTTTGTCCTAATATAAGAATTGGTCGAGAGAGAGAGAGAGAGAGAGAGAGAGAGAGAGAGAGAGAGAGAGAGAGAGAGAGAGAGAGAGAGAGAAGAGAGACCTGGCACATTGTCAGCTGAACAACTGAGCACTGTTGACAAAGAGGAAACAGAGGTAAATAACAGTGTTAGCTATGACCATTTAGGTAGAGCTGGTAGAAGGCTGATGCATAAATGCTGGCATACCTTTGGACTTGGCAGTGAAATCCATTACCCTCTGTAAAATATTTTTGAAAGTTACACCTAAATAAAGGGTCTTTGGGGATTATCTATTCTGAATTCTTGTATGCTCTTCCAAAAGCAAATCATTACCCTGATCTCAACTATAATGTGTTGTCTGTGGAAATTCTGTTCTTTCATGGGACAGAAAGGGAAGCATTCCACTGACCCATGCATGGGAGATTGTGGTATGGCAAGATTTATTCAGGTGGAAATAGAAGGCTCCCAGTGTCCCTGGATTTCCAATGTCCAATCTCCATCCATCCAGCCATGGAAAAAGTCCAAACTTATCTTCATCAAGGCTAAAACAAAGACCAGTGTCCAGAGTTTCTGTGCCATGTTGAAGTTTAGTCCAGTTCAACCTTTCTCACCATCTAGCTAGCGTAGCTGTGTTCCCATCTTTCATCTGTAGCTGAGCTGTACTCAGACTCCTGCCTGGAGCTTGAATTTGGAGTCCCCCTCAGATATCTGTCCCACAGCTGTTAAGGTCACATGGCTATGGAGAGAGAACAAGTGAACTCATGGGGCCAGCACAGGTCACCTAGTGAGAGAAAGCTCTTTTTTTGTTTGTTTGTTTGCTTCCTCTGGGATTATATTACCTCAGGTTTGGGGAAGGACAAGGAGCTTTTGCAAAATAACTAGTCAACTTCCCATGCTTTTTCGGGCTTCTGATGGCCCCTGGCCAATTGACCCCTTCCCCAAATTAGATTGACAGGCCTCTGTAGTCAAGCATACATCTTATCCCCCAAACCCCATTCTGACTTCTATTATGCATGTTTTACCTCCCTCTTTATCTTTGTATACCTTCTCCCAGTGATCTTCGAGAACTAATGGTGGTTCCCTGGAAACTGTGTGAAACTATAATTTCTTGGTGAAACAAGCAGGCTCATGCCCCTCAGTTGATCATGCTTAACCATGTTGATTTCCTTCGTTTCCTTTTGTGTTAATATCTAGCTACTTATAGTAAGGATACTATAGCCAAACACCATGAGCTGCCTGGAGGTCAGGACTGGATCTTCACCTTCATTTTCCCAGTATTTTTTATTGTGTTTGACACATTTAAGATACTCAGAAAATGTTTTCTGCTTGAATTAGTGAAATATACCTTCATTGAATAAGTGAGCATACTTAGGCCAGCACAAGAGACTGACAAAGTCCAAGGTCACTCAGGTAGCAATTCCCAGAGCCAGAACCACAATTTGGTTCTTCTGACTTGCAGTTTGAGTTTTATTTTTTTTTTTCATTTTCACATGGGTACTTGTCCAAAGAAGGCATATAAGAATTTTTTGGGGTATTCTAAAAATCAATTTCTCAGGAAAGGCTATGAAGGCAGAGACATAAAAGAACAATTGTTTCACTGAAGAGCTCACACAGAATTCAGGAGAGAATAAGAACATGACCTTGGAAGATATAAGTGCCTCTTTGAGGCTAAAGCTGAAGATGGGCCTTATTTGTGGAGTTAGGAGAAATTATTTTCTTCTCCTATAAAGAGCTCTGTCCCATAGTTCTGGCTGAACTTGACTGCACTCTCTGAAAGACCTGAGTGGCACTTTCTGGATAGCCTCATATCTCTCTAAGTTGACCCTTGTATTTTTCAAGATTTCCCCAGAATGTGTAAACTATTTATGGTCTCTCCTAAGTCAGAAGGCAATGGATGAGGGATGAGAAGGACCCCTCACATGTCCTGTGTTTTTTCCAAACTGTCCCTGATGGCAGAATGACATTTATTTTATGAGACCACCGATGATTAATGTTTTCAACATGACATTTTAACAGTCCAATCTGCAACAGGAAGAAGTTCTTTTGGGTTGATTGTTGATTGTGACTTGTTTCCCTTATTACACATATCAATCTAGCATATTGCTGTGCACTTATTATAAAAATCTAACACTCTAAAATAAAACACTGGTGTGTAGAATCACAAAGCATATTAGAAGATTAATATATTACATCAAAGAACGTCAAGGTTTGACTATCATACTATTTATCAATACTATTCAACGTGTCAATATGTTATTTTTACCCTATTACCTGGGATAAGGTATGGTGAAGTTGAATGAAGATGAAGAGAGAGACCAGAACAAGCTTTATAGTTTTATTACCTACAGTTCCCTGGGAGAATACAGCATACTCCCTGGCTATAGGGGGAGCTCAGGCTTGGTCAGGAGGCAGAGGCTGAGGGGTGTGGCAAGTGCCTTTATTGTGTCTTCTTGTAGAAGGAGGAATAAGACAGGGCAAGCAGGTTTAGGATTGGCTACTTTGAATAATCTCATATGGCTAGAGTTTAAGGACTGTGCCTGGGTGTCAGGTGCCTGGCCTAGGGTGATTAGGGCAGGCATATGGTGGACCAGAGTGTGAAAGCTCCTCATGGAAGATGGTAGGGATGTGAACTTAGCTGCTCAAGAAAAGGAACTGATTGGCTTTAGCCAAGGTCTTACCACTAAGTCAAGACAGCAATGAAACAACTATATTGCATAAGTAAAAGGAAATAATAATGTATTATTTCAATAGATACTTCAAAAACACTTAATAAAACCTAATGCTTTTACTAATAAAAAAATAAACTGAATAAAAAAGAAAAAAGGATTAAGAAAAAAATATTAATGATATTAAAATATTTTCTTGACATGATTTAACATACAAAAGCCAGTGTCAGATCTGATGAAAATACAATAGAGTTCTCCACTAAAGTTAGAAGCAAGATAAAGGCATCTATTATCAACACAATTTTAATAACATTCTGAAATGTTATCTAATGTATGGAGAAGAGAAATAAATACAATTGTTAAAGAGAAAGTTCCTATTTGCAGATGATGTGATGGTGTACCTAGAAAATTCATGATAGTTTGCCTAATTCCAGCATATCATAATAATGCAAGAATTTCATCAAAAGGTTAATGGAACTTGAGACTTCAGCAGGGCTGTATCATATTACCTGCTGCTGGGATAGCTGAAAACATTTCCCCAAACCTAAAAATCTGCATGTATTGTTGCCTGCAGCCAGACATCTGAGGGCATTTCCTCCAACCTGATAATCAAATCTTACCTTTGACATGTATATCTGCTTTGCTATAGGACAAAATGTGTTAATAAAAAGTGAGGGGTCTAGAGATTTGGAGAACTCAGCTACTAAAAGCTAAGCCTCCTCGGCTCCCCGCAAATGCCTCCCAAATTTATATTTCATGTTTAGTTTATTTAATTTATTCTCAGTCCGTTCTCCAGATTCCTGAACCCTTTCAGATGTGGATAACACCCTGGCAATAGTTATTCAAATATTAATATCTAGAACAAAGTTTAATAAGGAGGCTGGTTACAACATTAATATGCAAAAGCAGATATCCATATAATAGAAAAATAAGATGTCATTTAGCATGGCAACATCAAAAGTAGGTGAAGTATCTTGGAATTAAGTTAATAAGGAATATAGATGACTAATATATAAAATCTTTAAATTCTACTAAAGATCATAAACTAATAGTGAATCTAACCACTATGCTGTACACCTGAAACAAATACAAAATAATTTTGAATGTGCCGAAACCGGTTTGGCTCATTGGATAGAATGTCGGCCTGTGGACTGAGGGTCCTATGTTCGATTCCAGTCAAGGGCATGTACCTTGATTGCAGGCATATCCCCAGTTGGGGGTGTGCAGGAGGCAGCTGATCGATGTCTCTCTCTCTCTCATCGATGTTTCTGACTCTCTATACCTCTTCTTTCCTCTCTGTAAAAATTCAATAAAATATATTTTAAAAAATATTGAATGTAAACTAGAATTGAAAATGTAATAACATTGGAAAAATAAAAAAAATAAAAACAAACAAAGAAACTTGAAGGTCCATCAGCAGAGGAAATATAGAATCAACTATGATGCACCCAGACAGGTATAAGAAACAAGAAGTTAGATCTACTGGTCTGAAGAGAAGTCTATAAATCTCACTGTTAAATGAAAAAAAACAAACTGCTGAGTAATGGGTATAGCATGTTAAAAATTTTTGTAAAGACCGTAAAGTTCATGCATGTATAGATGTATATAAGCTTTGATTTGGAATGTCCATAGGCACAGAAAGCTACACACAACATTGTTTTTACAGGTACTCTAGGGATTTGAATGAACTGGAGGGAGATTAATTTGCTTATTTTACTAAATGTTTATAGTACTTTGGTTGTTACAGAAAACATGTTAAATTGTAATAAAATTCAGTAACAATAAAAATAATATTGACAAAATAGACATAAAAGTCAAAATAAGAAAGTTCACTAATGTAAATTTCTTTATACAGATTCTCTAAATTAATCTATAAATTTTCTATTTCAGTAAAAAAATAACATGGGTTTCAGGGGGACTTGATAAAATTATATTTTAAAAGTAACATGCAAGAATAACCATATTGTCTTTTAAAAGGATGAATAAAATGGTAAAATAATATTTACCAGTAATTTAAGCATACTGAAATTTTATGTTTATATTGGCCAGTAATATACATGGATAAATAGGTCAATCATTGTAATACACTAGCAAAAATTAGACCCTAATATAAATTAAGATTTTGTGGATGACAAATGTAGCAGTGAGTGGATGATATATCATTCAAATGATGTAAACACAACTGTTATCCTTTAGAAAAAAATTAGTGGCAGATTCACTAAAGATCTGAAAGTAAAAAGATGGAAGTAAATATAGATGGGTTTCCTTATATAATTGCAGTATGAAAGACCTTTCTAACCATAAAAAATAAATCTGAAAACCATGAAAGAAAGAATACCATTGATTTCTTACAAGTCAAAGTTAAAAAACATTATAAAACAGTGGCAACCTGGAAAATATTTACCATATATTGTATTAGTAAAAGATTAATTTTATACACACACACACACACACACACACACACACTAGAGGCTCGGTGCATGGATTCATGCACAGTAGGGTTGCTCTGCGTGGCCTGTGGGGATCCGGCCGAAACCAGCAGTTCAACATCCTCCAAGGGAAGTAGTAGTGTGTGAAGCTGCAGGCAGCAGGGAGGAGCCTGAGCCCAGATCTGGCACTATGCCACTCCTGCTCATCCTCACCCCACCCCTCTGTGCCTGCTGCCTGCTGCCTGCTGCCACCTACCCGCTGCTGCTTGGTAAGCTCCCTGCCACTCCACTGCCATCTCCACCCACCAGTCCTAGGATGATACCAGCATGCCCATGACGGAGAAGCAGCTGTGGGCTCATGCTCAGTCATTCTAATGCTATGATAGTTCTGATCATGGTCCAGGTCTGGATCGGGGAGGGATGCACAGGTGAGTGTTTGTGAGAGAGGATAGCAAAGCCAGGAGCCTGGGTCTGGCACCCTTCAGTCAGCTGAGCAATGCTTCCCCTGTGGGAGTGCACTGACCACCAGGGGGCAGCTCCTGCATTGAGAGTCTGCCCCCTCGTGGTCAGTGCATGTCATAGGGACTGGTCAAATGGTCTAACAGTGGCTTGGATTTTTATATATAAAGATCTTATGCTGAAGATATTGCACACACATGCAAAGAGTGTGCAACAGTAAAATAGTTGTGTTATTTTTAACAGGAGAAAGGAATAAGGAAAGGAGTAAATGGTACAAAGGAAAATGGGGAGAGAAATATGAAGAGAGAAGAAATCCTTAAGAAGAGACTGTGTATGGCTTTAGATTTTTTTTTCAATTTAATATTTAATAACAATATTTCTTTCTATTTAAACCTAAAGGCTTTGAGTCTTCTATAATTTCTTTTAAAAATAAGTATTTCAATTTTTATGCTTAATACCTTAAATTACCTTGATCTAAAGCAACATGAAATATATGTGAATTCAGTGAAATAGATAAGATAAAATGTCAGATCAATGAAAAACAGAAAAAATGAGAAAGGAGGGCCAATAAGAAAAAAAAGAAAAAGGCAAAAGTGTCCATAATTTAAAATGTTGGTTTAGAAATTAAGTTCTGAGTTTCTTGGTGGCTCAAGCGAAAATATAAGAGCTTAGGAAAATACACAGTGTACAAGTGTTTTCTTTTTACTGTTGAACAAAAATTTTCCTTATTCTTGAGTTTTGATTATCTATATTGCTTAGTTTTTGTTTTGTTTTTAATTTTATTTACTTTTTAAATATATTTTATTGATTTTTCACAAAGAGGAAGGGAGAGGGATTGAGAGCTAGAAACATCAATGAGAGAGATACATTGACCAGCTATCTTCTGCACACCCCCCGACCAGGGATGTGCCCGTAACCAATGTACATGCCCTTAACCAGAATCAAACCTGGGACCCTTGAGTCTGCAGACTGACACTCTATCCACTGAGCCAAACCAGTTTCGGCTTGTTTTGTTTTTTTAGATAACTTATTGTCAAGTCATGGGGACACTGGACAATGTAACAAAATGTATGTTTAATAATATTATCTCTATAATATACACTGTAGTCAGTTAAAATTAATGAATAACTCCAGCTATTTCTATGACCATTTTCAAATTCCACTACATGGAAAACATGCTCCTGCAGGAATAATAGATACAGAAGAAGTGTTCAAAGCCCTGAAAGTGAACAAAGCATAGTGATTTAGAGAGAGAGAGCAATGTCTGTGGATCCAGATGATGGTACTGAACCCTCTGCTCCCCCACCTAATACATGTGTGATCTTTGGAAAGTTGGTTAAGCTCTTTATGTCTCAGTTTCCTTTGTGTAAAATAAGGATAAAAGTACTACATAACTCATGGAGCTGTGATGATTATACCACTTAATATACACTGAATGGCCAGATTATTATGATCTCTGAACACATAATAATCTGGCTACTCGAGATTTTATATATACATACAGAGGCCTGGTGCATGAATTCATGCATGGGTGGGGTCCAGTCAGCCGAGGGGACATGGGCAGTTAGTCGGCCTGCCTGCTGGAGGGAACAATTTGCATATTAACCTTTTATTATATAGTGTATACACTGAGTGGCTAGATTATTATGCGTTCAGAGATCATAATAATCTGGCCATTCAGTGTATATAAAATGGTAGAACAATACTTGATATGTAGAAAGAATCAAAGTAGTGCTAGCTAAGAAAAAAATATATTTATCATATCTATCTTAGGATCATATAAAATATAAAGATTAAAAACACACACTATCTTTTTTCCAAAATGAATAATAGTTCTCTTTAATTTTACAAATTTAAAAATTAAATTCAATTGTAAAAAATGTAGATGGTTATTGTACATTATTTCACATGTGTTCTTTCTGTTTTCCTTCCATCAATACCTCATTCCAGGTATCTGTATGGTTCATTTTGTGGACAGAGAGGAGTTGGAAGTTGAAAGTGTGTAAAGTCATTTTTTTTTTAAATAAGGACAGCAGCTGCAGAGCTGGCACATTGAGAAGCCTGACCTTTCTGTTCCTTGCTTAGAATTCAAAAGAGAGGCCGTTTCAGAGTAAAGTTCCAAGAAGCACTTTATAAAAACTGAGTAACTTTGTTGCTTACAGACTAGCTTTCTGGCATGCCTGGAAGTCTTTTCTCTGCCCCTGGATTTCTGTGTTAAAGCCTAGTTTCTTATCAGGGGGTGACTGAGGCTGTGTCACCAGAAGATTAAGCCAGCTTGCCACTGAGATGTGTGGTTCCAGTGGGGTCAGGAACCTGCATAGTTAAAATAGTCAGTCACATCTGGATAAAAATGTGAACCATGCAGCCTTTCTCTGTGGCCCAGAGGCCAGTGCTGACTTCCTTAGAGCAATTTAAACAACACATACCTGGAGATAATGACTTAGCTGAATTGGGTTGGGATTTTTAAAGAGGAAATTCTAATGTGTCCCACTGATAAGGATTACTATCATGAAAACAGAGGGGTTCTGCATTCATATACATACACCGAGATGTCCAAAGGGAAAGTTTAACATGCAGAGTTTTTATTGACTGAAAGGTCCCAGGTTCGATTCTGGTCAAGAGCATGTACGTTGGTTGTGGGCACATCCCCAGTAGGGGGCGTGCAAGAGGCAGCTGGTCGATGTTTCTCTCTCATCACCGTTTCTAGCTCTCTGTCTCTCCCTTCCTCCTCTCTGTAAAAATATCAATAAAATATATATTTTTAAAAAGATTGGGATACAATGGACTCAAATATCCAGTCCAAATCTCATGGAAAGACCAATGCCTCATTGCAATCCCTTCCACCTTGAGGGTGTTATATTATATTTGCCTGGTAACCTTTGTCCCCAAGCTCCAGTTTCTGCTGAAAGACCCAGTTTATGGCTTCTTTCTTTGCCTTTTTCATGCTTTCTATACTCCATCAAGCCATATGTATGGCTAAGTTCCTGTCCTTAATTCTTATGAAAAGCCACTCACAGACTGTTGTGCATTTCTGAGAATTAAAGAAGTTTTGTAGAAGATGGAATGGGGTTATGTTGCAGGAAGCCAAATGGGTTCTGACTGAATAGTACACATGTCTAATCTCAAGAAGTGATAGCCTTCATTGCCTGCTGGACTCCACTGGCTTTCCATGATTTTAACTTGCCTCTTTTCTCTGCCTTCCTCTAACTGACTCCTGATTTAACATCCATTCGTTTACTTCACATGAACCAAACTGGATTCATTTAAAGTAGACAATTCAATGAGTTTCAACAATTGCATACACAGTGAAACCACTGCCACAACCAAAATGAAGAATGTTTACAACACCCATGAACATTTCCTCATGCTTTTTTGCAATCTAACCTCTCTCCCTCTCCAGCCAAATGCAATCCCTACAACATGAACAGTCATTATAGATTAGTTTGCATTTTCTAGAATTTTATTAAATTTTATATAAATAGAATCATGGTATTTACTAGTGTGTGTTCCTCTTTTGTGTCTGGCTTCTTTCAGTGTAATGATTTTGAGATTCACCCACACATATCCCTTTTTATTAATGAGTAGTAACCCATGGCATGGATGCATCACACCTGTCTACCCACTCACCTCATGATAAACACTTGTGTTTTTTCCAGTTCGGAACTATTACAAATAAAGCTGCTGAAACATTTGTGTACAAGTCTTTATATGGAAAGATGTTTTTATTTATTTTCTGTAAATACTTCATAGCAAAATGACGAGTCCGTATGATTGGTTTATGCATCACTTAAGAAACTGCCAGTGTGGTTGCACAGTTTGCAACACCATTAGCACTGTATTAAAGATGCTACATTCAGCAGATTGGTGCTGTCAGGTTTGTTTTATTTGTTGTTTTATGATTCAAATGCGTATGTAGTAGAATAATGTTTTATTTTTCAATTCTAGAATTTCCATTTGATTCTCTTGTGTATTTTCTATCTCTTTGCTAAGAGTCCCTGTTTAGTATTCAGTACAAGTATATTTGCCTTTATCTAACTGGACATGTGTAACAGTGCTTTAAAAACCCTTATCAGATAATTCCAATAAGTGGGTCTTCGCAAGACTGGCCTCTGTTCTACTCTTTCCCTTAAGACTGGGTCCTATTTTCTTAGTTCCTTCGAGATAAATTTTACAGTGTGCTGGGCATTATGAAAGTTATTTATGGTAACTTTGAATTCTGTTATTTTTTTTCTTGAAGATTTTGTAAACACACACACACACACTGAGTGGCCAGATTATTATGACCACCCCATCAGTACTTTTTTGGACCACATTTTGCCTTCAATACTGCAGCGATTCTTCTTGGCATTGACTTCATGAGATGTAGAAAAGTGATGTGAGGAATCTGACACCATGCCTGGTGGATAGCACTATCCAGTTCTGTGAAATTTGATGGTTGTGGAACCAGCTGCTTGATGGCTCTTTTAACTTTGTCCCACAAATGCTCAATTGGATGGAGATCTGGTGATTGTGGGGGCCAGCTAAGCAAGGTAAAGTCTCCCTCAGGTTCTTGAAACCACTCCTGCACAATACGAGCGCCATGGCATGGCGCATTGTCTTGTTGGAAGAAGCCACTCCATTGGGATACACCATCAACATAATAGGATGAACTTGATCAACAACAAAGTATGTTGTGCTACCTTACTGTGCTATTCAGACGATGTTCCACATGAATTAAAGGGCCCAAATCATGCCAGGAAAACATGCCCCACCATAACACTGCCCCCACCAGCTTGAAGGGTTGGACTCATGCATGTGGGGTGCATGCTTTCATGCTGTTTCCACAAAATTCTTACTCTGCCATCTGCATGATGCAACTGGAAACATGATTCATCGGACCTCATGACTTTTTTCCAATGCTCGACTGTCCAATCCTTGTGTTCCTGTGCAAATTGGAGATATTTTATCTTGGTAACTGCAGACTGTAAAGGTGTTCAAACAAGCCTCTGGCTTCTATATCCCATACAATGTAGTGTATGGCTAATTTGCCTACAAATGTCAGGTGGTCATAATAATCTGGCCAGTCAGTGTGTGTGTGTGTGTGTGTGTGTGTGTGTGTGTGTATTAGTGGCCAGTGCATGAAATTAATGCATGATGGCGGGGGTGGGGGGGGGGCCCTCAGCCCTCAGCCCAGCCTCCAGCCTGCACTCTCTCTAATCAGGGACCCCTTGGGGGATGTCCAACTGCTGGTTTAGGCCAAATCCCACAGGCAGTCAGACATACCTCTTGCAATCTGGGACTGTTGGCTCTTAACCACTCACCAGCCTGCCTGCCTAATAGCCCCTAACTGCCTCTGTCTGCCTGCCTGATCACCCCTAACTGCCTCTGCCTGCCTAATTGCCCCCAAGTAATCTCCCCTTTTGGCCTTATCTCACTTCCAACTGCTCTCCCCTGCTGTCCTAACTGCCTCTGCCTCAGCCGCCACCACCATGGCTTTATCTGGAAGTTGAACACCTGGAAGATTGTTAGTCGACCCAGTCTATATAATTAGCATATTACCTTTTTTTTTTTTTTTTTGTTAGTATTGATAGATTGTATAGCATATAATTGCTTAAATGGGTGGGGGGGCTTTTTCAGCAGGAGGAGATGCTCTTAGTAGACAAAACTAATAATAATCCTTATATATGGACTGGTAGCCAGCCATATGCACTATATTGCCACACTGGTCATTAAAAAATGGTACCACTTTCTTACACCTTACACTAAACAGCTGTTGCCTTTAAAACCCTTTCTCAGCCCCGAACCTTAGGTTCTGCCTTTGAAGTTCACCCAGATTTGGTTCTGATTGGTCAGTTTCTATGCCAATCAGTGTCTCCAGGTCTATCTCTGGGACTGATCAGAGAGGTGGGGCTGATTATCACCCCAGAGAGAAAGAGAGGCTTGGCTGCTGGCAAAGCCCAGAGAGAGAGAAAAAAGCAAGGGCTGATCAACAGCTGCCATGAAGGCTACAAATGAGACCCTGCCTTTCACTCTAGGCTAGGGGTGTCGAACTCAATCAGAGAAGGGGCCAAAATCTAAAATCCAGCCTAAATCGCGGGCCGAATGGTTTACTGAACAGTCATAAACTGTCATTGTGATGGAAACACAGCGGAGTGCAGTGATGACAGCGCGGTGCGGGCCACATTGCAAGGCCTGGCGGGACGGATTTGGCCCGCGGGCCGTGTGTTTGACACATGTGCTCTAGGCCTCTCTTCAGGCCTGATACATAGCTCCCTCAGCAGTCAGTGCTGGGTTTCTGTGCCCACAGTGATGGCAGTCAGTGTTGGGTCATCAAGGCAACCCATCACTGACTGCGGGACTGACTTCCTGTATTCAGTAGAACCTTTGGTCATTATGGACCCTGGGTTTTTATATATTAGGATATAGGCATAGACGTAGACATAGACATAGACATAGACATAGACATAGACATAGACATAGACATAGACATAGACATTAGCAAGGAACTAATCTAATTAGATTTTGATTTACCCCCTTTCTCAGTGGGCTCTGCTCAGAGCTCAGATTGCATCTCTTAGCCTTGGCTAAAAGCTGTTTTGAGTGTGCTCACTGTGCACTTGCCAGGGGATACCCAGAAACTCAGATAAAGTTAATTTACATAATGTGGGGCTCTCTTTTGCAGCTTTCTCATTCCCAGGGTTCCCTCTTCACTTTTCTGTGGCTGGAATGATGACTGTCTTTTCCTTTGTTCTTCAGTGTAGAAGGACAACTGCTTTTCATCTCACTTTCAAAAGCTCTCTGCTTTGGTTTATTCTCCAGGGCTTTTATGGGGTTAACCTTTGCATTTTGTCCAATGTTCATAGTCATCTGTGGGGTGGGTTAGTCTGCTAGGGGCTTATGCCTTTATACCATAAGTATAATTCTCATTTTATGCTAAGAGGATTAACTAGCTCTTGCAGCTATTTTTTGGTCTTATTCCAACCCATCTTTTCAGGGGCTTACCTTCAAACCTCAAGTGGCTGGTGGTGTTTTCCAAAATAAAAATGGTGGTTAATCTTCCTTTTTTTCTTTCTTTTATTTTTGCAACCTGACCACTAAGCCAATAATTCAAAATTTCCAGATATGGGCATACATAGGTGAGCTTTGGACTCAAACACAAGGAAGACTGAGCATTTTATGCTTTTGCAGACTATAGTTGACAGAAACCAAGAAACCAAGAGAGAACAGTAAATGGGGTCCAGAGAATAAAATTAGTAATAACCTTAACTAATTAAGAAAAGAAGCCAAAGGTACAAAGTAGTTGCTCCCCAACTGAACCTGGGAAAGCTTCTATAATACAATGCCTGGATAGCTAATAAGAGTAGTGGAGTCTGCCATCTATGAAAAGGTCAGGGGCAGATGACAAATAATCTCATAAGGAAGCAGAAATAGAAGTGGAACTCCAAGTCATTTACAGTGAGATGACTATTCTCAACATCCTAGCAAGAAGAAATTGGAAACTTAAAACCAAAATGTCATCATTTCAGCATGACTTAGATTAGTCAAAGTCTCAAGTAAATTTGTGCATTTGACCCTGCTGATATGGCTCAGTGGTTGAGCATCTGCCTATGAACCAGGAGGTCATGTGTCATGGTTCAATTCCCAGTCAGGGCACATGCCTGGGTTGGGGACTCAGTTCCCAGTGGGGTCCTGCAGAAGGCAGGCTATCAATTATTTTCTCTCATCACTGATGTTTATATCTCTCTCTTTATCCTTTCCTCTCTGATATATAAATATATAATGTTTTTAATTGTGTAATACAGTAATACTTAATTTGGTAATATGATCACCTACCAATGGTTTGTTTTTTCCCTGAAGTCTTTGAGAAAAAAATTTTTGCCTGATTTAAGTAGAGTGTCTGTCACTCTCATTCTGCATACTCAGGCATACCTCATGCTGGGGGGCTCAGAGGTCATGGTTACACAAATGGCTACTGGAAGGATGGTAGAGGGACACCTGAGGTGCTATCCCAGAAAAAGATTTCCTTCTGAAAATTAACCTATTTAAAAACAGAAGGTTCCCTGAGCCAATTGGTAATGTTGAAATATATATCCTATCTAATAAAAGAGAAACATGCAAATTGACCATACCTCCGCTACACCCACAAGCCGTGCCCACCAGCCAATCAGAATTAAGTATGCAAATTAATCCAGCAAAGATGGCAGAGGCAGCCGGAGGCTTGGGTTGCCCCCAAGGATGGAGGAAGCCAAGCTTCCTGCTTGTTCTGCTGGCCCTGGCTTCCACTCAAGGCTACCAAGTTTCAATTATAGAAGCTAAATAAATCCCAGGTACCAGGTCCTCCACTGGGGTCAACATGGGGCGTGGCTGGCCTGCAAACCACCCCAGGCCCCTCACCCAGGCGACCCCACACTCCAAGGGAATCCCTACTCTGATCTGAGACACCCTTCAGGACAACCAGCCAGCCTCCACTCATGCACCAGGCCTCTATCCTATCTATCGTAATAAAAGAGTAATATGAAAATTGACCATCACTCCAACACACAAGATGGCTGCCTCCATGTGGACACAAGATGGCCACCACAAGATGGCCAGCAGGGGAAAGCATTTGTGGATGATCAGGCCAGTAAGGTAGAGCAGTTGGGGGGGACCAGGCCTGTAGAGGAGAGCAGTTGGTGGGGGAGGGCCGTTAAGGGTGACCAGGCCTGCAGGGGAGGGTAGTTAGGTGTGACCAGGCCTTCAGGGGAGGGCAGTTAGGGGTGACTGGGCCTGCAGGGGAGGGCAGTTAGGGGAAATTAGGCTGTCAGAGGAACAGTTAGGCATCAATCAGGCAACGGAGTGCTTAGGGGTGATCAGGCTTGCAGGCAGAAGTGGTTAGGGGCAATCAGGAAGGTAAGCAGACAAACAGTTGGGAGCCAGCAGTCCTGGATTGTGAGAGGTATCCCAGATTGGAGAGGGTGCAGGCTAGGCTGAGGGACACACACCCCATGCATGAATTTTGTGTACCAGGCCTCTAATATATATATTTTTCTTCTTAGATTTTTCCAGGATCACTGAGTCACTCATTGTTCTCTTTCCTAAATACCCAGTCCCTTGAATCTACACACTCATATCACTCTGACACTAAAGACATTCTCAATTTTATATCTTCTTCTAATCTAAACCCCAGTCAAGCTGCTTAAAAGAGAAATTTATATTTCCTCTCTTGATTTCCTTATCTCCTAGTGACATTTTGGTTCATTTAAAAATATTAGTATAAATTATTTCAAATATTCAAAAACAACATCTGTAATATACATGGAGCTATAAGTGTTAATATCTGTGAAGGCTTCAACCATCTTAAGAGATAAAGTGTTGCCATTGGAGGTGCTGTGTATCTGTCCACAATGGCATCTCTCTTACCCACGTGGGGCTCCACTATTCTGATTATTTTATTTGTTATTCTCTTTTTATGCATTGCAGTTTTACTCACCTATATGTATTCTTTATCAATTTTCTGATTTTTTGGTATATTTAACTTTGTATTATTTATATTGTGTATTTTCCAATACTTGTATTTTCTCTTAGTTTTATAAGAGTTAGCTGTTTTGTTACAAGTGGCTGTAATATTCATCTTCATGGTTATGTAGTACTCCATGGCATGGCAAGTTTTCTTTATTATTGTCTTTACTCCACATACTTTTCTCGGGAGAGTTTATCTACTTTTGTAACTTTTTACATAATTTCCAAATTTTCATTTCCCTTGTCTTTGGATTAAAATATTTAAATTCTTCTGAGCATTTCCATATCCCATAAGCACCTCAGGCTCACAATATTGATCCTTCTCTAATCTTCAACCTGCATCTAATTGATTACAAAATCCTGAACCTTTTACCTACAAAATATTCTGGAATCCATTCTCTTCCTCAATTCCTCAGTATCAATATTCATAGTTAGTCTTTTGTAGTTTTCTCTGGGACTTTGGAAATGACTACCTAGTGAGTTTCCATGCCCAGATACTTGCCCTCTGAGTTATATCATTGATACAATCACCAGAGTGATGTATCTAAAGCACAATTTGACCAAATCATTTTCTAATTGTAAATATCCCCTGGGTTTGAGTCATCCTCATTGTGAAACCAAGCATCTAGGCACTTCACAGATTCCTTGCCTTGCCTTCTCCCCTGTTCCCCCTATTTACAATTTACACAATGAAGAACCAAAGATCTATGGCTCTTCATACATACGATGTGATTTTTCTTCCTCCATGTCTTGCGTATATAGTTCTCTCTGCCAAAAGTAACCTCTGTGCCTTTTTTTCACAGACACCTATTTATCCTCCAGATTCAGCTCAGTGGTCACTATTACACGTTGCTCCTACATCTCTCATAGACTTTAATACACTTTGCTGTGTTAGTTTATATGTCTATATTCTCTTCTAAAATAAAAACTAGCAAATATGATTTCTATAATTCATATTTATATACTCAGTATTTAGTACCGTACCTAACTCCTAGTATTTCCTCAAAATATGAAAATAGGACTGTTGACCTGAAATAGAGAAGGAAGATGTGTCATCAGACCCTATCACAGTGGCTAGAAAATACCCCTGAGACTACCAATCTTCTCTTCCCCAGTTTTCAAGCAAATTTCTAATGCCCAATAAGTTTTTCTTAATAATTAGAATATACAGCACATGGTATCTAAAGGAATAAATACTGTTGTGAATTGACTATGTTAATGTCAGTTTGTATAATACTTAATAAGTGTCCCTAGTTATTATTGGTAAATAGCCAACTCCCCTAACTTAATGACATAAAACAATAACCATTTTATTGTGCTCAGAAGAGCACAGAAGTTCAGACAAAGTACAGCGGGAATGTCTTGTCTTTATTTTGTGATGTCTTAGTCTTTTGCTAGACTGCCTTTATAGCTGGGGGTTGGAATCAATAGGGGTCTTCCTTACTCACATGTCTGGTACCTAGGCTGGCACTAATTGAAGTCTTGAAATACCTACGCATGGCATCTCCAAGTGGCTTGAGCTTCTTTCAGAATAGTCCCTGGGTTCTGAGAGGGACAGCTTCCCCAACAGAATCAAGTGGAAGTAGTATGGCCTTTTGAGGCTTGTTATTTTCTGTCATACTTGATTGTGGAAGCAATCATAACTTCATAAGTCTGATCCTCAGAACTACTAATTAAGTATGGTGTCCAGGGATCTGAGATTAATGTCTATATATGAGCCTGCTCTTAGGAAGCTCTGAGTGACCACCTGGCACCCTTGGCTGGTGTTCCTCTTATGGTGGTCCCAAGTAGGAGGAATGATGGGCTTCTTATTGATCAGGTCCACCTGGGAGACAAGGAGTTATGCATTTGTGAAAAGAACACTTTCCTCAGTTTCAAATGTCAGGCTGTTTCTGTTTCAGGGGCATCCCCCACCTTAAAGATTGCTGATTTGGGAATAAACATGACCTCCTGTAATATATCTTAGGGCCTCTCTGTGGAAAACTGTGAATATATTTCTCACAGGTTTCCAAACAGTTACTTTTTTTTATCTTATTCTTTTTTTCTTTCCCCTTTTGTTACCAGTCAGGTTTCATTGTGTCTTTGAGAAACAGCATATTATCCCAAGGGACAAGATACCCTATATAATGAAGATGTAATATGCAAATTAACCTTCATACCCTCACAAGATGGCTGCATGCAACCAGGCCTGCGGGAGGTTAGTGAGGGACAACCAAATGACTGAACAGCAGGCTGTGTGGGGTGACCAAGCCAGTGGGGTGGGCAGTTAGGGGCAACCAGGCCAGAAGAGGGGGCCATCAGACAGGCAGGTAGGTGACTGATTAGGAGCCAGTGGTCCAGGATTGTGAAAGGGATGTCTCACTGCCAGGGTCCCACATTGGAGAGGGTGCAGGCTGGGCTGAGGGAATCCTGCCCTGTGCATAAATTTTGTGCACCGGGCCTCTAGTTTTCCATAAATGCAGGCTTCACTCTAAGATCAAAACACACCATTATTTTGAGATCCATCCCCTTACTCAGTTAACACTGAAGCTTAGCAGCTAAAAATGCCTGGATCTTACTAGTATGTATGAGCCCTCCTGTTTCCCCATCTCCACATGCCAAAAGCCCAGCCTTTTCCCTGTCCACTCATTCCTTTTCACTGTCACCACTGTTCCTTCCTTTACACAGGAAGAAACACTTCCTGCTCTCACTCAGAGCTGACTCCCCCTGGACAGAGCTATGAGCATAGGCCCAATTCATGTGAGGATGAACCACAGGCAGCCCATCTTAAAGCCAGACTATTTGCCATGTTGGGAAAATGTTAATGTGTGCTTCACAATTTCCCAGATATCCAGGCTTCCTTCTGAGTTACACAGAGATTTCTGAGCTCCTTTACTTGGTAGCTCCTTTACTCTCAGGGCTGGGCCTCTGAAAAGACCCCCATGGCAAAGCCCACTCTTAGGCTGGTTCCCTCATTCCCAATATTTTTTTTAATCCAGCATGTGCTTTATGGTTTTGCCACTTGCTTCTTTGAAGAAAATTGAATAAACACAAAGTGGTGGAGGGGGGTGCAACACTTACAGGGGAATGAGGTAACAGGAGAAGAAGAGGTTCCATCCTAAAATAGAAATTCTAATCCATCAGGAGGAGCCCGGCATAGTTGTGTGAGTTTTTCTATTTGCTTCCGTCTCCATAGATATGTCCTACTTCAGAGTAGGGGTGCTGGTTGAGCTGTTTTGCTTGAGGGGAGTGGAAGATAACTGAAAATCTGGTTAGCAATTCTTATGCATCAAAGTTAGCCAATATGTCCCCTGGTAATTGGTTCCTGCTGCCAGGGTTGGCTGGGCCTGCTGTGTAGTGATGGCAGGACTCCTGGCCCCCTGCTTTGGTTTCCAAATAGAATCATCCACTTGCAGCAAAGCTGCTTCCTTTGTCAGGTTCTTTGGTGCATTCTTTATGCATAAGTGGGCTGCAGCTCCGCCATATGGGCGGCTAATGGTGCAGCTGCCCCAGCAGAGCGGCACACCCAGAGCTGAGGGAAGTGGGTGTGCAGGGCAAATGGTGCCTGTCCTGGGCAGAGCAGCACACTGTTTGTCTGGGAAGCTCCCTGAGGCTTACATAGGTATTGATGGAAGCCACACAGGATGTCTGAGAAGTCTTCTCTGCTTCAGGCCCAAACCTGCCTCGGGCGTTGAACACATTGTGCCACTCTCCTTGGGATTAAGTGCTTTGGCTGTTGAGTGGGGTACTTACAGACGTGGACTCTGAAGCAAGATTGGATAGGAGTAACTTCTTCTGCTTTATAGAGAGCAAGTTTTGAGTGAACATTTCTGAGTCTCTGTTTTCTTATTTGTAAATTGTGAATGTGAATGCCCATCTTAGAGAGATGTTATCAACCCTTAAAGGGTTATTATATTACTTGAAAGAATATATGTAAAGCATTTTGCACAGTGCTGGGTAAAAGTGCATTGGCTTTACAGTCAGACAAACCTGGGTAATAATCCTGGCTGGACCACCTACTGGCAGCATGACCTTGAGAAAGGCCTTATCTCCTACAGCCTCAGTTTATTCATCCATATAATGGTTTAATAATCATTTCCTAGTTGGTTGTTAGAATAAGATGACAACTGATGACCATAGGAAGGCATCCGGTACATATTAGAGGCATGAAAATGTTGATTTTCCATCCTTTATCTGCACAGCTTACTCTCCCTTATCTGATGTCTGTGTAGAAAGTGACCCCTACTCCCCCAACACACACACACACACACACACACACACACAACCACACACATGCACCAATTTATCAAGGCCAATGAGGATATGCCTGCCAGGACCCTGCTGAGGATTTTATGCCTCCAGCTCAAAATTGTAGCCAGAAATGGATTTTCCACCTGAGGTGGCAAGAAGAAAAGGTGTATTAATGTGGAGCCTTCAAACTGTACAGTCACAAAGACCAATAACCATCCCTGAAAGGCACAAGCCCAGAATTTATATGTGTGATAAGTTGCAGATCTAGCTCATTTCTTCCAAACCACCACAATAAGCTCAAAGGAGAATGTATGAAAGTCACTTCCCCTGTTTATAAATATGGGCCTAAGCTGTAGAATATAAAGTAGCATGTAAGTTATTCCTGAAGGGAAAAAGGCATTTGATAAGAGAAGAAAAAAATATATAGACTAAAGGAAAAGAAAACAAAGGAAAACTCAAGGACAGCAACTAAAGCAGGATGTTCCAAAAAAGAGTTCAGGTCCACGGAGGCAGATAAAATAGCACAGTGGCAAAGAGAGAATGACAGGAAAGGCAGAGTCAAGGAGTTGGGCCAACTGACATCTCTTTGTACTTTTCTAGCCTCTTACTGAAGTGATCGGCTCTGAAATGGAGAGAGAGCACCCAGGAAGGACCTAGCTATTCTGAGAGGTGACTCAGTGTGTTGCTGCTAAGCCTGCCTAACTTCCCTGAGGGGCCTGAGTAGACTCGGGCAAAAAATACCTCAGGTGCCCCAGATGTCTTCTTGTCAATGATGTAGGAGGCTGAGTGTAAGCAAGTTACACATACATTGTGTGACTAAACCTCACAGTAGGTAGCAGAGCTGGAACCGGTGCTTCGGGAGGGAGTCTGGGTAATGATGAAAGGCAGACAGAGGAATTGCTTGGGCATTCCAGGATTGTCTCAGTCAAGGTCAGAGCTCTGACTCCAGAGTCAAAGTCTGAGCTCTCTGGCACGGAGCACCTTGAAACCTTTCATAATTGTTATTTACATCAATGCTTCAGTGTACCCAAGAGTCAGCATTTGGGCAAAGCTGCAGTCCTTATTCCTTTTATTTTCCATATGGGAAAAGTGAGGATAGGGGTTATTAGAATCACAGAGTATCAGAAATAGAAGAGATCTTACAGGTTTTGTAGGCTTATCAGAGGGATTTGCAACAGCTCACCACAAACAGAGAGACCCATATAATATATGCTGTTAGCACAGACTAAGAAGGTGAAAGGGACAGAACAAAAAAAGAGCAATAGGGACATAAACTCAAACCCCAAACTCCTCTTTAAAATCTATAGCAACTGGAGTTTTAAGCTTCCTAGCAACCAAGACAAACAAATGACCTTCAAGATCACCTAATCCAACCCCCTCATTTTATGGATTTGGAAATGAAGGCTTATATTATTTTTTTAAAAGCTTTTCATCAATGAAATGTGTTTTTATAGTTTCTGTAGCTAAGCATGGAATTATTTCCACTTTAATGTTTCCGATTGATTTTTTTTTCAAATGGGCTTTTTTCATGACACTGTTGACCTCCCAGAAACCAATTACACATCAGAGCAGTGCAGAATGCTACATGAAAAGTTAACCTTCAGGAGCTATAACAATTCACACAACAGGAAAACAGTCCCTTTATTGTGAATACCATTCTCCAGAACATCTGCAAGCCACATATTGTAGAAGTGCTCTCTGCTTCCTTCAGTGGAATTACCCCAAAGCTTTCCATCTTTTACCATCCCCCCTATCTGGTCCTCATTTCCCCCTGGCTCCCTACTTTTGCTCTTAATTTTGGGGTTAGGGCAAAGTGAGAGGGGTCGCACAAGAACCCTGGCTTGATGTTGAGTACTTGCTGAAACTTATTTCAGGTGTTAGGCAGTCAATTTAGCAGATCATTTGCAAGCAGGTGATGTAATTAAGAGCAGATGCCCCCCCTCCCAATCCTTCCCGGTGCACCACCAAACAGAGTAGGAGAGACAACAACTGAACTGAAGGAGGCCTGAGCCTTCAGAGGCAGGAGAGAGGAAATCCTATTGGTAGGGATCACTGCAGGGAAGGAAACTTTGACCCTGGGCTGCCAGACTATGAGGAACTCTATGGTGTAACGTAAGTACTCATGAATTCTGTGCCCATGAGTCTCCCTACTCAATGATTAATATCAGATCTGCTCTGTCTCACCTGATCTTTATTCTATTATAGCTGGTGTTGTAGCAGCCATACAGGTACAGCAGCGTCTCACTTTACCCCTATGGCCATTATCTCTTGCTCCCCATTTTAAGGCTTCTCTGCTCAGCCCCATTGCTTGTGTGACCTAGGCAATTTATAGCACATTGTGGAGGATGGTCCTCCACCAAGGAAAAGCCACAGATTGTGTTCCTGGTGACTATTTTCATCAACGTAGTTTGGATTGTCTCTCTCTTTTTCCCTGCTTCATTCTCCTTATGCCTCTCTGTTGTTCTATGAAGTACCCTAATGAATTGAAAGCTTCTGCTTTAGGCTCAGCTTCCTGGGAAACCAGGGCCTGGACCAATGCTCATCTTCTGGGCCATTTCCCCTCCTTTTAGTTAAGCAGCATTAGGCTTTTCTGGTTAAGCTCACCGAGAGAATGAGTTAGATTCTATGGCTGGTTAGATATTTTAATTTTGGTCACCAGGTTGGATTTGCCTTCCTTTGGAAAAAGAATCCTAATTTCTTTCTGACAATCATCTCTTCTCTGTTCCTGGTTATGCAGGCCCAATGAAGTTCATTCCAGATCAAGCTTAAGAGGTGAACATGTTGTTTGGTTTCAGCCAATCAGAACACTCTGTAGGCCCTGACTAGTGGTCACTTAAAGATGGTCACATGACCTGAACTTCTTGCCAGGACTAGTAAATGAGGTGTGTATATATATATATATATATATATATATATATATATATATATATAATTTTTTTTTCCTTCCCACTGCACTTGAAGGAATGAACTTAGAAAATGTGGTAATAGAAGCTGATGTAACCATCTGCTGAAGTAAAGGTATCTCATGATGGATCCAGAACAAAAGAAGCAGAGCTCAGAGAAATCAGGATCTGATGACATAGTTTGACCACACTCCCACTGCCCATCCGGTCCTCCTCCACAAGCTATGGCTATGGCCCTAGACTTAAGCCAATACATTTCCCTTTTTGTTCAAACTTTTTTTTTTCTTTACTATTGTTTATTTGCAACCTAAAAAATCTTGGCTAATACATGAATTTCTTCCCACCTCAAATTCCTTATTTTTATAGTCCATCTTAGTTGTCCTGAAGACTGTTTCCTAAAATTTTGTTTTGTTAAATGTTGAAGATATTAAAAGGAAATTTGCAAGATTTAAATAATAACTATAATTAAAACTCCCAATTATTTGCCATCAAGTTTAAGAAAGAAAACATGATTGTTTATAGTTCTCAATAGTCTCTCCTAGATTCTAAACTTTTTCTACTCCAGAAGTAGCCTGTATCTTAAATTTTATATTAGATACCCTTGCTTTCTTATACTTTTACTAGAGGCCTGGTACATGAAATATGTGCGGGGGAGGGGGGGTGCACACTGTCCCTCAGCCCAGCCTGCACCCTCTCTAAACTGGGACTCCTCAAGGGATATCTGACTGCCTATTTAGGCAGTTGGACATCCCTCTCACAATCCAGGACTGCTAACTCCCAACTGCTCGCCTGCCTGCCTTCCTGATTGCCCCTAATCACTTCTGCCTGCCAGCCAATCACCCCCTAAGCAGTACTCTGCCAGCCTGATTGATACCTAACTGCTCCCTTGCCAGCTTGATTGCCCCTAACTTCCCTCCCCTGCAGGGCTGGTGCCCCCCAACTACCCTCCCTCCCCTGCAGGCCCAATTCCCCCCAGCTGCCCTCATCTGCTGGCCTAATCACCCACAAATGCCCAGCCCTGCTGGCCTGATCACCCACAACTGCCCTCACCTGCCAGCCATCTTATGATGGCCATCTTGTGATCACATGGAGGTGGTTATCTTGTGTGAGGGTGTGACAGTCATTTTGCATATTGCCTATTTATTATATAGAATATCTCTTCCTTAAGGTTCCTGGTCATCCAGGAAATAACCTTTCTTACTACCTAGAAGGATTGGAAGCTTTAAACCAGGGGTCAGGAAACTTTCTCTAATGGGCCAGATTGTAAATATATTAGACTTTGAGAATCTAAGTTGCAACTATTTGATTCTGTTGTTGTAGTGCAAAAGCATCATAATCAATATGCAAATAAATGTGTGTGATTCTATTCTAATAAAACATTATTTTCAGAGATGTTGAAGAACTGGAGTTAGCTCACAGGCCATAGTTTGCCAATCCCTACTTTAAGCCTCTGCTTTCAATAGGTACTAACCCAGTTTTCTCACCAGGTATCATAGAAAGTAAAGGAGAAAAAAAACAATATTCCAAGACAGGTTTGTCATTTTAACAGAGAGAAAACCCAGTTATAGTTTTGCATCCATATGCTATTTGATACTAAAGAATTCATAGCTCTTTTAAAAACTCTTTGAATAAGTATATCAAAAGTAAACCACCATTGGCAAAATGTTAACACATTTTGTTGCTTCTTTTCAGATTCCTTATTTACAAAAAGTTTAAGAAAAATAAAAAAACCTTTTTGCAAAAGGAATTCATATTTTGTTCTTTACTATCCTCTTTCACATTTTAAAAAAATCAGTCACTTAATTTTAAACAAAGCTATCCTCTTTTTTCACCTAAGAAAACAAAATCACATCTAATGACCTTGCATGTTAAGTTGTACCTCTATGCTATTATTGCTTCTAATAGCTTCTCATTCATGTATGCTAATTACAACTTTTAGCAAAGTATGAAACCTCTAATTTACAGAAAGAACTAGGAGGTAGGTGACAACCATCATATGCAAGCATTTTAACAGGCCTGTGATACTCTTTACATACATGACATGACTTTGCAGCTGAAAATAACTATTTCACACTATTTTTTTTATCTTTTTAAAGTATAGGAAAGGAATACTTTTGTTAACATTACTCAGGGATATAGCCACTCCATAATACATAAAAATAAGAAGCTAAGAGGCAAACACTATACAACAACAACAAAAATCAATTGAAGAAACAAAATTCTCTGTGTGACTAGAACCCTGTGTCTATCTGACAGAGTTTACCTAATGATCAAACCATAAAAACCAACCCACTCACCAGTTATTATTGCCACCAGTGCAACAATGAGCACATCAGAACATGGGCCCATTGCAGCCAAGTACCAGAAGCAAAGACAAACAGAGTTTAAAAGGAAGAAAGGAAGGAAGGAATGAAGAAAGAAAGGAAGGAATAAAGGAAGGAAGGAAGAAAGGAAGGAAGAAAGGAAGGAAGGAAGAAAGGAAGGAAGGAAGAAAGGAAGGAAGGAAAAGGATTGAGAGGCAACAAAAACATACTCTCATTGCCTCTGAGGATTCATCTTAGAAGTCAAGACAAGTTTAGGCCTAAATAACCCAGGAGGGGCAACTCTCAGGCAACCAAGTTTAATTAGCTATAGAATGTAAGCCAATTGGACATCTCAGTATGACATCCAAAATTGCCAAATATAATTTCAAACAGTTAAAAATCATATTTCTAATGCAAATATAAAAGAACATGTGTTATCCCAGCCCATGTGTCTTATAGGTTGAGCATGGATCTATGAACTAGGAGGTCACAGTTCAGTTCCTGGTCAGGGGACTTCAGGCTTGATCCTTAGTAGGGCATGTGCAGGAGGCAGCCCATCAATGATTCTCTTATTAATGACGTTTCTATCTCTGTCTCCCTCTCTATTCCTCTCTGAAATATATATATATATATATAAAGAAGGGGAACAGAGTTAAGAAAGGTAAAAGGAAAAAGTGAGAGGAAGAAGGAAAGGGAGGGAGAGAGAGAGAGGGAGAGGGAGAGAGTGAGAAAGAGAGAGAGGGGGGGAGAGAGAGAGAGAGAGAAAGAGAATCTTCTCTTCTGCAAAAAGTTAAAATCAATGGAGGAAATAATCTTCTAAATAAATAGTGTAATGCTTAGCAAACTGTGAGCAAACTGAATCTTGTATCAGGAGATCCCCAGATGCAAGATGTGGTAAGAATGACTCCAGACTTAAGACAATGTTGGAAATTTGGTAGAACTTGTTTTAACATCAATTCTTAAAACATCTTTAAAAACAAAATAAAAAATGATTTCAGAGAGAGGAAGAAAGAAGGAGATAGAAAGAAACATTAATGATGAAACAGAATCACTGATAGGCTGCCCCCTGCAAGCCCCCTACTGGGGACTGAGCCTGCAATGTGGGCATGGGCCCTGACCAGAAATCAAACTGTGCCTCCTCATGCATAGATGGATGTACAACCACTGAGCCACCCAAGTGGACTAACATCAATTCTTAATGGGTAGGTTAAGGTAAACATAAAATGTTTAAGGTGAGAAAATGAGATTGAGTGCTTGTTTCCAAATAAGTTGTCTATTCCTGAGCCTTTCTTTTGTTGATCTCACTTTTATGAAAAAAAACTATATTGTCTGCAGATAAGTCCCTTGTGGAACCACCTAACGTGAAGTGTCTCTGAAAAATATAAAATGCTCTTTAAATAAAAAGTTAATAGCGAGTATGGTAGAAATCTCTCCCCAGAGCAATCCTTTTCTAGGAATCTGAAACAAATATGACTTGACGTTTCTTTTAATTAAAAAGATTTGAAGTTTAAATTTAGATTTCACATTACTGGAGTTCTCCTGCCAACTCCAAGTCGAGGCATTCTAAATATTTTGTTTTTATTTCCCATTAGTTGTACTTATTCTCCCCAAGGGATGTTGATTATGGCCCATAAATAATAGTCAAATTCATTAATGGATTATAAAGAATTTTTAAAGACAGAGGTCATGTGGCCTCAGCTTATTATTCTAATTCAAAAGGTCTAGAATAAGAAATCAGCATGCATTTTTAAGTAATATTTAGAATTTCTGGTGATCCACAATATATGGATTGTTAACCAGAAGTGTGGGAACAAAATTAATGATAAAGGTTACTTTCTTACAATGTGCATTCAAGAGGTGAGTCTTAGAGGCAGGGGAGCAGCAGAACACTGGATTAAGAAAGAGAAAGCATGCTAAATTTTTTGAGATAAGTGTAAAGAAAACATTTTATATGACCCGAGGAGCTAATATTTTGGAGAATAATGAAGATAGCAGAGAGATTTTTCAGTTAGCCTCAAGATAGCCAAGATCAAAAGTACAGATGGTTCCCACAGGCCTCTTTAGATACAGCTACAGACATTGGATTTGGTAATAGTTGTGGAATTTTTTTCTCATCCTCAAGTGGGTGGGCCAGCAGGTATATTGTATCTATGCTCAATGCAGTACCCATTCCCTGATTCTCAGATCATGGTCACATATCAAATGATATCAGATGAAGCATTCTGTCCTACCTAATACAGCACCTTTCTGAAAAGAGGTCAAGTTGAGAAAAATATGTTTCAGTAAGGCACAATTTGTTTTTACTTGTATTTACAAGTTGTTGCCAACTTGTAATTCAATACTTGTTACACCTTAATTGTGGGAAACTAAAAAATGAGCCAAATTATAGTTACCACAATGGAAATGTTAGATATTTAAACAAACAAACAAACAAAAAAACGTTCTATGCCTTTTGGTAGGTTAAATCATGCCCCAATCCTTCAAAGACATGTCCATGTCTTACTCCCCAGAACCTGTGGGGGTGACCTTATTTGTAAAAAGGGTTTTTGCAGATGTAATTAAGCTACAGATTTCAAGGTGAGATCCTCCTGGACTATCTGGGTAGACCCTAATCTGAAGGCAAGTGTCTTTATAAGAGAAACACATAGAAGAGAGGTACAGGAGAAGTCAGAAATTAGTTATGCAGCCACAAGCCAAGAACACCTGGCACCAGCAGAAGCTGGAAGATGCAAGAAAGGATTCTCCTCTGGAGCCTCCAGAAGGAGCATAGCTCTTACTAATACCTTGATTTTGAACTTCTTGCCTTCAAAACTATGACAGAATAAACTTCAGTTTATGGTAATTTGTTACAGTAGCTCTAGGAAACAAATCTGCCTCTAGCATAACCAAGTGGGGAGATAGTCTTCTCTCACCACTGTTTCGTGCAACATGGCTGTGATGGAAAAGGAAAGAGAGATGAGACCCAGGAGGAGGCAAGCAAGGTCCTATGGGCCTGAGAATGGCAGATGGTTAGAATGATGGCAGAGGGGTGCCTTCCAAGGACCATGCTAGAGACGCATATGCTAGTCACACAGCTAAGGAAACAGGAAAAACAGGACAAAAGCCATGACAGAGGAAATAGGAACTGGCAACTCTAGAGAACCTCACTGGCCAATTCTTCTCTGGATTGTTTCTCGGGAGCAGAGGGCTTGTGGATGTAAAACCCCCATGATTCTTCTTGGGGGGGCCTCCATGGCAGAGATTACTGCACTGCACTCCTCATCTCAAATGTCAGGTGAATAAAAGGGGGTGGCATCACATTATGAATTCAATGCCTACTCATTAAATAGTACTAATGCCAGTTTTTCCTGAATTGTCCTTGGACTACTACTGTGTCAAGCAAAGCTAAAATGCTTCCAGAAAGGATAATTGCTAGAAAAGGAAAAGTGGCTTGGGAGAAATCTATATTTTTGGATGTTTATTTGGCCTCTTTCCTAAGTGCAGGGAGCAGAAGGAACATTTCTCCAGTCACATATGAAGATTAAGGCTCAGTTCTCCTCAGGACTAAGTAAACACTAACAGGTACCCTAGACAGGAAAATGCCTTCAAAATAATATTTCTTACTTATTTTTCACTGTTTATTTAGTAGAGGAGGATACAAAGAGATCTCTGTTAATACATATCTTGGCACAATTTGAGACCAGGTTTTAAAAGACACTTTCCTGTTTAGTAATTTGCTAAAACAGAATTATTATTCACGGAAACACACAAAAAACACACATTTTGTAAAATGTTTTTAGTTTCCCATAATTCTTTGCTCTTCAGTTTACATTCATTATTTTTAAGAGCAGACAAGTTCTTGGGACACATATTAATGATCTAAAGCATATGTAAGTAGAAAGAATCATTTAATGTTGTAAGCCACATTAACACCTGCATTGTTTTGTTTGGAACTTCAGCTAACTGGGATTGTCAACATCGGTGACACAGAACTCACCCAAGAAGGTCAGCCCTGGAGTGGAATGTTTATGTCTGCTCCAGAGTTGCCTACTTCTGCTGGGTTAGAAGTGATTTGTTGGCCTTTGGCTTTCACCAAAGAGTTGTACCTATTGACAATTGAAAGCAATGTGAAAATGCCCTACTGGTCCAAATTGTCTCCATTATTCAAGACAATGCCTGTCCTGCAATTTCCAATAAGACTTTTATGATGTTTTCTTCACACAAATCCTTTTCTATCAAGCTGTTGCATATAAATATAATAAATTTTGAAACTTAGATTATTAAAACTTTTATTAAAACTTTGAGTTTACAAAATGCTTATCACAAATTATATAGCATTTTTTTTATTATTTTTTTATTTTAATATATTTTATTGATTTTTTTTTGCCTCCCTCCCTCCCACACATCCCCTCCCTCCCCAGAGTTTTGTGTCCATTGGTTGTACTTATGTGCATGTATAAAAGTCCTTTGGTTGATCTCCCCCAGATCTTCCTCCCCTCCCCGCTGTAATTTGACAGTCTACTTGTTGATATACTGTCTCTATATCTATCTTTTGGTTCATCAGTTTATAATGCTCTTTATTATCCACAAATGAGTGAGGTCATGTGGTGTTTCTTTTTCATTGATTGGCTTATTTCACTCAGCATGATGTTCTCCAATTCCATCCAGGTTGCTGCAAATGATGAGCATTCCTTCTTTTTTATGGCAGCATAGTATTCCATTGTGTAGATGTACCATAGTTTTTGGATCCAATCATCTGCTGACGGGCACCTAGGCTGTTTCCAAATTCTGGCTACTGTAGATTGTGCTGCTATAAACATAGGGGTGCATATATCCTTTCTGATTGGTGTTTCTAGTTTCTTCGGATATATTCCTAGAAGTGGGATTACTGGGTCAAATGGGAGTTCCATTTTCAGTTTTTTGAGGAAACTCCACACTGTTCTCCACAGTGGTTGCACCAGTCTGCATTCCCACGAGCAATGCACGAGGGTTCCTTTTTCTCCGCAACCTCGCCAACACTTGTCGTTTGTTGATTTGTTGATGTTGGCCATTCTGACAGGTGTGAGGTGGTACCGCATTGTTGTTTTGATTTGCATCTCTCGGACAATTAGTGACTTTGAGCATGTTTTCATGTGCCTTTTGGCCTTCTGTCTTCTTTTGAAAATGTTCTATTTAGGTCCATTGCCCATTTTTTAATTGGATTATTTATCTTCCTTTTATTTAGTTGTATAAGCTGTTTGTAGATGTTGGAGATTAAACCTTTATCAGTGGTATCATTTTATATAGCATTTTAATCATTATGAAAAACAATGTGGCTGTGGTTGTATTTTTGTTTGTTTGTTTGTTTCTAATTTGAAGATAATGAAACTTTAAATGATTTGCTCATGGTTACATGTGTAGTGAGCTACTGTCCCAGAATTCTAACCTGGGTGACATTCATTTATTCTTTCACAAATACTGTATCTTGTTGATTTTAAGATATGTTTGGGTTTTTTGTTTGTTTTTTCATGTTAACATCTCTGACATTGGTAAGACGTGTTCAATCGATACTGTAATTTTTCTTAAGGGTACAAAATATAATGGTTTTTTTTTTACAGTAATACTTTCTTAGATTAGATGGAGTATTGTATTTAATAAGGGCTTACCACATGCCAGGAACGATACTGGGTCCTAGAAATAAAACCATGAGCAACACAGTCATATTCCTCACTCCTGTGCATTTCCAGTGTTTTACTGTTTTATTATGCTGCCCCAACCCTAGCCTGTCGTAAATTGTTTTAATTTTGTCCCATATGTTAGAAGCAACAGTCTTAACAAGATTCCAAACCACTTGAGGTGCTGTGTCTGGACAAATTTTCTCCCTAGTAGGCAACCCATGATATAATTCCAGTGTATTTTTTCTTAGAGTTATCTTGACTTTGCACACTAAACAGAAGGGGTCCCAGGTGGTAGAATCATTATTTTGATCTATATTTTTAAAATATTGTATCTGGAACTTTGAAAATCACAGCTGGGCCAGAGATGGAGACACACCTCTGCAGTTTTACTATGTTGCTATTTGCTAATAATTAGGATCTGATGACTTAGGATCGGAGAAGTTAATAGGTAAATCTTCCCCTACCCCCACCCCCATTTACTGTCCCAAAGCACCACCATCGCACTGCCACAAACAAGACAAAACCGAAGCAGACTGTTCCATTACAGCAGCCCTGGCATTAGCAGCTGCCCCAGCATCAAAGGCAGTGAGATTCGGAGAAATAGTGCAGCTGAGAATCCTGAGCTCCATCCAGCCTGGCTTTCCTGCTAACCAGCTGTCAGTCTCTGAACCTCCATTTACTTGTCTCTGAGATGAATGTGTTACACCAAATGATCTCCAAGTCCCACTTGGCTGGAACATTATTATAAGAAGGGAAGGCCAGCTAAGGCTTGGTTTAATTTTTCACTATGTGCTTTCAAATTAAGGCTTATCATTCAACAGATGTCGCCCCCCTAATTAAGAGATGTGACAATGATTGGATAAAAACTGACTCTGGAAAGTTCCATGTTGGCAAAACAAGTTGTAGCTCTCACAATTATTTATTAACTAGAGGCCCGATACACAAAATTTGTGCAAGGGGCTGGGCCCTCGCAGCCCCTCTCAGCTTTGGCTGGCTCTCACAGCCCCGGCTTCGTCGGAAGGTTGTCGGACGGACTGTCATTCCGCTGCTCAGACTAATTAGTGTATTAGCTCTTTATTATATAGGATCATTGTAGTGGCATGACATAGATGAGACCGGTAATTAAATGCTCTTCTGAATCCCTGCCTCTGTCCCTTGGTGAAGGACAGAGAGAATGAGAAAACCAGGAAAGATTATGGGGGACAAACAATATTGTATTATAGAGTCCCATTTACAGACTCCCTGTCTGCTTTCCCACCCAGCTCATGTGTCATGGATAAGTCTGATGCAGATAAGCAGCAAATTAATCTTCCTAATCAGTACCATGTTAGCCATCTCAGGGGAAGTCACTTCTCATAATTAGAACTGAAATACTAGATTGGTGTTATACTGCTTTATCTTTGTTTATTTTAAATCTTGACCTGAGAATGCACTTGCTTATATGCGCTTTTGTTTAAAATCATATTCTATAGGAAATAATCAGATTGTTTTATATATGCAAAGCTAGATTTTTACTTCTCTGAACATCTAATCTCTGAGATGGGTCCAAGGCATCTGGAAGCCTTGAAAAGACCTGGATGCTGATGCTTTCCAACTCATCCTTGTTTATTGAAGGCTAAAAAGTAGAGCAAGGGATACAATCAAAACACAAACTAAAGCCAATGGCAAAGTTGGAAGGGACCTGGAAGATGCTCTGGTTCAACTGTTGCACTTTAAAAATGTGGTCATGTGATTTGTCCAAGCCTGATTAATTCTTGAACCTAAAGCCCCTATTCTCAGTTCAGTCTTCTTAGCCCACTAGTTCACTCCCAGCGTCTGTCCTAGACTGTGTGAAGTGATGAGGTGCAGTCAAACAAAGGCTCCCTGGGATGTCCACTAATCCTATTTATTGTAAAGCCTTGAACTAGGAGACAGTGTGCGACCAAGATAGTATCTCAGAGATGTAAACAATGGAACATTCCAGTGAAAACACTTCACTCAATTGAAATAAAATACTAGAATATCCCCTGAGACTTTCACTTTGGTGTTGTTTTGTTCATGAGTTCATTTGTTTGTTTTATCTTCTCAAGTTAAAAGGAGAGGTGATAATGCTGTGGTGGTGAGCATACCAGGCATGGCATCAGATACTGAGGTTCTAGTCTTAGCTTTTTCATTTACTAGCCGAGCAATATAGCATAGCAGAAAAGGTCTTGGGTATGGAGTTCAAATAGAGCTAGTGAGCCATTCTGTAGTACCTTCCATAAATATCTATAATTATAAAAGTATAATATACAAATGGACGGAACAACCAAACAGCAGAACGACTGACTATCTGCATGACCTCCTGGATGACCATTCTATAACACGCACTGACACCTCGCCAGCCAAGATGGGTGCAATGTGATTGGTTGGGGGAACCCCACCATTGCCCCACGATCCCCCCAAAGAGGATAGCCCAGGTTATCAGCCAGTGGCCTGTGGTGGGTGGGCAGGGCCTCCCTCTGCAAGCCAATCAATCACCCTGCAGAGGGAGGCCCAGGTCACCTGGCTGGCAGCACTATGGCGAGTGGGTGGGGCCTCCCTCTGTAGAATGATTGATCTGGGAACCACATGATATGTTGCCCCACAGAGGGAGGCTCAGGTAACTGGCCAGCGACACTGTGCAGGTGTGTGGGTCTGGCCAGCAATCACCCCACTGAGGGAGGCCTAGGATAACCAAGCGATTGCACCCCACACTGGCCACTCTCAGAGGGTGGTGACCAGTGGCAGGGGCTGGGGGCAGCACCACATAGATGGCAAGCAGTGGCAGTAGTGGGGGCAGGGCCAGTTGCCAGCTTAGGGGCGGGGGGGAGGAAAATTCCAATAGGCCCTGATGGCCGAACAGGCCTAGGGGCCCTACCCGAGGGGTTCTGGATTACAAGAGAACACAGGCCAGGCTGAGGAATACCCTTCACCCCCATTCACAAATTTCGTGCACTGAGCCTCATATATACATACATACATACATACATACATACATATATATATATGGCTCATATATACATATATATATGAGGCTCAGTGCACGAAATTTGTGAAAATAAATATATAAATTTGTAGTGGACTTACCTTATTAGAGACATTGTATACAGATATATATTATGTATAATATGGTATATTAACAACATTATCTATAGTTTATAGCTAACATGTGGATTTATTTTTCTTTATATCTGTCTCTCTGTATTTGCTTGACAAAGAAAATGTATAACAATTTCATTTCAGTCACATACTACATCTAGAAGTACCAGTTTTCCTACCCCTTTCAAAGAAGAATACTAGTATACTTGCAGTAGCATTGGCCCAATCAAATAAAATGATATAATGTGCTTAGCATATACTAGTAGCTCAATAAACATATTTTTATTTCTCTAAGTGATGTTGCATAATTTATTTATTCCCACTTTCTCCATTTCCTCATATAGAAAAGAGAATGGTGATAATTAGAAGCCATGAAGTAGTAATTAAATGTGATAAAATGTGTAAAAAAAAATGCTATGGAAATAAAACTCAATACTAGGGGATATAAATTCTGAACATAATGATATAAAACATTCTATATATCACTGAAATTATAATGTGCTGCTATATAAATTGACACAAAATCAAATAATCTTACTGCACAATAAGATACCTGTACACCAAGCATGTCAAACTCAAAGGTTAACACAAGCCAAATAAACAAGGTTTAAGTTTATGTGGGATGCAAAGAAAACAAAAGCTTCAATTTTCATGGAAATGTAGATTTATTTCAATCGAGACTTGCTAAATACAAAGGGCTGAAATAAATGTAATTGTTAACAAAATAATAGAACATTTTAACAAAAATTAATATTTTTTCTTGAACATTAACTTAGCAGACACTGAGTAACTGCACACATTAATAAGCATAATGCTAATAAGCCCATTTTTCTTTTTCTTCAAAAGTGAAATATTTCCTGTTGCATAGACCAAACAAGGCAGCACAAGACTAATGACATGGCAATCGGCTGCTAAAATATTTGTTGCTAGTATTAGTGGAGAGAAATGGTGTGCCTGTGCATAAGGGAAATGAATGCAACACAATTATAGTAATCAGTCATTAGTGAATGTTTTAGTTTGTTATTAATAATTACAGGATATTATAGGATACTGCAAAAATTAAGTTATTAAATTTTTATTAAATTGTTTCTTACATACCGTTATATTGGCTGGGCTGTAAAAATATTTGTTGTGGGCCACATGTGGCCTTCGGGCCTTGAGTTTGACATACTTGCTGTACACACTCATAAGAATGGCTAAATTATTTTTGAAATGATAATACCAAATGCTGGCAAGTGTGCAGAGAAACTGGCAGGAAGGAGATTGGTACAGCCACTCTGGAAAAACAGATTGGCAGTTTCTTATAAAACTCAATATGCAATTGCCATATGAACCAGTCATTACATCCCAAGGCTTTTATCTCAGAGAAATGGAAACTTACATTTACACAGAAATCTATATATGAATGTCCCAGCAGCTTTGCTTAAAATAATCAACACTGGAAATGACCCACATGTCTTCAATGGATGAGTAGTTAAACAAAATTTGGACATTCATGCCACAGCAGAGGAGAAAAGGGAATGAACTACTGATATACACAACAATTCAGATAAATTAGTAGAGCATTATGTTGAGTGAAAAAATAACTTCTCAAAACTAAATACTGTATGGTACTATTCATATTAAGCGTTCTTGAAGTCATAATATGGAACTGGAGAACATATTAGTGACTGCAGGGATTAGAAACTAGATAGGAGGTTGGGAGGGAGGTGGATGTAGTTGTAGTTATAAAAAGGCAATATGAGGAATTCTTGTGCAGCAGGCAGTGTTCTGTACTTTGACCTTGACTATAGTGATGGGTACATGCAGCTACATATGTGATAAAATTGCGTAGTTCTACACACACACACACACACACACACACACACAAATACAAGTAAAACACAGAACATCTGAATAAAATCAAGATGCTTGAAACCAAGACAAAGGTATGTACATAGAATCTCTCTGTATTACAAATATATATGAAACAAAAATTATTTCAACATAAGTTGAATTTAAAATGATGCCTACAGTACTTATAAAAAAAGGCAGCCACTTTTATAAAACACGCACACTGGAAGTTTGAAGAATCCACTGTTAGATGGGGAAGCTGCCACTAGCACGGCTGGCTCAGGACCCACCTCTTCCACTGCCGTCAGACCAGCAACACCATGCTTTGTACACGGCATAGACCAAACACACATGTGCCCTGGGTCACTCCTTTAGTGACTCAACAACTGTGCTGCTGTCCCTAGACACTGCAGAGGGAGAGGCAGCACCAGCACCCCCACCACCATTTCTATTAATACCTTCCAGACTTCAGGCTGTCCTTTGGCTTGGGGGCAGGCGGAGCACATGGGAACCATATGTTTACAGGAGTCTGAGAAACATGCAATTTACATTTCTAGCTTCTAAACTGAAGTAAAACTTTCTTCAGTTTGCATGGAGTTTAGTAAGCCATTTCTGTAGTGCCTGCCACACATAATATCGAAATTTCCAGTGTAATCATGTGCCTGTTTTCTTTATTTTCCTGTTCCATCATTCCATTCTCAATGTCTTGTTTTTTTATTAACAAAGAAAATGTATGACAATGTTAACAAGTTCAAAAAGCCATCCCACTTTTAGGAAACCAAACCAAATGAATATTTAATAAGCAAGTTTGGGGGCGTTGAGGGGGCTCAGGGATTTGACCAAGTCATCTTCCAAATGCCTTTTCAGGCCAAGATCCTATGTTTCCATGATAAAAGTCCAGCCTAGCCCAGGAAGGTTTAGGTCCAGGGCTGAAAACTGAAATGTCTGTAATAAAAAGCAATCTAGAGGAGTGAAACCAGTGTCAAAAAATAATAAACGGGGCCACTTAAGAATGGAGTCAGAGCTGCCATGCCAGAGGAACTAACTGTCATATACCTCAAACCTCAGAATGTTAAACCAGAGAAAATAACCTCAGAGCTTTGGGCCTAAGGCAGCATTTCTTTCCCATGCACTGTGTACAGAGATAAAAAGAAAGAAATTATTATCATTCCTGGACTGAAAATTAAAATCATTGTTTAAAGTTAACATCACTTTGTGAGATTATCTGCACCTGTAGAAATGCCTTTCTTCTATTGATATAATTGTTCTTCTTCCCTTTCTCAGAAATACCCACTGCCTTTTTTCTTGTATTTTGAACATTACTTGGGCTTCAGCATGAATTAATGATTCCTGAATAGTTATTGTTATTGGCCTAAAAAAAATGCTTGTTTTTCTTCCATTTTGAAAGGCCTTTTTATTTTTTATGTTGACACTGGCCAGGTGAGGCAATATGGAGTGGTGAGGATAATGGTGAATATGTTCTGTCTGAATTGGAAAGTCACTATTCTGTTCCAGCTCATTAATGTCACCTGAAGTGGTACTTCAGGCCCAGTTAGATAACTTCTGGTTTCTTTTTAAAGAAAAGTAGGAAGTAAGGACTTTTATGGAGGATTTATGGTTTAAAATGTTGGTTTCAACACATTTAAATCTTCTCTTCTACTGATTGGGACAGATAGCAGCTCCTTGCTAGCCTCTTGTTGGGGACTCGCTACTGAAAGCTCAAATTGAAATACTTTTACTGACATTGTGAAGTTCAAACAGAACAGCCCTGCAAGCTAGATTTGCCCAGAGAGCCTCCAAGTATGGGGGGTCTGCTTTAAGCCCTTACTGCACCTTCACCGCTGGCTTAGAAGTTCTAGTAGATACTTCCCTGAACAACAGTGACTCCATTGGAGAAAGACCAGTCAGGCTAACGAGGGTACCTGCCCCGATGAGAACATGTGGGCTTTATTCACTTTTCCCAAAGCATCCTTGGGACAAGACGAAGATGAGTTTGATAGGTATTTGGTGGGACTTGCTTTGTCTCTGCCTCTTTCTTGAACTTCATATCAATTGGTATGTCAGGCACAAGACACAAGGCATGAGTGCTTGAGACATCATTTCATACCCAATTTATTCCTTATAGCTCCCTTTGAATACACTGAGTGACCAGATTATTATGATCTCTGAACACATAATAATTTGGCCACTCAGTGTGTGTGTGTGTGTGTGTGTGTGTGTGTGTGTGTGTGTATTAGAGGCCCGGTTCATGAATTCATTCATGGGTAAGGTCCAGCCAGCCTGGCCAGGGGGAGGGGACATGGGTGGTTGTCCAGCCTGCCTGCTGGTCGAACTCCTGGTCGAGGGGACAATTTGCATATTAGCCTTTTATTCTATAGGATATACACTAAGTGGCCAGATTATTATGCATTCAGAGATCATAATAATCTGCCTACTCAGTGTATAATCCTAAGCAGAAACATAAAAGGCTACGCTGCCAGGGAAAGGCAGAATTGGATATTCATAAGAACTGGCAAGACTTTTCTAGCAATACTGATAGCTAATACTTCGTGATGTTTCCTGTGTGCCAGGCATGGTCCTCAGTACCTTCCATGTAGATAGTAACTTACCCAATCATCACAATAGCCTGTGAGGGAGGGAAGTAGTTGTGATTCTCATTTTAAAGGTGAGGATGCTGAGGCACAGAGGGGTCAGGCAATACATTGGATTTGGCCAGTGCATCACTGGAGATCCCAGCACTGGCCGAGGAGAACTGCTCTGGCAATGGCCATCATGGCTCTCAGCATTGCAGAACCAGGTCACAGATGCTGTTGTTTCCAGACCTGGAGGCCAAGGAGTCACCTGCAGAAACTTCTCCAGCCCTTCCAGGTGCTCTGAGCATTCCTGCCTCCATCTGCTACCTGTCTCTCAGCTCCTATCTGGGGTTCCCTGTGGCCTCTAAGGGGTAAAGTGAAATCTGCTGGTCAACACTACATAAGCAAGCTAGAGGCTCAGGGGAGTTAACTCCCACAGGAGTGGACTTGGATCAATGGAAGATAATCTTCAGATAAGGTCTTTTCTACCTTCTGGGAGTAATTTCACAGTGTTGCTTTGAAAAGATTAGCAAGGCTGAGAAATCAGAGTGTCAAGGAGCTGTGATCAGCCCTCTCCCACAGTGCCTTGGATTTGGTCTCTGTCCCTGTCTCACTTCCCTTTTCCTTTATTCAGGTTTCAGTGGATTGCTCTCCCTTGTATAGCATGAGCACACAGCCATGTGCCTTATGCTCTGGGTTCTAGTGGCCCCGGCTGAGACAAGTACCTCCTCCAGGGCTCAGAGCCAATCAGTGCCAGTACCGGGATGAGAGCCCAGGAGCCTGTTCCCAGCCTTTGGGTTTTATAACCGCTCAATCTACTGCCTCTAAAGGAAAAAATAACACCTTGGGTTGCAGAGTTAATGTCATCTTTAAAAATAACCTCTCCCTATCTGCCAAGTACATTGCTGCTGTTTTCTTTCTCCAACTAAAATCTAACCTTAACTTTGCTCTAGGCTGGGTGCTTAAAGTTTCCTATACAGACTGCTAACTTGGTCTGTTCTATGTCTCCCAACAAAAGAATGTCAGTTACTATAGGTCAATACCGAATGCAGTGTGAGGAAGCTCAAAAAACGTGAACCATAAAAGCCATTGCATCATGGCCTCACAGCTATGTTTCAGCATACAGGCTTTGTTTTAGTTGGCAAATAATTTTAATATCTCTCAAAAAAAATACATACTCAGTTCTTATTATGGGGTCAGGTACAAATATTGATATATGAAATTGGGTAAAACAGTCCTTGGGCTCAATGAAACCTCCTAGTGGGGAAGACAGGGTATCAAGAAACAAGTTTAGTAATGTGATAAAGTATTCTTCTTCCATTCTCCCTAATGAAGTTTTATTTCTAAAGATATCTTTGTCTTTGAGTATTTGCTTACTTGAAAACTTCAGGCAAATAATTATAAGGGTCCTGATAGGTTGTTTTGGTTTTTTTTGTGTGTGTTTTTTTAAGTGATATCCCAGATAGATCTGTGCAGAGCAGGCTACTCAGAGAGGATCAGCAGTACCACAATATATTGGATCTCATCCATGGTAAAACCACATTCAGCTACCAAGCTGATAATAAATACTGACATCTATCATCTTCATGTTCCATGTAAAGTTTTTCAAAGCATTTTAATGATGTTAATTCTTTTAAGCCTCACAGGGGAAGTTAAGGTAACTCTACTAATGTCTTCCTCGTTTTACATGTGAGAAATTAGAGCACAGAGAGGTTAAATACTTAAGCCAAGGACACACAGGAAAGCATGCATATGGCCAGCATCTGAGCATCTGACCTCACACTCTTCCTGAACCCCCTATGCTACCCATCTCTCTCTACCATGTAATCATCCTTCTAGGCATAACCTTCAGTGATCTGATATCTCTTAGCTTCTTGTAGGAATGATTCTGACTTCATTTTCAAAATTATGCCATTAACCTTTTAAAGAATAATTTTGAATTTCTTCATATATACACTCTTGAGTTGATGAGAGTAAAATGCAGTGCCAATCTGGCACACTTTTTAGAACAAAAGGGGAGCACCATTGATAATTAAAACAGGACATCAGGTTAAACTAGGACTGCTCCAGGGAAACCAAGATAAACAGTTACCTTAACATGCATCAATTGTCCCCAAAGAAAATAGCAGAATCAGTGCCATATTGGAGTGAGAATTTTTAAGAGGAAACCTCCCTCCAAATATTACAGAGCTAGGAGCAGTAACTGAGGGCTCTTCAGAATAGACTCCTTCAACTATTTTCATTTCTTAAAGATATTTAAAACTTAGTATGCCACAAAAGATCCCTCATTCTCTGCTTCCTGCCTACTTTCCCTTCTCATCTCTAATCCCTTCTTCCTCCCCTAATCTTGTGTTATGGTCAGTGAGTTATATGAACTTTTCCATTCTTTCCACACCTCCATGTCTTGTCCATGTTCTTGCCTTTTCTTAGAATGCCATTTACTTGTTTGCAAGTGGCAAACTCCTCTGCATCTTTGAAGAACCAACTCACAGCTGACCCATGTCTTTGTCTTTCACTAGAATGTGAGTCCTTTATCTAAAAGACTGGGCTCAAGTTACCCAAATAATAAGCAGTAGTAGTAGGAGGTTTACTGGGACATAGTCAGATGACCTGGCTCTCAAAGGATTGGGAGGAAGAAGTTTCACAGGCAGGGAAAGGGTAGGGGGTGAGGTTTGGAGAGAAAGACCAATTTAGTCCAAGAGACAAACACAAGAAAAGGCGGGGGATTCAGGACATTGTGATGGAAAAGGAAAAGAAACCCTGAGAAGCAAGCATAAGGGTGGCGAGGGGGTGAGGGCCAGGCTGTGCAGATCCTTGTGATCTGTGCTAATGCGAGATAAGTAGACTGAGTCACAACCTCTGCCAAAGGTGGTCCTACTCTACCAAATGGTTTCAAAGACAGCTCATGTCTTCCCTGAATTTCTGAGTCTCAGGGAACCTTGAGACAGAAATGTCAAAATTCTCTTATACACTGTATAAAGAAAATAGCCTCTCCGTCTCTATTATTGCTTTGATTAGAAAAATGGTATTAACCTTTGAAAAACTTACCATTTTGTTTTCTTGGAGTTTGGTCAAGGTTCCACTTTATCTTGAAAATGCTAGTTTCTGCACTATTTTAATTGAAGGACTTTAGGGCAAATCCAATTAAGTTGTGCTATATAAACTGAAGCTTGCAATATATTAAAAATATTTACACAGTTAATCCATTACCTAGTTTCTAATTTCAGCTCCATTGTCATCCCAAATTTCCACTCAAACTCAGAAGAAAGAACCAAGGGCTTCATCAACCACAAATACTCCCTAAATGCATTTCAGCTAACCTAAAGACGTTCTGTCTTGATTAAAATTATACCAATCCCAGCTGCTACTTAGAGAATCACAAAGCTGGAAGGAACCTCTGAGATCTTTCAAACTTTTTCCCTAATAGAGGAACAAACTAAGGTCCAAAGAGGATAATTCATTCCACAACGATAATAGGCTAAGGCAGCGTTTTTCAACCGCTGTTCCGCGACACGCTAGTGTGCCGCGAGATGTTGCCTGGTGTGCCGTAGGTGCAGACAAGACAAGAATTTTATAATTTTTCACTATTTTGTTTACTTAATATTTCATAATAAAGTAATTATAAAATACTTTCTTTGTGTTTATTTGATTCCTATTCAAGAGAATTACTTTATATATAGTCAATATAGGCACAGAGTTAAATTTTTTAACATTTTCTAATGGTGGTGTGCCTCGTGATTTTTTTCATGAAACAAGTGTGCCTTTGCCCAAAAAAGGTTGAAAAACACTGGGCTAAGGGTAGGAACTCGGTTCCTGTGCATAGGCTGTTTTAGCACTTTCCCAGGGTCTGTTGGCTTCCTACTTGTGTTCTTGAGTGACATTCATTTTCTAAAAGGCCCATAAGGAAGGCCTTCATGTTTTAGGAGGGCCTTACTGTTTTAGCAAGCTCTTAATGTTTTAGGCTGGTGGAACTGTGAAGAAGAGATAATCAGCAATATAATGATCACAGCTCTATTCTGATGCTGGTTCTCTCTGTCCTGACTCCTTATAAATGCTACTATTATTGAGTTTATATTTTTATTGCCATCATCCAAAACAGAATTCAGCCCCCTTCCGTACACCATGCTCTCAGATTTCCTGCTGGAACTATCTCCCTACAGTGTCCAGCCAGGACGATAAAGTCTGAGGAGAGCAAGGGGTGAAGCAGGCATGAGGTGCTAGATCTGTAGTTAAGTTACTCCATACTGAGGATATTAAAATGCACTTCAAGGCTAAATTAGAATTATCTATTAGCAATTGTTTTTTATTAACCACAGCTGTCTGCCTCTTGTTAGGGAAGCCAAAGCCGAATTTGTGAACAGCTGCTTCAGAGTCCTGCACAATTGTTAGGGTAAATGCCCATAAATCATTATGCAAATTTGGGACTGGGACTGTGTTGATATAATGGTTCTCAACTGAATGTACTGAATTCCTTGTGTCAGGGATTTTTTAGGTAGCTGTACCCATACCTTATCTAGAAGAATGTCTTACAGGAATTACCTGGCATAACTCACAGCATGGAGGACAGAACTAAAATTTCCCCCTGGCTAACAAATATTGGATAACAAAATTTTTAATTCTAATAGAATTTTGATAAAGAGACTACAATATGGTAGTCCCATTACTCAAAAATTTAATTTTTTTTTGCCTATTTACTTTCCAAGCTTAAAAACTATGCTCAAAACATTTAAAGCCATTATGAGTCTCTCTTTTGTAATTTTGCTTTTTAAATTTTAATATATAATAAAAATTTCCTTATTTCTAGCTTTCATTTCTTATTTTATATAACTAATATTTTATCACCTTGATGAACAATAATTTTGGGGACAATTTCTCATTTGTTGTTATTATAAGATATATTTATGCCTTTTTTGTTACTTTACAGAATTGTTTCCTTAGGAAACATTTTCATTTTGAACTGAAGATGTGAACATTTTTATGGCATTTCATGTACATTATATATTGATTTTCAAAAAGGAAGTATCAATTTGCAATGGGACCAACAGTATATTGTGTATGCTAGATTTCCATGGATCTGACCATCTTTTATTTATTGGTTTTAAATGTTTTTTGCTAATTTGCTAGGTTGTAAAAAGCTCTCAGGTTGCTATATAACATTTTTTTTATCAATTGATTGATTCATTCATTTATCAAATGGGTGCCTTTTGAGGATCTGGAGAAAGTGAGATTTAAGGAATCCTGTGCCCTACAAAGACTTGAGCATCTGACTGAGTGGCACAGCATAGCATTTATCGTGGAGTGTCTTAAGAATGATAGGAGAGCTATTCACAGGGTACTGTGAGAACATGGTCTGAGAACTTGAGCCAGAGGTATAATAAAGGATTTCAGAAGTAAAGTGACTAATGGGGACATGGGACTTCCAGGAAAAGAACTGAAGAGAAATTGTGGGCTAAGATATATAATAGATAGAGGCATGAGAGGGGAAATCAGCTTCACTAGCTAGCTTGGGACATCTACAGAACTATAGCCTCATAGGCCAGGGGCATGGGCTGCACAGAGTTAAATGGTGAGAGAAGAGATTGGTATATTAGTTGGCACTATTTTGGCATCAAGTGTTGTAAATGCAAACTAGAAATAGCCTAAGCAAGAAGGAGGGGGTGGAGAAGAAGGAAGAGGACAATTATCATACTAATAATAGACTAGGGCCATCATGACCAGATGGATGACCTGTCCAGGCTGTTGTTTCACAAGTGCACTAGGCCTGCCTCCAGGAGCGGGAAAGCAGATCTGGGTGGGAGTGGCTCAAGCACGTGTGGCTGGCGGCCTTGAGGGACCGTACAGATAGACAGACCATGCTGGACGGACTGTGCTGATGGCACCAGCAGGCTGTATGGAGAGCCATAAAGGTACAGAGCTGTTGGGGCAGGGGCCTGCGGGATCAGCGAGGCTGGGTACCAGGTAGGTCCCAAGTCCTCAGGTGCTGCCAGGGAAGCACGGCCATCCAGAGTGAGAGAAAAAGCCCTTCTTTCCGGAAGAACGAGGATGGTTTAAACGTGCATCAAGAAACTGTGGCGGCTGAAACTGGTTTGGCTCCGTGGATAGAGCATCAGCCTGTGGCCTGAAAGGTCCCTGGTTCGATTCCAGTCAGGGGCACGTACCTTGGTTGTGGACACATCCCTAGTAAGGGGTGTGCAGAAGCAGATGATTGATGATTCTCTCTCATCGATGTTTCTCTCTATCCCTCTCTCTTCCTCTCTGTAAAAAATCAATAAAATATATTAAGAAAAAAAAAAGAAAAAGAAAGAAAGAGAAAGAAAGAAAGAAAGAAAGAAAGAAAGAAAGAAAGAAAGAGAGAGAGAGAGAGAGAGAGAGAGAGGGAGGGAGGGAGGGAGGGAGGGAGGGAGGGAGGGAGGAAGGAAGGAAGGAAGGAAGGAAGGAAGGAAGGAAGGAAGGAAGGAAGGAAGGAAGGAAAGGAAAGGAAGAAAGAAAGGAAGGAAGGAAGGAAGGAAGGAAGGAAGGAAGGAAGGAAGGAAGGAAGGAAGGAAGAAAGAAAGAAAGAAAGGAAGAAAGAAAGAAGAAAGAAAGAAAGAAAGAAAGAAAGAAAGAAAGAAAGAAAGAAAGAAAGAAAGAAAGAAAGAAAGAAATGGAATGAAAGAAACTGCGGCGGTACCAACATGGCTATGACTATTCTCCAAGTGCCTGTCGGTGCCTGACCGCAGGACTCATTGTGGGGTATAGGCCTGGACTTGGGCCAGGACATGGCCTTGGCAGCGGGACTCACCCCTGGCATCACTTCAGTGTCGCCTCAGCATCATAGCTACACGACGTCACCTGCAAGTAGCCATTGCTGTTATCTGTGGGCCCCTGTGAGCCAGCACAGTGCATGCTCAGGGCAGTGCTTTCTGTGTTTCCATTGAAAGACACCATATGTCATGGGTGCTGTTGATTCCTTAAGGTTGAAATGGGGCAGTCTGAATGTGCTTAGGACACAATATTTTCTCCATATTTTACCACACAGTCTTCTCAGGCTTAGGGAATCGGCAGCCCCTGTAGCACCAGCTTGGCCATCCCCACAGCCAGTCACCACCAGAAGCACAGAAATGCCAAAGCCCCAATGGAACACGTCGTGAAACAGACCCCAGTTCACATACTGGAGCAGAAACAAGAAAAGAGTGGCACTGTTGGACCTCAGCTGGGACTGTGCCCGAGGGCTGTCTCAGGGTTCCTGCACCCTGGCCGTGGCCCAATGGCCAAGGAAGCTCTGCAAGCCTTGATTCTGGAGTTATGGACCTTAGCAAGTAGGCAGGTGCACAAAGTGGAGTCGAAAATAGCAAGATTAGCTGAAACCTGTTTGGCTTAGTGATAGAGCATCGGTCTGCGGACTGAAAGGTCCCAGGTTCGATTCTGGTCAAAGGCATGTACGTTGGTTGTGGGCATATCCCCGGTAGGGGGTGTGCAAGAGGCAGCTGGTCGATGTTTCTCTCTCATCGATGTTTCTAACTCTCTCTCCCTCTCCCTTCCTCTCTGTAAAAAATAAATAAAATTAAATTAAAATTTTTAAAAAGCAAGATTAGTCTCCGTGTGAGTGTGTGCATTTATACACATATATGCCCATTTCCCCAAGTCTTTTTCTGAGATGTTTAAGAGCATGCTCTACACGTGACAGGATGCCTGGATACTCTCCTGTGTATTTCCCAAAAGCAGACACTCCTACATAACAATTTTCCACCCAACCACATAAGGAAACCTCCATTCAAATGGTATTAAGGTTCAATCCACAGACCCCATTTGTATTCTGACAACTGTGTCAACAGTGTTCCCCACTCCCCATCCCCAGGATACCATCCACCTAGGATGGGTCCTCTGTCATTCCTGTCCCTGACAGTTTTTCAGTTTTAATTAAAAATCATAGACTTTTGTCCTAAAATAAATTAAAGAAATAAAAATAAAGAAAGACATGCTGGTGATCCTAGTTAGGAGCCAGCAGCCCCAGATTGTGAGAGGGGTATCTGACTGCCAATTTAAGCCCTATCACTGTAGGATCAGACCTAAACCAAACCAGCAGTTGGACATCCCTGGATTAGAGAGAGTGCATGCCAGGCTGAGCAACACCCATCTCCCCCTTCCCCATGCACGAATTTTATGCACCGGGCCACTAGTTTATTATAAGGAACTGTGGTACCTCAGTGATCCTAAGATTAGTAATGTGTCCAGGTGTTAGAGTAACTATAATCAGGAAGAAAAAAAAGGGGGAGGAAGAGGTTGGGGGGGGGGGAGGAAAAATTAAAAAAAGGGGGGAAATGGAGTGCCATAAATTGAGTTTGATTCTTTATTCAAAATTTTCAGTAAAACACACACACACACACACACACACACACAAAAGGCAAATTTTAACTATGGTAGCATTTTTTTTAAGAAAGGCATTTCTATACCTTCTCATTTCATGTTTTCTCTGAATTTCTCAATATATCTCATCTCTATATATTTCTATCTCTATCATCTGTATCTCTCCCTCTCACAGCTTTACCAAATACAGTTTAGATGTCTATATAGAGACTGATTTACTCTCTTGGTTCTAGTTCAAAAGTTCCAAGGAGGTCCTCTAATTGCCCCAACTTGAGTTAGAGATTCATCTCTGAAACAATTTACAGAAACTATAAAGGCTGGGCATCAGGATTCTGTATGAACATGGAAACTCCTGTTGATAATTTGAAAGTACCAGGAAGGAGTGATTATTCAAAGAAAGGGGTAGGTGATTATTGAGGTGCTAGGAAACTAAAACAAAAAGTGTCCATTATTACTGAAAAAATGTATAGGGTACTATCATGAATCAAGTTAAATAATATATTAAGGACTACCAATTTTATAGGCAATACAATTTTATCATTTGGCCAACCCATGTATCTCCAACTCTTATATTTCTCTGGCATTCTGTTTGTTCTGGATGATTTGACTTGCATGGTCCACTTTTAAGGAGCTCATGGAAAGAATAAGATGCTAAGTACCCCCTAAGTCTTCAATGTTGGCAGCAAGCTTTAGATTAGAACAGGCTTTTATCTTGACCTTGAAAATAACCTTGTGTGCCAATATGCCTTAGCCTGTGTTGACACATTCTGATTGAGAGACTTACTCAAGTTGGACCAAAGCCATTCAAAGGGACTACTGTGCCTTCTGGTCTCTGGGCTTCTGTCTCAACCTCTGTCTTGACCTGTAACAATGCTTGTCCCTTTATCTTTCTCTAATTCCACTTTTTTTAATGCTTTCCAAATAAATGTAAATCATAAAGTGATTTTGCTTTAAGTGGTGGCTAAAAAATAAATAATAAACAAAATTCTGGAGAATTTTTGAACAGGAGTCTGATATAAGCAGTTTTCTCCTCTTCTTTTTCTTTTTCTTTCTCCTCCCTCCACCTTCTGTCTTCCTCCCCGCTCCCTCCCTCCTCCAAATAATTACTCCCACAGCATTGCTATACATTGAGGTTAGAGAGAGCAGCACCAGTTACAAAGATTGTTTTATTAATCCACGTAAAGAATGGTGAAAGCTGGAATGAAGATGATGATGGAAAGATGAACATTAAATATTGATAAGACTTGATGAATCATTTAGGAAGATTTTTTTAAGCAAATGATAGAAGAACAAACATCACAAACAAACTTCCACAATATAATGGGATTTACTTTCCCAAAAGCAAGTATGCTGTGTGTGACGGGATCTGAACAAAATTATGAGTTTTCTAAAAATTGAAGAAGGGAAAGTAGATATGCAGTAACCATTCAACATTTTTCAATACAGTCAGTAGTTGTTCTGGTATGGGCAAGTGGAAGGAAATACCATACAATTCTCAGGTTTACTGAACTGGGTGATTAGATAGTTTCATCAGGATAAGAAATAAAGGAAGATAAACAGGTTTGGGCAGATAAGTTTTGAAGGGAATGAGGCACATCCATGTGAAGATGTCAAATAGGCAGTAAAACATATGAGATTGAAGCTAAGGAAAGAATTTGGGTTAAAGATACATATTTGGATGTTATCAGCATCTGGAGGTGATATAAGGCCCAGGTGCATGATGAGGTCATTGTTGAATGAGATTACTCAAGAAAGTGTATAGAGTGAGGAGAGACAAAGATAAGAATTCATCTCTGGAAAAGGGCAAAGTATAAGGCTGGAATTAACTAAATGCATTTGCATATCAAAGAAATGTTTCTTGAATTTGGATAGCTGTTGCAGAGAAAATTTCTACATAACTAAATGATTTCTAAGCTCCATTTGACAGCTCATTATTTTTAAAGCAACATTCATCCTCAGCAAAAGTCACTTTACACTAAAGAGGATGGGAAGGTCTTTGGAGTTCTTAGCAATAAGACTTGACCTAAAGCAATAAATAAATACTGTATAGATTGTAAAATGTTTGGAATTCTTTTATGACACAAATAACCAGCTATGGTTAATAAGCTAGATGACTTCTCTTGAAATGAAGAAATATTTGGTGACTTTCTAGCTGATGACTTTGCTATTAGCTGTAAGGAATTAAACTTGACAGTCTTATAGGAGGGCCTTAGCAAAAGCTCAAAGAATATTATGTTCAAAATCCAACGGAAAGTATGAGGATCTCATTCTAATAAATTAAAAGTGAAAGGACAGACACATTACAGGGAGTGAAATCATCTGTGTTTGCTAGGTATCTGGGAGCCATGAGGACTAAGGCTTGGCTCACAGTGCTGGGATAGAGAAAGCCTCAGAAAGCAACTTTGGTGACTGGTCAGCTTCTGATAGTCACCTTCCTGCTGTCAGAAGCTGACCAGTCTGAGAAAAGGATGGTTCCAGCAAAACCTGATTGAGAGAAAGTGACATAGGCAGTCCCCACTGGTGAGTTTCTAGTTCCTTAATTAGTGGAGTGGGCATTTCCCAAATATATGAGAAGGATCTCATGGACAGTTTTTCTAAGCCAAGGGGGGAAAGTTGTTTTAATGCTAGATAGAAGCAACCAAAGGGTTGGCCCTTAGATATGCCTTGAGAAATTCAGAAAATGTCTAAAGACAAGGCCTTTCTCCCTTCTCACTCAGCTGAAAACTAGAACCACTTCACTGTCCAAGAAAGAACAGTGGACATGAGAAGGGAGGAGCAAAACTCAGTGAGCTCCAGGCTTTGCTTTCCACCTTTGGGATTTTGTGCTCCTGTGTCCACAGGGGCAAAGCTGTAAGATGGACTGGGAAGCCCATTGTTACTTCTCCTCAGCTGCTTCCTGATCATGTGACCTTGCACTCCAACACATGGCTTTGGATTTGATTTATCTACTTGGAAACTGAGTGAGTGGGGAGAGTCTCTGAGGGTGAGGCAGTGTAGTAGTTAAGGGTAAATTACCCTCATTCACATCCTGGCTTAACCTCTCCTCTCTGTCTTTGGTGGGAATTAGTTACCCTTCATGTGCTTTATGTTTCATGCCTATAAAAAGAATTTAGGGACTTGAGAGTGCCCAGAATAGTGCCTGTCCATAGTGAGCATCATGTAAAAGGTTGGGTAATTTTAGCCCAGCTCTAATTTTATGTAAATCTGTAATCCGAGGCCCAGCACTTAGCATGATTCTTTAGCCCATGTTAAGATAGCTAGGGAATTAAAAAGTACTTCTATAGACAGGAACTCATCTTGAGAACATCCCACAGCCAAAAGCTAGTTTTGTTAAACTGCCTTTTTAGCACTTTTAAATATTTCTAAATCCTTTTGGAAAAGGTTGTTTTTCAAAATAAGGTAAAGAATTTCAATTAGGCTTTGCAATATCTTGTAAAACCGTGCCCTAAAGGCTTTCTCTCCTTTGTATTAAATGAAGCTATATTAGAATTAATTACCAGGAGAGATAAATGAGAGTCCAAGGGCTGCTTGATGAGAACTGCCACTGCCCCTGGCTAAGTAACCTCCACACCCCAGAATGAGGTCCACTCCAATTGCAGGGGGGAATCAAAAGAGGGAGGGGGAGCAGTGATTCACCTGGAACGGAAGAACACTACTAAAACCTGTCTACCAGAAAGAAAAGTGGCATTTCAGATTTTATCATTCATTCATTCATTCATGCGCATTCATTCATTTCTCTTCCCTCTTCCTTTACCTTTAATAGCCCTTTACTTATTAATTAAATTACCCTTGATAATAGGAGTCTTCCTAAGAATAACTATGGTTACTTGTTAAAATGTAGCTTCCTAGATTTTTCTTCTGATTTGGTAGTGTTAGATGGGGCCAGCCCTTTACATTTTTAACTAGTACAGTGAAAGATATGGGCTTCAACTTGGGAATACTTCTTACCCCTGGGCATGGTGAAAATAACAGTGGACAGACCTGTGGGCAATGTAAATGGAAAAGTGATCTCAGGCCATCCAAATTCATTTTCTTTAAACATTTATACATTATCTGTACTATGGCATTTATTTGGTGAAGTATTTATTTGGAAACTTATTCAATTAATATTTCAATTAAATATTCAGGAAAGTTTACCTAATAATTGCCTTATACTATTTGAAGCCAACTTCATGCTGTGAAGGAAGCTTAGTAAACAAAATTATGACATGCTTTATCCTAATTTGGAATTTAGATTTTGAATGTCAATTTCAGAGGACTAGCATCTGATTTATCTTAGATTTGCACTTGCAATATGCAAGTATTTAATTTATAATTTTTAATTTTAATTTACTTTTGAGCACGCTCTGAAAGTCAGGACAAATTAACATTTCACCAGTTACATAAGTCCCTGTGGAAATCTGAATTAATTGACATCACAATATCTACTTAGTGCAGTGCTTTTTAAATGTCTTTTTCAGATTGGCATGATCAGTGGGTACCCATCCCTTCTTTCTTAATCCAATCTAAGTGGATGTTGAATATGAGGGTAAGAGAGGAAAGTTTGGGGCTAGGGCTAGGTTCTAGATACCAGTCTCAGTGTCACAGGTCATAGTCAATAACCCATAATGGAACTGTTATATAGTATGTCTAAGGTGCTGCCACAGGGCTCTCAGGAAAAGATAGTGGTGGTGGTTCAGTGTGGACTCCTCATTTGGAAAACAGTCTAGCCTGTATTAGAACTTTAAGGGAGCAGGATGCCCAATAGAGGCACTTGCAAGAGTTAGGCAGGTATCCAGACTCCATCACTCAGCCCTGGTTCAAGACAAAGCCCAGTACTTGAGTAACCAGCAGGTGGATGGAATGTATTAGGACCACAGAACTAATGGATACCAAGATGTTTAGGGTTCATCATGGACCACAACCCACATTTAGAGCAGCTGACCAAAGTCCACTGTTGGTTCTGTGGGAGAGAACCTGCTTAACTTAAAATTATTTTCAATACATTCAGAATGTCTCAGGATATAGGAAGAATTGTCTTAGAACTTAAACAACTGTTCCTATTTCCCCTGGCTAAGAAGAGAATAAATGGATGATCTCCAAGAACAGGGCTTTATAAATTATTTAAACTGTTTGGAAGATATTTGCTGATCCCAGAAATAACTTCTAAAGGTCAAGTATCAAAGAAATGGTGTGACTTTAAGGTTTAGATATGATTACCTCATCTTTGGAAGCCTGGAAATGTGTACAGGATGGAATTACAACTTCCACACTTGCAACATTTCTCCTCTGTATATTTAATAATATTTACTCTGATCCAGGTACTCTGCTAACTGCAACATGTGTGTGCATGCATCTGCATATTTCTGATTTATTCCTCATGATAACCCTAGGCCTTAGCACAGTTACTTCATTTTATGGATGACCAAAATGAATGTTAGAGAGGTTAACTTATCCAGTCACAAAGCAAGTGAGTAATGTGGCTGAGATCTAGACTCTTTTAGTCTGACTATAGATTCTACCCCTTAAGCAGATTGCTCTGGTGTTGAGAACTATATTGTATATAGAGTATGTAGTGAAGTTTATATTGCATGTGAGTACATAGTAAAGCTGAAGAAACACAGGGGTGGGAGAAGATCAGGCTCCTTGTGGCAGATCTGCTCTTAATAAACTTTTCCAATTCATTTATCTTTTTTTTTTAATATATTTTATTGATTTTGTACAGAGAGGAAGTGAGAGAGATAGAGAGTTAGAAACATCGATGAGAGAGAGTCATCGATCAGCCGCCTCTTGCACACCCCCTACTGGGGATATGCCCGCAACCAAGGTACATGCCCTTGACCGGAATCGAACCCGGGTCCCTTCAGTCCCCAAGCCGATGCTCTATCCACTGAGCCAAACCGGTCTCGGCTCATTTATCTTTTATTTATTAAAAAATTTTTGTAGAATATCTTTTATGCCCCAAACACTATTTTAATGAACAAAACAGGCAGATATGTAAAAGTATTATTATAAATTATAAAAATTACAATTTGTAAAAAATATAAAAACAAACCTAATAGAAAGAAAATTATATTGTTTGTTAAGAAGTATAAGTCCTTTAATGAGAAAAAAGTATAATGAAGGTACACTGGTAACGTGGGAGGAAGCTGCTTGGTGATTGTAAATATGTTGATCAGGTTGGCCTCAGATTTTTTGAGAAGATGATATTTGATTTTAAAAACTTGAAGAAAGTGGAGGAATTAATCAAACAAACATCAGAGGAAAAAATACTAGGCAGAGTATCTGGGCAGTGTAAAAGCCTCAAAAACTAGACCTTACCTGGGACATTTGAAAAATAACAGGTGCCAGAGTGGCTGGGTGGCTGGAATAAAGTGATGTCAGAGCACAATGGGCATTTGAGTTATGAAGCGCCTCTTAGACTGTTGTAGGGACTCGGCTCTTACTTGATAGAAAATGGGGAGTCAATGCAGGCTTTTGAGCAGAGGAGTGATACACCCTGACCTTGCTTTTTAAAAAGGATGACCCTGGCTGCCATGTTGACAATAGATTGTAAAGAGGCAGGAGGAGAAGCAGGGAGACACAATCTGATGAAGCTATCAAAGTATCCAAGTGAAAGAGAATGGTGGATTGACATGAGGTAGGAGTAATTGGAGTGGAAAGAAAATCATCCATATTCTGCATTTAGCTTAAGGAATGCAAGAGAAGAGGAATTAAAGCTGATTCCAGCAATATGGAGATTAGCATCTTTAAGGATGTCTCAGCTGAGATGGGAAAACAATAAAATCAGCAGATTTGGGGTCAATATTAGGTAATAAAGTGAAAATGGAAACATGTTAAATTTGAAGTAACTATGAGACATCCAAATGAGATTTTGAAGTATGTAATTTGGTATATGGATCTGGAGTTTAGGAGAGAAGCCTGAGCTAGAGGTCTAGATTCAGTAGTTATTAGAAAAGCTCCTGCATAAAACGGTGACACATTAAAAACCCTTTGCTAGAAAGGATTTAATAAAGGAGCTATTTACTGAGGTTTTGGCAGGATTAGAGGGACTTACAAGGGGTGGTGGGCATCAAGGGAGCAGCAAGATGGCAAACCATTAAAACCAGTCCTGAAAGAGAAACAGAAGGGAACAGTGTGCCCGAAACCAGTGAAAAGTAGAGCTACAGAAAACTCCATTTCCTGCAGTTACCTCCTATCAGCCAGTCAGAAGCTAGCCAGTAAGAAGTGAACCCGGGAATATAGACTGCAGGAGTCAGCCTTCTGAGACACAAAGCAAGACAAAGTCTGAAGCAGAATGGATCTGGGGTATGAGAGGAGGTGGAGAATCACCAGCAAAGATGATGTATAATGCCTGAGGCTAGGTAAGATCTTTAAGGAATGAAACTAAATAGTGAGGAGCTAAGTACAAATAACTGAACCCAAGGATTACATCATTAAGAAGTTTGGGAAAAGAGAAAGAACTAGCAAAGAAGGCTACAAGTAAATATACATAAACTAGAGGCCTGGTGTATGAAATTCATGCATGGGGGGTGCCCCTCAGCCTGGCCTGCACCCTTCCCAACTTGGGACTCCTTGGACAGAGGGATGTCCAACTGTCAGTTTAGGCCTGATCCCCCGGTAGTCAAACATCCCTCTCACAGTCCAGAACTGCTGGCTCCTAACCTCTTGCCTGCCTGTCTGCCTGCTTGATCACTCCCCTAACTACTCCCTTGCTGGCCCAATCACCCCCAACTGCCCTCCCCTGCCAGCCTGGTTGCCCCCAACTGTCCTCTCCTGCTGGCCTGGTCACTCCCAACTACCCTTCCCTGCTGGCCTGATGGCCCCTAACTCCCTCCTCTACCAGCCTGGTTGCCCCTAACCACTCTCCCCTGACTGCCTGTTCACACCCAACTTTCCTTCCTTGCAGGCCTGGTCACCCCCAACTTCTCTCCCCTGTAGTCCTTGTTATCCCCAGCTGCCCTCCCCTACAGGCCTGGTCACCCCCAAACTGCCCTCTCCTGCCAGCCATCTTGTGGTGGCCATCTTGTAGTGACCATCTTATGATGATTTGGGGCGGCCATCTTGTGGCAGCCATCTGGTGACAATGTAGGGGCAGCCATCTTGTGGTGGCCATCTTCTTATAACATGGGACAGCAATCTTGTGACAATGTCACACATCACCTATGTTTTTATTATATAGGACAGGCAGGACAGCAGAAAGCATGGAATCCTGGCAGCCAAGAGAAAAACATCAAGGAGAGGGTGTGAGCAACTGTGTCCAATGCAGTTGATGTGTCAAGTGAGATGGGAGCTGAGAACAGACTCTTAGATTTCAAAACATGGAAGTTATTGATGCCCTTTACAAGAGCTATGCAATGAAATGGTAGGGACAAACACCTAATAGGAATGGCTCTCATGGAGAAGATTTCTTACAGCATGATAAACAATTATTTTTTAAGAGTTTTGTTGCAAAAAGGAGCATAACAATGAGAAAGAAAGTGGAAAAGAAATAAATGTCAAGAGAAATTATTTTTGAGATGGATAAATAGCAGCATATTTCCATGGTGATTGGGAAAGATCGAGTGGAGGGAACAATGAATGACTCTGGAAAAAGGGGGGAGAAATCATTTGCATGATTTCTTGTCTTGGCTCATGTTTCTTCTTAAAAATGGGGTCAGAATTTTCTTGCCATCTCTGAAGGCTCTTTTGGAGACTGCAGGAGAAAGAGGAGACTGTGTGCATCCTCTATTATGTAAGGCCTTTCACCCAGCCTCAACATTCCCAACTTCCCACCTGGCTTTTAGAGCTCACAGCATGAACATGAGTTAAGATTCTAAGTATCCCCTCTCCAGGGCAGGAACAGCTAGTTACTTGGCATTGCAAGGCACAGGCACTGTACTTTATAAACATTAATTCTAACCTTCACAACAATCCAGCGCTCTGCTCTGTCTCTAATTTTCAGGACAAGGAGTGACATAGCAATGTCTCTGGGAGCTTAAAGCATTTGTTATCAGATATAGCTTGCAGGAGGCAGAACTAAGACACAAATCCTGATCTTTATTACAAAGCTTTTATTCTAATCTAGTTTCCTAGCCAGCCTCCTATTCTATCTTTCTCTTTCCTCATTCTCTCTGCAATCATCACTATCTATTTCTCATTGTCCAAAATCTCTGCCTTCTCACTTCTCATTTAAAATCAGCTCTGATAACATTAATACCACAGAAAAACTAAGTGTATCAACTATGATATACTATTTCTTTTCTAAAAACAGGACCTTTCTGCAAAGGTGGAACCCACTCCCCTTCCCACAGTGAATCTCTAATGGTGAATGTTCTTGTCTGGCAGTTGTTGAGGGAAAGAACAGAGACTTCAGAAGCTCCTGATATCTAGCTGTGAAGGCCAATATCTATGTCCCTGAAAGATTGCTCTGTCTCTTTATACTGTTTATATAAACTACAACTTATTCTTCAATTAAAGTTATCAAAACTTTATGACCTTAACATCTTGGTAGGTCCACACTGAACTACCTGTTTTCCTGGTTTAAAGCTGATCAATGCTTAGTCTATCTCATTGTAAATATGCCTCTCACTAGCTCTTTCTCTTTCTCATACTCTCTCTGTGACACACACACACACACACACACACACACACACACACACACAGTTACACACAACAAACATACTTGCATAGAATTTAGAGAGAATTTGGAAGGATAGAGTGACCTGCCACTGTTGCTAATAGGTTGGATCAATATTGCCAAATGTGTCACATCCTTCTTCATTTTTCCATCATGCAGCAATCAATAGCCTCACCTTGTCTGTAAACTTTCCTCAAAGGTTCACACTTTTTACACCCCCGCCCCATTGTTTCCCAGTCTGCGCATGCTCTCTCCAAGATACTTGGGGCAGAAAAGGAGAAGGTGGTCCTAAATTTACCAAATGTGACTGGCTTGTGCTTATTGCTGTGTCACTCCCATGGCATGTGCATGTGTATGTTTACAGAGGTACAGGTTTGTATGAATGAACATGTGTGTGTGTGTGTGTGTGTGTGTGTGTGTGTGTGTGTATGCACATGCACCTATTTCTGAAATGTAGTAAGATGAATAACATCTACCTTCTTTTACCCTCAGGGAACTTAACCTACCAGAGGAGGAGCAAAGTGCAGAACCATTTATTCTTCCTTCCAAATGAATGGTATATGGGAAAACTCCTTTGCTCTAGTGACTTCCTGCAGCAGGCACTTGGAGCATGCAAATAGCATGACTTGGTTCCCAGTGATGCTGCTCAGCCCAGGTTATGGCGCTCACTCTGGACCCCAAAACTATATTTTGTGAAAAAGGTTTTGTGAGATACATATCTGACTTTAGGCAGCACTAGCAGATTCATTGCTGTTTGAAGAGCTAGAACATTAGTTTACTCCGAACAGAAATGACACCTCCTTGGGGGATGGGGACCACCATAATACCTCAGACGTTCACATGATAGACTACCCAGGGCTAAGGATTGAAAGCAGCAGCTAAAAGGGAAGCACAATGTGTGTGTGTGTGTGTGTGTGTGTGTGTGTGTGTGTGTGTCTTGGGGGAAGATATAAATCTCCATTCATTCCTAATCATGAAGTAGTATATCAAATTAATGTTAGGTATATTAAAAAAAAAATCAGAGGGAATGGGGTCAGGAAAGGTGTGATATGCATAATAATGTCAGGCACCCCAAAAATGTTTACATCTGAATCCCTGACACTGTGCATATATGTTAGTTTACATGGAAAAAGAGACTTTGCAGATGTCATTAAAATAAGGAACTTTAGCTGGGGAAATTTCCCTGGACTATTCAGGTGGATGGAGTGAAAGTGGAGGAATGAGGCAGAGAATGAGACATGATGACCAAGCAAGGTAGGAGCAATGTGAGGTGAGGAGGGCACAACCTGCCATTGTTGACTTTGCAGAGTCAGAAGGCAGCCCTGAGCCAAGGGGTGTGGGTGTCTCTATAAGCTGAAAATGCAGGGAAGCAGACTCTTCCCTGGAACCTTAGGACAGGTACTCATTCCTGCCAGCGTTGCAATTTCAGCCAATGAAACTTGTGCTGGACTTCGAACCTACAGAACTAAGACATAATACATGTGTGTTGTCTTTTAGCTACATTGGTGGTGATTTGTTGCTGTAGCATTGGGAAAGTAATACACAGGAACATTTTGAAAGAGAAGCAAGAGTCTGGACATATGAAATGTGGGAAAAAGGCTGGGAGGACGGCCCTAGATGGATGGATTGAGCTCTGTGAAGACAGAAGTCAGGACTAAGAAACTTATAGGGAGAAGTCAGAGATGGGGTAAGTATGAGCCAAGACAAGTACAGCTCTAGTGAAGGCCTCTGATCCATCAAGTGTGCATCTATGAGAGGCATGGCTGGGAGGATGCCAGACTGGAGGGAGTAGTACGTGGGGAGAAACATGTAAAAGCCCATAGTCACCTGGCTGAGCACAGAAAGGGAACGGGCTTCTCTTGCAGATCATCAGAGGCATTCTGGTTTCTGTTCCAGCAGTCTCGGCATTTAATCTGGAATCATCATCTGACAAGGGCTGTCAGATGTAGGCCAGGAAGGACCTTCTTTCAAACCAGGCAGGAGATCTAGCCATTCAGAGGGTGAGATTCTGTGACACCTGTTGGGAGGCTTGTCAAATATATCTTCACAGACAAAACCCCGTGAGACCGAAAGTAGCAAGGGTAATGGGGTAGAACAACCTATATTCTGCAACCTGGCTGACATGAGAAAAATATTAAGTGTCAGGAATATACCACATCTTACTTGTGTGGCTGAGAACAAAATGTGCTTGCATATAATTTCCAATGACAAAGGACTCGTGACTTGTAGCTTCCTGGGAGAAAGTTGACTTCCATTTGTTCCTGGATCTTAAATACTGTCTGCAGAGCAAACATCTGGTGTAAGGTGGTAGATAATAAATGAACCAATCTAGCAATGTTGAATTTTCTAGAAATTCTCTTCTTACACACCCAAACCCACTAAACTGGTTTGGAAATTATATTTTTTTAAAAAGGTTTGCATTTTATACAAGAGGTTTACAGTTTAAGCAAGAGAGACCTTTCTCTTCTCTTCCTCCTTAAACATTCAGGAAGTGTCTAACATCCTAATCAGTGACTGCATGGCATGCATTTCTCTAGGTGATTGGTTTCACGGACTATTACCAGGGAGTGTTCCTCACTCCTATCTCTGCACTCCTGAGACTATCTGAACTATGGACAAGCACTTTCTCCACAACGAAATATTAAGAAGCGAAATGAAGAGAAAATGCTACTCCAAATGCCAAATGTATAGGCTGCAAATAGAAACTGATCATTCCTAGTTAAATGTGGCTATGGAACCTATTTACCTTGCCCATCTCCCTGGATAACATAGTCCTTCTCAGGTGGGCATTTGAAGCCCAGCAATGCACCAGCTTCAGTTTTCAGCTTGCCAGCTCTCAGGGTCCCCAAAAAACTTAACCCTCACTCACCACCACCCTGCCACTGGGATACTAGCACCCTCCACCCCAGGTTTGTTGGCTACCTAACATGCCTTAAGTGTTATAGTCATTTCCTGGGTAAGAAATCCTCTCAGCAAGCCATAGGAGGTCCTATGGCTGCCACTGTCAAGAGTCTATGGACCATAGAGTGATCTCCCATTGCCTAGCTAATGCTGTTCCCTGATGCTAAACCCTTTTTATATCCTCCCAGGAGTCTCTATTGTCCTTGCAGTTTCTCCTTACTGGAGAGATATTCCTAACCTCTGAAAGCTTATAGTCTCTGTCCTTTTGGTTTACAAATTATTTAATTCAGCTACCCTCATTGCCAGTCTCTGCAGCCTGGGCTGCCAGCTAGGGACAGTAATCTGCATTCTCTTTTCTCAGGTGCCCAAAGAACTGAGAAATTCAGTGGGTTTGGGCAAAGTGCTTAGAATATTTTATATATATATATATATATATATATATATATATATATATATATATATATATATATATAAAATTTATTGCACTGACCCAGTAAGTCAAATAGAGTGAGATGAAAATGGGAGACAGGAAAAGGAGGAAGGGAAAAAAGAAGAAGAGAAAGAAAAGGAAGAGACAAAGCAGGGAGAGGGTAGGGTAAGGATGTGGGAGGGAGAAGAGGAGGGTAAAGGAAGAAATAGGTAAGAAAGTAAGTGAAAGAGGACAGAGAGTTGCTTAATTGAAACCATTAAGTTTTAAATCTGAGGAGAAAAAAAACATTTAGGAAGGATCATAACTAGTAACCAGATAGAATTGGAACTGGTCCTCTGTCCCTCCACAGGCTGATAGAGCAAGCAAAGCATATGCCGAACATCTGTTTACCATCGAGTCTGGGTTTCTGCCTCATGAAGGATCAGCTCCAAGGAACATGCAGGTCACCTTGCCACTTGCCGTAGCCACTGGCATTGAGAGGAGACACTGCATGGGTGCCAAGAATACAAAGCCATCTGCAGGATCCTAACCTTGCCTGCCAGCCCAGGGCTGTGCTCTGTTCTCTCTGCAGGATGCTTGTCACAAGGCCATTTCTTTCATTTCACCCCATCTCTGCCTTCTCACTTCCTCTGTTATAATTGGAGCCCAAAGTTTCAGAAAACCCCCCCCCCCCCCTATCATAATCACACAGGCCTCCCAAGTCTACAGGGAACTGGTGGGTAAATGAACCACTATAGGAAAAGCCATAGAAAACAGACATTGATCCTAACGTGGAGATGAAGTGTGTGAATGGTTTGTAAATCGTCTGGATAATTGCAGGCACTGAAGTGGGACATTAGAGCTTCTTGTTTTTTGAGCCACTTTAATTAACTTTCAGGTGGGATATAGCACATTGTTCAGAGCCAGGCAGGGCTGGATTCAGATCCTGCCTCTTAATACTAACTGCTGTGATTTTAGAATCATCACATTTTCCTCAAGCCCCAACTTCCTTACCTATAAAATGGAGATGATTGTGCATCTTTGAGGCATAGTAAGCAATAAGACTTAAATGAAGGAGGTGACAGAAAACATGTAGAGCAGGGTCCGACATATACTAGGTATTTGTTCAATGTGGACTTCCTGGCACTCCTTGGATCCTGTATTTGAATCTCCAAATCTTTACCTTGTAGGAACTAAATGTGTCATTTTGTCCCCCATGCCTGCTCTTCCTCCCTAACTCCTTATCCATATGAAAGCACATGGATTGGAGATCTTGAGTTTACTCCTTTTTCTTTTCCACACTTTTCCTCTGTGCTGTCTATCCATGTATACTTGCCAGTAAAGATGACATCAATAGGCCCACGTGCACTTGGTTTCCAGTTGGGGGTGCCAATAGGGATCCTGACAGGATATCAGAGGGAGATGAGAGGGAGAGCTCAGGGTATTTGCTCTTTCCCTGGGAGGTCAACTTGGGCTGGCAGTATCCCTTCTCAGAAGCACAATGCTCCTCTCAATGTGGTCTGCTCCACAGGACTTGCCCTCTTGATTCTGATAATGGTTCCCTTCCCTGTCACTTTGAACCTAGCCCCAAGATGGACCAGCAAAAAAATCCTCTCATGCATGCTTTGGGGAGATCCTATTGCACAGTCTTCATGGTTTGCCTTGCACCCTGCAGTATCTTTGTAGTTATACACTGTGTACACAGCACACACACACACACACACACACACACACACACACCTTCCTCAGATTATCCTAATTTGATAGGTCATCTGTTTCCTGTGTGAATTCTAACTAATTCAGAGTCAATATCTCTCCTGATCCTAAAATAAAGAATCTAGTAGTTATTTAATCAACCCACTCTTGTGCCTCTAATTCCCTTCCTGTCAGATATGCTACCCAATATTTCTGGATGTGTTAATTTCCTTTGTATTCCTGGTGATTGTCTTAATTATTGCTTATTTGGGTTTCTTAGCTGCATGTAAAATGATTTCTCTGCTTCCCCCCTCTTCAGTGCATCTTCTATCCCTCCAACAGGATGGTACAGAGCCTTTCTCAGGTCCCCACTCCTTAAAAGACAATGTTCAAAGCCAAGACGCATCACAAAATGACACTTCCCTGAATCCCTCTCTCTACAATGCTTCCTCTCCCTCTGCTCCCAGCTGCCAACCTTCAGGCCATGTGTAAACTCTGCAGTCTGGCTATTTGTGGTCACATCACAGGGAGATTTAGTGATATGGTCTTGGCATTATAGACACTGGAGTAGATAGAGGAAGCAGTAACTTAAATGGATGGTGTTCCTAGCTCCTGTTGTCCTAGATGAGCATTTGTCCTGAGACACACTGAGAGAGGGGAGCTGTAAACCAGCTACCACCACCACCGTCCTCCTGCTTCTGCTCTTCACTCTTGGTCTCTTTCAGTGTGAGTGTAGCAAAGTCTACAGTTTGAAGGTAAACACATTTTGTTGAACATCACTCCAAAATTCAAGCCAACTCCTTCACCTGCTGCTTAAATGGAGGGACAGAATCTTCTTTCAATATTGATAAATAATCTCCTTTGGATTTAGAGAGAAATGATATAGCAGTCTCCTAGTGAGTTTCTAAGCATACTTTGACCATTGCAATTTTTCCTTTACAATGCAGATGGCTTATGTGTGGCTTTGGGATGTCCCACACTCCCTCACACCAAAGTGCTTTATCATGGCCATGTTTCTCACCTTCCTAGAGCATCCAAAATACCTTCTTCTCACTTAATAAAACCTACTTGTTCTCCAAATCTCAGCATAAGCGGGCAGGTACTCCTTCCTTTCATCCCTGGGAACCCTTAGTAGAAATTTTATTTCAGCCCTCATCTCATTGTGCTGCAACTGGCTCACTGCTGATCTTCCTCCCCACTGCACTGTAAGCACCTTGAGAGTGGTGGTGAGTTTGCTCCTCTATCTTCTATACACTTTGCTCTTTGTCACCTGCCATAGTATCTGCTAGGGTTCCAACTATGGATCACCCCACCTCCCTAGAGTAATGTTAGCAGCAAGGCTGCAGAGCTGTGGTTATTTATTGAACAGGTCTGCTACTTATGTTCCATGGTCTGAGAGAGGCATGGATGCATCAGGGAGCCACCAGGCAATTTGTTTCATCCCATATAAGGAGAGACCTTTGTCATGATGTCAAGCCATGTTAGCCTCTCAGAGAGGCTGGAGTGGTCAATCACTCATTTCTTTGAAAGTCATTTCTTTACAAGAAGCTCAGCTGGTAGCACCAGAGAGCTCCACTCAACTACTGAAGTGGAACTTAACTGGGATTTGTTTTTATGAGTGATTCGTAGGGCAAATCCCCAAAGTTGTGGATGACATTCAGCATTTCAGCATTTCCTGGACATAAAATGTCAAGCAGACAGACACAGATACACTCTCCAAAAATCTCTATGCACATTGAGAGATGAGGGGTCTTGAACTGGAAACCAGATGGCTGTTTTCCAAGTTGTCTCACAAGGAGATGTTAGGGTGGTGAACTCACAGTGCTTAGGAGATCCAAATTTAGTCATTGTCCCAGAGTCATATGAAAACAGGGACACTGACTCACACTAACCGAATTTAAATCAAAGTGAATCAGGAGAATGCAAGCTTATTGGTGCTCAATGGAAGTTATGTTGATCCAATGGAAGACATTCTCATTTCTCCAGCTGGGAACAGCATAGTAAGTATAACATTAGAGCAAAGGCGGGTGAAGAGCTTGGGAGATTTTTATCCAGGTCATGGCATTGTGAATCATTCTTCCCCTGTGTTACAGAACACCTCTCCAGTAATTAAATTAAGGTTGTTTTGCAGATTCAGTGTCTTCTTAGCTTGAACAATGCTGGAAGAACACTGCCAATTTTTTTTATTTTTATTGAGCTATACTTTCTGTGATTCAAATTATCCCTTTATGCCCACACATTACAATATGATTAGGCTTTTGCTTACTAGATATTTACTGCATCCCTGTCCTGCCTCTCTGAGACCCAGATTACCTTGTGTGGAATTGGGGGTCATGCAAATCCTCTGGTCACATACTTACAGTTTCAGAATTATTTACTCATTTAAAATTCTAAACATTGTGTGTGGATGTTATTAGTTGAACCCATGAAGGCTAATTTTATTTCTCTTACCTCCAAGGTCTTAGGGGACATCTCAGACATTCTTCCCACACTAACAACATACTATTCTGCTAGAAGGCTGGTAAACTTCAGTGTGAACAACGGGGTATGTTTTATGAAAAAAATACCTATACGTTACCTATAACATAGAGTACAGGGCATTATTAGTAATTCTCTATGAGCAGAGGATACCCAGATTTTAAAGGTGGTTTCATTTAAAGAAAATGCTTCAATAATCTTTCTAATAAGTTAAATTATAAAATCAATTCCCTGAGTAGGTGATACATGTTAAAATTATATTCGGTACACAAATGTCTCAATCAATCTTTATAGATTATTAAAGGGAACAATGGAGCTTGGAGGTCAGCTGTAGCCTCCAGAGCTATTATCAGTAGAGGTTACTATAAACCCAGGGACTGCCATTAAATGGATGACTCTGGACCAGGGATCCTAAGGCCCAGAAAGGCACTTTCTGCTTTGCTTTCTAATAGGCAATTGCAGGTCAGTTTTCCCCTAAGACTTAGATTTGTGTGTGGAAGTTTTACTACAGAAATACTTTCACAAATAAAATAAAATAAAATAAAATAAAATAAAATAAAATAAAATAATAAAATAAAAATAAATAAAGCAGATTGAGATCGAAGGAGAAGTTGGGCTGTGATTTAATTGCAACAGATGCCCTGTGGGAATTCCTTGTGAGAGATTCTGGAAGTGGAATGGCCCATTCCAGAAAATCTAATGAAATTATCTCTAGGGCCCATTTCTATCCTCTTCTCTCCTCTAATGCCAAGTGCCCTTATTATAGCCTCTCCTTCACCTCCTTATATTGTACCCGTCAGGAAATGACATGACATTTGTTGACATTAAGGAGTAGATGACTCATAATCATTGTTTCCTACTTCTATCCCCATGAAATATTTAGCTTAAGTCTTTTGGCAGTCAGCTATATTGCAAATGAGGCATTGGTCACACTCCTGGTAGCATAAGGCTGAGCACAACAGATTTCTGGAGAATGTGGAAGAGACTGATATTCCTGCTCAATATCCTTTTTTCTCTTCCAATTTTATTTTGAGTGGTTATATGCTCAGCTAATGGACTACATTTCCCAGGCTCCCATGCAGTATAACCCATGTGGTGAAATCCCTGAAAGTGATATAACAATCACTGGAAGAAGCAAAGGAAAGAATTTCAAATCAAGCTGACTCAGCTGATAGGCTTCAGTTTTTGCTCAGCCCCCCTTCTCCCTTCTCCTTTCTCTTGCTTGGAATCTGAACATGATGGCTGGAGAGTCATCAAACATTTTGGACAATGAGGTCACCTTGAGAATGATGGTAGGAGCTACCAAGTCTCCAGAAAACTATAGAGCTACTACACCAATCCTAGACCACCTAGTTACTTTATGTGAGAGAGAAGTGAACCTCTGACTTGTTTAGATCACGTGTTTGGGAGTTTTCTGCTATGTTTGGCTGAAACAAATTCTAACTGTTACAGATTTAGGTTCTTTGGTTCTTAAAAGTAGGGCAGTGGAGACTCATCTGAATGGAGGAAATAGAGAGGTAGATATTAAGGATTCAGATATTGTAATTGTCTTTGTTACTACAGTGGGGAAACATTTTGTCAATCTATTGCCTATTGTACCTTGGAAATCAGATTGCCTGCTGACCAAAATTGAAGTGTTAGAAATGGAAGGGAAAAAAAGGAAAAGAAAAAACAAAAACAAAAAAACCCTAAAATTTTTGGTATATTCTAGCCTATTCTTGTTGCTCTCTGTAGAGTCCTACAGGAAAGAAAGAAGCTCATGTGAGAGCCAGCCACACTATCTGCACAGATGGAGATATTCTTGTCCACATCCTACAATCTGAGTTAAATAGGAGTTTCATAATTTAGGTCTTACAGAGTTGAAAAGCCAAATGCTTTTGTGCCTCAACCTGAATCAGTTATAAGTAGTGGTGATAAATTGCTGTTTTTATAAGACTGATATTCTTTCATTGGATGTTAGGAACCTGCTGACAAATATAGGAGTAAAGGCATTACATTTTTATCCAAATACATTGTCTTAGATGAGTCCAGTAAGTGACCATTCATTTGAGAAAACAAGGCTAAGCAGAGCATAGGAGCCAAAGATGAGGCCCTTTCTGCTTGAAAGATCTCTTTAACCTACTATTACTTTGCATAAGACAGAACAGAAGCAAAAAGACTGGGCGTGTGGTACACTTTAGAGGAAACAAGATAATAATCATAATAAACCTAAACCTGGCCATTAGTAGCCTAAGATTTTTCTACCTTCAAAGCAATTCTTGGGCCTGGAAATTTCACAACAGCAAGTGGATTATGAGAGATATGCAGCCCCCCAAGCAAGTACTCTCCAGTATCTACTTTAGGTGTGATTATGACAGATAATGAGGATTGACAAGAGTTCTAGCCTTCAAGATGAAGGGCAACAGAAGGGAAATGATGAAGAAGGGAGTTCCTCCCAGGGAACAGAACTGAGGCTGCCTGGTAAACTAACTAACTCATTACATACTCCATTGACATGGCTAGAAGTCCTTGCTATTATTTTAGAAAATGATTTGATGATTTCTGTGAATCAATGTTTCTCATTCTCCACTTTTCCAAATGCAAAGAGTTTTTTGTTTTTGTTTTTTTAATTTTAAGGAGACCAATTTATTCATTATTAGCTGAAGTCACCACATTAATTCTGCAACATTGGATTAAAGACAGGAGGGAGCATTTGATCTCTGAATGGATGTTTTTGTTCCACACACATGGGAATGAAACTGAGGAAGCTGGTACTATTATTATTATTACTATTTGCCTGGTGCACGGATTCCTACACATTGGAAGGAAATTAATTAGAAGAAATATTTTAATATCGCTATTCCCCCTTTCTCTATAATAGAAGTGTCAGAGATAAAAGAAAATTAGTAAACTGTATATGAGAATAGTATGTAAATTGACTAATAAATAAACAATAACAGCATAATATAACAACAATAATGTCATGGTAGAAAAACAACAAAAACATGATATAAAAACAACATTGATAAAGCAGTGACTGATAAATTGATTAAACTTATTCTAATATCTTCTGTTTTTTTTGTGTGTGTTTGCTTGCATTGCAATTATCCCATTTCTTCTCTATCATGGTTGTTTTGAAGAAGATAACTTGCTTTTGAGTTTGCTTTTCAAAGGAAGAAACATCTGAATATGATAGAGCTTCACATCACCCAGATGTCCTGAAAATTGAGCTGGATATAATAATTTGCTAATTTAATTATATAAGATATAAGAATTTGTAATTAACTCTTTTAGGGAGGTGGTGAATGTATTCTACACATAGTTCTCATGGACATTGGGCAGTGAATGGGCAAACTATTGCCTAATCAACATCCATTCTACCTCTCCCCCACTTTTTTTCTTTTTTCTAATAGGACTGGAAGGAACTAAAATGTTTTTTGAGAAAATGTTCCTCTCAAAAAAAAAAAAAAAAAAGAGAGAGATTAATTATACTAAGTTCCCTTAAAGCTAGGTAGGAGTGACAAATAAAATATAAAGTGGTAACCCTGGGGGCATTCTAGAAAAGCTCATTAAAGGGAGATGATTCTTCTGGGAAGTGTGCTCTTTTGCATTCCCTATTTTTCCTTCTTCCTGCCAAAAACATGGAGATAATGGCTGGACCTCTGCCAATCAACTTGGACAACAAATCAACCTTAATCATGAAGCCATGCTCTAGATTGTGGAGCAGAAATATAGACGGAGGCTTTCTCTTTCCTAACCATACTACATCAATCTTCCTTATCTGGTGTCAGTTTTGTTTTTGTTTTTAATTATTATTTTTGTTTTATTTAAAATAGAAATTCATTCATTTATTTAAGCCACTTGTGTTTTCTATTATCTTTCGATTAGTCAAATCCTCTCCAGTACCAGGGATGAGCCCACCTTTCATGCTTCAAAAGTTGTTGCTTGCTTATATTGCTTATCCATAAAGCAGACCTAGGTAGTCACAGAACTTTTAGTGGTGGGAAGTCCCTGAGCTCTAAAAGTAAAGATTCTAGCCAAAACTGGTTTGGCTGAATGGATAGAGCCTTGGCTTGGGGACTGAAAGGTCCAGGGTTCAATTCTGGTCAAGGGCATGTACCTTGGTTGTGGGCATATCCCCAGTAGGGGGTATGCAAGAGGCAGCTGATCGATGACTCTCTCTCATCGATGTTTGTAACTCTCTATCTCTCTCCCTTCCTCTCTGTACAAAATCAATCAAATATATATTTAAAAAAAATAAATAAATAAAAGTAGAGATTCTAAAACCCTAGATTTAGAAGAAACCAGGAAACAAATCCCTGAAACAAAGCAGGCACTCTAGGGCCTGCTGTGCAACATAATTGTTGAAAGGCTGAGTTCAAGTACACATAAGACAGACATTTGAATAAATTGAATTTGAGCTAGCTTGCTAATTCTGGAGATCTCAGATGCTTGGTTCCTTAGTTGTCTGTCTTAACAAAGCACAGTATCAGTTTTAGTGACTAAGTGTAAGTACTATTGCCTAGCAGAGAGAACATTTATGGGCTTTTCCAGTTTTAGTTATGACCATTCTATATAATAAAGCCTAAGTGGCATCTTGTGACACCCTCGAGTGATGTCTTCACAAGATGGCCACCACAAGATGGTCACCACAAGATGGCTGGCAGGGGAGGGCAGTTGTGGGCAATCAGACCAGTAGGGGAGGGCAGTTGGAGGAGATATTAGGCTGGCAGGGGAAGGAAGTTGGGAGCAACTGGGCCTGCAGGGGACGGCAGTTTAGGGCCATTAGGCCAGCAAGAAAAGGCAGTTAGGGGCAACCAGGCTGGCAGGAGAGGGCAGTTGGGGACAACCAGGCTAGCAGGGCAGGGCAGTTGGGGCAGCCAGGCTAGCAGGGGAGGGTAGTTTGGGGCAACCAGGCCAGCAGGGGAAGACAGTTTGTGGGTGGTTGGGCCAGCAGGGTAGGGCAGTTTGGGGGTGATCTGGATGGCAGGCAGAAGTGGTAAAGGGGCAATCAGGCAGGCAGGCAGGAGAGTGGTTAGGAGCCAGCCGTCCTGAATTGTGAGACAGATGTCTGACTGCTGGTTTAGGCCCGATCCCTGTGGACATCCCCCAAGAGGTTCCAGAATCGAGAGGATGCAGGCTGGGCTGAGAGACACGCCCCCTCATGCACATATTTTGTGCACCAGGCCTCTACCCTGTTTCCCCGAAAATAAGATAGTGTCTTATATTAATTTTTGCTCCCAAAGATGCGCTAGATCTTATTTTTTCATGAAGAAGAATAAAGTACACATTTATTGTTAAATGAAAATAAAGGAAATTTATTACCTGGATATAGTACAGTAGCACGGTAGTTGTCAACACAAACCAGACAAACTGTGAATCCTAAAGTATCAAGAATTTACTCATTTATTCAATGTCAATCATGTCATCATCTTCTGGAACATCATCATAACAATCCAATTCCTGAATTTCCTGGTGAATTTTTTGTGACTCCATTTTTTTTCAGAATCAGTAGACCAAATCTCTCATGTTTAGCCTAGGGGGGCCTTGTTTTTGGGGGATGCCTTATATTTCATTCAGAAGGAAACCTGTAAGTAGGTCTTATTTTCAGAAGATGTCTTATTTTTGGGGAAACACGGTAGTATGAGAATATAAACTATGGCCTGTTTCATTTTTTCAAATTTCTCAGTACCCTATCACTGCTATAACAAATTGCCACAATTAGTGGTTATAAATAATATATATTTCTTCTCTTGCAGTTTGGAAAGTCAGAAGTCCTAAAATACATCATCAGGGATATGTTTTTTCTGACCCTAGGGAGGACTCTCTTTCCTTGTATTTTCTAGCTTTTTAGAGACTTCCTGCATTTCTTAGCTGTGGCCCCATTCTTCATCTTCAAAACCAGTAGTGTGGCATCTTCCAATCTCTCTGTGTTCTTTTACATCCATCATCACATTGCCTTCTGTCTGACTCTAACTTTACAATCTTTCTCTTAGAAAGATCCTTGTGATTACATTGGACCAACCAGGAAAATTTAAAAATCTCCCCATCTTGAGATTCTTCTCTTACTCACAATTGCAAAGTCCCTTTTGCCATATCAGGTGACATATTCACATGTTCCAGAGATTAAAACAGAGACTTCTCTGGGAGGTCATGGTTCACTATTCAAGGATTAAAGTCAATTTGACATTCTCTTGGGAATTCTTTGATAAGAGCAGTTATGTTTCATGTTTCAAAGATCCCCTAGACTTACAAGCCAATCATATGGTCTCCTTATTTTCTATTAAAACTTTTAAGAGACCTTTATTATAGTAAATGTACTAATTGCAGTGTTTCTGTACAAAGCACTCAGATTTTCTTCAGATTCCCTGTCAAACTGCAACTGCCTCAGAATGAGGAGAAATTGGCTCTAGATAATTAAATTTTATAATGGAAGAAGTTGATATGAGGAATTGTATTGCTATTGAGAGCCTGCATGTGGCACGGTGTATAGGCCCTAAGTGAGGGGTGCCAGCAAGAGTCACTGCAGAACAGTGAGTAGTGAGAGCATGTAAAAGCAGTGCTCAGGAAGTCAAAGAGGGTATCAACTGGAAATAGTCAGAAAGGAGAATCTTCTTTCAAGAGTGTCTAGGGATAGTACTGTTGTAAATAAATAATACTAAGTAAACTTTTAATATATGCCAATGCAATAGACTAACTTATCTGTCAAAATTATTCATTCTCTCTCCCTTTCAAATCCATGTCCTTAGCCATCTAACTGTGCAGCAGTCCCTCCAACAAAGATATAATATAATTCAGTGTTCCTTGATGTTAGGCTTACCCACGTGACTTATTTGGCCAACAAGATGTCACTAGATGAGAAAGACACAAGGGTTAAGTGCTTGCTAGTTTGTGCTTGACCTCTGGTGTTTCTGCCATAGGAACAGAAGAATATCCTTGCCTAACTCACTGGCTCAAGGAAGATGAGGGGGATATGGAGTAGCACCCACAATGAGTTTCCCCAGTGGATCCACAGATATCTGCATGCCATTAAAATTTCTGTGATTATTTTATTATTGCATGCCATTAAAGTTTCTGTGATTATTTATGTCAGGTTGCTTATTTCCTGGGTGAGTCAAGAATCTTTCTAAGCATTTAACATGTATTAATTCATCTAACCATCCTCTGAATCTTATAAGGTAGATACTGTTCTATCTATTTTGCATTTAAGGAAACTAGGCATGGACTATTAAGAAACTTGTTCTAAGTAATGCAATTAATAAGACTGGAGTTATAATTTGAATTTAGGTCACATGGCCACTTAGTTCTTAACTACGGGATCATACTCGGGCCACAGCCACAAGTATAAATTTCATTTCTCTCTATCCTCTTCTCCTTATAATCCATTTAAAATCATTTATAAAATATTGAGGTTTAAAATTTTTGTGTGAGTATGCTGAATAAGAAATCCACTGGACTGAGTCTGGATTCTGAACCCACTATCAATAAGAGATGCAACATTACCCAGATGTAAACAAATATTTCCTTTGACAATTCATTACCCACATTTCCAAGGTCTGATCTGGTAAAACCAAGGACATGTGCCTAGAAATCAACCATGGTGTGACTCAGCTGTCAGCCAGTTTCAGAAGACTAGCCATGTTTGAAATTTTTATAAATAATATCTTCATTCCTAGCTTCAAACTCCTGTAAAGGAAAGTTTTGTTCTTTTTGAAAATTTTTGGAAGCTGAGTTCATAGGAAAAGGATAGAGGCCTCGGGGGTAAAAGATCATCTACAGGGTGAAACTTAAGGAATCCCAAATGTGAATTAACTAGAAGGAGAACCAGGAGGTTCTGATGTTTCTAGATAAAGATAGAAGGCCAAGAAGTTTACTTAGTCCCAAAAGTAATAAATTATTTAAGAATAATTACCCATGGACAATGAGAATGAGGATTCTTAAAATATGACATATATGGTACCTGCTATCTTTTGTTTGATAGCAATTGGTAGGAAAAACCATAAAAACAAGCTAATAGCCGAAACAGGTTTGGCTCAGTGGATAGAGCATCGGCCTGCGGACTGGAAGGTCCCAAGTTCGATTCAGGTCAAGGGCATGAACTCGGTAGGGGGTGTGCAGGAGGCAGCTGGTCGATGTTTCTCTCTCATCGACGTTTCTAGCTCTCTATCCCTTTCCCTTCCTCTCTTTGAAAAATCAATAAAATATATTAAAAAACAAACAAACAAAAAAAAAACACAAGCTAATAATGTTATTGTGGGAGGTATAAAAGGAGTGGAAAGCCAGAAAGACCATTTCTGCTGCTCAGCCAATGATGATGATGATGTTGATGATGATGATGATGATGATGATGATATCAGACATGATTCATTGAATATGTATTATATTAACTTTTAATAGAACTCAATTTAATTTTTCAAAGCAACCCTATAAGGGATACACTAACATTATATCTCTTTATAGATGTAGGATTTGAGACTTAGAAAGCTTAAATTATTCTGTGAAGTCACAGGGTTGGTCAAAGCTTAAACGGTTATGCAATAAGAAAGTCTAACCTGCCGAAACTGGTTTGGCTCAGTGGTAGAGCGTCAGTCTGCGGACTGAAGGGTCCCAGGTTCGATTTCGGTCAAGAGCATGTGCATTGGTTGTGGGCACATCCCCGGTAGGGGGTATGCAGGAGGCAGCTGGTCGGTGTTTCTCTCTCATCGATGTTTCTAGCTCTCTATCTCTCTCCTTTCCTCTCTGTAAAAAAATCAATAAAAATATATTAAAAAGAAAGAAAGAAAGTCTAACCTATTGTCTCTTAACAAATAAATAAATCAACAAAGAAAATTCTGAAAATAGAGGAAGCGGTCCACATTTTTAAAATGATGGCAGATTCGCTTGGAATTTCTATGGGCAGATGAAGGAGCACATATGTTTCTGGCCAAAGAGAAAATCTGCGATATGTGCGAAAAGAGGTACCAGGTTAAGCTCTTGACAATCACATTTCCCTGACTGGCCTAGGATGAGCTTATTAGGAACCTCATTCATCCTGGCCCCTACCAAATTTTTCCAGTCTAATCAACAGAAACTCTATCCTATCCCTGTTTGACTCATTGCTTCTCTGCTTTTCAGAATGTGCCCTCATACAGAATGAGGGCTGCCATGGCAGGCAGAGGAAAAGAATTAGAGCAGGGGTGGAGGGAGCATTCTATAAGATCAGGAGCCAGGGTAAGGAGTTCTTCCCAAGATAGTAAGAGAAGACTAAGTCAGTGCAATAGAGAAAGAGAATCTAGAGGTGAATAGAGAAATAGCTAGAGGTGGGTATAATAGTCTAATCTTTTTGGAATCAGAACATGAAGATCATGAAAAATAGGTTAGGGACAATTTTGGTAAGTAGGCAACCTGGGTGGCAGCTTACTGTTTGAAACTGGCTTTTGTGAATCTGAAGATTAAGATGTTTGAATGTGTTGGTTCTGTGTAAAGGACCAGGTTAGAGGTGGCATTGCTGGGACAGGGGTCAAGGCCTAAGTCTTGTTCTGATTGATGGGAGCCTAAACCTTGGGCTCACAGCTTGCCAATTCCTCCCTCAGGAAGCCTGCTCCTTAAGCCACTAACTGCTAGCTGGAATCCAGCCCTAAAATGAGCCGGCCCTCAGGAACCATAATGCAGCCATAATATCTGATCACAAGGATCTCCTTTAATTGTCATTTCTGATGCAGCTTCTTTTCAACCAATACCACCAGTGTTTACTATCAGACATCCATACATATTCATGTGACTCCAGCTCTTCACTATACTCATCCACTGCCTACATCCAGGTCTGCAGTCACATCTGTTTTCCCTGGTTTCATTCTGTCACCTCCAGTCATAGGCATGTCCTAAATGCAGAAGGAAATCTTCCTAGGACAATGGAGACTCAGTAAGAGTAATAGAAATAGACTGTGACTTGTTGTCCACAGTACTTTTTTTTTAATGCCTGTTTCCCTCAAATTAATTCACCATTTTTTTTTACTCTGGCTTGTATTACAAGAAGCTGACCCATAAAAACTTTATTTTCTAGGCTCTCTTGCTAGTAGGTTGAATGCAGGTCATAGGAGTCATTTGCAGGAGACTGGAGAGTAGACAGAAAGAAGAGGCCAGGGAATTTCTCTCCCCCAGCCCTGAGTTTTGAGCTGTATCTCTAGAAATAACTGTCTCCTGCCTGCATGGTATCAGCGCCCTTCACACACTCCCCTCTGTGGATCCACCTTCTATGTGCAGTCATAACACAGACCCAGTTTCCACCGGCTCCTAAGACCTGCTAACACCATCTCCTCCCTGTTTCTCCAGCTCTAGAGATGACAGCAGTGCCCTGCGCTTGCTAAATCTCCTGGTTACCTTACCATTCCTCTTTGAACTTGCAGCTCCTCCAGTATCTTGGAACTATTTCCCCGTAATAAAATGTTTCTATTGACTGGAACCAAAGGCACATTCAACTAGCATTGGGAAACGAAAAAGTCAGAGTGCAGAGAAGAAGAAAAAATAAAAAGATTGCAGGGCAATGAAGCTGACTTTGAAATTGCACATTTTGTCCCGAGGTTGACTCTAATGCAGGAGACTGAATGGAACCATTTGAGGCTGCAAGTATAATGGTTGCTGACTTCTAGAAGTTGCCTAGGATTGCTTATTTCCATGGAGATCAGACCTCCCCTTCCCCAATTTGTCCAAGAGGGTAATGGTCTGGGCCACCTTTCTTCTGTATATTTGGCCTAGAAATGACTTGTTTTCAGGGAAATTTTTGTTGAGATTCAAATACCATCAGAAAATATCTTCATCACAATAAAAATGCAAAGTACAAAGTTGCCGTTCTGCACCACATCACAGAAGGATGCCCGGGACATTTATTCAAATGTGTTCAGGGCAATTGCTGCACATGCACTTGCAGGCTGACGGGGACTTAAAAATAGCACTTTCCACTAACAGGGGGGAAAAGAAAGAGTCTTTGGTAACAAAATAATTGGCTGTTCTCTGTTTCTTTTTTACACAGACACCAGCCCACTCGCCAGACTCTTTGCAGAGTTGCAGTTTTCCAGGAAATGGAAGGGACAAGCAGGAGTTGTGGTGAGAGGACTCCAGGGAGGAATACGCAAAGCCAGGGACAGAAGAGCTTAGGACCACTGTCTCCCTCTTGCTGTCAGCTGTCTCCCAGCCATCTCTACTACTCACCTACCATGGTAGGGTACCTCGGCCTGCTGATGCTACCTGGGACTGTCTAGAAATGTTACAATTTGTGGTTTGGGAAGGAAAGACATAATTTGTAGAAAGTTTGTGTTGTCATTGATTTAGAGATTTGCTTTTCACTTATCAACTTATACTGCAAATGGAGAACCCAGACCCATAAGATTTAAGTGATTTGTCCCAAATCCCTTAGCTTGCTAGGGGCAGAACAAGAAAGTGGATTTTTTTGTTTTTGTTTTGTGTTTTATTTTTTTGGTTGTTGTTTTCTTTTATTATTGAAAAAAAATTGACAGTATGTTTATTAAAGCCTGGGACAGTTAAACAAAGGAAGGGCTTATTGTAGAAGAAGCAACAGGAAAGAGCCTAGGTGAGGCTGCTTTACCTCACTGAGAAACTAAAGTCACAGTGACAGAAGTGAGCTCCTGTGAAGTCAGAGAAAAGGGGGACCTTGGAGACAGGTCCAGGGGGCAAGCCTGGGATGAGCTGCCACTACCCGCTGCTCCCTGGCTGCAAGTCTTGTGGTAACCCATGAAGTTTAGGAGCAAGAACAGTAATACAAGACATGGGCATGCTCTAGTGTGAGTACACTGTAGGTCCTTTTTCTTGATGCTTTCAGTCTCTCTTTAGCCAGCAGGAATCCTAGATGAGGTCTCAGGGGAGGGTCTTAACAGAATATTCATTAGTTTGTCAGGTGTGTCCTTTAATATGTTGATTCATCAAAATGTGTGGGTCAGGGGTTATTTTTGGGTTAATTTCATTTTTTTTAATTGTTAACAGTATTATAGATGTTCCCATTTCCCCCAAATGTTTTTTATAATCTAATTTAATAGAGTGTTTTGTTTAAGGAAGGCAGGTCTAATAAATTGAATTTTAATTCTTCATCTCCACATATATCAATAAACCTGAATAGATTGATCACATATAGATATATAGACAGATAGATGATAGATAGATAGATAGATAGATAGATAGATAGATAGATAGATAGATGATAGATAGATAGAGTATTCACCTTCAAGCAGACCCCATAGGAAGGCTCCCACTCAGAAGTTGGCATGGTATAGGATGCACAGAAGATCAGACTAACATTGAGAAATTTTAGTTCAAGTCCCTCCTGTCTACTTCTAGATGATGGAATTGGGGCATATGGCTTCTCTGAGCTTCATTTTTCTCACCAGAAAATAGGGCATAAAGACACAAAGCACAATTGCTTCATAGAGTCCTATGCTGTTAAGATAAATTGAAATATAGAAAAATGTAAGAAATATGACAAGTTTGTAGATATTAGAACAAAACAAGGGTCCATGAATTTTTTTCTAAAGCACCAGATGATCAATATTTTAGGTTTTCAGACCAAATTTAGTTTTTGTTGCAACTACTCTGCCATTGTGGCGCAAAAGCAGCCATGGACAATAGCCAAATGAATGAATGTGGCTGTGTTCCAATAAAAGTTTATTTACAAACAAGCAGAGGTGTGAATTTAGCCTGTGGGCCATGGGTTGCCAATCCTGCAGAGAAAGTCCTCCCACTTTGCTCAGTGCATCTTTGCTAAAATAACCTCCTTGCCTCCTCCTCCACCATATCTCTTCCCTAGCCCGGGGCTTGATGACTCAGCCCAAGCCTTATTTTTGGATCACCAGCTTTTTAAGGCAAAACATACGTAGCTCACTAGAGGGTTTAAAAACACAGTCATCTGCAGTAGGGAGAAAAAATAGCTAAAAGCTCATTTATAACCACAATCACAGCCATCTTTCTTTATGAATATGTTTATGTCTGCTTTTGGACACACAGCCACATATATAAAGTGATATATAAAAAAAGCTGTAACTGTGGATGGCAAAATATATCAGTGGATTTCATTGAAGCTGTAGAACTAGATTTAAGCATAAACAACAACGCTTGATATTTATATCCCAGTTCCCACTTTTTAAAAGCACATTTACATTTACTTTCACTCTCACTGTGAGATTCTGAGGGACTTTTGACAGATTTGAGAGGAAACAGATACTTAGACTCACAATCTGACTGGTTGCTAGCTTGGGGTCAATCACATTTAGAAGCTCTGTCTTGTGAACATAACTGAATATTTTCCCCTCAGACTGAGACCTGTGTTTATTTACAGAGTGATGCTTTAGCTACCGTCATGCTTCTGTTTTATTTAACTTTGTTAAATTTATTGGAGTGACATTGGTTAATAAGATTTGGTCACACTTCACATCAATGTCCTACTTAACTAGAGCTTCATGAAGTCTATCTTCTTTGAAGAAATTACCACCTCCCCCTTTGATTAAAATAATCTCTATTAATTCATAATAAAGATTATTTTAAATGCTCTGGGGTGGGTAGAGGTCTACTTAATTGAATCCTCTAAAGCACATGTGTCAAACACAAGGCCCACGGGCCAAATCCGTCCCGCCAGGCCTTGCAATGTGGCCTGCACCGCACTGTCATCACTGCACTCCGCTGCATTTCCATCACAATGACAGTTTATGACTGTTCAGTAAACCATTCGGGCCGCGATTTAGGCTGGATTTTAGATTTTGGCCCCTTCTCTGATTGAGTTCGACACCCCTACTCTAAAGGAACTGAGGACTGATCATTTCTTGAGCTATGGGTGAGCTAATCACGTGTGGATGAGCTAGAATTAGAAATGACCTTCAGGCTAAATGCATGACATGTCTCTGATCTTCCTGAAATCCCTGCTAGGGTCTCCAGTTTTGATACAGAGGAGGTAGGCATCTGCAGGAGACGGGTAAAGGATGCAGCCCAAATGCTCACTTTACCTTAGGAGATCAGTGAAGAAGCTTCATGGTGGCACAGGCAGCTGATGAATATACTTCAGATAACTATCTAGGACACAAACCGAGAGAGTACTCTTCAATGGCTGGGCCGCACAGCTCAGCCAGAGGAAAGTAAATAGCCTATAATGCAAGTGCAGGATGGTATCAACCCAGGGGAAAGGCATAGGGACACATAAAAAGTACCTTCTTGTCCAAGGGAACCTGATGTTAGGAACCATCTTGGGACCTGGAAAGGTCTAAAATGCGACAAAAAGTCCTCACAATGAACATAGCATCCATATCTATATGAAGTCGTATACCTTTTCCTGACATCCACCAGAAACCGGCCTTGGTTGAAATCTGAGCTGAGAATCATAGAGATGGGAGGACAGGCTAAGCCCAATTTATAATGACATATGGTCAATAAGAATTTATTGGAATAAATTGAATTTGAATACAAAATTTGTCAAGCACTACTTGTGCTTTTAAATCTCTAAAAACAAACAAATAAATAAAACAAAAACAAGGACTTCCAAACTTAGAAAGCTGGTCATTTTCCCTTAGGGACATTAAGGAAAATTTTTAATATATTACATTTAAAATATATATCCAATTAATAAAAGGATAATATGCAAAATGACCCTAATGATGGAATCACCAGAACAACTGATTGCTATGATATGCACTGACCACCAGGGGACAGACCCTCAATGCAGGAGCTGCCCATTGGTGGTCACTTGGCTCACACAGGGGATCTTGCTCAGCCACAAGCCAGGCTGACAGCTGAGTGAGCAGTGATGATGGTGGGAACCACTCCCAACTTCCTGGCAGCACTAAGGATGTTCTACTGCAGCTTATGCCTGCTTCCTGTGGGAAGGGAGTCTAAGCCATCAGTCAGACATCTTCTGAGGGCTCCTGGACTGCCAGATGGGCTGGCTGACTGCGAGCATAGGCCCAACCCCCTGGGCAGTGGGCCTAAGCAGGCAGGTGGACATCCCCCAAAGGGTCCCAGACTGTGAGAGGGTGAAGGCCCAGCTGAGGGACCCTCCTGCCCCTGAGTGCATGAATTTCCATGCACCAGGCCTCTAGTTTATTTATATTTGAGAGAGGAAGGAAAAGAGAGAGAAATTAAAAAAAAAAAACTCATCAATTTGTTGTTCTTCTTATTTATGCATTCACTGTTTGATTCTTGTATGTAAAATGACCAGGACCAAACCTATAGCCTTCACATATAAGGACAGCATATTAACAAAGTGAGCTACCCAGCTAGGACTATTACAATTCTTAAAGAACATAGTATTCAAGAACCTGTGGGCTAAATAGGCCTTTATGATTTGGGCAAGCCATCTGATCATGCTGTGGAGCAAAAATTGTTTCTCTGAAAACTTGTTCCAAATAAATGGCATCTCAGAGGTTCATTTTTAAGTTTAGGACTGCTGGTCGTGTGTGTGTGTGTGTGTGTGTGTGTGTGTGTGTGTGTGTTTATTCAGCACCTCCCAAATCCCCTTGCTGTCCCACAAAATGAATACCCACTCTTTCAGGAGCATAATCCTCCAATCATTATTTTTTTTTAAAACCTCATGTGAATATATTCACTTATTTCCATTGCTGCCTATCCTTTATCAAATGAAAAATTGTTTGCCAGAAATAAATGCTTCCAGCAGCACCTTCTACTCACAGCCCATTATATTCTCTGAAGAAATCTGCTGTGTCGCCCATGGGCTTTATCTCTATTGTGTGGAGTAAATAGAATAACTGAAGCTATATTTCTTTTCTTTCTTAAAAAGCAACAAAAGAGAAATAAGGAAGAAGAGGGCCCATGATGTTATTTCTGGATTATACTCACAATTAGGGGGATAAAACCCACGCCAGGGAAGCTAGTGCGGGACCTCAGTGCATGTCAACACACTATGAACCTGCTAACTCACCATTTGGCTGATGCAGTGAGGAAAATACCCCAGTAGAATCAGCGGTCTCCAAATTTAAACCTTCAAAGAGATTCAAGGGGAGGCTTGAAGAAGGGCATGCTGTTAAAAATGCACATATTAAAATATACCACATCATTAAAACTAAGAAAGAAAGGAAAAGGAAGGTCAGCTCCTCTCCTTGTAAGTGAGTCCCTCAAGGAGATAGATGGCAAGAATGTATTCCTTGCTACCTACCCTCTTTGGTCTCATTGTATGTGCGCAGAATCACTTTTGCCATCTCCAACTATATTTTTTTGTGTGTGCAAATCAGGGCCCACAGCTCCTCAGAGATCCTGAAGCTAAATTCATTTTCACACAAGTCTCCATGGAATACAAGAGTACTTACATACAAAGATTGGGGACACTAGAAAGTTTTACTTCTGTTCAAAAGAAACAAAGGAAAGAAGTAAGTGTGATTTGCAAAGGTATCTATCCAGCTCAGAGATGGACAAAGGGGACTTCGTGGATATTTCCCCTGGGGCCAAAATAAAGTGATCATTCATGCTAATTTGCTGAGAAAGGGGATGATGATTGTATATTTGCTTGAGAGGCCAGGGGTGGGAAGAGAAGCTGAACAGTCAAGATTGTCCATGCATATAGTTCACCGTACCTGTGGTATATTAGAAAGTATATGGAAATGTAAGTGAAAAAACCTGGAAGTGCACTCCAGGTGTAGTAATAGTACATGATAATTGTATGACTTTGGAATGATATTCAAACTACCTAAAGCTCAGTTTCTTTCCTTATGTGTACAATTGGGACAAGCATTTTAGTTAGCTTCAAATTATTTTATGATAATCAAATGAGAAAATGCATTAAAAACACTGTGGAAACTAATAAACAGTTGTAAGCATTTTCACAGTTTATAAGGGATTCAAGCAATACAGGTGTTACTAAAGCACTGATTTCCAGTCTTTCCAAAAACTATTTCTAAATATGATTGTTATTAAAACTTGGCTAACATATAGGTAGTTGCTGTAGCTATATAACGAACCTATTATTTTGGACTGTTCCTGTTCATTAGTTACATTCCATAGCATTGCTATTTGGATACTTAGCATATAAATTGATAAATGAACCATTGTTCTAATTTAATTAGATTTGGGACAATATTTTTAGCACATAATGACTTTTTAATTTATAAATTTACATTTGGGCTTTTTGAATTGGTATGGGTGAGTAATAATAATCCTTCATAGTTATATGACATTTTATAGTTTACCCAAAACACTTTCATGTAATGTTAACTCATTTTATTCTCCTAAAAACTCTATGAAGTATGGAGAGCATGGATTATTATATATTTTGCATATAATAAAGCTAAGATTTGCAGAGTCTTTATGACTTTCACAATGTCACACAGTAAATGACCAGACCCAGGCCAGGAACCCATAAGGGCAAGAACTCTTCCCATGACACAATAGCACTTGTCCCTAATCCCAACCCTAATTCTAAGATCCTAATACTACCACCCAACCTTCCCACACATCTGAAAACTTTGGGCTACTTGTGGGCAGCACAATAATTAGTGAGTTTGCGAATTAATTAATTTGTTATATTTCTGCCACTCAGATAATTATAAAAGCCATCTCTCTTTTTGGGAAAAGGGAAAATATTGTGAGAATGGCCATCAGGCACCTGGATTTCTAGTTTGTTCCATCTGGATAAATATTGAATCTTAAGGGGACCCTAACCAGCAGGCTCCCTGGGTGGCTTTCCAAAAAAAAAATAAAAAAATGTTCCTTTACAGTACTTCCCTTGGGGTCAAGACTCTCCCACACTTGCATTGTAGGTAATTTATTTTTTCTCTTGGTGCTTCCTATGGCCCAGCCATGGACATGAGAAAGAAAACCAAAATGGAAGCCACTGTGTCTTTTATTACCAAATCATGGAAGGGACATACCATTAATTTTGTTGTGTTTCTCTGGGTTGCACAGACCAACCTTGATCTGTGAGCTGAGTACCAGGAGTCAGAGATTATGGGACCATCTCAGAATTTGGTTAACACACTTAAGGTGGGGATGGGGTAAGTAGTAGCTTCACAGAGGTTGTTCAGGGCATCGGAGGCTAAAAGCTGTTAAAGGAGAAATGACCATTCCCTCCAGACCATGAGAAAGCAGCAAGCATAGCAGCACCGCTCCTGCCACTATAGTGAGGAAGAATGAAAAAACCTCTACATATAAGGTCCCACATGCCCATGGGGTGCTGTGGAATCATTGCCATGTGTCTGAGACAGGCGATGCTAGAATTCTGAGAAGCAGAGGGCCCTAGGCAATCTCACGGTTGTGGTGAGAGAATATATTATAGCAACAGATGGTGGGAAGATTATTCATTTTTTAAAATATGTCTTTATTGTTGAAAGTATTACTGATGTCCCTCCCCCTCCCCTTTGAGTCCCTCCTCCACACTCCCACCCCTTCCCAGGCCTTTATCGAACTCTTGTCTGGGTCCATGCTGGAAGCCAGCTATAGATCTGGTATTGTGATGCTCCTAAAGCCAGATTGGTTTTTTTCCAGTAGGTAATGGTAGTCACCAAAAAGTTTGAGCTGAGTAACAGCGAGCTGTATCCTGTTATGAGATTATAGTAAAAACAAGTCACTCAGACATTTACTAACTACACATTTGTTAGCAAGTAGACATAAAGCAGTATGCTGAATTTCAGCTTTCTGTCCTTAAATCACATAAAACCAATCCTGGATTAAAAGCTCTTTTACTGCAGGTGGAATAATATTTGAAAGAAGGGATTCTTATCTGTAGAGTATCACAATCAGAATCCTCAGATCCTAAAGCTGGTGATGGGACAATTTAGAGATCAAGTCTCCGGTGTTATTCTGTAGAAAAGAACTTCCCATGGAAAATGAGGGTGTCTCTACAAGATTCTAGCCACACCACACATTTTGAATAGCACTAGCCTTATCTATGAAAACCCATCATGCTAATTCCTAAGTCTCTGATATTGATGGCAGATGAAGTTATCTGAAGTATCTATATTTATTATTCATGTGTTAAAATAACTTAGTGTGCTCAAAGCATGTAGCCCAGTGCCTGGCATAAAGTCAGCACTATACATTTTTTTCAGTTTAAACAAAAGAAGTTACCCCTATAGTGTGCCAGCCTACAATGATAGGAGTGTGAGTTCCAGAACAAAGCAACCGCCTACCCTATAATATAGTTTTAATTAACACACAAATTATATCACACTGTTTAGGCTGATGTAATTTTAAGTATATTACAGAATCCATGGAGTTGCTAATAGTCTAAACAAAATTTACAGGTGAACAAAGATCAGATGTAGTGAGTTGCATCTCAGTAGATGCTATAGTGTAAGACAGAGGACAGGTGTAGACTTGGCTCCTCCCCCTGCTGGATGATGCAAATGTCCCCCCTAAAAGTCTGGAAAGATGGGCCTGACATAATAAAGATAGCTTGAAAGTGACTAAATTAAATAGTCTGTTCCACATGTTTAAAACAATGCAATACTAGCTCTAGCATGTAAACTTCTGTCTCAAGCCCTTTCAGATTCTACAGTGGTGTCAGTCATTACCTTAGGGGCGTGCTCAGCACTGTGGGATTCTCAGTGTTTGACATTCCAATCTTCCCAAAGCTAAAAGCTATGCATTTTATCAGATTTTAATTTCTACTCCATCACCCCAGATCTGATGTTGTTATCGCTTTGTTGAGTTATGGGTGGAAAATGACTATTTACATTCTTTATGCCCTTGAAATGTTCTCCCCAAATAAATCCTCAATGCCCCCATCTCTATGGTAATCAGCAAGTCTCTCCCTTCAGCAACAGCAGCTGTGTGTAAACCACCCATCTGGTGTCTTTCTGGGGAGCTGCCACATTCTGCTTCATGCCCACTTGCAAGTGTATCCCATTTCTATTTAGAAACATTATACCTACCCTGGCTATCTTTAGCTACTTATCATTGTGAACCTATTTGGCAACCAATGGCATTGCTGAACTGTCCTGCCTCTAGCATGCCCACAGTCTGTAGACTAGGTCAGTGATGGATAATGTTTGTAAAACTGAGCAGATAAGTGAGCCTCTTGCACCTGGTGCATTTCTCCAGGGAGACTGAGACTGGTAGGAAGGCGGTGAATCAGCAGGTGTCTTGGTCTACTCTGAATGCTATAACAGAACACCGCAGACTGAGTTGAGTGGCTTATCAACAGCCACCATGTATTTCTCACAGTTTATTTATTTATTTTAAATATATTTTATTGATTTTATTCAGGGAGGAAGGGAGAGAGATAGAGAGTTAGAAACAACGATGAGAGTCATCGATCAGCTGCCTCTTGCACACCCCCTACTGGGGATATGCCCGCAACCAAGGTACATGCCCTTGACCGGAATTGAACCCGGGTCCCTTCAGTCCCCAAGCCGATGCTCTATCCATTGAGCCAAACCGGTTTCGGCTATTTCTCACAGTTTAGAAGCTGTATCTGAGGTAAGGTGCCAGCATGGTTGAGTTCTGCTGATAGCTTTTTTTCTGAGTTTCTCTTTGTCCTCGATCCTCACATGATGGAGAGACCAGGGAGTGGAAGGGAGCCCAGAAGAGCACTTAAAAAAAATACATATTTTATTGATTTTTTACAGAGAGGAAGGGAGAGAGATGAGAATTAGAAACATTGATCAGCTGCCTCCTGCACACCTCCTATTGGGGATGTGCCCACAACCAAGGTATATGATATGCTCTTAACTGGAATCGAACCTGGGACCTTTCAGTCTGCAGGCTGACGTTCTATCTACTAAGCCAAACCAGTTTTGGCCAGAATAGTACTTTTTATTAAAGGTCCTCTTCCATGACTGCATTAACTACTAAGACCGTGATATTGGGGGTTAGAATTTTAACACATAAATTCTGTGGAGACACAAGCATTCACTCTATAACACAGGGCAAAGTGAGAGAATACACAGTTTAAGTGACTGGAGCTCTGGTCATATGTCAGCAGAATGGATATCCCCATGGGTTCAAGAGTATGTACAGAGCCTATCTTATTTCTATCAAGGTAAAATTTGCATAACATAAAATTAACTATTTAAAAACTTATGATTTAATAGTATTTCTAACATTAATATTGTACTACCACCAACTCTGTTTAGTTACAAAATGTTTTCATTAACTCCAAATCAAACTCCATACTCATTAAACCATCAAGTCTCATTACTCCCTCCCCAGAGCACCTGGCAGCCAGCACTGTGACTTCTGTTTCTATGGATTTACCTATCATGTATTTTATATAAATGGAATTATACAATATGTTGCCTTCTGTGTCTAACTCTTGCACTGAACATAGTGTTTTTAAATTTTATCTGTGTGGCAACAGGTATAGGAACTTCATTTCTTCTTACAGCTGGATAACATTCCATTTTGTGTATGTAGCATATTTTGTTTATCCATTCATCCACTTATGGAGATTTGGGTTGTTACCACCTTTTGTCTATTGTGAATTATAATGCTTTGAATATCCATATAGGAATATTTTCTTTGAGTGCTTGTTTTCAACTTAGGGGTGGGGTATATACCAAGGTGGGTCATTGCTGGGTCAAATAATAGTTTTATGCTTAATGTTTTAAAATACTGCCAAATTTTTCCCACAGCACCTGCACTATTTTAAATTCCCAGCAACAATGTATAAGGGGTAGAAGGGTTCCCATTTCTTTATTTCTTTGCCAAAACTTCTTTTGTTTTTAACTTTTCAATTATAGCTATTCTATAGATTGTAAATTTATATCTCGTTGTGGTTTTAATTTGCTGTATGGACTGCAAGTTTGGTTCCCCCCCAAATTCCTCTAATTCCCAATGTGATGATATTTGGAGGTGGGACGTTTAGCAAATAATTAGGTCATGAGATGGAGTCTTTATACCACCAGAGGACACAGCAAGAAGATGGCTGTCTGTAAAAGGGTACCGAGTCTTTCACCAGAACCTGGGCATGCAGGCTCTCTGATTTCAGCCTTCCTAGCCTAGTTGTTCTTAAGAGTGAGAGACACTAGAGTCTCTTGGAGGAGCAGGTGAGTTTAAAGTATACACTGAGTGGCCAGATTATTATGATCTCAGAATGCATAATAATCGGGCCACTCAGTGTATATCTTACATAATAATAGACAAACATGTAAACTGACTATACCTCTGCTATGCCACCAGCCAATCAGAAGTGATATGAAAATTAAGCCAACAAAGATGGCGGTTATTTTGCATACACAGGAGCCATGTGATGGGGGTGAGGGGATGCTTGCGTCATCGCCATGGTAATGATGCAGGCATTCTGCCCCACCCCTAGTCTCTCAGGGCCTCTGGGCAGCATGGGAAGGTGGGGCTGAGTGGAAAGAGGTGGCTCTGGGACATGAGTGGAAAGGGGCTGGGCTGGAGTAGAAAGGCAGTGTTGGCAGCCAGGGAAAGGAAAGCCCATTCTAGCACAAATCATATATATTAGAGGCATGGTGCCTGAATTCATGCATGGATGGAGTCCAGCCAGCTTGGCTAGTAGGAGGAGAGACAGAGTGGTTGGCCAGCCTGCCTGCTGGTCAAACTCCTAGTCAAAAGGACAATTTGCATATTAGCCTTTTATTATATAAGATATACACTGAGTGGCCAGCTTATGCATTCAGAGATCATAATAATCTGGCCACTCAGTGTATTTAACTGTTGGATGAGGAAGTAGAGTTTCCCCCTTGGATTCTGTGAACTCTGTTACAACATTGCCAGGAGCCAGAGTGCTGGACCTTCTTAGGGTAAGGGTAGCAGCAGAGAAAGATGTTTAATATCCGGGGTGTTTTGGAGCAGGTGAGTGGCATGATTTTCTGATAAAGGAGATAGTGAAATTGTGGTGTCACAGATCTCAGGACCTCAGATGGAATTGTAACCTCTCTCTAGTGACGAAAGTGATGCAGAGAACAGTTTCTTATGAGATTTGCAGGCACAGAGAACTTGCAATTTCTTTACTTCCTATTGCTAAACAGATTATGCCATTTGTTTTTCTTGACTCTTAATTAAATTCTTTTTCCCTGAATAGTGGCTAGAGTATTTAAAGGTTAAGGAATAACAAGCTTGGAGTAGATGGAGCAGATGTGCTGTTTTTAGGTAGGGGCTTACTCCTACCATAGAAACCAAGGATAAATTGCTATTGTGTTGTTACCCGCTTCTTCTTTTTACAGAAGCCCAGAATGGAGGTTACATAAAACAGCCATCCGGCCCCTCTTTCCTACTGTAGTTAATGCGAAGCAGCAGTGCTGCATGCAAACAATATCCTATGAAAATGTCATATGCATTAAAAAAAAAAAAAGACATTGTGTGCAGAAGCCAAATCCCAGATGCATTTACAAATCTTTCCAATAAATTGAGGCTAAAGTGCTATTCTTCTTTGGAGAGTTTAAAGAGAAGGAAAAATCTCACGGGAGAGAAAAATTAGGTGCCTTAAAATATCTCCCTTTTAAATGAGAGTGAGAAATTGGTTCATACCTTGAAGCAAAGACTTTTTATTTCCAAAGTCCCTGTACCCACTGTTCTCAAACAAACATGGAACAGCCAGAAACAAAGGCAAAGGGGAAGACATATCCTGTTGCTCATCTAAAAAGAAGGAGAGAATGGCCCGGAGTGATGCTAGATTATGCAATTAGAAAGAGGGAGAGCAAATACCCTTAATTTGAAGGCTACACATTTTTTTTTTACCTCTACTGATACCAGGTCTCATTTTTGTTGAACTCATCTGTCTGCCACTCTTATGCCATAAAATTATTTGTCTCTTTTCTCTAGTGAACTGATAATGGAGAGCACTAAAATTCAATTTGTAAGTGGGTTTTACTACATCATACCATTGTTGATGATGGATTATGGGACTTAAAGGAATGTCCACATTGTAACTTTTTAAAGGCTATAAACTACCAGAACAAAATGGTCTCTGTAATGCCCACATGCAGAGGAAGCTTATCAAGGTCTTGAGAAAGTAGCTGTTTATGAGACTTTATCATCATCTTATGGACAAAATACACTAAAGTTCTGTCATCTAATTTTAAAAGTCCCCCAGCTTCCCCACTACCACTACCAAGGAAGGACACACTGGATCTAGATAGCTAAAACAATGACCACATCTCAGGTTGGAATGTTGACAGCCAAACCTATGTAGCATAGATTCCCGATGTTACCAAACCAGGTTCCTCTTCCTTCTGGGCCATAAACAGATTACATGTCTGAGACTCCTCCTTTGCTTTGTATTGTCATGTGATTGGATGCAAAGACATAGTGTGTTATTGAAAGTAATGTCCATATTTTCAAGTCCTGTCCATAAATATCTTTAATTCAATTTCCTCTCTCCACACTCTACTCCTTCGAAATTATAAATAAATAGGGATGAGATTGAAGATAGAAGGATCAAGGTCTCTGAATGATTGGATAGATGTCTACTGATCAGATAGATACATCCTTTTGATTGTTTCATGACTGAGAAATATTTTCTATTGGGGTATGTCAATGAGATTTTGGTATTTATCTAATATATTAGTGGTGAACATCACTTTCATTTCTTTGGCTTGACAGGAGTTTTTTTTAAAGTGATCAAGAACATGGGCTTTGCCAAAACCGGTTTGGCTCAGTGGATAGGGCATAGGCCTGTGGACTGAAAGGTCCTGGGTTCAATTCCGGTCAAGGGCATATACCTTGGTTGCGGGCACGTCCCCAGTAGGGGGCATGCAAGAGGCAGCTGATTAATGATTCTCTCTCATAGATGTTTCTAAATCTATCCTTCTTTCTTCCTCTCTGTGAAAAATTAATAAAATATATTAAAAAAAAAAAAAAAAAGAACATGGGCTTTGGTTTGGTGTCCTATAGATGTGAGCTTGAATCCTTGTTCTGCCAATCTTGGGCAAGTTTCTTAATCAGGTTCTGAGTCTCAGTTCTCTCATCTGTAAAGGAAGATGACAATGCCCACCTATGGATTCTAGTCCCAATTCCAATGTCTGCAGGGTTTCATTGCCCATTCTACTAATTCTCAGACACCAGCTGGTGTCCTACAATTCAAATAAATTCTGACACTGTGTACCTAGAGATGACATCAGATTCCACAGGTTAAAGGCTCAGTCCCACAGGACTGCCTCTTCCCTCCCTGATACAGCCCCCCACCCTTCAGACTTCAATTGCAAGTCCAATTGCACCTGTGCTTCTACCCAACTGGCCATAAGTCAGAGCTTGTTCCTCCTTTGGGTTCAATTAATTTACTAGAATAGTTCACAGAAATCAGGAAACTCCTTTATTCATTAAATTATTGATTTATTGCAAAAGATACTAAAGGATATGAATCAACAGCCAGATAAAGAGATGGATGGGGCAAGGTATGTGGAAAGGTTCAAAGCTTCTGTGACCTCTTTGGTTGCACCACTTTTCTAACATTGTCACGTATTCACCAGCCCAAAAGCTGTCTGAACTCTATTTTTTTAGATTCCAATGGAGGCTTCATTATATAAACATGACTTATTAAATCTTTGCTATTGGTGATTGAATTAAATCTCCAACTCCTCTTTCCTCCCCAGAGTTGGGGTAGGGTAGGATACTAAAAATTCCAACCCTCTAATCACATGTATGACTCTCTTGGCAGCTAGCTCCCATCTTTGGGTGCTTCCCAAAAGCCACCTCATTAACATAAGACACCTTTCTGGCTCTCAACACTTAGGGGATTTCAAAGGTTTTAGGAGTTATGTAACAGGAGAAAAAAAGATGAACACCAAATATATAATAAATCACAATTCACATTACTCTTCACATTATTGTGAGAAAGTAGTAAAATTATATTTTTCAAGTGTCAGCACAGTAATAGCACCTTGCTATAATGGGTGCTTGCTTTCATATTTCCCTTGCCAACTTATTACATTCAAGATCTAGGTGTAGCCCTGGCTCAAGCCAACTGTGCCAAGTATGAGGCACCCATAACTTGGGAATTATTATATGAATTGTTACACCTAATGTAGGCTTTTCTAATTCAGAGATCATAAATTAGAGGGCTCAGGGCTGAATTCAGTCCTCAACCATATACTGTTTGGTGAATCTACAGAGGTATAGGCTTTTAAATTAAGCCCTAACATTTACAATCACAATGAAATTGAATTTCTCACTTTTCTTAAATGATTGAATCATCTAGAACATTGGGCCCATATTCCTACCTTGACTTTTCTAAGCATTTTGCCTATAATGGAATGTAATCCTTACAACAAATTTATGACACAGGTGCTCTTATCAGTCTTTTTATTTAGAAAATTGAGGGCTGAGAATACTAAATAACTTACCCAAGGTCATGGCAATTAGAAATGGCAGAGATGGGATTCAAACCCAGGCAGTCCAGCTGCAGGACTATACTCTAAAACTGCTTACATACCACCTTTCACATGAACCAGACTGTTTTAGGTGCTGGAAATACTAGGTTCATGTGCAATATTCCCTTTTGCTAAGTCCTCATGGTGGGCAATTTGCAGGAAAATCTAGATGGAGATTCATTTTCAAATTAATTTCTGAGGAAATACTGCAGAGGGCTTTAGTGAGTTAGTAGATGGAGGTTAATTATCCATGACTGGTCAGGTAGAGACAATGCCAAATGAAATGGAGAGAAAGCCAGATTTAGACAAAAGAAAATATCTGCCAATTGCTTCAGTCTTTCAGCCCCAGAGGAGAAAACAAACTGCTTTGCAACAAATATCCATATCCTCCTATCTTGGTAATAAGGAGACAGTTTCTGAACTAATTTACTTATGGTTCCTTTGTTTTCAATGGTGCCTCTAGATAATTTCTCAACAGTAAAATGAATAAATAAATAAATAATCAAGTGCCCATGTAACAGCCTTACTTGATGTAGGGAATATTCTAAAATCTGGCGGATGATACAGCAATGTCTATATTGCTACTGGAAGCCTGTAAATACCATGTCAATGCCTCAAGGTTTCCAGACTCCTTTAGGCTCATAGCTGGCCCCTACCCAATGCAGTAGCACTATCTCTCCATGATTTCAATGATAATAAGCCCTAAATTAATATGCTGACTATAGAATAGTTGTTGTTGTGTGTGTGTTTGTAAACTGGTAAGCATTTTTATTTGATTTTGAATCTCATAGCAACTCTATTGCATAAGTAAATCCAATTTATCCAATCTTTCTAATGACAAAATCTGACCCTAAGAGATATCACTAATTTGCCTCTGGCCACAAAGCAGGAAGTAATAGAGAAATAACCCAACATGGTCTGACTCCAACTCCAAAGAAAATTCTATAATATAAACTTGCCATGGACTATTTTCTTTTTACCAGAGGACTGAAAGCAAAGAAAGTTTATCAGGAAGTATTCCAAAGTCAATAAAAGGGTCTAGTTTCTAGGTGGGTATGAGGTCAGGATATCTGGAAATAGAAAGCAGGAAAGAGTGTTGTCAAAGGCTAGGAAAAAAACAGTTTCAAACATGAGACATCGGAGCAGAAGAAAATCACGAAGATTATATAAACAACCAGAATAAAGCAAGCAGAACAGGATAAAAATGCTAAAGTTTGCATGTTGCATGTGACAGTCACCCATCATGGTGACTCTTCCAAAAACGTATTTATTTTTCTTATATAGCAAGTAATTTGGAAATTGGAAGTCCATAGCAGGTCCTGTGACTATGTCAATGCCTCAAGGTTTCTAAATTCAATTTTCTGCTCCTCCATCCCTAGTATGTGGGCTTTCATATTTATACTCAAAATGTGGGCATGACATCCACTGTCCATGAAAGAAGAAGGTAAGTAAAGGGCTAATGAAACAGAGGCAAACCAAGCCATCCTTTATTAAAAACAAACAAACAAACAAACAAGTAAAACATTTCCAGAAGTCTCCCAACTCCTCCCAACTTTTAGTTGCCTCTCACTGGTCTCAGGTATGTCACATGACCCCTCATGGCTGCAATGGAGTCAGGTAAGCTGATTTTTTTGTTTGGATTTTAAGATCATCACATTGCTATCCTGAATAGAATACATCTCTGTAGGTATATCACTCAGCATCCAATAATAGATGGCATCCTATTTAATAAAAGGCTAATATACAAATTGACCAAACAGCAGAATGACCAGTTGCTATGATGTGCACTGACCACCAGGGGGTAGACGCTCAATACAGGAGCTGCCCCCTGGTGGTCAGTGCACTCCCACAGAGGGAGCGCCGCTCAGCCAGAAGCCAGGCTCAGGGCTGGCAGGTGCAGCGGTGGTGGCGAGAACCTTTTCCACCTCTGTGGCAGAGCTAAGGATATCCGACTGATGGATTAGGCCCGTTCCCTGCATCAGTCAGATATCACCCAAAGGCTCCTTGACTGTGGGAGGGTGCAGGCTGGGCTGAGGTATTCTCCCCACAAAATGCATGAATTTCGTGCACTGGGCCTCTAGTTTTCAAATAAAAATATTAAGACTATAAATAGATTGTACACATGCTCTGTCTAGGTATATAGCATCTTTAAGTATTGGTACAGTAATTTGGGACTAGCTACAGACCATCCTTAAGCCTAAAGGGATGAAGAGAGAGTGATGCGAGAACCAAGAAGAGCTGAAACAGGTAGAGAATGGTGCCTTTAAAGGAGCAGTGACTTGATTTTTAACCAACTATAAAAAAAATGCTGTTTTCATAAATTTAATGTGCAATGCTAAGAAACCACATGCCCTCTGAGATCAGTTCTACCACTGAATAAGTTTGGATGGCCACATAGCCCAGCTGACCTAACTCAAAAATGCTGACTTATAGGACTGTGCTCCTCCATGAGAAATCTGACTTGGGATTAAGAATCCACTTTCAACCAAACTATCAATATCTTGCAGTTTTGTTTTGTAATTGCATATTGACCATAATGCAGTGAATGTCAGGGTGCCTCTTCCCAGCTGCCTGCTACTGGGGACTTTCTCCCTGGGGTATGACCCAATTGATTAAGGGTTTCTGAATCCTTCTTCTAAACATACCCAAACAGTTTGTTTCCATCAAGATGTTTAGTGGAGGAAAGGGTATTATCGTATTTTTCGGACCATAAGACACACTTTTTTCCCCCCAGAAGTGGGGGGGAAAAGTCCCTGCGTCTTATGGTCCAAATATAGCCTACACATATACTTTTAAAAAAATGTTTTTTTACTTGCCCGGCTCTGTGTGGTCTCTGTGTGCTTGCCTGGCTCTAAAATGGTTCTAAATGCTGCTGTTTACTTTACAGGGTTGATTACATGTGTTTATGACTGTGATGTTGGGTTTTAATGCACATAAAATATTTTAGGACACTATTTGTTTCAGAATCTTTTTTTCTTTATTTCCCTTCTCTAAAAACTGGTGCGTCTTATGGTCCGGAGTGTCTTATGGTCCGAAAAATACGGTATTTTCTAGGTAAGTTTATATAAAGAAGCTATCCAGTCAGTGTTAGGAAAGATAACATTGGTAATATCCTGTCTAATAAAAAAGAAATATGCAAATTAACCATCACTCCACTACACCCACAAGCCACACCCACCAGCCACGCCCACCATTCATTCAAAAGTGAGTATGAAAATTAACCCAACAAAGACACTTGTGGCCACAAAGAGAGCAGGAGGGAGGTTTGGGTTTCCCTGGTGATGGAGGAAGCTAAGCTTTCCACACACCCTGGCTGGCCCAGGCCTCTGCTTAAGGCTACAAAGTTTCAATTATAGAAGATAAATAAATCTCAACAGAAATGGCTGCTGTCATGGAACAAGTAGAAGGCTTGGCTCCACTCCAGGCTACAAAGTTTCAATTGTAGAAGATAAATAAATTCCAGATACCAGGGCCTCCATTTGGGTCACCAGGGGACATGGCTGGCTTGCAAACCACCACAGGCTCTTTGCCCAGGCTGCCCCACACTTCAAGGGAACCCCCACTCTGATCTGGGACACCCTTTAGGATAAACCAGCTGGTCCCCACCCATGCACAAGGCCTCTATCCTATCTAATAAAAGAGTAATATACAGATTGACTATCACTCCAACACACAAGATGGCTGCCCCCATGGGGACACAAGATGGCTGCCACAAGATGGCCAGCAGAAAGGGCAGTTGGGAGGGACCAGGCCTGCAAGGATGGATAGTTAGGGGTGACCAGGCTGGCAGAGGAGGGAAGCTGGGGGCAAACAGCCTGGCAGGGAAGTAGTTAGACATCAATCAGGCTGTCAGGAGAGTGGTTAGGGGGTGATCAGGCTGGCAGGCAGAAGTGGTTAGGGGTAATCACGAAGGCAGACAGGCAAATAGTTGGGAGCCAGCAGTCCTGGATTGTGAGAAGGATGTCCGACTGCTAGTTTAGACCTGATCCCACCATCCCTCAAGGGGTCCCAGATTGGAGAGGGTGAAAGACCCCCCCTCCATGCATAAATTTCATGCACTGGGCCTCTAGTCTATAATAATCTATAATAATAACAGCATAACATGCTAATTAGACCAGAAGTCCTTCCAGATGAAGCTGGAGCTATGAGGAAAGCCTGGGTCCCGGGTGCTGGTGCTGGCAGCCTCAGGAAGGAAGGCCTACTCTTGCACAAATTTAGTGCATTGGGCCTCTAGTTGAAAAGTGAGAAACATGTTCCCATTTCCAGAGTATATGACAAGTATTAAAATATAGTGATGTCTGAGTTTTAACATACTCTAATATTCACAAATTCCAAATACTGACTAGGTATATGTTGAATTTTTTGTCAAATAACTGGAAGGAGTATAGTTATAAAAACCTCATCTTGCAGCTAATTAAAGTATCTTTATGTTGGGATTTGTCCATAGCCATGATTATACAGTTAGTTAGTGTCAGAGTGTATAGTGGAATACAGGCCTCAGAACTCCTGCTCCAGAATGATTTTCTCAGCTTTCAAATACTCTGAACTGCTTTTACAGTATATCACCCCTACTACACTTAAAAGTATTTTAATTATGGAAATTCTGATGCAAAGAAAACTTATTTGAAACTCAACCTGTGAGGCATACCTCTCACATAAACCACACATATTGTTATTTATAAAGCCTGAGGATTGGGACATTATAAAGAATTAGCATCCTACTTAGAAGCCATTAAAAAAAGAAGAAGAGGAGGAGGAGGAGGAGGAAGAAGAAGGAGAAGAAGAAGAAGAAGAAGAAGAAGAAGAAGAAGAAGAAGAAGAAGAAGAAGAAGAAAACCATTTATTTAAATAAGTTAAGTTACTGATAGTTCTTCCACTGACTTTCACTCTTCCTTCCTCTGAATCTAGCCCTGTTTTGTGTGTGATGTGTTCTTTGTACAGATTAACCAAATAGGGAGATAAAATGCATGCACCCTTGTCTGAAAACTTTGCCTATAGGAAACCATTTTCCCTCTCCTGACAGTGACTTTCTGTCCACAATGGAGGTTACTCATCAGGACAATCAAGTGCTGAGGCACATCCATTTCTTTCAGAGCAGCCTATAGCTTTTCAAGGTCAATGAAGTAGAAAGCTTTATTGTAGTCTATAAAACATAGACTAACCTTCTGGATTCTTTGTAGTACCCTAGTATCCAACAAATATTTGTAGTCAGATCTCCAGTGCCTCTTCATCTCCGGTTTGAACATCCTACATTTATTTCTTGCTCTCTATAAGTTAGAACTGTTGCATCACCTCGAGCTCACGGAACTTGCATGGGAAATTAGAAAAATGATCCTATAATTACTGTGCTCCTTGGCTACTCCTTTCTTGAAAAATAAGAATGTTTATTGAACATTTCCAGTCAGTAAACCATTCCCTCTCCCCATCCCCTTTGGTGACATATTCTTGTTAGGATTAAAATAATTCTATCAGTATTCCACCTACCCTGTTGATTTATTTCTTCTCATACTTTCAGTTTACTTTCTAGAATTGCAAATTCTTCTCAGGATCTTCTTAAAAGGTATTTGTCATCTTTTGTCTCTTTGTATGGCTTTCCAGTATTCTGTTTCCACCTTCCTTTTATTCCCTTCTAATTAGATAATGTGCTCTTTTGTTGGTTGTTCAGCATTCCTGGTATAGATTTGAATTTGCCTTTATTTTTCTCTTCCCCAGGGTTTATTTGTTTTAATTTTATTTTGTCCAGTTACAGTTTATATTCAACATTATTTTATATTAGTGTTGGGTGCACAGAATGGTGGTTAGACAATCATCTATACTAATAAAAGGGTAACATGCTAATTAGACTGGGCCAACTGGACATCTTCTGGTTGTCGGGTCTTCCTTCCAGATAAAGCCATGTTGGTGGGGCTGAGGCAGCAGCAGTTAGGGGTGATCAGGCTGACAGGGGTGGGCAGTTAGGGGTGATCAGACCAGCAAGGGTGGGCGGTTAGGGGCAATCAGGCAGGCAGGCAGAGGAGGTTAAGGGTGATCAGGCAGGCAGGCAGGTAAGCAGTATTGGGCCTAAACAGGCAGTCAGACATCCCCCAAGGGGTCCCAGATTGGAGAGGGTGCAGGTGGGGCTGAGGGATACCCCCCCCTCATGAACAAATTTCATGCACCAGGCCTCTAGTATACTTTATAAAGTGCTCTCCCCAATAATTCAAGTATTCACCTGGCACCTTACATAATTATTACAATACTATTGACTATGTTCCCTATGATGTACTTTACATCATCCTGGCTATTTTGCCACTAACTGGTTTATATTTATTAATCTCTTCACATTCTTCACCCAGCCATCAAAGTCCCTCCCAATTAGAGCTCATCAGTTTGTTCTCTATATCTATATTTCTGTTTCTGTTTTGTTTGTTTATTTATTTTGCTCTTTAGATATTTCTCAAATATTCTGGAAGATAGAGATATCTTGTTTTCTTTTTTGTTGTTCACTCCTATCTTTTAACCTTGACTATTTTAATAACTCTATCGTTATGTGATTGTTGCTAAAAAAAAAAAAAAAAAACTGCTTTCTTTCAGGATTCTAAACCTCTCTTTGTTACCTTTTTCCTCTTGTTTAACAATGGTTAATGTTTCTTCTATCATCCATCTCAATTTTCTTTCCTTTTTCCTTCCAGCCTTGTCTTTTCATATTTAATTCCCTAATTATACATTTAGTTTCATCCATAGTTCTCTTAGTTCTCGATCAATTAAGTTTAACAGTGTAACTCCGTGTTTTATGTAGACTTTAAATCCATCAGGCATATTATTTACCATTATATTTTGGCACTATACATTTTCAGTGGTCTTCGTCAGTTTTACTCTAATGTTGGATATTAATAGTCCATAGTCAGCACCTGGTCTGCTTTTGGCAGAAATAATACAACTTCTCCATCTCTTACTTTGCCACCTGGATGGAAGTCCACGTTCGGTTCTCTGTTCATTGTTTGAAGCATGTGTTTGTGATGGACAAATTGTTGGCCTTGCAGAAATACAAGAGCTGATTTCCTACTTCATTCCTGACTCCTAGTCTAAAGTTTTGATGACATTTGATTCTTCTTTGTTTCCTACTTTTGTGAACCAGTCCTTTATAATTATGAGCATATCTTGTTTGGAATGTGATCAATTTTTTTCTTGGATACTTGCATAAAAGCTTTCAACTTCAGCTGCAAATGGAGCATAGACTTTAATGATGGTTATTGATTATGTTCATGGGTTTTCCCCAAAGTCTGACTGTTATTATTCAGTCAGACCTTGCAATACAGCCCCTACTGCCTGTGTCAAATCTTGCCTCAGTATGAAAGCCCACTCCATTTCTTCTGAGTTTGTCATTTCTAGAGTAGAACACTTTGTAGAGGCCTAACTGTAAATGTTTCATTCCAATTCATTTTAGTTTGCTAACACTAAGCACCAAAATGTTTAGATGTTTCATTTCTTCACAACTTTCAATTTACTTTGGTTCATACTTCTTATATTCCATGTTCTATTGAATGTGTTGTGTAACATTGTATTTCCCTTTTATCTTTGTGCAACTCTGCTGGTAGACACCCTTTCAGCATGACCTACCTGTGTCATTTAGCATCAACATTATTTCTACGTGTTCTCTGCTCTTCCTCGTTAATTATTTAATTAATTCAATGTTAGGTAGAATTTGCTAGTGAAGCCATCTGAGCCTGAGCTTTTCTTTGTTGGGTGCTTTGTAATAGGTAATTTGATATTTTAATTTTATAGGCCTATTTCTTTTTTTAATCAATTTTGGTAGTTTGTGTCTTTCTAAGATTTTATTCATTACTTTAAGTTACCTAGTTTATTTGCATATTATTGAAGTATTCATTAAAATAGTTATTATTCTTGTAATGTTGATACTGATTTTGTTTCATTTCTAACCTTCAATTTAAGCCTTTTCCTTTTTTTTTTCTTTGTCAGTCTAGCTAAAGGTTTATCAATTTTGTCATTTTAAAGCATTGATTTTTCTTTTTGTTAATGTTATGTATTGCCTTTCTGCATTCACAAATTGTGATGTTGTGTTTCTATTATCATCTCATTCAAAATAGTTCACTAGGTGTTTTGTTTTTTTTTTAGATTTCTTCTTTAATGCAAGGGTTGTTCCAAAATGAGTTATTGCCAAATATTTTGGCTTTCTAGATATCTTACTGTCATAAATTTTCTAATTTAACTCCTTTTTGAACATAAAATACTATTTTCTATAAAATTTCAATTTCTCTAAATTTTCTGGGCCTTATTTTATTTACCAGCATATGGTCTAACTAATACATATTCCATGTAAACTTGAAAAGAATGTGTTCTGCAGTTCTCAGGTACAGTATTTCATAGTCTTTACTTGATCTGCCTATCAGGAGAATTTCTCTTAATATTTTTTATAGTACACACTTGGGGTCACAACTTCTCTCAGCTTTTGATTTTCTTATATTGTCTATATATACTTGAAAATAATATGTACTCTTCAGTTCTTGTGAGTGTAGTGTTCCAGAATTGTGAAATTAACTGTCAAGTGACATTTTCTTTCAATAGTCCTTATAATACCTGTCAGTAGTAATAAATTTCCTCAACTTTTGTCTAAAATTGTTTTAATTTCAAATTGAATTTTGATGGCTAATTTTTCTAAATAAAGAATTCCAAGTAGATGGAGCTTTTTAAAAATTATTATTTTACTATTTTAATGCTATCTCATAATCCATCTGTTTGAATCGTTTATAATGAAAAGTATGTAGACATTCTTATTCTTATTTCCCTTGCATTTCTTTTCTCTGAAGCTCTTAAAATTTACTCTTTGTCATTTGTTTTCAGTCATTTTGAGTATGATATGCTCTTTTAGTAATTTTTCTTTATGTTAATGTTTCTTGGGTTTCCTGGGTTTGTTGGATTATTTATATATATATATATTTTGGTCAAATTTGGAAGTTTTGTGGCTATTAGTGTTTCACACATTTTTCTTTCTGTTCCAGTCACTTTCCTTTCCTTCTGGGACTTAATTACACATAAGTTTTCCTGCTTGATGAATCACAGGTCGCTGATGCTTGATTAATAGTTTTCCCATATATATATATATATATATATATATATATATATATATATATATGTGTGTGTTTTTTTTTTTTTGAGTATGCTTCAGTTGAAATTATTCCTATTGCTCTGGCTTAGTTTCCATTTATCTATTGAGATAGCTTATCTCTTCTCTATTGTGATGATATTTTCCTTTAAACCCTTAAGTATATAGTAGCTATTGTAAACACCTTGCCTTTTTAATTCTATCATGTCCATTAGCATGTGTATCATCTCTGGATCTGTTTCTATTAATGTATTTTTATTCTGCTTCTCTGCATGTATAATATTTTTCATTTGAAGTTTAGAATTGTGAAAAACAATTACCGTATTTTCCGGCGTATAAGACGAACCCCTAATTTTACAGTTAAAACATAGGTTTAGGCCTATATTCGCTGTATAAGACTACCCCTCACTTCTGAGGCAACACCAGTTTTTTTTTAATAGACCGCCTTTCTGACTCTGGCCAATCTGAGCAGGCTTTTTACTAGAACACAGGGTAGCTTCGGGTACAAAACATCTATAATTTACATGCATAAAAAGCCTGCTTAGATTGGCTGAGTCAGAGAGGCGATCTATTAAATAAAAAAAGAACTGGTGTTGCCTCAGAAGTGGGGGGTAGTCTTATACAGCGAATATAGGCCTAAACCTATGTTTTAACTGTAAAATTAGGGGGTCGTCTTATATGCTGGAAAATACAGTATGAAAAAAATTGTTAGACTTTTGTATCTTCCTTTGTTGAGTGTTTTATTAAGGATCATTTTGGTTGTTAGAATTTTTTTTAAGTTTTGTTAAGGAAAATCTAACCCTATTTCCAATGGTGTGACCTCTCTCAAGTATCTATTAAATAAGTAATTCAGTAAAATCTCTCCACTCAGGCCAGTCCAATCTCCAACATTTTCTAATTCTGCAGGAGTCCCAGAAATCATATTTGGCTTACCTCTCCCTAATACTTACTCTTTGTCAGGATCATAAAATCTTGCCCTAGCTCTATCCAGTTTGCTCAGTGGATAGAGCATTGGCCTGTGGACTGAAGGGTCCCAGGTTCGATTCGGTCAAGAGCACATGCCTAGGTTGTGGGCTCAATTCCCAGTAGGGGGCATGCAAAAGGCAGCCTATCAATGATTCCCTCATCATTAATGTTTCTATCTTTCTCTCCCTAGCCCTTCCTCTCTGAAATCAATTAAAAATATATATATATTTTAAATCTTGCCCTATACATGAGCAGTTTAATATTCACTCATGACTCAAGGGGACTATTATGCTCTTTTTCTCAGCCTCTTCTCTGAAAGCTTGTTCCTCTCTAATTTTCTACCTTATAATTCCATTTATATAAGCCACCCCAAACTTTGATTTATTTGTTCTCAGCCTTGCAATACCACCATAGTTTGCATGATTCCTTTTGTATGGAGTTGTGTGGAATTCAAATTTGTACAAACTCCAAATTCCTGAGCTGCTATTTAGAAAAAAACACCCAGACAGAAAACCAGGACAATTATTTGGCTCCCTTCATTGTTTTCTTTTCTTTCTAGGATAACAGTCAGATGCTGTTTTCTAAAATCTGCAAGTAGCTGTTTCATACATTTGGTTCATTTTTATAGAGCTTATGGTGGAAGGGCTAGTCTAGTGCCAATTACCCTATAATAATCAGAAGCAGGCCCAATGTATTAAAAAACAAACAAACAAACAAAAAACCTTAATGTAACATCCTCTTATTTTTTCTTTTATACTTTTAAATTCAAAACTCTTTTGAGATTCAGTAGAAAAGTATAAGTCCTTTTCAAGGCCCTTTTAAGATACCTGGATCATGTCCCCATATTTCCCTGACTTCTCATCTTAGACTAGCCCTCAAAACTAGACATGTTGGCCTTCTTGATCTTCCTCAAATACACTCACCTCATTTCTTAGGATGTTTACTTATAGATATCTCTAACTAAATGACTTGTCTCCTGTTATCTACATAATTGATATTCACCCTTATTCCAGGTATCTGTTCCAAATTCGCCTGTGATAGAGCTTTTCTTCATGATTCCATATACAATATACTGATCTCCTCCCATCACTTCCTGCCTCCTTTGCCATGCTTTATTTTCTCCATAGCACTTAGCAGTGCTTAACATACTTCAAAACTACCCAGGCCTGCACAAGCCCTGGAACCTTTATTTGATTCACAGCTCTCCTATGGTTATTCTGTGCCCAGGATCATGGAGTCTTCCCTTATACATTAGAAGCTTAGTTCAGCCAAGGTGCAAGGCAACTCTTTTGTAGCTTTTTTTTTAAATTTGTTTGTTTGTATGTTTTCATTCTCAGTCCTAGATTCTAAGAACATAAATATTTTATTTTATATTTGCTACCTAGAACAGTCCCTGATAATACTAAATGTTTAATTCATATAATAGTTGCTGACTTTTCGCAATAAAACTTCTTGTGTAGTTAGAGGAAAATGTCATCTAATTTATAATTATGTGTGAAAGCAGGACATTGAGACAAATAATAAATGTTTAGGCTTACTATTATAGGGAATGTAAGAAAGCCAACTGGAAATGTTTAAGAGCATTTCTGAAGAACATTGAGAATCTTTTTTGCATATAAAATCATAAATTTGAAATGGGTCCTATTAATATAGCTAAATATATTTTCCCATCAAGATTTAGCTTCACAGGAATGAGACTAAGTTGGTCAAACAATAATAATTGGCAAAGTTGGTGAAGCTGCAGGACTAGGGATCAGGAGCTGAGAATTCTAATGAGCAGTTGAGGCTGATCCTGAAGGTCAGAGAGGTTAGGAGAGGAATGACATCCTTAAATAATGAGAAGCTATCAAAGACTGGAGGTCATGAGAGAACAATGAGCATGTAAGGTGGGAATGAAGATAAAAATCCAGGTGGACAATATAGTTAACATTTTGAATTTCTCTGGTTTATTTTTGAAGGGCAAAGAAGATCTTAGGAAAGGCTTGGCCTAAGTTAATCATTTTATCAATGAGGAATTAGGTTCCAAAGAGATGAAATAGCCTCCAAGGTCTCTCTGTTGAAAAGAGATCTATATGAATATAGCCCAACTGCCCAATAACCAATGGAAAACAAGTCTACCACCGGGCAGCTTTTCCCATCCATCTGCCCCTTCAAATGGGTCCCAGGTATATTTGCTCATTCCCCTCAAATTCAAAACTTCAAAATTCTCAATGACAAAAGGAAATATCTAAACCTGAGCCCTGTACTGTTTTCTCTGCGGTTCAACAAGTTTTGGGTTTTAGAGCATATGGAAATTTGTTTTTAACACAATTTAAAATGTAACTGCCTCCAAGCATTTGGCTTGCCAGCAGGGTGCCTGTCTAGCTGGCAGGACTGGCTGCCTTGTGTTGTTTGGGTTTCTAACCTGGTTGTCTGGCAGTAGTTTTATCAAGGACAATGGGCCCTAATATCAGCACTCACCATTTATCAGGTTTCTCTCCTGCACTCAGAAATCTCACAGCTATATTGGCTCTTGCTTCCGTTGGGACTTGGAGAGAGGCAAAAATGACTCATCTGGGTTATGAGTTACACGGGAGTCTTCTGGATCCAGTGTGTGGGATGGTGAAAAGAGTTCTGTGTGGTGAGTCAAGAGATCTGAAGTCCAGTCCTCCTCCCCTATCTACTTGGTACATGTTGTAAAGCAAGTCATTTCACCCCCACTAAGCCTTGTTAATCATCCCCTAAGTGAAGAAGGAAAAGAAATGAACTTTAGAGTTTATTCTTGTTCAAAAATCTGAAATTGCAAGGAAACAGACAGGAATCATTTCCTGTGAGGCCCTATGGGATTAAATACGAGTGAAGTGTGTTTTTTTGGGATAGAGAGTTAGAAACATCGATGAGAGAGAAACATTGATCAGCTGCCTCCTGCACACTTCCCACTGGAGATGTGCTCGCAACCCAGGTACATGCCCTTGAACAGAATTGAACCTGGAACCCTTCAGTCCGCAGGCTGATGCTCTATCCACTGAGCCAAACTGGTTTCAGTTAAATATGAGTGAACTGAAGTCCCCTAAGAAAATCGTATTACTGCTTTACTGCTGATTAATAGTTACCATGCAAGATGAGCTAACAATGAAGCAACGGCAGTTCAAACCAAGATTCCAGCTCTTGAAGGGGAAATCTGAGAGATCCCAGCATCCGCAAGGAAGAGGCTAAGCCCCTACTGATGCAGCAGAGAGGAGTAGGGAGGATCCACACAAGTGTGCAGTTTGAAAAGGCAATAGTATTTCATTACTCTTTTCAGATAACTGGGTACTTTCTCTTGTTATTGCACTTATGACTACATAAGTGGTATTTCTTAGTTTCTGGCATCTCGAATGTAATGAGTCAACATTTGGAAGACTTGGACAACCCAGTGAATTATCTATTTTCCAAACTATCAACTCATGTTGTTACAAACGTCAAAACAAGGGGCAAAGTTCCATTCAAAGTAGGCTAATGGATTTTAACGTAACAGTGCAAATCTTTACAGACGAATGGATTTTAATGTACCGGTACAGGAGTTCATTGCACAAGAGATTTTCCTTGAGGCGGCCATTGCCCACACTCTGGTATGCAGCAGACATGGTTTTTGTGTACTTGCTATTTCCTCACATGGAATAATAAAAAGAAAGGTACTTAAAGGTCAGAATTAATAAAATTAATAGTTTTTACTTTTCCATTCAGGGCATTCTTAAGTGAAACTGAATGCATGGTGGTAAGGAATGCAGTTTGGGACCACTGCCTTAATGCTATGCATTGTCTCTTATACCCACCATTGCTCTTGTACCATCTGTGCAAATTTTAACACAGAAAAAAAAAAAGCAAAAAAAAAAAAAAAAAGCAAATAAGATCTTAGTATTATTATAAAAATAGTTTTGACTTCTCAGATAGCTTTGAAAGGATCTTTTGTAGTATAAGAATCTTTAGACTCTCATTTGAGAACCACAGAATAGAATATTGGAAGACAGGGGTTAGATAAGAGGCCAGGAAAAGTGAAGGGGCATGTTAGACAGATAGAATCATACTAGTGGAGGTCTGGAAATATGGATAAGCCAAGTAGGTTCTTCCAGTCTATGTGGTGCAGAAACAGCTACTTGACCTGCTTCGTTCTGACCTAAAGTAGAGGCATACACAGAAAGGACACTTTTCTTTTAGCTTGTTTATTGACTCAGCTTCAGCAAAGCAGCCGCAACTTCCACTGATTCATATTATGCTACTTGAACTTGAAAATCTGGGCAACTGATTAAAGATCAACATTCAAAGGGAAGACAAACATAATCAATCTCTTTTTGTGCCTAACTTAAGAAATTTCATTCTCCTTTTCAAAAAGGAGGGAGATATTATTTATGAATTACACTCCACCCTCAACACCCAAGGGGTTTGGAATACTATTACTAACTTTGATTTTACATACTTTGGAGAAAATATTTATAGCTTAGAAAACCAAAGGTATGCCATTTGAGATTGCAGGTTGCCTTGAATTTTAAATGTATAACTATTATCCTCATGTATTTGGGGACTTACATTGTTGATCTTGGGAAACATAATAGTAGAAGACTAGCACAAAATTCCCAGTGCCTTGGCTTTTTCCCCCCCCCTAAATTTCACCCTAAAATAGGAGGGTACTGTAAAATAGCTACAAATGGAAAACTAACTCTTAAAGGGTCTCCCTCAGGAACATGTGTTACCTTGAAGATAGCAGTATCTGTGAGGTCTATATTTCAGAGTATTAATCAAATAAATACATAAAAGCTCTAGGATTTAAGGATCCCTGGGAATTTCTCCCCCTCCTGTCATGACCACCTCTGATGTCCACATAGCCTTCAATCTGGACCCTGTGGGGACCGGATGTAGTACATCTTGATTACTCTGCATCCTTTACCACCCAGACTCTGCAACTCATACTCACACTATCCCCTAATTTACCTGTGTGACTATCAGGGGCCTTCTGCTTGATAGCTCCTTGAGAGAGTGTGTAATTCAATGAACTACACTTAGGCTCCTTCCGTTCCAATGAGGCTTTCACAGCTCCTGCCTGGGGCCACACTCATTTTCTCTGAAATAGACTTCAAGAGATGCTTGGCTGCTTAAAATCATTAGTGAAAATAACTCACAGGACTTGAGCTAACATAGCCGAACGTGTCATTACAGTCCTATTCAAACTCTGCGCTGTGTGCTTTTTATTTCCTAACCTGATTTAGGTGTTTTATTCTACATCCGGAGGAATTTAAAAAAAAAAGAATCTCTTTTTCAGATTATAAAATGGGTGCTTATCTATTTTAGATATATTGTAAAATTACTAAAGAAAGAGAGAGAAAAAGAAATTACTTACTTTCCTATTAATAGAAATAATTTAAACTGGAATATGAGATATAATTATGGGTGGCATGTCCCTTCAACATATGAGAGTAAAGGCACACCCAAAGATTATCTGGAACATATCAAGTGAAAACATAGTACTGACTACTGATTTTCAAATTTCTAATAAGCATAGTAAAAATGTAAAAATAAAAGGGTATATTTAAGTTTTATAATATATATGACTTAACCCAAAATATTCAAAATATTATTAAATTAATATAAGAAACTATTAATGAGGCATTTTATTCATTTTATTGTGCTAATTTTTTGAAATCTGGCATGTATTTTATATTTAAAATTCATCTTGATTTGGGCTACCTGTATTTATTCCCAAGCCACCTGGGACTATTGGCTACAACATTGGACAGCATAGATGTAGGGAAAGGCACTTTGCTCAACTAGCTGTTTACTTTTGATTAAAGGGTTCTGTGTGAGTGAAGTCACAAGTTAACTTGTAGGATTTTGTCCTGTAGAGATCAAAAGAATTACTGCTCAATAGGAAAGATAACATCAATAATAATTTTGTGCTCTGGGAAATTAACCAAGGTTGTATGTAACCCAGCAATTATATCCTATAATTCTCTTGTTAAATTGCCTATGTAGAGCTCCTTAAACATTCTTTCAACTAGTTTTAATATCTTACTGGTTCCGTCATCTATAATAATAAAAGTGTAATATGTTAATTAGACCAGACAGATGAATGACCTTCTGACATCATTTCAGATGTTCTTCCTGATGAAGCCATGCAGTAGGGGCTGAGGCAGAGTTGATTAGGGGTGATCAGGTAGGCAGGCAAGTAGATAGGGGCAATCAGACAGACAGGCAGAGTGGTTAAGGGTGATGAGGCAGGCAGACAAGCAAGTGGTTAGGAGCTACTGGTCTCAGATTGTGAGAGGGTCTAGGCTGGGCTGAGGGACCCTCCCCTACCTTGCACGAATTTTGTGCACCAGCCTCTAGTTACTTAATAAATTGAATAATATATTGGTTATGTGCTCATTTTATATTTTTCTGAGTCATGGATTCCACCTTGCTGAAAGTTTACTTTAGCAATTCTACAACCAGAGCCTTATTAACTTGTTGTCTTTTGTTCTCTCTCTATAGCTCGATCTTTGTAATATATATTTCAGATATATAGCACTATCATCTCAAGTTCTGCCAATATAAATCCTAAAAACAATGCATTAAGTGAACATATATATTTTTGTTTGTCTAAAATGAAAGAATTTTATATACACAACAAATATTTTTTTATATATCTTACCCAATTGTCCTTCTGAATTGTGTTAGCATATTTGTATTACCAGATTATAAAAGTGCCTGATTCCTAACTGTCTAAAAACTCTTCCTGCCGAAACTGGTTTGGCTTAGTGGATAGAGCATCGGCCTGTGGACTGAAAGGTCCCGGGTTTGATTCCAGTCAAGGGCATGTACCTTGGTTGCGGGCACATCCCCAGTGGGGGGCGTGCAAGAGGCAGCTGATCGATGACTCTCTCTCATCGATGTTTCTAACTCTCTATCTCTCTCCCTTCCTCTCTGTAAAAAATCAATAAAATATATTTTTTTAAAAAAATAAAAACTCTTCCCAAGAATTGATAATATTGTACTCTTGCTCAATCTAGATTTATTTACAATGACTAAAATGTTCAGAACAGTAAGTAAAATGTCCATAATAATAAAAGTGGTAGCAAAAGGAGCTTTCATTGCTTTATTTATGTCTGACTTGTTGATAATGCCATTAGTAGTCTTACCATGAGGTGAGATACCTATTATTGTTATTGTTGTTGTTTTTAAAATCATATTAAAAACATATTTCTCTATTTTTATTTTACTCATTTTTTAAAAATTTGAAATAAAATTTGAATTCTATCACATATGTCCTTTTTCCTTTGTTTATAGGTATTCTAATAATAAACCATATGTTTTTAGATTAAACCTTATTGAACAAAGTACATCTTTCTTCTAATATACTAATATACCCTAAAACGCTGATGAAATTGATAGACTTAATTTTTTATATATCTGACTCTATATTCATGAGTGATGCGAATCTAAGTGCTTTATTTTACAAACAATTTAATGAGATTTTAATGTCAGAGTCATACTAATTAAAATATAATTTAAAGATTTTCACTTCTTTTGAATCCTTAGGAACTCTTTAAATGGTAACTGATAATGGTAAGGATTATCTATTTTTTGAACATTTGAAGTAACTCTCCTGTAAAGCCTGCTGACATCTTTCCTAGAAGTTATTATTTCACATACTTCTAAAATTTCTTTCTTTTTTTTTTTTTTTTTTTTTGGTCTATTCCAATATTCCTCTTGTATCTGGGTCATTTAAAAAGTCTTAAATACAGTTAGATTTTATTGCAATTTCTAATTTGAGTATGAGATTAGACATATTTAAATATAGATATCTGTATAATTACATATGTATCTTTGTACATATGAAAACATCCTTTGCATACTAGTAAATATATTTCTATAATTCTATATTTTTATCTTCTTCCTTATTTTTATTGTTAGCCAGCGATTTGTCATTTTTACTTGTGAGAGTATCTACTTTTAATTGGAATTGATCAATTTTTTTATTTTGATCAATTGAAATAAATCTTTTTGATTATTTTTCCTTCTGAGATCAATAAGCAGCCACCGAAGAGGTTGAAGAAGCAAAGTGGCCTGAGGAGGTTTGTACTGTGAAAGCTCATTCTGTCAGCTATGGGATCATGGGGTGGGGAGAAAGGCAAAGGCAGGCTGGGCTCACAGTCCCATTGCAAACTCCAGGGCCCAAGCTGTTAGAAAACAGAGAGCCAGATTGGAAGGAGGCAAGCTCTCATACATTTCTGCCCCCTTTGGGGGGTTGATGTGTGAGGAGCAGCAACATTAGAAGATTGCCAGACTCAGGCCACACTATAATAAATATCCTGGAAATGTACAATTAACTGTCATCTTTCTGAACAAAATGAGACAAACGTAATGATTTGTTGAAATAGGTGTTTAGACAAGATCTGGAATTAAAAGACATAACTCCCCATCCACCCTAGGGATGTTGGAAATTGATAACAGAACTGTCATCCAAGGCCATACAGTCTGTGCATGACAACTCCAAGGAGCCTGATTCACATGAAGGGCAGCCCGTGATGTGTGCAGTGCTATGGGCACCATCAGTGTGGAAATCTGAATAGGACCCTAGTTAAATCAGAGCAGCTAAAGACAGAAGGGGGACCAAAGGCAGAAGCTTTTACATATTTATGTGGACAACTTTATGAGGATGTGGGAGAGGGGGCGAATTGCAGTTCAAATGGTGCTAGGAAGTCCTGGGTTCAGCCCAGGAATATGATCCTACAAAATTGTCTTTAATTCCAGACTTCAGCTGCAATGAAAATGAGATTTCTATGACATTCCAAGCCCTAGAATAGACCAGGAAATTAACCTGGTTGAAAAAGCCCGGAGTGATTGCAGTTGAGAGACCTTCACTTGCCAGGATTCATCCTCCCACACCTCTACAGACCTTCTTTTCTTTCCTTCTTTCCCCAGTTCTCTGCTTCCTTTCTTCACATCTCCTCTCCCACTCATCCTTCTCCTCTGACCATGTCTTCTCTAATGTCTGATTTCCCAAACCCTGTGGTTGTCTCTCAGTTCTGATAAGGTCCTTAAGCCCTAGTTACCACCCCCTGAGAAGCAACACCAAGCTGACATGCCTCCTTCCTCATGAGCTGGGCTGCCCAGACACTTGTTTCAGGACATTTATCTGCCACGGAACAATGCCATCTGCTGCTGAGAAGAAATTAAAGCTACTGCTAAGTAGAGCGGCACAGCATATAATGGTCTTGTTGAATAGGGAGGATGTGTGATGGTGAGGACTGGGAAGCTAAGACTGATAAGGGCTTAACCCATATTGTCTGCAATCCCAAAGCAGCTGGCTGTGCAGCTGCCTTGGAGTCTGGCACCCTCTACAAGGCAGGACATTGCCAAAGAGCAGACTCAGGTGTTGGGGGAAATGCAGTGAGGCAGGAAACAGCTTGACCAGCAAGAGTTCTGCCTGCATATCAAAGTGGGGCTGCTAAAAGGAAAATCTGAAAAGGGATAGTATTGAGGGCAAATTTAACTAAATTTGCTGCAGTGAGATCAAGACCAGGATATGAATAGGATGTGACAACCTTTCCCATTAAACAGGACCCTTGTCAAATGAAATAACACTCACGAATTGGCTGAAAACCCCACAGCAGAGCAGCTGACCTCTTGGTCACTTGGCAGTCACAGAAAAAAAGAAAAGAAAGAAAAAGAAAAGAAAATGAGCTCCAATTAGACTTTTTTTTTGAGAAGACAAAACGCATTGTGAATAACAAACATTATTATTTCTCGGAGGCAAAGGCTTATGTTTTCCCTTCAGTGACCTTGGAACAAGGAGTTGCTGAGCTCCCTAAGCAGAGGATACAGAGGGGGACTTCAAACTCCTCTGACATCGCTCTCCTCCCAGCAGGGACTGAAAAGGCTGTGAGGTTCTTTGGCACAGGCACCAGACTGTGGTGGGAGAGGAGGGGCACCAACCTGAGTGTGAATATTAATTTCCCCACGTATTAGGTACATGGCTGGCCTAATCACTTAATCACCCTGAGATGGTTTTATTTATTCAAAAAGTAATAAAAATGATATAGGTCTCAAAAGGTTTATGCAAAGGTTAATTGAAAAAAATTGTGTGACTGTACTAAGCACAGCGCCTGTTCTACTTCAGGGAGTAAGCCAACTTTTAATTTTTCCTTCCATTTTCTATATTTAAAATCTCCATATTCCAAAAAACTAACACAATATTTGGAATATACATACAGTATGGATTCAATACATAAATGTCTAGCATGGTGTACTGGTAGCATGAGCAGGACTCTGACAGTGATAGTTTCTGAATGTATTGTGATTATTAGTCCCACTAGAAAAACAAGAGCACACAATTGAAGTTCATTTATTCACTCAAACAAATCTGAGTTGTCTACTTCGCCTTGTGTACAATACTTGCAAGGCCCTGGGAATACATAAGTGAAAAAGATAAAAATGGTTCTGACCTGGTTCACTCAAGATGCTTCTGGTTCCATGGAAGAAAATGCCCAGCTCAGAGTGACTTGAAGAATAAAAAGGAATGATTCCCTTAAAATAATTATAAAATCCAAAAGCAAAACCTGCTTTAAGGATGGCTTATTCATCAACTGATTGAGGTCAACAGGGACTCTTGTTTCTTTCCATGATTGCTGTGTCGTCTACCGCATCTGTCACATAATAAGGCTAGTTATCATCAAGGATGTAAGATGGTCACCAAGGTTACATGCTTTCTCTTCCATATGGAGACATTTCCTTGTTCTGGAAGCTCCCAGTAAATCTCTCTTTGGCCTTAATGAAGTCATATCCAACCTGAATATACAAAACATGGGATCATGGCGATTAGTTGAGGCCAAAGCCACATGCTCTAGCCTATAGGTTGGAGTAGTCACATAGAGATAATACCTGTGAGCAGAGGGCAAGGGCCGGAGACATCCAATAGGCCTGAGAGACAGAAAGATAAGAGGGATGTCCCTGAGAGGTAAGGGCCACAGAGTCACATTAGTGTCCTCAGAGAGATTCCAGTCAGGTTTGGCAACTTTACATGATAAACTTTTTAAGAGCAAAAAATAAAATTCTGTGCCACTATCCTGAGAAGAAATGTGTATCAAGAGTGAATAATGACACTTCACATTTATTTATGGAATCATTTAATATATTGACCAGATGATACATTTAATGAATTATTGTAGGAACCATAAGACTTACAGAAAAAGTGCAGGAGAGCAACTAGCATTAAGAAGACAATGGTCAGAAGACAAAGATATTTTATCTACTGATGAAGTGACAAAGACAATAATAACACGAGGCCATGTAGTGTCTAGTGAGTGGAAAAGACATTCATTTTTGAAGGAGTAGGTTGCAAATTTTGATATGCCTAAGAATAAACTGGAGTGCTTGTTTAAAATGCAGAATTTTTAACCCAGAAATCCTGAGTCAGTTGTTTGAATGGAGCCCAGACACTTGTTTGTTTGTTTGTTTGTTTTAACCAGCACTTTAATGATTGCAGGGCAAAAAGGTCTCAGGAGTCAGTGAAGAGAACATACTAGAGACACCAAGACCTTATGTATGGCAGTTAATCTTTTAGGACAGTGCCTCCTCCAGGTGAGATACTTGCAATCGAATGGAATGAATTAGTTTATTGAGAGTATTTTTCTGGTTGGGGTGAAGTGGAGAGTAAGCAGAAGTAGGGGGATTTGCTCAATGTAATGGTCTTTAAATAAAATGATATGAAATTGGCCTGGAGAGTATAAGAAGAAAGGAAGAAATTCCTTTTCAAAAACCCTTCGAGGAAAAATAGGGTTACACTGAATAGAGAAGTTGGAAGAATGTTTTAATTATTTAAAGAGAGTGTGAGTGGGTGTGAGAAAAAAAATCTAGGCTCTTCCATTAGAATGTATATTTCACCTTGTGTTGGTTTAAATGAGAGAAAAGAGAATTAGACTGGGAGACAGAAGCCATGAGTTCCTGCACCAGCTCTGCTTCTCAGTAGCTGTGCAATGTCTGGGAAATCCCTTTCTTTTCTGGAGCAATTTCTTCATTGGTAAAAAGAAGTGTTGAAGAATTTACTAAGCAATTAAAAAATCCATGAGTACCCAGAGATTCAGGAGAAAAATTCTATTTAAAGCAGCCAACGCTACTGGCTCAGGGAATTCAAAGATCCAAAGCCTGAACAGCTAATGCAATGAGATCCCCCCTTATATTAAATATATTCCTAAATTTCTTCATTTCCTATCTGTTTTCTAACTACTAGGCTTTTGTGGTGGACTTTCACAGCCCCTCCTGAGTCAGATGTCAGATTGTATCTAAATGCCTGGCTTGGGTGGCACCAGCGACCACCCCCTCCTCTAGCCTAGCCAAATTCCCAACCCAGCCCATGGCCCCTGTGAACTGGGAGCACCCAGGAAAGCAGACTATTACCTAAGGAAGGGAAGTGACTTAATTATAGGCTGACAACAACGTGCACTAGGACACCAGTCACTGGCACAGATTCAGATTGCTAGCCCCCTTCCCCCTCCTCCCCCTCCCTCCCCTCCCTCCTTTCCCTGCCCCAGGTTGCCCCCTATATTCCTCCTCAGAAGAGGTTGACCCAGATAATCTTCAATATTCTTTGTTTCTATGATGGAATCTTACTGCATACAACTTGATGAGAACTGTATCACACATTTATCTTACTCTTTAAACTGTTAAAATAAGTATGGCTAAAAATAAAATGCATGTTGTATTCAATATAGGAGTAATGGTGTGCTAATTATCTGCCCAAGCAATAGAGCTATAGTTAAATTTATAATGAGAATAGCACATCTTTTAGGCTGATCCAGTTGTGGTAAATTGAAATTTACAGCTTCCCTTTATATTGATTTAAAAGCAGCCCTCTGACACCAGCAACACAAGTCTTATCAGCATATAAATAAAGTGCATTAACACAACAAAAGTTGTATCACAGACTGTCAAAGACCTGTGCTAGACATCCAGTCATATAAACATTGCCTTTCTATCTAAGGAGAAATTCATGTTCATTATCTCTGTCACCAGCCCAGCTTCTCCTCTATCTGTAAGTTAATTCAAAGGGACAGGGTAAAAAGTCAGGAATATATTCCTTCTCTTTTATGAGGGATATATTGGGTCTAGTAATAATTAATGTCGTTTTTAAACATTCATTTAAAATCTTGCTTGTCGTTGACTTGTATTGACATAACCTTCAAACACGTGGTATCTACAGAACGTGTGAAGTGCAATTAACAAGTTTTGCTTGAAAAAGTTTGTGTTTGGTTTGGTTTTTGTTGCAAAACTAGGGCTAAGAAGATGGCGGATGAAGAGCATATTCGGCACTGCATGCTTTAAGTTCCAATTAGGAAGAAAAGCAAGTGAGGCTGCAAAAAACATCTGTAGTGCTCTTGGTCAAGATGCAGTTAGTGCCAGAAAATGCCAGCGTTGGTTTGAGAAATTTCGCGAGGGAAATTTTTCATTAGATGACAAGAGTGGTCGAGGCCGTGTGTCCAATTTTGATCAAGAAGCTCTTCAAGCTCTTTTGGTGCAAAATCCTCAAATTACCCAACAAGAGCTTGCGACAACTTTAAATTGTTCACAAAAAAACAATTTCCAATCAATTGCGTGCACTTGGCAAAGTCCAAAAGTTTGGAAAATGGGTTCCTCATAGGTTGACCGACAACAACCGTAATCAAAGAGTCACAATTTGCAGTTCGCTCCTCTCTCGTCAAAACCGTTTGCCGTTTTTAGAGCAAATTGTTACTGGAGATGAAAAATGGGTGCTGTATGTTAATTTGAAAAGGCAGCCTCAATGGTTGGACAAAAATGAGGCTCCGCAGCCCACGCCAAAACCTGACTTGCATGCGAAAAAAGTGATGTTGTGTGTTTGGTGGAATTTTAAAGGAATTCTTCATTATGAACTTTTACCATCTACCCAAACCATTACAAGTGCAGTGTATAGTGCCCAATTGGAAAGGTTAGCCCAAGCTTTAAGAGAAAAAGAACCCGCGCTGATTAATCCGAAGGGCATAATTCTTCACCATGATAACGCACGACCACATACTGCAAGAATCACTGCTGAAAAACTGCGCCAGTTGGAATGGGAAGTTCTCCCTCAACCTGCATATTCTCCTGATATTGCCCCTTCCGATTACCATTTGTTTCGTTCTTTGCAAAACTTTCTTCTTGGGAAAAAAATTAATAATGAAGAATGCCTCAAAAATGCATTGACCGAATTTTTTGCATCAAAATCACAAGAATTTTACAACAGAGGGATTAAAATGCTTCCTGAGCGTTGGGCACAAGTAGTAGAAAACAACGGCAACTATATTGTTGATTAAATTTTGTTGTATTGTTTAAATAAATTCGATTTAAAAAAGTATAATATTAGAAAACGACATTAATTATTACTAGACCTAATATGTAATCAATTGCTGGCATAGGTGTCTTAGACCCCAGTCAAGAGCAACCTAATATTTGAATATCTAGACCAATCTATTGATCATATGAAGATCATAATTTCCTTACAGAAACATTGTTTTCTTGTAAAAAAAAAATATTAACGAAGGACTTTATTATAGGCAAATTCCTAAGTGTATTTGAACTGTGGCTCAACATCAGAAACTTCATGCCCCAAATTTTAGATGGTATTACTTAGAAAATAAGATAAGCTAACTTACCGAAGCCAGTTTTGCTCAGTTGATAGAGCATTGGCCTGCGGACTGAAGGGTTCCAGGTTCAATTCCGGTCAGGAACATGTATCTTGGTTGCGGGCATATCCCTAGTAGGGGATGTGCAAGAGGCAGCTCATCGATGTTTCTCATTAATGTTTCTCTCTATCCCTCTCCCTTCCTCTCTGTAAAAAATCAACAAAATACATTTTTAAAAAGAAAAGAAAAGCTAACTTTTTGAGCCCCAACAAGTTGACAGGATCCATGCTAATTGCATTACACTTCCTACATAATTCTTCAAATTAACTTGAAAGGTAAGTATCATCTCCTATCTGTAGCTATAGTTCAAGAAGTTCCTTGCTTAAGGTAAAACGTTTAAAAAGAAAGAAAGTTCACCATGTCAACATTATAATTAACTAGTTTTTAATAGTAGGAAAGGGGCCAAGGGAAGGCCAGACATTATAAGCATGGTCATTTGGGCAGCTTCACCAGGAAGCTGCAACTTTGCACTCTCCAGTCCATCCCCTGCAGATCACTGGGGGAAAAGGAAGATGGATGCATGCACAGCAAAGTTGGGGTAATGAAGGGGAAAAAAAAAATACTTGCCTGTCAGTCTTGCTTGGAACAAAGATCACAAGTTATAGGGGTAGAATCAATGCAAACCTTCAAAAATGTGGGAATACATAATCCCCAGACAAAGGCAATCCCTAGAAGTCGCATGACCCAGGGCCATTCAGATCCCACGTGCAATGGACTACAGCTGAGAACACAAACTAAACTAGCCTTTCGCTGGTCTGGACTGTATAAATAAGAAATAAAAACTCTGGGTAATGGCTTTAGCCCTAGCTCTGCTGAAGACACTGCTGAACTTCTTCCATGGTGGGATGAAGGGAGAGGGGACCTAGGAAACTCAGGATTTAATTCCACATATAATAAATACATCATTCACTGAGGCCGGTTTGGCTCAGTGGTAGAGCGTCAGTCTGTGGACTGAAAGGTCCCGGGTTCGATTCCGGTCAAGGGCATGTACCTTGGTTGCGGGCACATCCCCGGTAGGGGGTGTGCAAGAGGCAGCTGGTCGATGTTTCTCTCTCATCGACGTTTCTAGCTCTCTATCCCTCTCTCCTCCTCTCTGTAAAAAATCAATAAAATATATTAATAAATAAATAAATAAATACATCATTCTACCATGTGAGTCTCAGAAAATTCCTTTTCTCTTGACTTTGCAAGAAGCCCACTTCCAACACAAATAACTTCCCACAGATGACAATAGTACTCTTTAAGAGAACACCATCCCAGGAATCATTCCTAATTGGAAATGAGATAAGTAGCTTTTATTGCTTCCAGGTCTAGTGTATATTTTCTTTGTTTTCACTAGGAATAGCTATAGTTAGTAATGTACATTTTTAGACTGCATCTACAGGTATAATATCCTGGAAAATGTCAAGACAAAGAGTTGTAGTTATTCCAATAAAAAATTTTATAATTAAATATTTTTGTATCTTTGTAAATTTTTTATTTATTAATTTCAGAGGAGAAAGAAGGAGAGAGAGAGAGAGGGGAGCATCAATTTGTTGTTCCACTTATTAAGGCCTTCACTGGTTGATTCTTGTATGTGTCTTGACTGGGGATCTATTATACAACCTTGATGTATTGGGATGACCTTCTAACAAACTGAGCTACCAAGCCAGGGCAAATATTTTTGTATGTTGAATGTTTTTATAATGCTGAATGAAACACTTAAAATTTATTAGTTCAATGTAATAACTTTAAATTATTTCTAATATCTATGCAATAAAACAATTCTATATAAAACTATAGCAGACTCTACATTGGAACTAGACGTTAGTTTGTCTAAGTGGTTTGGATTAAAACAATTGGTGCAGTTCAGTAGTTGAGCATTGACCTCTGAAGTCACAGGAGTCGCAGTTCAATTCCCAGTCAGAGCACATGCCTAGGTTGTGGGCTATATCCCTAATGTGGGGAGTGCAGAAAGTAGCCAATCAATAATTCTCTCCCCATTATTGGTGTTGCTATCTCTCTTTCCCTTGCCCTTCCTCTATGAAATCAATAAAAATATATTAAAAAAAAAAAACAAAGATAAAGACAAATAGTGCAGTAACCAGCTGTGAATTTACATACAAGTAAAAAAAAAAAAAAGAAAGAAAATATGAATTGTAGTGACCTACAATAACTTCTTCACAATCCCCAAGTCAAAAGAGTCCTTAAAATTTATATTAGGATAAAAAGAAAAAAAGAAAGAAAAGAAAAGCTAGTGAGAATATTCATATGTTCCCCAAAAGAAATTTTAATGAATTTGAGGATGAGTGCTTCCCCCAGATACTTCTTTGAGAATGTATTTTTATTGATTTCAGAGATTAAAGAAGAGGGAGAGAGAGAGATAGAAACATCAATCTGGTTGCCTCCTGCACATCCCACACTGTGTTTTGAGCCTACAATCCAGGCATGTTTCCTGACTGGGAATCAAACCTTGACCTCCTTGTTCATAGGTTGATACTCAACTACTGAGCTATGCTGGCCACGGCCTTTGGGGGTTTTTATGAGATATATAGTATATATACAAAGTGACTTTCTAAAAACTACATTAAACAGGGATGACCTATGTAATCACTAGGACATTCCAAAAATGATGGTTTGTGACTTCTAAGACTAAGTAGTAAGAAACATTGCTAGTCTACATTTCTCTTTCTTGAATTCCTCTCTCAGTGAAAAACCAGTTGTCTTATCATCAGACACACAAGTCATTTTATGTAGAGGTCCAAGTGGCAAGGAACCAAGGATTCCTATTAACTGTCATGGGAGTGAGACATTTTAGAAATGGGTCCTCCAACCTCAGCCAAGCCATTAAATGATTGTAGCCCCAGCAGACATCTTGATTTCAATCTCATGAAAGATCTGGAGCCAAAAACACCTAGTTGAGTCCTAGCCAATTTGGCTCAGTGGATAGAGCATTGGCCTGTGGACTAAAGCATCCCAGGTTCAAATCCAGTCAAGGGCACATGCCCAGATTGTGGGCTCAATATCCAGTAGGGGTCATGCATGAGGCAGCTGATCAATGATTATCTCTCATCATTGATGTTTCTATCTTTCCCTCTCCCTCCCTCTCTGAAATCAATACAAATATAAAAAACAAAACAAAAAACACATAGTTGAGCTGCTTCCAAATTTCTTACCTATTGTGTGAAATAATCAACTTTTATTGTTATTTAAGCTACTAAATTTTGGATAGCTAATAAATACAAAGATAATAAATATACCTGTGTGTTTTTTCAAGTTGCTACAAATTACCTGATTCCATGATTAAAGAAGAGAAATAGAAATGAGTACATTAATTGAGTTATTTACAGAACAAAATACTTAGAATATGTTGTTTGGGAAGTAACTGCACATTTATATAGAATAATTGTGGGGACCAACCAGGAAGAGAATAGGATTCATTTGCTCTAATAACTTCTTATTGGCATAAGCAAGACTTCTTTGTAGGCATCCAGGTCTTCATTAGATTTTTCTCTTTTTCTCTTTTTTTGCTATGGATGCTTCATTTTCTGAAAATGAGGGATAAAATTAGAGATAATTAGATTATTCTGTCCAAATCAGGAAACATACCATAATTAAAATGGAGAAAAAAGAATTTTTTTTTTTTTAATTTAAGCAAATCTTAACTGTTCTGATAAAGCCAAAGCACTAAGCAGTGCCTTTCATTTTCTTCTGGATAACTACAAAAAAAAAAACAAAAAAAAAAAAAACCTATTTTCAGAAAAGAAACCAAAAAAATAAAAGGAAATAAACTTTCTTGAATTAAACTTTAGCCACATGTAATTTACTATAATGAGTCTAATTTTCTGCTATTACAGAGTTCTGTTTAAATATAATATTGATGGCTTTTTCTACTTTACAACAAGCAGGCAAAGCATGTGATGGTAAAAATATATGTGATATTCTTTAAATTAAAAAAAAAATTCACATTTCCTTGTAGCATAATGTGACATAAAAGGTGACATCTAAAGATCTTGTCTAAAAATGCCATACCAAATTTGATCATTCCCTGCATAAAGCAAATGAATCATTATGCTGCCCAATATTTTTGGAACTATGAAAAATATATGCATTTATATAAATGTACATAATTTTATATTTTAATACAAAATACATATTTCAAAATGTTTATTAGTTAACCAGTGCTGTGTAACAAATTGCCTGAAAACTTAGCAATTAACACATTATGCTCTCACCATATTTTGTGGTCAGGAGTTTCAGAGCCATTTAACCTGGTGGCTCTGGCTCAGCTTCTCTCATGAAGTTGACATTAAGACCTCTGCTTGGGCTACAACCATCAGCAGACTCAAGTGGAACTTTAAGATTTGCTTTCAAGATGGATCTCACATGGCCATTGGCATGAGGCCTCTGTTCCTTGATTTAGACCTCTCCATAGACTGCTTGAGTGTTCTCCTAATAAGTAGCTGGTTTTCTTCAGAGCGAGTGATCCAAGAACATAGCAAGCAGGGGCTATAATATCTGTTATGACCTCTTCTCAGAAGTTACACATTTGATGATGAGCAAAGTAGAACTGTGTTCAACAAATCAGAGCCTTGTCTCAATAGGTGATTTTCTGCTGAAGATGATGTAGGAACCTAATCAAAGTATGTGGGATGTTGAAGGCCAATTTGAGTGTGGGAGCCCTGTACATAGTACACCAGATGCTAAAGGCCAATTTGTCATATGCAAGTTCAAAAGCAAGGGCACAGCGATTGTACTGTAGGCGCTGTGCAGGTGTGCCTCTCTGGAGCCCAGGTACTGATGTCACTATTTGGCAAGAAGCCTCTTTTGTCTAAGTTAGTATAACGATGTGTTACTGACCAGCTGGTGCATGGCTGCTTGGTATGGCTCCTTAGTAACAATGGATAATTGGGTTGCTATAAAGCTTCTTCTACATGCCAGGACTTCTCATATACCCTCCATCTAATATCAGCATCCATGAATATCCAGTTCCTGGCAGAGAACCTGTGCCATCACAGTTGGCATAGTAGAGCAGAATCAAGGAAAAACTTACTCCAACAACTGATACAGCAAGCAGGGTCCAGGAGAGAGCGGAGGGCTCAGGAGTAAGTACTCCAACATTTGGCCTCTCGAACAGAATCCAGGGGTAAGTGCCCCATCCGCCCTGTCAGAAGGCATGTTTCCTCCCACCTGGCGGTGGTATCCGGTAGAGGTAATGCCTTGAACCCCAGGGACTTGGGAATAGGACATGTTAGTGCCAGTCGTGGCAGAGAAGATGCTACAGTAATGCTTGGACCAGATGGCCAAAGAGCAGTGGGGAACATTGTGCATTGAAAGAGAGCTTCTGGGAGCCAGGTGGAGGTCAAAGGTGGAGCCGAGCTCCACAGTAGCAGTGGCTTCCCCCTGGTGATCCAGCAATCTCACAGTTGTCCCATGAGCAAAGGTTGGCAGGGGGACCTACCATCCAAGCCATGGCAAGTAATGAACGTTTTGCAATGTGCATGAGGATTTGATTCTCACTGCAGCCCCCAGGCAGCTGCTGGTGGAGCAGTGACCCCAGAAAGGAAGGCACTTCTGCTGGGCCAGACCACAGCCAGGATTTTTAGACTTTCCTGGAGAGAAAGAGTCTGATCTCCTAGACTGAGGAACAGGCAGAAGCCGTATGTTGAACCCACTGATGCTGACTACAGTTTGTTCTGTAGTAGCCCAGATAGATATGCTGGCCCAGTTGCTCATGTAGATAGGTATGGAGTTGAGCTGTCCCTGTGAGGCAGACAACTCTCTCCCATACCAGAGTTACTCCCCCGCTACACTTCATGGTGCCAGAATGCATAGATTGCCTTGCACCAGCATTGGAGCAATGCCCTACATGATGGACTTGGCTGGTACCTTCTTCTCTATGGACATGATTCCAGAGAGTCAAGGACAGTTTGCTTTTGCATGGGAGGGTTGACAGTGGACTTTGGTTGCCCTACCTCAGGGATGTTTGCATAGCCCTACCATTTGTCATAGTTTGGTGGCACAGGATTTGGCTGCCTGGGGCAGCCCCAGGGCAATGTTTCATTGTTAATTATGTTATGCTAACCTCTGATTCTCTTGCAGATTTGAATGCAGCTGCCAGCAGTTGTTGCAGACCTATGTTGGTCTTTTGGGGTATTGGCGAGTGTCCAGTCCCCAATTGGCACCATTGTTACTTATGGCCATATGCCAGTTATCCCAGAAGAGGGAGAAGTGGGGTTGCTTCCCAGAAGTAGAGAAGGATACCTAGCTGCCAAGAGGGCAGTCGCCCCAAGTGGGCAGAGAAGGGTGCCCATCAGGTTTTAGTCCCAATTATGGAAGGAAACTGGTAGCCAATACTTTCTTGTTGAGAGACAGTTGTCAGACATGTGTGCTGCCTTGTAGGCCTGTGTAACCATGACCATGTTGGAAGTGATACAAACCCAAACTTTAGCAAAGTGGGGGGCCTATTTGGAACAGAAGGCATTGGAGAGTACCAGCCCTCTGTCACAGGAATTGCAAACCTTGTTGATTCCTGTGAGATATAAGACCTGTCCAATTTTAAAGCCTAGTATATGACTTTTGGAGACTAATTATTTTGACTAAAAACCCAGGCCGTGTTATTTTATGGAAGAACCATACTCAAAGGGGCCAAAGAGTCGCATGTGGCTCACGAGCAGCGGTTTGCTGAGCACTTATCTAAGCGATATCCTTGTGCTGTTAAACTCCTATAGAGGAGGTACCCCCTAGTCCATTCTGAGAAGGTATGCCATCCCTCCTGGAGACCGTGTGGTATATGAACAGGTCAAGTAGGGAAAAAATACATGGACAGCTGTGACTGTCCATTTGGATACTGATGAACTATGTAGTTCAATTCAGATGCTGGGAAAAGTAGCCAAACAACTTAGCTGTCTTTGTGGTTTCCAAGATAGCACAAACAGCAGGGCTAGTAGGCCATCACCCCATGTGGTACAGGAAATGTGAACTCCACCTAGGGGTGGACCCACCTACCCTGAAAGATTAGGTTAGATGAATATAGTATACAAAGGTATCCTCAGACATTGCATGTGCAGGTAAAAGTAATAGATGAACTGTTGCGACCCAAGGCCTTCTACCCTTGAGAGAGAGGAAATAGGGAATGTAGACCTGGACATGGTCTATTACTAGAGAAGGGCTATGGGTAGCCATCCTATCTCTTTAGGGAACTAGGTATGACTAAAAGTTACAGTTTCACCCCTTGATTCAGCCCTGGCAATATAACCATGTCCACAAAAAGATGGACAGTGAAGTGCAAGCCATACAAGCTCTGTCCCATAAGCACCTCTGAGATTGGTAGGAAAGACTGTCAGGGACAATGGCATTGAGCATTCTTAAGTTTTGCTATTAGGGCCAGAGTATTGGTCCTAACCTACTACAGTTTGTATTATAGTTATAGGCTCTGTGATCAAGGAGCTGGATACCCCAAGAAGACCATCAGGCTTAAGAGGTAGAATGAGAAAACCCTAGTCAAAGTACGCTGGATGTTCAAGGTAATTTGAGTTTGGGGGCCCTGTCCAGAGTACACTGAATGCTCAAGACCATTTTGTCATAAAGCAGGTGCAAAAGCAAGGACATAGTGATTGTATTGTACATGCTGTGCAGGCATGCCTCTCTGTAGCCCAAGTATTGATGTCACTATTTGGCAATAAACCTCTTTGGTCTAAATTGGTATAAAGATGTGTTACTGACCAGCCAGTGCGTGACTACTTGATATGGTTCTTTAGTAGCAATGGCTACTTGGGCTGCAATAAAGCTTCTCCTATAGGCCTATGACTTCTCCATCTAATACCTAGCATCCATGAAGGTACAGTTCCTGGCAGGAGAACTGAGGTCCTACGGTTGGTGTAATTGAGCAGGATCAAGGAGTAAGTCCTCCCACAGATGGCATGCCCAGGACTGGGGGATACTTAGCTAAGTATCTACCTGAGCATGGGATAGGATACAAAGCTATTCCCTGTTTTGTTCTGGTCTCAAAATACTTCTCCCTTATCAACCAATTTTAAAGCCTAGTATACGACTTTTGGAGACTAATTATTTTGACTAAAAACCCAGGCCGTGTTATTTTATGGAAGAACCATACTCAAAGGGGCCAAAGAGTCGCATGTGGCTCACGAGCAGTGGTTTGCTGACCACTTATCTAAGCGATATCCTTGTGCTGTTAAAGACTGGGTGGCCTAGAAATGGCTAAAAAGCAAGACTGATCCATGACCAACCAATGAAAGAAAGGGATTTTGGCTGGCAGACATACCGTATTTTTCGGACCATAAGATGCACCAGTTTTTAGAGAAGGGAAATGAAGAAAAAAAGATTCTGAAACAAATAGTGTCCTAAAATATTTTATGTGCATTAAAACCCAACATCACAGTCATAAACACATGTAATCAACCCTGTAAACAGCAGCATTTATTGATAGAACCATTTTAGAGCCGGGCAAGCACACAGAGACCACACAGAGCCGGGCAAGTAAAAAAACTTTTTTTTTTAAAGTATATGTGTAGGCTATATTTGGACCATAAGACGCAGGGACTTTTTCCCCCCACTTCTGGGGGAAAAAACGTGCGTCTTATGGTCCGAAAAATACGGTAAATCTAATGAGTTGTCAGGAAAATCCCAATCAATGTTTAAATCTGGAAGTTGCATCTCCTCTGCTGGTTAAAAAGTTAATTCATACGTGCCCCTCTCATTTCATTATTCATGCAACACAAATTAAATGGTTTAGCTGTTTCAATAGAGATTAATTACATTAGGCGAGAAGCACATTTCCAGTTCAGGCCATGGTTTCTACTTCATTTAATTCATTATCCCATGTGCAATCCAGTGGCATCCTGAAGACAACAGCTAATTTCCATCACATATGTCTCTTTCAGCACACTCTTTTCTTACTTTCAGGCACCTCTAAGGAAATTGCTAGCTAGAATAAAAGAAATATATATATATATATTTGGGCCAAAGAAATGTTATTCTAAAGGGCTTTTTCATCTCTTATTGTTTGAGTTTGCTTTTTGTTTTCAGTGAAGTGATTTAGGAAGGCATCGCCTGGCCTCCCTGGAGAAGACACTGCCTCTGCTCTGTGCTGTGGGATGCACCTGGGAGAAAAACTAGGTGTCCAGTTAGGGTTTCTAAAGGGTATGGATGGAGGCCACTGCCTGTGACTCTGAATGAGAGGAGGAATTTAGGGCCTATGCAGGTCTTTTTACCTTGGCCTACTCCTTGCTGGGTATTGATTGATTGATTTTTAGAGAGAAAGGAAGGGAGAGGGAGAGGGAGAAATATAGACTGCCTCCTGCACACCCTCTACTGGGGATCCAGTGTGGAACCAGAGCATGTGCCTGGCCCAGGAATCAAATGGGCAACTTTTAGGTGCATGAGACCACACTCAATCAAGCCACACTTGCCAAGGCTTTGCTGGGTGTTTTTTACCCAACTGGAGGTTAGGGAGATAAGAGATCAACCGAAGGACTTATATACATGCATATAAGTACAACCAATGGACACAAAACTCTGGGGAGGGAGGGTATGTATGGGAGGGGGGGAGCAATGGTATATGTACAAAGATAATTTAATTTAAAAAATTTCAAAAATCAAATAAAATAAAAGGTCAGACGCATGCTTTTGTATGCTTATTTTCCACTAAGTTCTTTCAAACCATAACTCTTTGAAAATTAATTACCAAAATGCTGAAATTTCTTTCTTGGCACCTGTAAGCATGGGTTCATAGCATGAAGAGCCTGAATCTATCGATAGCATTGGAATGTTTACATATACTTAAAGTTCTTTTGTAAATGGGGTTAAGATCCTAGACACTTGGAATGTTCTTACCAAAAGCAACTTGAAAATCATTATCTAGATTTAAGTCACGTTGAAAACTCTACACTAATAAAAAAAGAAACATGGAAATTGACCATCACTCCACTACACCCACCAGACAATCATGAGCAATTATGCAAATTAGCCCAACAAAGATGACAGTAGCCAGGGAGCTGGAGCAAGCAGGAGGCTTGGGTTGCCCCTCTCCATGGAGGAAGCCAAGCTTCCCAGCTGCTCTGGCTGGCCCTGACCTCTGCTCAAGGAAGCGCTAAAAAAAGAAAAGAAAAGGAAAGAAAAGAAAAGAAAAGGAAAGAAAAAAAGGAGGGGTTGGGAGCCTGGATTGTCTGGGGGCGTGGCCAGCTTGAAAACAGCCCTCAGCTCCTCATCCAGGCTGGCCACACTCCTATGGGATGAGGGTCCCTTCTGGGGGACTTGGCCAGCCTGCAAACAGCCAACAGACCCTCACCCAGGCTGGCCACACACCCCCAGTGGGGACCCTCACCCCATGGGGGCATAGCCGTCCTGCAAACCACCACAGGCCCCTCCCCCAGGCCACCCCATGCCCCAAGGGAACCCCCACCCTGATCCGGGACATCCTTCAGGGCAAACCAGCTGGCCCCCACCCATGCACCAGGCCTCTATCTATACTAGTAAAAGGGTAATATACTAATTAGAGTGGGAGACCTTCCAGGAGACATTTCGGATGTTCTTCTGGACAAAGCCATAGTGGTGGGGCCAAGGGAGAGGCAGTTAGAGGCCAAAAGGGGAGGGCAGTTGTGGGTGATCAGGCTGGTGGAGGATGGGGTCATTGGGGGTAAGAAGACCAGCAGGGGGGCCATTTGGGGGTGAGCAGGTCATTAGTGGGGGTCAGTTGGAGGTGATCAGGACAGTGGGGTGGGGGCAGTTTAGAGTGAGCAGGCCAGCAGGAGGACAGTTGGGGGTATGCAGGCCAGTAGGAGGGAAGGTAGGGGTGAGCAGGCTGATGGGGAGCATTTGGGGGCGAGCAGGCTGGCAGGCAGAGTGGTTAGGGGCAATCAGGCAGGTAGGCAGGTAGGTGAGTGGTTAGGAGCCAGCAGTACTGGATTGCAAGAGTGATGTCCAACTGACAGTTTAGGCCTGATCCCTGTGAACTGGCAGTAGGACATCCTTTGAGAGGTCCCAGATTAGAGAGAGTGCAGGTTGGGCTGAGGGATACTATCTATCCCCACCCCTCCCACCCCCACACCCCCGCTGTGCACAAATTTCATGCACTGGGCCTCTAGTAAATAAATAAAAGGCTGTCCTGTGAGTTAAGTCTTCAGAGAGCTGTAAGAACAGAGACATACAATATTCTGTAACCCCCAAAACATAGCCTGTATAGGAGAGCCAAGATAATGGGAGCTTTATTTGTACTTAGCTTTGTGAAGAAAAATAAAATTAAGGTTACCTCTGAACCTTATCGTTTAATCTAAACAATTCTTTATGAATATTTATTTCCTTGGCTAAATTTCAATTAAGGGTATTTGAACACGAGAGTGCAAAGTTGATACCACTCGGGCAGTTATAATGAATTTCTGGACTTTTTTTTCCTTCTATATGGATGGCAGGTAACTTTTCCTCACTGATTCACTGCTGTCCTACCTGCTCCTACATTTTCGACTGTATGTTCTTCAGGAAGGCTATGAGAACCACCAGGCTGCTTGGTTTGCAAATCCAAAGACTCTTGAGTGATTTAGGTGTCTGATGTCAGGGCTTTCATTACTTTTTGTAACATCTGACAACACATCACAAGAAAAAGGAAAACATAATAAGAAACCATCTAAAGGCAATCAAACAACCATTAATCCCCTCCTCTTTCTGCACACAATAAACATTAGCTGTGGCGCAATTAAACTCTACAGTTCACAGATGTTTGCAATAATGACTGCCCCCGCAATAGCATTCTTCTCATTAAGGTGTTTTGGAACTGAGCATACGCCAACTCCTTCCCATCAGGGAGTGGGGGAATGGAAAAAAACACAGGTTAACAGGCATGCCTGGCATACCAAGCAGAAGACAGCTGCCTGCTCTTGCTAGAAAAGGTGCATCAGCAAGATTTATCACCGTGTTTTTTTGCCAACACACCACCCCTGACCCCCTTTGAGTCATTAACAGTGAAAATACAGGAGAACTTAACAGAGGCAGAGACCAAAAATGGGTCCCTGGAGCCTGGAACCATCTGGAAGAAACACAAGTTTTCCCTCTGCCTGGGTGCTGCCTGAACAGAAGCCAGCTTGGATTTTACAATGAATGTGGTTTTTTGCCTTGTTTCTTAAGATGCCCCAGACACTTCAAACTACGTTTCCTTCGGGGAAATGAGTTGCATAACGGAGGTATGGAAGGTACTGGAGATGAATTTTAAATAGTTCATTAGACATGAAGTGTCAGTAGTAAGTGGTACCCCTTTCCTTGAAAAGCAAAGGAAAAAAACAAGTTCAGTGAGGAGGATGCTTAAATCTCAGGGACTGGGTGTTCCACTTTCCCACCAATCAGACCTGAGCCTGTGGACACCCACCTGCGATGCCCCATCTCCAGCTGCTGGGGAACAGGGCACTCAAAGCACAGCCATGGCACCACCTACGCAACACATGCTAAGATCCTCTGCTCTGGGGACGCGACTGTAGTTATAACCTCAGAATAGATTTTTTTTTCATTGGTCTGGATTTTATGCTAATAGAGGTCTCTCTCTCTCTCTCTCTCTCTCTCTCTCTCTCTCTCTCTCTCTCTCTCTCTCTCTCTCTCTCAAGCTTTTGGCCAAGATTACACAAGCATCTTTAGCTTTTAAAGAAATAACAAAGTCATTGCAAGCCCAGGAGCCTCAGCGGTAACCATCCCAGGATTTCCCAGCTGGTACATATCCTTGTTTAGAAGCATATATTTCTTGGAAAATAATGTTGTGGCTACAAGAAACACTTTTGAAGCAGGAACTTTGAACCAGGTAGTCCCAGTCTACCTGAGACCTAGTCTCTCTGAGGTCAGTCATGACAGCATTTCTGTGACTGACAGGCAGGGCTTTTCTGAGGAAAAGGAATATTCCTGAAGGAGTGATCTACTGTGATGGGGCTCCCTGGTATTTTATCAGTTACCCACTGCAGGGGAGTGGAAACCCTCCAGATTCTGTAAGGCCAGATTTGGAAACCCAGGACTGGAACTACATCGAGGGAAGAGGAAATACGAGTCCTGAATCAGATAAGGTTAATTTGGGATTAACCTTGTCTTCAGTAGAGAAAACTCAGCCTAATTATTTACAAAAGGGACATGTTTTAAAACATAAGAATTTTAATGGGAAAAAGAAAATCTAAATGCGGTTCTTGGACCACTTTTGCTAAACCCTTATCTAGATAGTTTTATTGTTTTTATCAGTTATCCCAATTGCCTCCCAAATAACTGGGACTTGGAAAAGTTATAAGCTTTGCTTTATTCAACATGTAGCATTTCTCACAAAGGTTAGTATTAGGCAAAGCTTGACTTTTACCATCTCTCTCTCCAACCTCCGTACTACAGTTGTGTGCACCCCATCCCTAGGACACACACACTCACAAACACATTTAAAGTAGATTCCTTGCCCTAGCTGGTTTGGCTCAGTGGATAAAACATCGGCCTGCAGACTGAAAGGTCCTGGATTTGATTCTAATCAAGGGCATGTACCTCAGTTTCTGGCTCCTCCCTGGCCTGGCTCTGGTCTGGGCACATGCAGGAGGCAATTGATATGTTTCTCTCACATTGATATTTCTCTCTCTGTCTTTCCCTGTCTCTTCCATTCTCTCTAAAAATTAACGGAAAAATATCCTCAGGTAAGGATTAAAAAAAAATCTAAAGTAGAGTTCTTTGTAGGATGGTCGCTACTTGGATCTGCCTTCCTTTGCCTTCTAGTTTTTTCTCCCTATCTCTTTCTTACATCAAAATATGACTCTCTCTTGAATCTTACACTGGAGCTTCTCTAGATTCCAAGGTCTTGATGACAGTCATGTTTTACATACTCTGTTCTTTATTTCATTGTTAGCTAACTAACGGTGGGTGAAACTAGCCACACATTGCCTAACGGTAGAAGAAAGTAACATAAGTGGACTCTTCAGACACAGCAGTGTGTGTTGACAGAGAACAAGAGTGCTGCAGGTCTGTCCATGTGACTTTGGGGCTCAGAGAATTTTCTAAGGGTCCAGAAAGGTTAAAAATATTCATAGTAAAAGAATATTCAAGATAGATCACTGAATTTTAATGTAACAGAGAGAAAAAAGTACAGTAGTTATTTCAGGTGACTATCCAGTGGCCACTTACTTTTTTAAAATTAGACTTATTGGGGCAACATTGGTTAATAATATCATACAGGGGTTGGCAAAAGTAGGCTTACCATTGTTCATGTGGAAAATAATACAATAATTCATAAATAATAACACAAGAATAAACTTTCATATATTCACAACTATAAATCTATTTTCCCACTCTGTATAAGTTTCTAGAATACATCTTCTATATATTGCATTGTGTGCTCATCACCCAAAATGTAGTCTCCCTCCATTGCCAATATACATATATTTGATTCCTTAGTTTAAACTATCACTTGTCAAGTTTTGGATTTAATGTGAAAGAACTTCACAGTTATCTGAAAATAGTGCTAATATACTCCTCCCTTTTTTAACTATATGTATGTCAGTGTGAGGTTGGATTTTCTTCACAATCTTCAACCAAAACAACTAACAGAACAGATTGAATCCAGAGGCAGATATGAACACCCAGCTGTCTCTTATTAAGACAGACATTAAAGAGATTAGCAAAAGTAGAAAACAGTGCCATTTTCTCACTATTTTTGAATATAGTTACTTTTAAAAACATATATTATTGATCCTAGTATGTGACAAATTTAATATTGTTACATTAAATGAATTAGTAAAATACATTTTTTAAATTTCTATTTTAATTTCTAATATGAAAAATATTGATAGATATAGTTCATATTAAAAAAAAAAACTTTTCTGGGCTCTCAGTAATTTCAAAGAGCATAAAGATGTCCTATAACCAAAACATTTAAGACCCATACAATTCAAGATTATCTCCAACCATTGCATCTCAGTAATTGAAACATTAGGCCTAAAATATCATCACTCTAATTTGCTATCCCTTGCAGGCCTCACCTATTATTATTTTTGAGCACTACCTTGGGAAGAACTCATTTCTGTTTGTAGGCTTTACAGCAGTTAATGCTGTATGAGGTCTTCAAACTAGGTTCTGCAACTTCCTAAAATTGCATGAAAAAATATCTGTATGATTGCTTACTTTTTAAGGAAAACTTTCCTAGCTTTTCAAAAGGCTTAGTGACCCACCAAGATCAGCAGCCACAGTTCTAAGAAGAGAACCAAGCCCTGCCTCTGCCTCCAGCAATACCTTGAACATACACCCCAAGTGCTGTTCAGAGGTTTAGTTCTGAAATTTCATTATTTAGTTTCTATCAAAATTTATCTTTTATGTGGTTAAGGGATGCTGAGAAGGAGATAGGGGAATATGAAGTTTTACAAAAATTTAAATGGAACAGTATAAGGCTATTTTCACAAGAATAAAGATTAAAATGGAATATACAAAAAAAGGGGGGGAAATCGCTTTGACAAGTTTGGAAAACTTCCTCATCCTCAAAATTTATATTGAAAATATTTTTATGTTGCTCTTATTATTAAACAGTGATAATATGAATGCTGAGCATGACATTGTGATTCTCCTTCTGACACTTCTGGAAGTTTCAAACAATATTTAATATTCAACATTTAAAAAAATATGTTTTATTGATTGCAGAAAGAGGGAGGGAGAGGGAGAGACACAGAAATATTGACCAGAGAGAAACATTGATTGGTTCTCCCCCTCATAGCTCCCAATAGGGATTGAGCCTGCAGCTCGGACATGTGTCCTGACCAGAAATCAAACTGTGACCTCCCCGTTCATGGGTCAAAGCTCAACTACTAAGCCACACCGGTCAGGCAATACTAAACTCTTAATGCAGTAACTCTATTAGCCTACATGTATTTATTTTTCTCCTCTTCATTTATAATTTTCATGATATTATGATGGTTACAGTTTCTACACTTTCATTGTAAGCCATATTGGATTCTCTTTGAAAGTAAACTTTTCAGACATATTTGATGAATTAATCCTTCTTGATGTATTTATTCTTATGAAGATGGCAAGAGTGCCCTTCTACTGAGAGCCCATGGCTTTTGTGTATTGCCACAACTTGCCTGGCCCAGTGCACCCCCTGAGACAAATGTCCCAGCCTGAAGACAGAGATTGGGAGGGCAATGGAAAGGAAGATTTATGAACCTGTTTGCTTTAACTTTGTTCCCATTTGAACCATGTTCCCTTATAAAAACTTGTCAAGATACTAGTTCTCAATGTCTTGAAAATGCCTTGAAAGAGTGCACTTGTCCTTTTATCTGGCTTGAGGACCATTTATCCAGGCCAGACCTATGTCTGGACAGAGCCCATGTAGTTCAGTGAGGAAAACATAAGCCATACTGAGATAATTCCTTCTGAGTCCCAGGATTATGTTTTTATCCATGGATCTGGCTTTTGACCGAAATTCATAGAGTACATGATCCCTCTAATAGTTTAATTTGACATATATCTCTCCTAACTAGGTAATTTGTCTCCTAAATAGGTAATTAATGACAGCAAAATGCTGATGATCAAGTGGCAATTAAATGCTTCATATTTTTAAACCAAACTCCCTGAAGAAGCATGACTATATAATTACAGTCTAGGAAACGGGCATCATCTACAAGGGAGAACTTCCTTCTCAGCAGCGACATGTTTGTCTTCTATCTTTCTCTATTTGATTTCACCAGTTTCATAAATCATTGAGCAGCTGCAATTGTTGTCAAAATGTTTTGGTTTCAAATGCAAATATTTATAACTATTATTTTCCCAAACAAAGAGGAAGAACTATGTTAAAAACAGCAACAAGAATTGCCAACGTTTTTAACTTAGCCTGAGATGAGCCATCATTGCGGGACCGAAATCTCCTCAGAGGCCCTTTTCTAAGTCCTTGCTTGAAGAATACATGGTTCTCACCAGTGGACACGGGCCAGGCCAAAAGCTGAGACAGAGCAGGGACTATAAGGATGGCCTGCTGCCCAGTTTGTGTGTATAGTGTGTGTGTGTGTGTGTGTGTGTGTGTGTGTGTGTGTGTGTGTGAGAGAGAGAGAGAGAGAGAGAGAGAGAGAGAGAGAGAGAGAGAGAAGGTAAGGAAAAAGAGAGCCTGCTTACCCAGAACAGCAAATATAGGTTGGGCTTTAATACAACAACAGTAATAGAGAGGTAACAGAGAAGGTCAAACAACAAAAGTTTACAAAGAATGACCAGCTACAAGGGCTCACCCTGTTGAAACCCCAGTTCATCTTGTTTGGCTTCAGTGAGAGTTAAAAACATCCAGTCCCCATCATGGTAACTGAAGAGCTAAAAGCAAGCCCTTGTTGTGGAGATAGTATCCACACAGAATTACTGAATCCATTCTTCTTCCTCAGGTTGGTGGCCCAGAAAATGCTTTTGATAAACAGATGAGGAATAAAAATGCAAGATGATCTGTGATGTGGGTCACTTAGGCTGTCAATCAAATTAAGGTGAAGGAGAAATCATCTTGGGCTGTTGAGGTCCAAGAAGAGCTTTATTTCAAACTGAGTGCTGAAGATGAGTGACTTTATGATTTTTCTTTTCAAAAGTAAAAAATGAAAGCATGAGCAAAAAGGTAAGGGCTAAAACATACTTGCCATATTCAGAAGTCTGCAATGGTGCTTGGTATAAGAGACAGGCTTATAGGCTGGAAAGGTGGGGATAGCTATGAAATATAGTCTATGGCAATTGACCCAAAACCAGAGAAATATGCAAATGTTGACTTCAACTGCCCCCAAAATTCCATTTTACACAAGAAAATTTTCTAAATATATTATTTTTTCAAAGTGGTGATTTTTTAAAAATCACCAAATATAGATTGTAAAGAAAGAAAAGAAAAGAATAGTTAAAATCTATTTCTATTAAGATTGCCATTGCAGGTTTCTCCCAAAAGGCTGGCAGTACACAAAGAAAGATATTATTAGTGCTTAGTATCTGTTGCGGTCACCTTGGCGTAATAAAGTGAGCACAGACTTTAATGGCAATTTAATTAGATTTGCCATGGGAGAGATGCCACATAGGAGACTCAATGGCCTTATATTTAGAAACCTGTATGATGGCACAAATAAATAAAAACACAAAAAATAAGTCACAGTGAAGATCATGTCAGTTATTTCTTTCTTTCTCCCTGCAGTTTAAATACACTTTTGGTTGTTCTCCTCTAGTATAAGTGTCTAAATACTGTATCTTTAAAATTTTTTATGTTTTTGTTGATTTCAGAGAGAAGGGAGAGGGAAAGATAAAAATATCGATAAGAGATAATTATTGATTGGCTACCTCCTGCACACCCCACACTGGGGATTGAGCCCACAACCAGGGCATGTGCCCTGACCTGACTGGGAATGAAACCATGGTCTCCTGGTTCATAGGTCGATACTCAACCTCTGAGCCATACCACCAAACAGTACTGTATATCTTTAATGCTTATGGAAGTTGACAGCGTATGGAGAGGAGAATACATGCCCTGTTTTACATTTTATGATCAAGTGGCATATTTCTAACCAACATTTTCAATCAACTTGACTTTTTTGTTGAATGAGAAAAGAAGGTAGTTTATCTCTACGATGAAAAATATGTATAGAGGTTCCACCAGAAACTCAAGATTTAGCAGGTGGTCTCATGACCAGTAGAGCTAATTATAAAGAATATACATTGTTTCCCCAAGCTCTAAAGAGACTGAACACTCAAGACACATAAGCATGTTTTTCCTTTTACTTTACCTGGTTGCCATAGAAAGAGGTTAAAACTTTCTTTAAGGGAGGCAGGGATAAAAGAAAGCATGTGGAAGGAATATTTTTGAGTCATTTTTATAGCTCTTACATAAAAATATGTCTACACACTTAGCAACCGTGACCGCACCTGCAGTGGGAGTGAAGCACCAACTTAGAGCATCCAGGTGGTTTCTGTAGGACTGAGCCATGCTGGCGCCCAAATCCAGCAGGTGGCAAAGCTCTGGCTGGAAGATCCTGCAAAGTTGTTGACTCCTCCTGAGCACTTTGGAAGAAGACACATGGATTCTGAAGTGGTAGCTTAAGTATTCCACTGGGAATCTTCCAAAAAAGTTAGGCAGAACTAGGAACTGCCCACACATAAGGTAAAGGTTTTCTTAAAATTGCTTTAAAAAGCTTTAAAAGTACAGAGAGTTCTCAACACATCCATGTACTGGCTTGGTAGCTCAGTACCAAGAAAATCAAAATTAGTAACAGTTCAATAAGCACAGTGAGTCTGTTGCCAGACCCTAAGCTTAACGCTGAAGCTGTGCTTCTCCTGGATGCTCTGTGGATCCCCTTTATGAGAATGAGAGGGTGGGGGTGAACGAGGATATCTATAACACAAACTCCTGGGTCCACCCAAGTCTACAAATAATAATCTCTTGAGAATGGGGAAAGAATTTGATAATCTGCACTTAACAACCCATCTCCCTGGTGATTATCTTATATGCAAAGCTAGAGAAAACTCTGGGAGAAATCTGGAAATTTAATAAAAGGAAATAGGAGAGAATATCAAGGTATCATGTTTTCAGGATTTCACAGTGACCTTTTCTTGGAAAGACAAAGAAATATCCACTTTGATGATTACCGCTTTTACTGAGTTAGCTCTCTAAGTTGATCAGAAGTGATATGAAAGAATAACAGGGCATGGATCACTGACTCATTGCCAACATTTAAAGCAACTTACTACAATCTGGGAATTGCTCCATGTATTATCTTACTTTTAATTCTCACATTAACCTTATCTGTTAAGTACAGAAGATCCCTCCTTATACATGGTTTTGCTTCCCATGGTTATAGTTACCTGCAGTCCTGAAATATTAAATGGAAAATCACAGAAATAAACAATTCGTAAGCTGTAAATTGAATGTTGTTCTGAATAGCATGGTGAAACGTTGCTTTATCCCACTTCATTCTGCCTGGGATTTTAATCATCCCTTTATCCAGTGTATCCACACTATATAGGTTACCAGCCCTTTTGTCACTCTGCTATCTCAGTTATCTGATCAACTGTCTCTGCAGAGTAGTGCTTGTGTTCAAGTAATCCTCATTTTACTTAATAATGTCTCATTCACCTCACTTCATCTCAATTCATAGGCACTTTATCATCCCCCATCATTACAAGAAGGGTGAGTACAGTACAATAAGATCAATTGAGAGAGACCACATTCACATAATTTGTATTAGAGAATATTACTGTAATTATTCTATTGTATTATTAATTGTTAGTCTCTTACTGTGCCTACATGACAAATTAAACTTCATTATGGCATAAGAAAAACATACTATATACAGGGTTCAGTGTTATTCTCAGTTTCATGTCCCCTGGGGGTCTTGAAACATACTCCCCATAGATAAGGGGAGGACTCTTGTAGATGCTTTTATTATATCCAATTTACAGATAGGAAATTAGATTAGTAGACAGTTCTTGTCCCATTTAAGGGGCAGTCAGGAAGAAAACAAATTCAGAGGAAGCAAAAGACCTTTGTGCCTTGTCCAAACCAATGTGTCCAGCTAATTTCATTATTGGTAGATAATTAATGAAATGGGAAAATTGAACTGGAATGCACCATGTTCCCCTGGGCAGATGATCCCCAAATTCTTGTCCAGGTGGAGTCTAAAGAATGAAACCACGGACGAAAGGTGGTATAATAAAAGGTGAAAATTTATTGAGAAACAAGCACAGGCTCCCATGTGGGGAAGGGAAAAAGAGTCTCACTCAGTCCCTTTTTCCCACAGTTTGTAAAGGTTGCCGTTCTTTGTGCCTTGACCTCCCCTCTGATTGGTTACTATCCCCTCTGATTTGGTCACTATAGCAACTCCAGTGCTCAAACTTCACATGAGGTACATGAGGTTCTCCCCTTTTTCTCCCTTATTGTTTTCCTATTCCCTTTGGGTTTTCTTCTTCCCTCTCTGAATGAGGGACTTCCTTCTCTTTATTTTGTAAATATATATTGATATTTTCTGCAGCTAACAGCTCCCTTATTCTATAGAAATGTACCTTCTGCTGTTCTCAGCTCCCTTATTCTATGGAAATGTACCTTCAGTAGCTCTGTAGCCATGTGCTTCTTCCATGAACTCTTAATTCCTAAGATTTCTTAAACCTGCCTATTTCATTCCTAAAAACTTCTTTCATTAACAATACAAACCTAAAAGAAAAAGATTTAAAAAGAAATCACAGTGCCCTTTACGTAGGTAACACCATCCAAATGAATAAAGAGTTAATATTCTCTGACCATTTTTCATTAATTTTTATGTATTTAGGAATGTGAGTTACTGGAAGGGGGTAAGCTGCTTTTAGTTACTGATGTCTGTGTATAGAATAAAACACAAGAACAGTCCTATAAAATCCATGACACTACTCTCCATGGATTTATTAAAAAGCCCCCAGAGAAAAGAATTATAAAATTTGATCAAGTCAGCAGTTCCAGCTGTGTAATTGATATCCATTATTTTCTATTGACTGCTGTGCAGAACTTCAATTTCTGTCGCATAAACAGAATTCCTGTTTCTTTTGCAAGGAGACTGCCATGGGGTATAGCTGAAAATAAGCTTCATCAGTAAAATCATTTCATAAATTCCTAGAGACTTTCAGGAAAACTCCTCGGAGAATGGTTTCCTATAAAAGTACTTCTTCTCTGTAAATCATTTTTATATTTCACATCATTACATTTGTTCTGCATAATTCTTTTCAATGTATAACATATAACATGGACAGAATACAAACCTCTTGAAGGATCAGGGAACAGCTAAAAAAAAATGTTGGAAAATATCCAAGGCTCTGTTTTTGGTTTGTTTCCCCCCCTCCCCCCTTCTTCTGTTCTTTAGATTAATGGAAATAAGGAGATACTTTACCTTGAGGAAAAAAAAAAAAAAAAAAAAAGGGCACCCCAAATCCTCCTCCCAAGAAACAGTACTACAAAGATCCCAGGCTTCATAACTAGTATTGAAAAGGCTAAAAAGGGCTAATTCCAATGTAACCCTGATATTTGGGGCTAGCGATCTAAAGCCAAGCCAGCAAGCTCAGTGTACATTCCTGAGAACCTAAAATTAATTCCCTCTCTCCTTCCCAGATACTGGTCTTGCAGAACCTGTTACTGTGAACAGTACACTGCCCTGGAGGAGGGTTATTAATACTGGCCAGACCATCAGATATGGAATGGAGATCTTCAACACCTGGGGGCCTTCTTGCAAGGCCTGGAAAAAGGACTGGAAGCATATCCATATTTGTGAGACAAAGACCACAGGCAAGGAGACATAAAGGAAAGCCCCATGCGTATTCCTTTACTCAGATTTGGAAGGCTGTTCCCTGAGTCCGCTGGCATATTAAACAGTGTCCCTCCTTTTTTCATCAGAAGCATCCTTGGTTTTCATTGGTCTTCTGCACAGTATTGCTTCTATAACCCTACAACATAGTTTTGCATTTTATTTTGGAGGTAAAGGGGAGCAGCATATGTCACTCTAGCATCTACCTCTTTGGCATAAGGATTACTACTGCTTTGAGTTGATTAACTTGAGAAAGAGCAGATATAAGAAAAGCTCTGAAAACAATACTAGAAGTTACTCTTTTCTGAGTGAAATTTACATTTATAAAAGAAATCTCATTTGTAAGAACCCCTCTGCATCAGTAAGAGGATGATTGTATCATTAGAGAGTCTTATCCAGGAAAAATACACTGAATTAAATCTATGTAAGTTTAATGTTCTTTACCTTGCTTTTCCTTTTCCTGGTAACCTCCCAGGAGTGTCCCCTCCTCCACCACTCCTGACCATACTTTTCTTACTTTTGCCTTTAGCTAAAGATGGTATTTAAGGTAGTGTCTTAGGTGACCTAAGAGAGTTACTAATTTTCCCTCATTACCTTTCATGTGTATAGGGGATATACATGTTTTTGGTTCAGATAGGCAAATTATGCTCAGAGATGATATTATCTTTGCCAATAATTTATTTAACAGTTTCACTGTGGGAATGATAACAATTTCAAAAGTTAATCGCATACAGGATAATGTTTCTTAATAAGCCAATAAAGAAATAACATACTCCAAACCAATTATAAATTAATTCTACTAATGCTCTAGGCAAGGGGGTGATGCAAGATCTAAGGTATAAATTTAGTTTGGGACATACCTTTCTATGAGTTGGTTCTTGTGAGAGTCCACTGAGTCAACCAAGAGCTGAGGTGTAGCTGTCAGCATGAAATTCAAGTTCCTTGCTGCTAGAGCAAGTTGCTGGTGAACCAAGGCATTGGCATTCATGGCCAAGATAATCTTCCTGGGGCCAATGCATGTTTTTCACCATTGCTGGTAGGTAAGGCGTCATTTTAACCAGGTAGAAGTTAATACCCCAAGGTCTTTGGAGAGCTATTTAGATCAGCAAAGTTGTCTTGCCCAGATGGAACTTTTTTGGATATTCCTCACAAACTCTCAATATTTGTAGCCAAACTGTACCCTAACCAACTTGCTTCTCCACATGTTCTTACCAATAAGCCTCCAGGTGTGCCCCTCACAGCTGAGCTACTGAGTGCTTACTATAACCCCAGATATCAGTGAAAACATTGTGACACAGCAACTTCTCTCTTATGTCAAAACAACTGTACTTATAAAATCAACGTTTAGTCATAAACAAATGGATTTAAAATCAAACAACCTAAGGGCATAAGCTTCTGTTTGTTTTTATCTTATTAGTTTGTCTTTTATTATAGAGGTTCCCAGTCAAGAACTCAGGAAGGTAGAAGAAAATTATTTTTCCTTCCTACAGAAGGAGAGTGAGTAAAAATATCCCTGATAATACTTGTAATACTCAAGAAACACATTCTAGTAAGACCTGTCCTTCTCCAAGTTAATTCATTTCAAAGGACAGTCACTGTGGTAGAAACAACAGTTCCAAGCTCCATAGAGGTAATAATAGGTTTTATGAATCCCTCTGAATTGCCAAGATTAGTTAACCCCAGCTTGACCTATAACCCTTTGTGTCCTTATATTTGCATTTCTATGGCTTTGTATTGAAAGTTTTATTAGGCAGAATAGAAGATGTTTCAGCCCACCATTCAGATCCTTTGTGCTCTTATTTTTCTTCTGAAGCCATTTGCTTATTGTAATTTTAGTGTCCTGGGAGTGTTAGTGGAGCTACTTCTGTAAAGCTTCGTTTTTTGGGGGGGTGGGAATGGGGGTGCTGGGAATGTTTGAAGTCAGCACAAAGTAAAATTCAAGTAAAGATATTTTTTAATCCTTTTGACTGGTCTTGCTCATGATCACTGTTTCTGCTTGAGCAAAAACTATTACACAGAGATTAGTTTCTGCAGCTAAGTGTCTTCAGCCGCATTGCCCTTTGAGACTGCAGATGGGTTAGTTGCTGCCAAGTGGATGGGATGAGTTCCCAGGCATGTTAATGTTTTGTTTGTTTGTTTGTTTCTCTTAAAGATTTTGAAGGTGTCTGAAGAGAGCGTTTTGGACTCCAGACATATAATTCATAAAGCCTTGTTCCCAGGTAAAATATAAAATAGGAAGTGGCAACATTCACCTATTTTTTTTATACTTTCTCATTTTTTACATTTTTTTCTCTCTCTGAAGCCCCTTGCTATTCAATCAATGGCTCTTGTTCTTAGCGAACCATGTCCTCTGCCACTCTACCTGGACTTACATCCTCTAGCCCCTGTGCTCCATCCCATTCCTCCATCCCATTTCTTCCCAGTGCAGATGCCCCACCCCAGAGCCCTGCCTCACATCCTGCCATCCCACATTACCCACTCAATATACTACCCCACACATCTTTCCTTTTGGCACCACTCCCAGTATATAAGGTTAAAAGATAAACAGATGCATAGTAAATTTTTAGTTAGGTAAAAATTTATGTGAATCAGGCAGCATCCCATTTAGTGGATAGAAAAGATCTCCAATGAGCTCTACAGAATGAAAAACTTGGATAGGCATAAAGGAGCAGAAAAGTAGGCTGTGATATTGAATTTTGGGGCTGAAACCCAGATTCTTTGTCCATCGGAATTGAAGAATGAATCCAAGGACAGAAGGTGGGTATAGCAAAGGTGGATATTTATTGAAGAAAAAGTACAAACTCCTACATAGGGAGGGGGAAGAGTCCCACAGAATGGACTCCTAAGTAGGGAAGGGGAGAAGGATGCTGGGTACCCCTTCCCTATGGCTTATAAAGGCTGCAGATCCTGGTGCCTGATATCCCCTCTGATTGCTCAATATCCCCCTTTGAGTAGGTTACTGTAGTAACTCCTGGGCTCAAAGGTTGAACCTCACAGGGCACACTTAAGGTTCTCCTCCCTCCTCCCTTATTGTTTTCCTATTCCCTTTGGGCTTTCTTCCCCTCCTTCTGAATGAAGGGCTTCCTTCTCTTTGTTTTGTAAATAAAGACCTTTCTGGGCTACTTCCAGTTCCCTTGTCTTATGTAAATACTAGAGGCTAGGTGCAGGAAATTCGTGCATAGGGGGTCCCTCAGCCCAGCCTGCACCCTTTCCATTCTGGCACTCCTGTAGGGATGTCCAACTGCCCTTTTAGGCCCTATCCCAGTAGGATTGGGCCTAAACGGGCAGTTGGACATCCCTCTCACAATCCAGGACTGATGGCTCCCGACTGATGGCTCCCAACTGCTTGCATGCCTGCCTTCCTGATTGCCCTTAAGTGCTTCTGACTGCCAGCCTAATACCCCCTAATCACTCCCCTGCCCCTAATTGCTCTCCACTGTAGGCCTGATCCCCCACAACAGCCCTCCCTTGCAGGCCTGGTCCCTCCCAACTGCCATCCCCTGCTGGCCATCTTGTGTCCACATAGGGGCAGCTATTTTTGACCACATGGGAGCAGCCATCTTGTGTGCTAGAGTGACAGTCATTTTGCATATTATTCTTTTATTAGATAGGATACCTCTTGCTGCCTCCTTGTCTTATGGAAATGTAACTGCACCTGACTTCCTTGTGTTACAGAAATGTACCTTCTCCCAGTCTGCAGCCCTGTGTTTTTCCATGGACCCCAATTCTAAAAAAATCCCTCAGCCTGCCTCTGTTCTCCCCAAATTCCTGCTTCAGTTGGTTATTGCAAAGTTAGTTTCCTTTAGACCAGTAGTTCTCAACCTTTTTAATGCCACACCCTTTAATACAGTTCTCATGTTATGGTGACCCCAACCATAAAATTATTTTTGTTGCTATTTATAACTGTAATTTTGCTACTGTTAATGAATTGTAATGAAAATATCTGTGTTTTCCAATGGTCTTAGGCTCTGTAGCAGCGATTTTCAACCTGTGGGTCTCGACAGGTTGAGAACTGCTAGCAGGGTCACCTAAGATCATCGGAAAACATAATAAAGATTGAGAACTACTGCTTTAGAGGATGGCAGGAGCCTTTCAGGCAGATTACCTAATAGAATTGATCAGGTTATTCCTGGTTGGCTGCTTTAAAATTCCATTTTTTGGTAGAACAAAACCATAAGTGAAGTCTCAGACTGGTGATGTGTGGCTCAGTGTAAGTGATTCCATTTTGTCCTGTTGTCTTGTTTTTAACAACACTTTAGTAAAACTCTCAATACAGAACAGGATTCACTGTAGATATTCCATAAATGCTACCAAGGTCTTTCCTCCCTCCTTTTCTTTTCTCATTTCTCCAGGGCTCTTGAGATTCCAAAAAAGTATATGCTGAGAGGGCAATCACCAATATATAAAAAAGTTACCCAAAGATTCCATGTCAGCCACAGGAGGACCTGGATTTTGATGATGGAGAAAAGAATGTTTCATTAAAATATGAGATTTGTGACTTAAAAAAAAATAAGGCTTTTGTATTTTTTTATTTGAGTGAAAAATTGTGGGTTCTTTTACATTTTAGTTTGCTTCATTATATTGACATTTCAGGAACCTTCTATGTCTCACACAGTGTCATCCAGGGCACCTATCTGTGTACCTAGTGGAAAGCCAGGCCCTCCTCTGAGCCTTTTCTCCATGGCAGGATCACTAGCAAAAGGGTATTTTTATATGGGCAGTGAATTTTCTATTTACCCCACACTTTGCATAGTCCTTCCCACGAAATTTCTCAATGCATTTCCATATAATTTCTCTCCTGTCTAGGCCTCCAGCTTTTCAGCAGAAGAGCCACTCTTAAGGTCTGATGAGAGGTATAAATGGTCCTTGTTGCTCTAAAAAAAAAAAAAAAAAAAAAAAAAAAGGAAGATGTGTAATTACCCACTTCACTTACTGAACTACTGTTATAGGATTTCAAAGGCTTTTCTGAAGGGGGTGAAGAGAGGCAGGGCAGGAGGATGAATGGTTTTCTGTGATGAGACAGTGGCTACAGTCAGAGGAAACAGGCAGGACTCAGCCACTGCAATTTGCTTACATAATTCCCTTCTCTTACATTAGGCTCCTAAAAGGGAGCAAAGATACTGAGTTGGTTAAAATGCAAGTAAAGTTCTAGAGAAACAGAAGAAAACAGCAAGAACAATGAGCCTTTTACAGTCTCCAGACTTTTCCTATCCCTCCTTATTCTAGTCTCTGTGTTCCTATTTTTGCCTGAACTGTTTTCATTAGTTAAGATTTCAGTTGCCCCAAGTTACAGTATGGCTTAAGCAAATCAGGGTGAATTTTTCTCTCCAAATAAAAACTCCCGAAGAAGACAGTTGATAGTTTTGGTTTACCTGTTTAGTGATACTATCAGGGCCCCAAACTCAAGCTCTGTTTTTAATTTTTTGTTCCAGTTTTGTAAAATCACCTTTTATCACCATCTGTTTCCCTTCATAGGTGATGCCACCTTTTATCATCAAGTTCTTCTCTTCATAGATTATAGATGACTGTTGGCTGCTTCAAACATTGCATCCTCGTTCAAGGAAAGAAGAAGAGACACAGGAGAGATGCTTATGCACCTTTGCAATGTTGATTAGAAAAGCAAAAATCAATTCCAGAAAATTTATTCTTTTACCTAATTGATCAGAACAATGTCACAGGATCACTCCCACTGTACAATAAATTGACAAGGGGACTGGCCATGTATTGGCTTTCCTCCTCTTTATTGTAGAAGCAGGCAAGGGAAGGACCACCACCACATTATACAGAGTGATAATCTGATTTTGAAACCTGGATCCTTGTCAGAGGAAAAATAATCTTTTTCTCTACTGTTAAGTTCTGTGATAGGGGACTGCAAATTAAACTGACAAGAGACATAAGAGCAAAATAAAAGATAGAGCTTTATTCACAGATGTGTACATGAGAGTTCATAGAAAAATGTTATTCAAGGAGGTAGTTAGAATGTGCGGCTTATATGCCATCTTAATAGGGAGTGGGAGGAAGAAGTGAGGCACTTCTGGGAGATAAAGTGACTTTTTAGAAGAAAGGGTATTTATAGAAAAACAAATGATTGTTGATTGGAAGAAAGGAAGAAATAAAAGAAGGAAAGGATAAAGGAAGGAAGGAAGGAAGGAAGGAAGGAAGGAAGGAAGGAAGGAAGGAAGGAAGGAAGGAAGGAAGGGAAAGAAGAACCCTTAGGAGAACAGATGGAAGCCATAGCAGTTTAGTAACAGTATTTGTTTGAAGGCAGTCCCTATGCTCATCTCTCAGAAGACAATATTAGAGTTGTTCCCAGGGAGGAGATTTATGGCAACTGAGTTCTTTTGGGAGGCTCTGTGTTTGGGCAGATAAGGAATTTTAGGAATTCAAATCATTTCAGCTCAATCTTATTTTTTTTTCCATAGTGGCTTATTCTGAAGTACTTCATCTTCAATTCTAATTTAGTTTTTCATTTCAGAAAACACATAGCAGCTTTGCCTAGTAACTAAACATTCCATTTTTTAGAAAATCTTCACCCAAGGACTATGCTTAGAGAGAGGAAGGGAGAGAGAAAAAGAAAGAGAGAGAGAGAGAGAGAGACAGAGAGAGAGAGAGAGAGAGAGAGAATGATTGGTTGTCTTTCACACATTCCCCCAACCAGGGATCAAATCCACAACACAGACCTGTGTCCTGCACAAGACAATATTCAAGCAATTGAGACACTCCAGCTAGGCATGACTCAATATTCTTAACCTGAATTGCTCTCAGACTCCATCAAATTCTGCAATAGTATATCTTCAAGAAGGACCTGAGCCCCTATTTCAACACCACAGTCCATTTGGATTAAAACAACTGGTCATATAGTTATTAAATTAAAAACTTGATTTGGTGAGCACATAAAAAAAATCAAGGTTACCTCCTACACTGAAGGGCAAGCATACCTTAAAGTTGGATTCATTTCTGTATTACTATTTCTTCCCCGTGCCAATATTAAATTATCCATGGACAAACTGTAAGAAAAATAAGATCATTTGTCACTTCAGGAATGAACCTAAATTTCTGCTTTGCCCTGTCCACTGCTTAATTCTGCCTCCTGTTTCTGATTTTGCGAACCTTTGTTCCTTAAATATCATCATCATAACCTGAGAGGGAGGAATGCTTCCCTAAGCTTTTGGTTATTAATGCCCACTTAAAGAGGCAATTCCTCTAGGGGAAAAAAAAAGTTCCTGACAATTATTTGCAAGTAATTGTTCAATTTGGTGGCATTTTACTCTTCTCTCATGAGCACGCAGTGCTTTATTAGCCAGTCTTTCCAGTCAAGCTTTTATCAATAGAAAACATTTACAGCAGAGCCATTATTACATAAACTAGAGCACAAGTAAAACTTATGCTTCTGTTTCAAGGTGGAGCAAAGGTGATTTCCCTTACGTGTATTATCCACTGTTTATCTAAAATTAATCATAACTCGAGGTCACAGATGAAACAACCTATGTCCATGGTCCAGAATCTTCTAGCAGCCAAAACAGTAAGGTTTTATACTTTAATTTTATGACTCTTATAAACTCACTGCTGCTTCCATTCTATGGATCTTCCCCCAAAGAATTTATGAATCAGCTTCCAAATAGTTTGTGGCAGGGGCAAGCCAGATGGTGATAGTGTGCTATTACAGTCTTTCAACTGGGTTCCTCAAAAGAATTAAGCCCTAATATCTACGGCATCTGTTGCATGTTATGAATTAACTTCCCCATTATTATTCTAGAATGGTACTAGCTATGCATCAAGGATTGCATAGAGAATTGAATATATAGTCACCTACATTATTTTATGCTTTCTATGGTTTGGATGAAACTCAGTTGAATTAGTTGCAGCTGAGCCTGTGAGTAACCTCCTGCATGACTTTTAATTTGGTTGCCTTAATGTCCTTATCTAAAATTTTTTTAAAAATGAATTGATTGCTCAGATTAATTCCAAGATGCCTTCTAGCTATGATAGAAAATATGCTCTCTAGAAGGTTGTTCTAGAAAAGTTTGGGATCTTAGGGAACCAAATTCAATACCGTGTGTAGTCACATGGCCTTCTTTTTGCATTCTACCCACAAAAAAAGTGAGATCAAAATTTTAAAAATATGTTTTCTGTGTAATTCCTCTCTTTCCACTCTGTTCTCATTAAACCTTCTACCTTGCCCCTCATTTCTTCTTACAAATCATAGATGCTGAGGGAACCAACCAAGCCTTCATACAATTAAGTAATCTTTGTTCTTTACAAGCTGCAAAGGGTTAAGCTCTTTATGCTGGCTAGGTTGAGAACAAATTCAGCACCTGGTCCTCTACATCCATAGCTCACCTGTTTTTCTCCCCAGTTTTGTTTCTCTCTCTACACTTGCTTAAATTTGAAAATATGGAACTGTCAGTCCCCCCTTGTACCTTCTAATGTACAAATAGATGCCTAAAGATAAAACCTGTGCTAGCAGTTATAGGATCTATTATATATATACCCCCTTTCCCCCTGGCTATTACTACACTATTGTCTATGTCTATGGATTATGCATATCTGCCCTTTGGTTAATTCTTCTGCCCTTTCATCCAGTATTCCCACCCCCTTTTCCTCTGACAGCTGTCAGTCTGTTCCATGTTTCCATGCCTATTTCTATTTTGTTTGCCACTTTAATTTGTTCATTAGAATCCACATATAAGTGAGATCATATGGAATATCACATGACCCCTTAAAATATGGCACACATATACATATATATTTATTTTATATATCTTTTTAACCAAAGTTGTTACATTAACCCCCCACAACTAAAATAAAAAAGGAAGAAACAAATAAGAAAGAAAATAATTTTTGATATAAAAGTCTTGTCTTTTATCCAATATTCTCTGCATATTGCCTCTCTGTTTTTTTGTTTGTTTTTGGTTTTTGTTTGCTTTGTTTTCTCCCTTATATTTTCAGGGTAAGCAAAGACTGGTGAATAAAAAAAAGTAAATAGTGAGAAATTTCATTATAAGTACTTGTTCATGGATTTCTGTGCTGTTCTGAATTAGTCCCTGTCCTTTGGTAAATGAAAATAAACATTGAGGAAGGAAGGAGACTTCAGACTAATCATGTAGTTGCAGAAGTTAACATCACAACCCACTTGCCTAGCCAGTGGAGATAAATGTACATGAGGCTGACAGTAGTAGAGAAGTCCAAGATGTTCACAAACTTTACAATCTCCATTCTAGAGATAAACTGTTAGGAATAAACTAGAAATGTAGGAACTGTTTTCTGAGAAGCACACTAAGTTAAATATAAGCTCTGTGGGAAAATGTCATGACTGCTTATTGATATCTGCTATGGCTCAGGTTAAGGGGAAAGCAGCATGAGTCTTTCATGGTCTTGTAGATTCCCTAACTGACTACCTCCAAATAAATTAGACTTAGCTTACAAAGCAGAATTAATTAAATCCAGATAATGCATAACTGTTCTTGTATATAACTGACTTAGATTTTGTATTCTGAATCCTAAAAATTACTATTATATTACTAGAATTTTTGAATAAAATACTACTATTAGCCAAAATGGGTGGACTAAAGACCTTCAGCTAGAAATTCTGATTCAATGGAATATTGATATTCTATCAGTAACTTCTTTTTGTTTCCCTGTTTTTATTTTAACACATTTTTTATAACACAAGCCACAAGTGTAATTTTATTTTTAATTACATTTATTAGAGTGATATTGGTTCACTAAACCATACAGGTTTCAAGTGTACAACTGAATAAAACATCATCTGCACACTGCATTGTGCATCCATTGCCCCACGCAAAGTCTCTTACCACCTAGCCCCACCCCCTTTCCCTCTGGCTATTACTACACTATTATCTATGTCTATGGGTTATGCATATATGCCCTTTGGTTAATTCTTCTGCCCTTTCATCCAGTATTCCCACCCCCTTTTCCTCTGACAGCTGTCAATCTGTTCCATGTTTCCATGCCTATTTCTATTTTGTTTGCCACTTTATTTTGTTCATTAGAATCCACATATAAGTGAGATCATATGGAATATCACATGACCTCTTTAAAAAAAAAAAAGGATATTTTACCTTTTGCAAAAGCATGAATGGATCTGGAGATTATTATGGTAAGTGAAATAAACCATTCAGAGACAGTCAGATATCTTAACACATTTCTAATAAGAAAGTCTGTCTGAAGTGTATCAGTAAAAAATTTTACCTACTTAATAAGATTACCAGCTGATTTCTCATCATAAAGACCAAACATGTCATATTTAAAGCTGAAAAAGAAAAAAAAAAGAAGAAAAAACACCCTTAATTAAAAATTTTATATCCAGCAAAACTATCTTTCAGAAATGAAGGTGAAATAAAGACATTCTGAGATAAAAAACAAAAAAACAAAAACAAAAACAAAAAACTAAGGGAATTTATAATTAGTAGATTTGTCCTATAATAAATGCTAAAGGAAGTTCTTCAGGCTGAATTGGTAGGACACTAGAAAGAATACCAAGAAAAGTAACAACATAGTTGACCACAATTTAAAAAATAATGGGAAAATTATCTGAAAGTAGTTTTCCTTTGAAATATAGATTGTTAACCTATTGATTCAATTATGGCAGAAATTTTAATGAGAAGAATTCTATAATTTTATTTTATTACTTTAAAAATATTTTTATTAATTATTTTTTTAAGAGAGAGAGGAAGGGAGAGTGATAGAGAGATAGAAACATGAATGAGAGAGAAAGATCAATCAGTTGCCTCCTGCCCAACCCCTACTGGGGATTGAACCCATAACCCAGGCATTTGCCCTGACATGTGATAGCTTGGTTCATGGGTCGATGCTCAACTACTGAGCCATACCAGTTGGGCAAGAATTCTATAATTTTAAGAGAAAAGGAACAAATGTGCTAACATTTAAAATAATTTTATTAAAATTTTTCAATTAAAAATTATAAGAAATTACTACATCAAATATAGAAATTATTTATTTTATCCCATTGTTTAACTTTTATGTTTGTTTATAATTTATAAATGAATGGATTCTGAATCTGTGTTTCTTAGAAAGTGTAACTTTCTGTTGCTGTGTGTTTCTTGTCAATCTGCTGATATTCTTTATGCAAAAGCACAAAATTCAGTAGTCCTCCTGGGGGCAGCAGAGTACCAGCCATCAACCAAGAGCTTAAGTCTAGCAATAAGGGAGGGAAATACTGAGGACTGAGAGTTATTCTTACTTTTACTGAGCTTTTGGGGATGAATAAAAGGACAAATTTGTTTGGCAACAATAACCATTATTGTGTTATATAAACAGCAAATATATGATAAAATGTTATTACATCAATCTGTCCATCTGCACATTTTTCCTATGACTCAACAATACACAAAGTGCAAAGTTCAATATTGTGGTGAATATAAGAGGCATCAGGCAAAGATCCAACTTTTAAGAAAAGTATACTTTGGGGAGAATTCATAACTAGCAAAACAAAGCATCTTATAAAAATTCTAAATAAATATTCTATCATATAATACTAAAGTTCTCATATCATTACATATAAATTAAGAGTAATTTTTCATAAAGATGAATATAGCCTAAATTTAGAATTTCTTGGATTCTAAGCCTGTCCCAAACATTTATTAGTTATGCAACTTTGGCATTTAATTTCTGTGAATAATATTTTCCTTGTTTGAAATGGAATCAGCAGTGTCTCCCACATAGAATTACTGTAAAGATAAATCATATTGTATATATGCATATTAATTAGGTTCAACTGAAATAATGCTTCATAACAAACAACTCTAAAGTCCCAGTCACTTTTGTCCTTCTCACCTTATACAAGTGGACTTGGCTCAGCCAGGCTGGGTTGGGTTGGGTTCAAATGTGCTCCATGCACCTCATTATGGATCCAGAATAAAGAAGACGAAATTAGCTAGAGTTTGTTTATCTCATGCAAATGATGGTAATACAAAAGGGCAAGAGGAATAGGTAATGCCTTTAGAAACTCTGATTCAGAACTGGAAAATATTACATGTGTCAAAGCAAGTCACATGGCCAAGACCAAAGTCAAGGGCTCACCCAAACAAGTGGTCTATATAGTGGTCCACCCTTGTTTTGTAATACAGGCATAACTTGTTTTATCGTGCTTTGCTTTATTGCACTTCACAGATAATGCATTTTTTACAAATTGGAAGTTTGAGGCAACCTATATTGAGCAAGTTTTCCAACAGTGTTTGCTCACTTTGTGTCTCAGCATCACATTTTGGTAATTCTCACAATAATTCAAATATTTTTATTATTTTATATTTGTTATAGTGATATGTGATCAGTGATACTGGATGTTACTAAGGTAAGACCCTCAATCAGGAAATATTATGATGTGTTGAGGGCCTAAAACGGGAGTCAGACATCCCTCTCACAATCTGGTACCACTGGCTCCTAACTGCTCATCTGCCTGCCTACCTGATTGCCCCTTACTGCCTCTGCCTGATTACCCTTAATTGCCCTCCCCTGCCAGCCTGATCACTCCTAACTGCCCTCCCCTTCTAGCCTGGTTGCCCCCAACTTCCTTCCCCTGCCAGCATGATTTTGCCCCCATCAGCCCTTTCCTGCAGGCCTGATGTTGCCCCCAACTGCCCTCCTCTGCCGGCCAATTTGGTTCTGATTGGTCCGTTCCTATGCCAGCATCAAAAGGTCTGCCTCCTAGGCAGCCATTGGTTCCCCACAGCACCCACCTTTGGTTCTGATTGGTGGGTTCCCATACCAGTCAGCATCTCCAGGACTATCTCTGGGCCTGATAAAAGAGGTGTGTCTTAACAGCAGCCCCCAAGAAGGCTGGGAGAGAAAGAAAAGCCCTGCTGCTGGTGAAGATCAGAAAGAAAGTGGGAGAGAAAGAGAAAGGTAAGTACACTGATCAACAGCTTCCACTGAGGCTGCAGATCAGACCCTGACTCACTTTCTGGGTCTCAGCCACCTGGGCAGTCAGTGCTGGGTCTCCAGGCTGTAGCTGGGGAACCCAGCGCTGACTTCCACATGGTCAGCATTTGGTCATAAACGGTAGTTACAATCCTGAGCTTTTATTATTAAGATTACTGCTGTTATCAGTACTCTCTGCATTATGATATAGTTTTTCACCAATCTACTTGCACAGCTCTATATACCAATTATAAAATTATATACAGGCATATCTTGGATATATTATAGGTTCAGTTCCAGACCACTGTAATGAAGCAAATATCACCATAAAGCTGGTCATGTAAATTGTTTGACTTCCCAGAGCATATAAAGTTATATTTACACTTTAATGTAGTCTATGAAGTACGCAATATGTTTATGTCTAAAAAATATGATTATATATAATTAAAAATACTTATGTTGCTAAAAAGCACTAAATATCACCTGAGTCCTCAACAAATCATAATATTTCCTGATTGAGGGTCTTACCTTAGTAACATCCAGTATCACTGATTACATATCACTATAACAAATATAAAATAATAAAAATATTTGAATTATTGTGAGAATTACCAAAATGTGATGCTGAGACACAAAGTGAGCAAACACTGTTGGAAAACTTGCTCAATATAGGTTGCCTCAAACTTCCAATTTGTAAAAAATGCATTATCTGTGAAGTGCAATAAAGCAAAGCACGATAAAACAAGTTATGCCTGTATTACAAAACAAGGGTGGACCACTATATAGACCACTTGTTTGGGTGTGCTGATCCAAAGAATTCAGGATTCTCAGAAGTAGAATTTCCCTCCTTCATTATAGACATCTTGTGCAGTCCTTCTCCAGGACTGTTAAGCTATCTTTTTTTAAAATATATTTTTATTGATTTATTGATTTCAGAAAGGAAGAGATAGGAAAAGAGAGATAGAAACATCAATGATGTGCCAAGAACCAATTCTAGCATGTAATAATTACAAGAGTTCCATCAAAAGGTTGATGGGACTTGGGGGACTCAACAGGGTGAGCCACATATCTAGTTTATCTGTTGGAAACTGCAAAGGCACTTCCCTCAAACCTGAATAGGATAATTGTTTGCTGACAGACAGCTTAGGGCATTTTATTGCCTTCTGTTGGCCAAACTGAACAGCTGTGTATGTTTCGGTATATCCTTTGATACCTTACCCTTTGAAGTGTATATTTCCACCTTGCCTTAGGATAAATCCAGTGAATAAAAAGCACAGGTCCTTGGTCAAGGAAGAGTCTTCAGTTTCTTCTAGCTGAAGCTCCTCTGACACTTAATGCCTTCAAAAATGTCTTTTATCCTTGAACTCTTTAATCATCTATGCACACCTTTTCTCCAGAATGCTGAACCCTTTCCTTTGTAAGGCTGGGAAAAGAACCCCGGCATTATGGTGCCCTAATGAGGGACACCAACATTTATGGTGCCCTAATGAGGGACACCAACAATGATGGGAGATAATCATTGATCAGCTGCCTCCTGCATGCCCCCCACTGGGGATCAAGCTCGAAATCCAGGAATTTGCCCTGACCAGAAATCAAACTGTGACTTCCTGGTTCATAGGTCAATGCTCTACCACTGAGCGAGGCTGGCCAACCTGTTAAGCTAGCTTTCATCAGAGAGGTTCAGAAATAGATATATTTTCTTTTTTTTTTCTACAGTGGCATTGTCCAATAGAAATATAATGTTCATCACATATATAATGTAATATTTTCTAGTAGCCACATTAGAAAATTATTTTAAAATGTGTAACAAAATTGTCCAAACTATTATCCTTTCAACATGTAATCTATATAAAAATTGAGAAATCATTGCATGATTTAACATTTTTTCTTTATACTAAGTCTTCAAAATCTATTGTGTACTTTATATTATAACAACACATCTTAATTTAAATTCTCTATATTTCAAGTGCCCAACAGTCACATGTAGCTTTTGGCTACCCTTTTGAAGATTGCAGCTCTACATTATCCCTTTCCTTTGTCACTTATTATTGAATGGCTGACTTTCTTAATACTATTAAAATGAATGCCTTTTATTTTTGTCTCTCCCTCAATACCTCTAATGTTTGTTTGGATATTAATCTTAAGCCAGGTTTGACCAGGTATTAAATAAATAAATACACCATTTAAAGTAACAGCTAAAGAAATTAACATAGGTTAAATAATTTACAGACTAAACCTCAATTTTGTCTGCAGACCTATAATTGTACCTTGGATATCTTCAGAACATCCTAGATAAAATTTAGAAGGTAGTTTCTTAGAATGTAATACATATTCAAATGGTTTTCTTAAGTCATTCATTTGACCAACCGATGAAGCCAAAAGTTCTCTCTATCATAAGATAGGTGAGACTTACAGAAACAACTCAGCACAACTTATTTTTTATAGATACTACTTAACTGAAATGTCTGGAGGAATGTGTCTATAAATAAATCCATAAGAAGCAACAGTGCATGTAAAACAATAAATTATGGGAAGAGTAAGTGCAGTAGCCAGTAAGACTGGATATGAAATAGGGAGGGCAGCTCATGATCTATAGATTAGAATATATTAGGTATCAATGATAAATGGTTGTCTATATCCATTCAGGTTACTGACAGTTATGATCCTAAAGTCCTTCTTTCTCTACTAAACTGCTGAAAAATATTTTGTGAAAGGCTGGTTAGTTATGCTATGAGAGCTATGGGACACTGAGGAGAATAATAAAAATAAAACTATTATATTTCCCATGTCTGTTTTCTAAGTTGAAATTTTGGTATAAATTTATCTCATGGGTGAAACACAAGAATTTAATACTAGGTATTTTGAAATAATTTTAAGACTTCTTTTAAAAAATACACATAAATCTTCTCATGAACCATAAGAATATCTCAATCTTAGGATCTGTGTGAGCATTCTATGTGGACATATATATGTGATAACTACTGTTATTTATGATTTTAAGAGGACAAAAATATCTTTGGCTATTTTTTTTGAAGTCTGCAAAATCTTTTGATTTATACCTGTAAAACAGAATATAATACCTACTGCAGGAAAGCTGGACAAGAGGCCTGAACAAATAGCTTTCTTCATGCCTTATTTTGCTTTGCTTTTTTAAACTTCTTCTTAAATTGACATATTTATGAAGAAATAAGGCCCTAACAGGCACATTTCAATTGACACTTTAAACATTTTGAAACTGAGCATTATTATTTATCATATATCTTTTGGTTTAAAAATTGGAAGAAGCAGAACAAAACAGATGGCAATGGACATTTACAATCATCCCTCATTTGTGTTCTTAATGTCTCATCTATGGCAGTGACTTCTAACTTCCACATCTTAGAATTGTTTCTCAGTTACACCAGAGTCATTATTTTGTTGGAAACTATCAATTGTGTGAAAGATATAGATGATAATTGCACAAGCTTTTACATTTCAAATAACATCTCAGATCATAAGAGACCAAGCAAGTTGGTCTTACAAGGCAATTAACTGCTTTATCCTTCACGAATTAACAATCTAGTTCTCAACATATCCAGTCTAGTTGATTATTTCTATTTGCAGCCTAATACTTTGTTCTCAGACTACTGTCTTGTAAGGATAATTGAAGACATTTAGACATATCTTGCTAGCAAGAACATTGCTCTATTGTTATGGAAAAATTCCAATCCAATGTGATTTATATTGCATAATATCATGTAGTCATATCAAAAGCACTTTGCTTAAAAATAGAGGAAAATTATTGCAGTTGGAGTTTGCAGAAGTAAAAGGTCACGGATAATCACTGTCAAAGAAAGCAGTTAGCTTATTTTATGTTTGCTCCAACAAAATTAAGCCTATTTTCTCTTGGAAGTGGTTAACACACAATGGGAGCAACTCTGTCAAATGTGTGTTGCCTGGCCTTATTCAGACACCAATTGGCTTTTTAACTCAGGGTTCCTCTTTTCACCTTGTTGGATGTAATGCCAAAGAAAAGCAGCATTTCAAAATTCAATTTTGCTTTCTCTACCTCCTGTGAATCAAAAGTCAAGCAAAACAAGACATAAAATTTTACACAAAGGGAGGGCAAGTTTCCACAGGAGAGTAAAAATAAAATTTATACTCATCATTTATAAATTATAGTTTTTGAATACCTATACCCCCAGTTTAAAATCATGTTCATGGCCGAGACCGGTTTGGCTCAATGGATAGAGCGTCGGCTTGGGGACTGAAGGGACCCGGGTTCGATTCCGGTCAAGGGCATGTACCTTGGTTGCGGGCATATCCCCAGTAGGGGGTGTGCAAGAGGCAGCTGATTGATGACTCTCTCTCATCAATGTTTCTAGCTTTCTATCTCTCTCCCTTCCTCTCTGTACAAAATCAATAAAATATATTTAAAATCATGTTCATGAACTTTGTGATTCAACTATAATTATTTGGATAATTCTGACATCAGTCTTACAAATTATAAAAAGTATTTCAAGCCACTCTATTTTATTTCCATTTAAAACACTCAGGTGTAACCTGAGAAGCTATAGGGTGACCACCCCGTTTGCCTAAGACTGAGAGGCAGGACTTAAAATGCTGCAACAAGGGCATATTAAGGTGGTTGATACTGTAAAACTTAAAACTCCAAAATGTATCTTAGGAAGGCTCAGTATTTAAAACAAAAATCTTCGGCAAAGTGAAGGAAGCCTGAGTCATTCATTATGTGTTCATACAGGTACACTTTATTAAGCACTTTCTGTGAATCAGCTATTTGGGTGTGTACCAGATTCAGACTCAGCTCTTATCCCAGATATCCTATATAATAAAAGCCTAGTATGCAAGTTATTTGACTGAGAGTTCAACCACTTGCTATGAGGTGTGCTGACCACCAGGGGACAGCATGGAACATGGGGTGATGTTGCACTGGCAACGGGCATTCAGGGACAATGCCAGATGGTGGGGTAGGTGAGCAGGTTGTGCCAGGCCAAGGTGGGTGTGAGTGGGAGCCCAATTGCCCCACCGATTGCCCTGCAGACAGCGACTAGCAGTGGTGGTTGAGGGGTAGGGGGTCGCATGGTGCTGCCACCCAGCTCCCAGGTGCTGAGGGAGCCTGGCCCTAATTGATCACTCTGCAGGAGGGATGGTGGAGCAGATCAGGGGGTGGCACCATGGCGGGTGCCAGGCTGGGCTGCAGGACTCTGAGGCTGGGGGTGTGAAGTGGGGCCTGGTCCCTGCAGGCCACCCCAAGGACTCCACCCATGCATGAATTCATGCACTGGGCCTCTAGTATACATAATAAAAGAAAAAAAATAAACAGAGAATTATGAATAAAGATTCATATAAGATTCTAAAGGACATGGAGGAGTATAATGAAAATATAGCTTGTATATTTCTTACGATCTGTTTTCTAAATTTAAATATTGATATTTAAGCTGGTAAAGTTATCACGTATCTTATTTTTTAAAATATATTTTTATTGACTTTAGAGAGAAAGATGGAGAGAAAGATAAAAACATCAATGATGAAAGAGAATCATTGATTGGCTGCCCCCTGCACGCTTCCTACTGGGGATCAAGCCCACAATCCTGGGCATGTGCCCTTGACTGGAATTGAACCTGTGACCCTCTGGTCCCTAGGCTCTATCCACTGAGCCAAACCAGCTAGGGCAACTATCACATCTTTTAAATATATAATTAAGTTATAATTCCAGTAACATTCAAAAAACATTTTGTTTTTATAAACAACAAAGTCACCCACTAAGTCATATTTGAAAATAAAATAATTTCACAAATAAATCAGTTTGGGGGTCAGTATATAATTTATTTTGAAAGTTTGACTCTTATAGCAGTTGGCCATTATTACATATTGATTAATAAGTCAATTTACCAAGAAGACATACCAGTTCTAAGTGGTAATAACCTAACAAAAGAGTTTCAAAAAACATAAAATAAAAATTGATAGAATTCAAAGAAAAAATGAGTTTCAAATTATAGAGAACTTAATAGTCTTTTCAATAGCTGATATAAGAAATAGCAAATTTAGTACAGAGAAGATTTGAACAACCCAATCAACCAACAGCCTAAATATATTGACAGACCAATGCATGTCCACCTTATGATAGCAGAATAGACATTCTTTGCATATGCAAATGGAAAACTTAGTAAGGTACATAACATCTAAGCTTTAAAACTGTCTTTAATAGATTTATAAACTAAAATCATACAAAGTATGGTCTCTGAGCACAACAGACTTGAACTAGAAATCAATACCAAAAATATATCTGGAAAATCTCCAAGGATTTGAAAATAGCACATTGCCACATAACACATGTGTCAAAGAGGAACTCACAGTAATGTTGGAAAATATTTGAATGATATAAATATGAAAATGCATTATTCATAACAAAATCATTGAGGATACAGCTAAAGCAATGTTTAGAGGAAAATTTATAGTATTACATGTTTCTATTAGAAAAGAAGGAACATTTCAAATTCACGATCAAAGCTGCCACCATAAGCAATGGGGAAAGTGTGAGAAGAGGGGATATAATTAAGAAGACAGCATATAATATAAAAGAAAAGAAATAATAAAGGTAAGATTAAAAATCATTAAATGAAACAAAAACAATAGAGGGAATCAATGACACTAAAGCTAAACACTGAAATAAACAATACAAGAGATAAAGTATTAGCTCCAGAGAAGACACAAATTACCAACATCAGAAATGAAAGAAGAGACATCCCCGTAAAGTCTATAAACACTAAAAAGAGAGTATGGTAATATTATGAACAAATTTTTGCTGACAAATTTAACGCTTAAATGAAATACACAAATTTCTTGAATTTCTAACAGCACTCATTAGGGGGGAAAAAATAGATAACTAGAAAAGTCCTCTAGTTGTTTGTTTGTTTTTTTCTTTTATCTTTATATTATTCAAGATATTTCCCAACATTATTTGAGTTGCTCTTTTACACGTGTTATGTGACAATGTGTTGTTTTACTTTCAAATATTTGGAGATTTTCCAGATATCCTTTTGCTACTGGTTTCTAGTTCCAGTTCAAATCAGTGATGATTCTTTCTAATCATTTATGTTTCTCTCTCTTCCTCTCCCTCTCTCTGAAATCAATAAAAAATAAAAAATAATTAAGATATTCAATAAGAATAAAGTAATCACAAGATTATAAAGACAGTGTGAAATAAAGATGAATACAAAATATCTCATTAATATTTTATTTGGTTTAGATGCTGAACCCATAATATGTAGATTAAATAAAGTATTAAAATAATTTTTCTTGTTTCTGTTAAATTTTTAAAATGTGATTATAAGAAAATTTAAAATTATTTTTTATGATTTTAACTATCTATCCTCAATATTATAAAGGATATCATGAAAAATCTGTAAATATATGCCATATTTAATGGTAAAAAACTAATTTCTTTCTCTTGAGATCAGAAATGAGGTAAGGGCCCTAACTGGTTTGGCTCAGTGGATAGAAAGTTGGCCTGTGGACTGAAAGGTCCCAGGTTCTATTCCGGTCAAGGGCATGTACCTTAATTATGGGCACATCTCCAGTGGGAAGTGTTCAGGAAGCAGCTGATCGATGTTTCTAAGTCTCTATCCCTTTCTCTTCCTTTCTATAAAAAAATCAATAAAATATATTTTTTTAAAAGAAATGAGATAAGGGTGTTCCTTCTCATAACTGCTTTTAAACTTATAACAAAGCAAAAAAATCAAAATAAATTACATGTAGCTGAAAAAAATAAAAGTGTGTTTATTCACAGGTGGTATAATTATCCCTATGAAAATTACAAAGGTGAATATGCAATAAAACTGTCAACTAATAATTGGGTTAAGAAAGTTTGCAGAACACAAGGACAATATATAAAAAGCAACTGCATTTTATATATTAGCAATAATCAATTAGAAGTTACAATTTTAAAAATACTTATAATAGCACCAAGGTACAGAATAGATAGAGACAAATCTAACAAAAATATGTACTAGGTTTGGGTGATAAAACCTACACAATATTGATGAGTCAGATACAAAAAGACTAAACACATGGAGAGCCATACTATGGTACATAATAGATTAGAAGACTCAATATTTTACTGTTAATTTTCCCCTAATTTACTTTTAGTTTCAATGAAATCTCAAAATTCCAACAGGCTTTTATTTTGCAGAAATTAATAAGCTTATTTTAAAATGTACATGTAATTCCCATAGAAATGGAATAATTAAAACAATTTTGAAAAAAAACCTAAGTACAGGATTCACACTATTTAACTTACCTTAAAGCTATAATTATTATAACAAGTTATAGCTAAGAAGATAGACACAGAGGTCAATAGGTCAGGATAGAAGTTTCAAAAACACATCTCACCCATAGCGTGGTCAAAAATTTTGTGGGGAACAGATTCCCAAAGGTATTTTATTCTTTAGTTACGATCTTATTACTTGACAAAGAAGAGGCCATTAATACTGAATATAGTAATTTAATTAGTATTATAAAGCTTATCATAGACTAGACCTTTTAGCAGTTATAGTTTAAAAATACTTATAGAAAGCTTTAGCAGTTTTTTAAATTTATCTTTTTTTTTTTTTACAGTATAAAATCTTTAGATTTAGAATTAGGCAGCTGGACTCAGTTTAGCTGATCCCAATTTTGTTGGCAACATCCAAAGGATCATAGCAGGAGCCAGTTGAACATATGCCTTCTTCTCTCCATCAGGCCTGATCAGGCTGTTGACCTTGGCCACATCAATGTCATAGACCTTCTTCACAGTATGTTTGACCTGGCGCTTGTTGTCCTCGACATTGCAATGAACACAAATGAGTTGTCTTCTATCTTCTTCATGGCTGACTCGGTGGTCAGGAGGAATTTGATGATGGCATAGTAGTCAAGCTTGCTTCTCCTGGGTGTGCTCTTCCGAGGATATTTAGGCTGCCTTGGCAGCTTTAGTGTCTTTGGCCCTTGGAAGGTGGGTGATGTGCAGATTTTCTTTCTTTTGTGGTTCTGGACGCCTTTCAGCTTTGCTCCCTTTGCCTCCAAAGCCTTTGCTTTAGCTTTGGCTTTGGGAGGGGCAGGGCCTTCCTTCTTAGCTTCCAGCAACATCTCCATAAAAAGGTAAAATTTATCTTTATTGTTGAAAGATGACTCACGTTTTATCCGCCATTGACCTTCTCTACCCACATGGGTCCCTTCCCCCCAGGCCTTGACCACACTATTATCCGTGTCCATGGGTTATACATATATGCATATAAGTTCTAAAGATGTTCAAGATAATTCTGAAAAGAAATGTTTGTATTTTCTAAACATTGGGTATTCATATAAAAAAATGATGAATGTTGGCCCAGACCTAACATTATCTTAAAAAACTAAGTCAAGCCCAGCCTGTGTGACTCAGTAGCTGAACATAGACCTATGGGCCACGTGGTCACAGTTTGATTCCTGATCAGGGCACATGTCCAGGTTGTGGCTAGATCCCCAGTGTGGGCATTCAGGAGGCGGCCAATCAATAACTTTCTCTCATCACTGATGTTCCTCTCTCTCCCTCTCTTTTCCTCCCTGAAATTAATAAAAATATATTTTTTTAAAAATTAAGTCAAAATGATTAGTAGATTTTTAGGTCTTAGAAGACCTATGTTTTTAGAAAGAAACATTAAAAAGCTCTTTGGAAATGGAGATAGGCAACTATATCTTAGGTAAAACACATAAAATAAAACTAGAAAATGAAAAATTAGATAAGTTGGACTTCATCAAAAATTTAAAAATATGCTTTTAAAAAGATACTGTTAAAAATAATGACATGCACAGATTAGGGAAAATGTTTTTAAAACATTTGAGAAATTTGAGAAAGAACTGGTCTGCAGAGTATACAAGTAGTTTTTTCACAACTCAGTAATAAGAAAACTCAGCAATAAGAAAACAAACAATCCATTAAAAATGGGCTGAGATTTTTAGTCACTTCACCAGAAAAGGCAAATGGGTAAATGGATCTTCATTCATTGCAGTACATGAAAAAATTTATGAAAATCATTAGTCATTCAGGAGATGGGAGATGCAAATTACAATCACAATAAGTTATTGCTAAGCACCTGTTAGAATAAACTCAATTAAAGAAAAATAAATGGTAATAACAAGTGTCTACAAATGTATATGCAAGCCAACTGGTATTCTCATATATTGCCAAAGGGGATGCAGGATTGATGTAGCCACTTAGGAAAACAGTTTGGCAATTTCTTCTGAAGTTAAATATTTACTTATATTATCCAGCAATCTCACTCTTAGGTATTTACCCAAGTGAGATAGAAACATATGTTCACAGAAAAGGCATACACATTTTTTTTCTAGTGGCTTTATTACCAAAATTGGAAATAAACCAACTTTCTATCAAGTGAAAAATGGATAAACAATGGTACATCTGTAAACTGAAACACTAATAAAAAAATCATACCTAGAAAAGAAGCTACTGATAGTAATTCCACATTGATAAAACTCACAATGCTATGTGAAAAAAATTCAGGATCAAACAGCTGTATACTATATTATTCTATTTATATGATATTCTGGAAAAATAAAAACAGTAAGGACTGAAAACATGAGAGAGTTTGCCAGGAGCTGTGGCTGAGAGTAGGAGATTGGCTCCAAATAAACATGGACGATTTTTGGTATGAAGAAAATATTTTGTATCTTCATCATAGTGGTTATGTAACTACATATTTATCAATATTTATAAAATTGTACAACAGAAAAAGGTGATTTTTACTGTTTGTAAATTATAATTTAATAAAATTAACCTTAAAAGAAGAGGATGGCCCAGCACTCAGTGGTTGAGTGTTAACTTATGAACCAGGAGGTCACAGTTCAATTCCTTGTCAGGGTACATGCCTGGGATTTGGGATTGATCTCCAGTAGGAGATGTGCAGGAAGCAGTGGATCATAAATGATTCTTTCTCATCACTGATGTTTCTATCTCTCCCTCTCCATTCTTCTCTGAAATCAATAAAAATATATTTTTTAAAAAACCACATATATATCCTATATAATAAAAGGCTAATATGCAAATAGACTGAATGGTGGAACAATCAACCAACCAAATAACCAGATTGCTATGATGTACACTGTCCACCAGGGTGTGTACATGTAACATGGTGGGTGTCAGCAGCAGGCAGCAGATCATGGAACACGGCAGCAGGTAAGAGGGGGTACCAGACCAAAATGAAGCACCAGTCGCTGTTATCCGGGTGAGCCCCTGGTGGTTACTGAAAATTCTTTGCTCCCATGTGCAATGGTCCTGCCCAGCACTCACACCTGCTGGCAGTACCCACCCCACTCACACTTGCTGCCAGTGCCTGAGCTGTCGTTTGCACCCACTGCTGGTGCCTGGTGCCAACCCTGATTGCTCGACCTTGTCAGTGGGTGCGAGTGCCAGATTCAGGCCCTGATTGTTCCTCAGAGCTTCTCCACCTCCCTCTGCTCCTGAGAGGTGATCAGGGCAGCAACCACTGCTTATACCTGCTGCTGGTGGCAGCCACAATTGCTCTATGCCATCAGCAGATGCAAGCGGGGTTGGCACCATCAGTGGATAGGAGCAGAGTTGATGGGAGCCGGGCTACCAGCAGACAGGGCTCTGGGGGCCAGGCAAGGAAGGGCAAGACAGGGGTGCAGATGATGGGTAGATACCTGCCCCTGTTCAAACTGCACCTCACAGCCCACAGTTTCAAGGTGCACAAATTTGTGCACTGGGCCCATTGTGTGTGTGTGTGTGTGTGTGTGTGTGTGTCTGTGTGTGTGTGTGTGTGTGTGTAAGTAACATTTTTTGCCACATTCCAAGAAGGCTTTGTATTATATAATACAGTTCTCTTCAAATTGATAAAAATTAAATGATACACTTAAATCTTCCAAAATAGTAATCTTGGTTGACATTGTAAAGAAATTTCTAATTTTCATCTCAGTAATATCTCACATAGCATCTAACACAGCACTGAACACAGAGTGCTTAGAAAACCATAAAGCATCCACAGGCCAAGTTTGTGATAGTTTGATTGTGTCTATATATGGTATGTTAATTTCATTACTGACTGATCTTGAAGACTTCCTGTTATTTTCAAGTTCAAAACAAAACAAAACAAAACAAAAAACACATTAGTAGCTGGTAGAATTTTTTTTCCCCCCCTCATGATGTTATTTCAAACATGCAGAGAAGAGTAGGATAAATTGTGTTTAATGGGTCTAAATGTAGACTATTTTTTTACCTGCTTCCACCTCTAAGATTTTAAGTGGAATCTTGGGATTAAGACTATTTGGTAAATTATTGAGAAAATAAAATATTTGTAAAGCAGGTAAGGAAAAGACATTTTTTTTTGAAGGAGTATTCAGTTTAGATGATTAAACTAAGGTAGCAAGTGAACTAAAACAGTAGTAAAATTATGTAAGACATAAGAAATTCTTCTGTCATGGAAGAATAATACACAAAAACCATTAAAGCTCAGGTGTGAAGTCAAAGACTTGGGAAGCTGATATTACCAAGAGTTCAGAACTGCTTTGTTATTAGAGACATAACTGAAGGTCATACCCTTGAGATTAAATGTGTGGAAGATAGTTCTTTCCAGGGAAAAGGTAGTGCCAGCTAACATGAGGCCAATCAATATGTAACAGTAATTTCATAAGTAGGATTGCTGTGTAACTATATGACAGGATAGAGCTTCAGAAAAATTATATTTTAGTACAGAAAAAACAGAACCATCAGGTAAGGAAGGAAAAATCAGCAAATATCTGAAAGTTTACATTAGGGAGATTCAGGTTTTTTTGGGGGGTCTAATGCTTATACAATTAGGGAACACTTTAAAAAAGATTATGATTGAAAAATTTGATTAAAAAAGTTAATATGTATTTAGAATGTAAGAAGAAATCTCATCAAATGACAAATTCATGAAATGTTATATAAATATTACAAAATCTGGGGAAAAACAATAATAATTAATATGCTGACATATTCCTATTATAACTTCTGCAATTTTGTCTGTCATATAATTTGATTGCCTTTTCTATGACAAAGATTATCTTATAATATCTTTCCCTAGATAGGTAATGAGTTGTTGTTGTTTTTTTAACATCATTGATCAAAACATTTTTGCTATCTATAATCTAGAAAAATCTTTCTGTTTCATAAGTTAGAGTTGGTTATGTCATGTAAATTATTAGGATTGTTGTCAAATTTGTGACTCTTCTCCCATGTTTATTTCAGATATGAACTATTACAAATAAAGTTGATGTTTATAGTACTGCTACAGATTTAAGCCTTTCAAAAAAGAATTGGGATAAATCCTGTTTTGCACAATTTCCATCAAAAAGAAGAAAAAAACCCATATGATTCTTTTATAATTATATATGCTGCTTATGAATACACTAGAGGCCAGGTGGACAAAATTGTGCACTTGGAGGGGTTGTCCCTCAACCCATCCTACATCCCCTCCAATCTAGGACCCCTCAGGAGTTGTTTGACTGCCAGTTTACAGGGATCGGGCCTAAACTGACAGTCAGACATCCCTCTCACAATCCAAGACTGCTGGCTCCCAACTGCTCGCCTGCCTGCCTTCTTTATTGTCCCTAACCGCTTCTTCCTGCCAGCCTGATCACCCCCTAACCACTCCCATGCCAGCCTGATTGATGTCTAACTGCTCCCCTGACAGCTTGTTTGTCCTCAACTTCCCTCCTCTGCCAGCCTGGTCACCCCTAACTGCCTTCCCCTGCAGGGTTGATCACCTCCCAACTGCCCTCCCTTGCTTGCCTGATCACCCATAACTGCCCTCCCTTGCAGGCCTGGTCCCTCCCAACAGCCCTCCCCTGGTGGCCATTTTGTGTCCACATGGGGGCAGCCATCTTGTGTGTTGGAGTGATGGTCAATCTGCTTATTACTCTTTCATTAGATAGGATAGAGGCCTGGTGCATGGGTGGGGACCAGCTGGTTTGCCCTGAAGGGTGTCCTCGATCAGGGTAAGGGTTCTCTTGGAGCATGGGGCAGCCTGAGTGAGGGGCCTGTGGTGGTTTTCAGGCCAGCCACACAAGCAAAGGCAACACAAGCAAAGGCCCTGGTATCTGGAATTCATTTACCTTCTACAATTGAAACTTTGTAGCCTGGAGTGTAGCCAAGCTTCCTGCTTGCTCTGAGGCGGCAGCCATTTCTGTTGGGGCTCATGTATCTTCTATAATTGAAACTTTGTAGCTTTAAGCAGAGGCCTGGGCTAGCCAGGGTGTGCTGAAAGCTTTGATTCTTCCATTGCCTGGGAAACCCAAGCCTCCTTCCTGCTCTCTGTGGCCCGGGTTTATTTGCATACTTGTTCTGATTGGCTGGTGAGTATGGCTGGTGGGTGTAGCTGAGTGATGGTTAATTTGCATATTACTCTTTTATTAGGTAGGATTCTTGACAGGAGAGAACTTTTTTTACTAGATGTTGTAAAACAGAATCTTCTGCTTATAATTTTATTCAGGAAATTATTAGAAAAAACTCCCCACAGATAGTTTATAGTTTATATATTTCATACTTCTTTCTCTTTCACTATCCACATACCTCCATGGTAGACACTCTCCTATTATGATACCAATATTCATATCATAATGCAAACTATGACTACAGATGACTTAACTGTATACCCAGAAGTAGACCCATTCACAGTAAGCCCAATGTACACTTAATTCAACTGTGACAAGACACAGCCACTCCAATGTAACCCAACAGACACTAGGGAAGGTGTGAAGTAAGTCAATCTTTATAAATTACAGATTATGTTAGGTTTTCAAATTTTACAAAAACATATAATCATGTGAACAAATTGCTAGAATGTCACCAGGGCCAAGCAAGCAATGGCTCCTGAAGTTTAAAGGTTAAATATTCATTTATTTAGAAAAACACTATTTAGAAAATGACACTATTCAGCTTTCCCATTTTGTAAATGTACGTAAAATTTGCGTTAAAAAATCCCATTTTTAAAATTGTAAAATTGAATATATGTCAGGGAAGTGCATGTATTAGTCTCCTAGAACTGTCAAAACAAACTACCACAGACTGGGTGGCTTGAACAGCAGTATTAATTTTCTCACAGTTCTGGAGTCTGGAAGGCCAAGATCAAGGTGCTGATGTCTCCTTATATTTTTCTCCTTGGCTTGCGGGTGTTGTCCTGCCTGTTGTGTATCATAGGACCTTTCTCTGTGAGCATGCATCCCTGGTGTCTCTTCTCATAAGGAAAGAGACCAATCTTATTGAATTAAGGCCACATTCAAATTACATCCTTAAAAGCCTTCTCTCCAAAGATAGAGCTTGGACATATAAATAAGAATGGTAATGAATTTCAGTTCATAATTATGCAGAAAACAAATATGTAAATGATCATAAAGCAAACACACCTAGAAACATCATCCAAGTTAAATATAGAATATCGCTATTATTGAAACACTTTTCTCACACCCATAGTCCACAAATCCTTTCCTGATCACACGATCCTTCCTCACACCAGAGATAACCATTCTTTCTGACTTATATTTATTTCATTATAGTTTTACCACCTATGTATGCAACCTTAAATTATGTATGTACAGTTTAGTCTACTTTTGAAATTTGCATAATGGTTTGGATTCATATGTATTGTTTTGGGCCATGCATTTTTGTACAACATATTACTTGTGAGATTCATCATAATGCATTTAGTTTGCTCATTTTTCTTAAAGGAAAAAATATTAAGTATTTAGGCTTGAAGGTCATGTGGTCTCTGTAATAATTCTCTTAGTTCTGCCATTGTATTATGAAAACAGTATAGACAAATGTAAATGAATGGTTGTGGGTTTATTTATTTAATTATTTTTTTAAATTTAATAAATCTTTATTGTTCAGAGATTACAATTGTTTCTCATTTCCCCACTCATAGCTCCCCTTCACTCAGTTCCCATCCCACCCTCTACCCTTACCATTGTTCTCATCCATAGGTGTACCATTTTAGTCCAGTCTTTTCCTGCACCTGCACCCCTTTCCCCCTGATAATTATCAATCCACTCACAAGCCTCCAGACTCCTGCCCGCTGTGGCTCCTTTGAGTCTCTGAGTCTCCAAGTCTCTATGTGCTTTTTTCTACAGTCCAGACTCCACCTGTATGAGCCTGAGTCCATGGGGTTTCAGCTGGAGCTGGGGTTCAGCGCAGTCAGGGGCTTCCTTTCCCCTCCTGCCAGCCAGGCAATAGGCCGCCCTTCCTCTCTCTGTGTGTGTCTCTGTACCTCAGTGCTTTGCGGCTCCTCTGATCTGTGAGCTTTTCTCTTTCCTTTAGTTGTAGAATTTCCACTCAGCCAGCTATCCTGTGGTTTTGGATGATGTCTCTTCTGTCTTTTAGTTGTTGTTTTTAAATTGTTGTGCAAGGCAGCAGTTTAGATGCTTACCTAGGCCATCATCTTGGTTTCTCTCTGAATGGTTGTGTTTTAGTAAATTTTTACAAAAATAGTCAGCAAACCTGAAGACCATAGTTTGCTAACCTTTGCTCTATAACATCTTCTATAGATGATGGCTACTTATACCTTCTTTCTGTTTTCCATAATAGTAATTGACAATAAAATTGACTTTTGAATTGGTTGATTCTATGGGCATAGATTTTTTTCAGATTTGAATTATTTATTTATTTATTTTTAGCAAATTAGATATTATTACATTGTCTTCTGACTCCCATTGTTATTATTGAGAAGTCAGTGATAAATCTAATTTTTCTCTTTAGAAGATGATCTTTTATTTTTAGGGGTAAGCTTGAGATTTTTCTCTTTGTCTTTGGTGTTTTTGGTGTTATTGCAATGTCTGTATATGGGAAATTTTTAAGGAACAATTATTTGCTGGAGATTCATTGAAAGTTTATGTTTGGAAATTTTCCATTCATTGTTTTCACAATTTGCCTCTGCCCTTTTCTGTCCTTTCCATCAAGAACTCCAATTATATTGTCTTATTTTATCTTTCATAACTCTTCTCTTCTGTGAGTCTATCTTTTTATTTATCTTCTCTGCTTTCTGTGTACAATTTCCTCTAACTGATTTTTCAGGTCACTTATTTTCTCTTCATTATGGTCTGTTTGCTTTTAAATCCATCTACTAAATTATTGCATTTCAAAATTGTAAATAATCTTTATTTCCAGAATTTCTATTGGAAACTTTTTCTAATATGCTAAATTATTTTTTATATCTTCTTGATAGAAACTGCAAGCTTTTTTCATAATGTATTTTTGTAATCTGTTTTATAAACTACTAGAGGTCCGGTGCAAGAAATTTGTGCACTGGGGGCAGCAGAAGTCCCTCAGTCCAGCCTTCCCCCTATCACAGTCTGGGAGCCCTCAGGGGATGGCCTAAGCCACAGTTTGGCCTTCCTATGCAGGAGGTGACCAGGCTGATCAGGAGAAGGTCCCACCCCCATCACCCTGCTGCTGCTGCCAATGCCGGCCACCACAGCAGGCCACCACAGCAGCCAAGGTGTTTTCATCCACACGGACTCCAGTCCCTTCATCATGAAAAAATGACAACTTTCTTTAGGCACTTTCAAGATGTCTTTTTCATAGGATGTCACTTTTTTCTTTTTTATTAATCCTCACCTGAGGATATTTTTCCATTGATTTTTAGAGAGTGTGGGAGAGAGAGGGAAAGAGAGAGAAAACCATCAATGTGAGAGGGACACTTCAATTGGTTGCCTTCTGCATGAGCCCTGATCTGGGCCCTGACCAGGGAGGAGCCTGCAACCTAGGTACATGTCCTTGATCAGAATCGAACCCGCAGGCCAAGGCTCTATCCACTGAGCCAAACTGACTAGGGCAGGATATAACATTTCTTAGCCCCTTCAGCAGCGAGCCTCATTTTTCCTTCAGAAAAGAGGTGGAAAAATCCTAGATCACCTTCTTGGATTCTTATTAACCAAGTCACCAAGAACACTGCTAGTGGCATACAGGGAGCTTAGCCAATGAACGATCAAAAAAGGTGTTTCCTCTCAGCTCACATGCAGAGGTGGGACTGCTGGCCCACCAGAGTGGCTTGGGCAGGCCCCCCTGTGTGTGTCCACTCCGGGCCTGCTCCATCTGTGGCTTGCCTCACTGAGCACAAATTCCACTGCCACCTATCTGAGCATGCAGCCTCCTCCTTAGCCAGTTGTCACTGTTACAGTGTCCTGGCTAATTTGCATATTACCTCTTTATATATATGACTGATTCTACTATAAGAAGTGTTTATAGATCTGTTTTTATATTTGTTTTTGATCATTCTTACTCATTTTCTTTTTCTTATGTGCTTACTTATATTGAAAAAATATTTAGGCCTAAAGTAAAAGATAAAAATCCATTTCTATATAGAGTGCCTAAAAGAATTATTCTCAATTGCTTTAAACTAAATTCATGATCTAAAGGGTTTTTGTTTTTGTTTTTTTGGTCACTTGGATGATGTGAATTTGGTTCAAATCTAAAAAATGTTTAGCTTTTTGTTTATAAGTTCTCAGGGACAGTATTTCTCTATCCCTTACTTAAAATGAAGATTTTCCTAGAAACCCTTTGAAATTTGAGAGTAGAAGTGGGTTTACTTTTAGCTTATCCTGAATATGAGAGTGGTTCTTTGCGGCTCCAGCTTACCATATGATGGTCACCTATTAAGCTCCCTAACTAGGGAATTCTCGGCTTTGATGTCCTTCCCCATGGAATATAAGGCCATCTAGCAGAAAGTTCAAATGTACTTGCATAGACAAATGCTTCTGCAACACAAATGGCTTTTGTCCTCTCTAACTTCTCCAGATACTTTTTTCCCCTTTGATTTTATTCTTACAATTCCTTTTTACATTCATGTCTTTAATACTTTCAAGAATTTAAAAAAAATCCATCATTTAGTAGTTCTCAGTAGGAAAATTAGTGCAAATAATTTAGACCACATTAGTAGAAAGGAAAGTTTGAAAAACCTTTGGTATATTTTTTGGTATTTCCTCCTTTGCTTTGTATTTAGGAGTTTTAGTAGAAATGAGCCTTAATTTTTCCTCCTTATGCTTAATTAGTAACCTATTATGAATGAAGACTGCAAACGTTTAAATTGGGAACTCATCTGTTAGCGATTAAGTTTTACTTTCAAAACTTAGCACCTAAAGCTAAAACACAGGGAGACTTTATATTGTTTGTGTTGCTATTTTTGACCTGCAGCACTGAACTGGAGCTAATGATAATAGTAGTAAATGTTCTGAGACCTGAATGTAGCCTGCATTGGTAAACTCCTGTAGTTCCATTTGCCATCATATGACTTCCCCTCTTGCACTGTGTCCAATATAAATCCATAGGTGAGGCAGTTTTCTGTACTCCCCTATCAAAGAAATACCTTCAACTGTCTGATCCCAGATTTAGGAGGTAAACTGGTCCTTCCATGCTTCTCTAAACTATAAGAGCAACAGATGGCAGCATTATATACTTGGCACCAAAAATAAAACAGCAGAGCTCAGACTTTTTCACCAGGCTAATGCTGTCAGTTGGACATCCCCTGAGGGCTCCCAGACTATGAGAGGGCACAGGCGAGGCTCAGGCACCCTCCTGGCACACATTTCATGCACCAGGCCTCTAGTAAGGTAAATGAGAGTTATTTATTATAGTAAGGCTTGTTTTGCAGTCTCAGGTGATGAGTTATCTCTGGAGACACAGGGGAGAGGAGGACACTGACAAATGGAAAGTTCCTTTACAAATGTAAATTTTCTTTACAAAAGGAAATTTATGTCCTGCTTGGAGGCAGAAAGGAAAGGACAGAGAGCTCTTCTTGTGTTTTCTGTTTCTTAATTGCCTTCAGCACAAAGTAATCCTTCTGCAAAGAATCCTTTACCAAAATAATCCCTTGGCAAATGCCATATTTTGGGGTGGCTATTCTGATGCCCTTTGTAAACAGTAATATTCTTAAAATTAATACAATGGATTGCCACAGCCACTTAAAAATAAAATAAAAAATCAGAAATTATCGAATACCTATGTGTAATAAGTCAAATTGTTTTGTGAAACCAATGTGTTTGTATACTGGGTTACATGTAAAATGTGAAATATATTTCTAAGAGAGGGCCTGTTAGGATGTTTGATTAACGTTGTTTTCATGAAATAACTCATATACATAGGCAACTTCAGCTACAGCAAGCACAACCTTTATATTGTTTTTCTTTACAACAATTCAGCTTTTTGGAGCTAAGGGTTCTCAGGCATCCATCTCTGAGAATCCTGGCAGCATATTTGCATAACTAAAGGTACCCAAATGATTTTCCTGAAATAAAGAACTCCAATAGGAGTATTAGTCTCCACTTCTAGTTGAAAAAACATTGTATACCAATTTTAAATCATCTTTTTCTTCCAGCTTTTACCTATCAATATTTAAAAACAAATATGTGAACCAAATTTTAATTTGGAGACCATAAATACATTATTATATCCTGTTTTTTCACATATATTTTATGAGTTTATACTTTGATCCCCAATTCTCGATTTTAAATATTGAGAATAAGTACTCTAGTTATGTTTAATTTGGACTTGTCATTAAAAAGGTACTTACTAAATAAAATATAAAAATATATTATGTAATAATATAAAGCAATTATATATTACATAACATAACAAAATATATGATATTTAGTTATATAATGTATTACTATATAGCATGTAATTATATGACAAATTAACATCCTATACAATTATATACTATATAACACATCAATATATAATATATACCCATTAATAAATATAATAAATATTTATTATATTTCATGCATGTGATAAATAAATATAATGTATTAAATCCATATTCTGATGCATTGAGTCCAGAAATAAAATGCAGCTTAGCATCACTGAGACATTAATGAAATGCGTGAGCCAGTTCAGCTAAAAAGCTGCGGCACCAGGGGTCCGTACCTGTTATCTAATCTGTCCTTGTCCAGGTAGTGTTTGGTGCCATCCAGTGGCTAGCTGCTCGATTTTAAATATTGCTGGGGACAATTCTGGGTGCTGTGAGTGACTGAAATCATCCTGACTGACTGGATATCAATTTATATAATTACATCAGGAATTTGAGGAATCTCCAGGTCAGCTGGCACACACTTTACTGGATGCTTCTAATGCACTTGTAATAATCTGGTTATTATTTAATAGGAAAGGAGTGAAAAGGAGAAAAGATGATAGAGTCATGTCATTTATACAGCTTTGCCAAAAAACTGCATTTATATTTTTCCAAGTCTATCCCCTATTAATTGATGGGGGAAGGGACTAGACAAAGGCAGTTTAGATGCATGCATGACCAGTAAAGGTCTGAGTGATGTGGGAGAGTGCTTGCCTGTCAATCACATCTAAAAGCTGGTCAGTGGCAAAGGATGGGTGTGAAAACCATTTGTCAAATTTTGAGACAGCATTTGCATCTAGGGTTGCAGAAATCTTTGCTTCCCCCCCCCCACTTTCTCTCCCTCTCTCTCTCTCTCTCTCTCTCTCTCTCTCTCTCTCTCTCTCTCTCTCTCTCTCCGTTTCTTACTTTTTTTAGGTTGCTATACAAGCAAAACTCTTAGAATTTACTTTTAAAATGTTTTTTTGCTATAAAAGTTGAAAGCTTCCTGCTTATTAGAAATGATATTTTAACTAATAGCAGAAATAAGGTCAGGAAGAAATGAAACAGGATAATTTTCAGAGCACATGTCTGCTTATGAGCCAGGCCATGACTCAAGCTAATTGAGCAAATTAATAGAAAAAGGAAGTGTTGAGCTCATATTAAAATGAGAATGTAAATCCTGAATTAATGAAAATGATCTAAGGTAATGGATAGGTTCTTCTCTATCTCCCAAATTTGTGTGTATGTGTGGAGAGTATGAAAAGCCTATTCCACATAGAACCCTGTGATGATATAAACTGAATCATATGCGACTGCAGAAAGGGAGAATAAATACCACACAGACAATTCTAAAATAACATTTTGTTAGAAAAAGTAAGTGCATGGTTTCCACCACTTATTGGTTAGGATACAAAGTCCTTAGGGTGAGCCCTGGCTAGATAGCTCAGTAGGTTAGAGTGTTGTCCCCATATGGCAATAATGCCGGTTCAATACCCAGTCAGGCCACATACAAGAATCAACCAATGAACCTATAATAATCTGTATTAATAAAAGCATAATGTAATTAGACTAGATGGCTGAATGGCCTTCCGAACATCCTTCCAGATGACCTTCTGAACAAAGCTGGGCCTGTGAGGGCCTATGCAAGCTGCCACAGCTGCAAGGCCCAGGCAAGCCACCGCAGCTTTGATGGCCAAGCCCCTTCCACGAATTTCGTGCATCAGGCCTTTAGTGTATAAATAAGTGGAACAACAAAATAATCTTTCCCTCTCTCTCTCTCTCTCTCTCTCTCTCTCTCTCTCTCTCTCTCTCTCTCTCTCTCTTACACTTTTTAATTTTAAAAAGTCCTTAGGGTGGAATATCAGGAGCATTGATTGATTTCTTAAGGTCAGAGTGAAGTCAAGTGAAGAAGAAAGCATTTTACAAGTCATAAAATGTTTGCCAGTTATAATTATCAAACTACAAGAGGTTGTTTGTTCAGATTATCAAAGGTTATATATATATATATATATATATATATATATATATATATATTTATTTTTTTTTTTTTTTTTTTTTTTTTACTTTAAAATGTAAGGATTAGGTCCAGGGTCCATTTCAGTATGGACATCACCCTTTTGACTTTTTTCATCAACAAGTACATGAGACTGGTATTAATGCAGCTGGAATATACCTTTATTTTACTCATTATGTATGTAGCACGCCTAAATGATTAAGGAGTATAATATGATGATACAGTAAGATGAACTGCCCTTTTTCTGGATCACCAATAAAACAGTCAATGAAATAAAAAATGTAGAGGAAAAACAACAACAAAAAACCACTAGTGAAGGATTCTGCTGAGATGTCAGAATCTTTGAGGAATTTCTAGATAGAAAGCTGATGGAAAGAAATCGAGGCAGTTCAGTGAAGGTTGACTTCCATCAACCTCTCTGAATAAAAATAAATGTTAGCAGGAAGCATGTAGAGCAGTTCTTGGGGGGGAAAATCCCCCTTAAAGCTTTTGATTTAAAGATCCTGGGACCGGGGTGAAGACTGGCTAGGAGACCACTGGGGAAAGTGCTTGTAAGATATTTATTTCCTGGAACAGAGGAGCAGCACATGAGAACTGTAGTTCACTGAGAGGCTAAAGCAAACAGAAAAACAACTGACTATTGGAAGCTTAACCCTGACAGTACAGGGAGCAGTCTAGGAAGCTGTGATTTTTAAACATCAGAAACCAACTCATAAATAAAATGTAAGCAAAGTGTCGCCGAGACCAGTTTGGCTCAGTGACAGAGCATCAGCCTGCAGACTGAAGGGTCCTGGGTTTGATTCTGGAAAAGGGCATGTACCTTGGTTGCGGGCACAACTCCAGTAGTGGACGTGCAAGAGGCAGCTGATCGATGACTCTCTCTCATCGATGTTTCTAACTCTCTATCCCTCTCCTTCCTCTCTGTAAAAAAATCAATAAAATGTATTTTTTTTAAAACTTAAAATGTAAGCAAAGTGTAAAGTTAGATATTAGGCTGCTCATAGAACACTGGGGTGCTGAAAAGCTGGGATTACAAAACAGGCCCGAGACAGGTTGGAGCTCAACAGTTTGTGCCGTGGCTACCAACAGCTACAGGCACTAAAGGCCATTCACTGTGAGTTCAGCTGCTTCTGTGGTTTCTCAAAACAGCGATTCTGAGTTTTTAATATTGTGAGATAGTATTTCTCACAGTCTTTGCTTCTTTGCATTTTTTGGCTCATGTTTCAGGAGCCTCAATAAGTACATTTCATTGTCCAAGTCCATGTTAGGGAGGAAAATAAAACAACTAACCAAATGAACGTTATGTTGCTTTGCTGAACCAGCTATGCTTCTACAAAACAGAAAAAGTTTCAGATACACTTTTACTGAACAAGTGAGTGATTCATCAAACTTAAAATTACATGAATGGCAAATCCATGACATAAAAGAACTAAAGCTGAAAATCAAAACTAGTTAAGTAGAGCATTAATCATAAATATTTTTAAAGTGTGCAGCAATATGGAAGATAAATTAATTTTCCACATGTGACATACAGAATATAAACAATCAACTGTAATAGTAACTTGGCATCCCAATTTGTGGGGGGAAAATGGAAAGTTGGTGGCATGAAAGAAAATAAAGGTGTGCTAATTTCTTTATATAATATAAATCCTTTATATAACATTTATAAAATAAAGTGTGGCATGCTGTTTCATTATTGCTATTAATAATTAGAAACATTGCTCAGCTGTTGTGGCTCAGTTGACCTATAAACCAGAAGGTCACAGTTCCATTCCTGGTCAGGGTACATAGCTGGGTTGCGGGTTCAATTTCTAGGAGGGGATGTGCAGGAGGCAGCTGAACAATGATTCTGTCTCATCACTATTGTTTCTATCTCTCCCTCCCTCTATCTTCCTCTCTGAAATCAATAAAAAATTATTTTAAAAATTAAAAAATAAAAATATATTAAAAATAAATTTTAAAAATAAAAAATATATTTTATTTTATTGTGCCTTTGATCTGAATAAAACCCGGTACCCTTCAGTCTGCAGGCCAATGCTCTAGTCATTGAGCCAAATCAGCTAGAATGAATAAATAGATTTTTAAAAAAGAAATGCATAGGGTCTCCTTTTTAAAAAAGTTGGAAACATAGATTAGTTTTGTTTTTTAAAGAAACCAGTAAAAAAAAAAATAATATATATATATATATATATATATATATATTATTATTATTTTTTTTTAATTTATAGGGAAAATTCTGAAGATACTGTAATAGAGTTTATAAAGTAAATTATAGAACACTATATATAAGAAACAGAAATTGAAAAGAAAATACATTAACTTTGACAATAAAATAATTAATGTGAATTAATATATTTTTCTATTTAAAGCCAAAGTCTTCATTATTTTTTTAAATTGATTTTATAGAAGAGAAAGAGAAACATTGCTTTGTTGTTCCACATATTTATGCATTCATTGGTTGCTTCTAGTATGTATCCTGACTGGGATTGAACCTTCACCTTGGCATATGGAGTCAGTGCTCTAACCAACTGAACGTGAGGCAAGGGCAAAGACAAAATCTTTTAAATTAAGAACAGATAGTAGTAATTTGATGGCATTTCTATTAATAGTATTTATTCACATTCTTCTTCCTAACAGAAACTCAGATTTTTTAAGAAATCCACATTATTCTCTCTCCTTTGAGAATAGCTCTCCATAGTTTAAGCTAATCAGTGCACAGAGTTGCCCTCCAAGCTCTTGTTAGTCCATGAATGGATACATGGTCTAAATGGGCCCTAAGCCATTAAAAAGAAGAAATCAGTCTTTTCTGAAAACCAGGTCGAAACTATAAGGGGAACAGGTTTAGGGTAAAGTCACTGCAAAGATAGAATACTGGGGAGGTGGAAAGGTCTTGGGTCCTTAATTATATAATTGAGCCACTGATTTCATCACTTAGGTTTCCAAATATGTGAGCTAACACATTTTCTTATCTTTAATGCCAGAGATTTTTGTTATTTTGGGCCAAGAACAAATCTCAGACTAGAAGTGTGGTTAGTTTGCTCTCTGTAGTAAAATAATCAAACTCCATCTTCTGCTAGCTACAAAGTATACATATTCATAATAGGAACTTGGTAAATTTGTGGGAATTATATAGTAGAAGAGTATATAGCTACTTAAAACAATGATATAGACTTGCTAGGGAAGGAAAGTCAATTCAAGTGATAGGCAAGGTAAATAAAAATATATGTATTTTTATAATTCTGTCAAAATTATATATATGATGCGTTTTTTCTATATTTATAGAATACCTTTGGAAAGATTCACTAGAAGCTATTTAGGGGTGATACATGGCTAGGGCAGAGGTGAAAGGAGGTTTATTTTTTACCATTTACTGTTCTATTCCCTTTGAATTTTGTACCACATGCTTGCACCAGCTAATCAGCACATAAACAAAAGTAAAAAGGAGATAAAAATTAAAACCAAAATGATAGGGAAAATAAATGGAACAAATGAGTCACAAAGTGAACTGTAAATTTTAGAGAAAGAAACATTAATAAAAAATTAAGCAAATAATGGAAATAATCAGCAATAACAGTGGAAAAGTCAAAGACATCTATGTGCCAACTAACAAATTAAATGAAGAAGAATCAAGTAAAATTTTTAAAAAGGAATATATGGAGATATGTAATAAATGAAATATTCATGGCAGATTTCTTCTCATTTGACTGATTAATAGAGGTAAAAGTAAATAATAAAATTATACTATTTTTAATATTGATTTAACATCTATGTAAATATTATGTTAATATTTTGAGTAGTATAGACAATATTTTTTAAATGCCTATGAATCATTTATAAAGAATCATCATATATTAGGTCTGTATTAGTATAGAATAATTTCAGGTAGCCTAAAATGTGCCTATAGAGGCTCAAAAATATTTTTTGTTTGTTTGTTTGGTTTTTATTTTTTCTCTCACATAGCAAAAAGTCCAGTGGAAAAAGTAATTGATGCTGGTTCAAAAGATCACAGTTTTACATTAGATTTCTTCTGTGATTTTTTTTTTTTTTTAGCCTTTCCTTCAGGGTTTTAAAATGTCTGCTGTTGCTATTGGCAGCATAACATCTATGTTCAAGGCACATGGGTGGAAAAAAAGATGGATGAGTTTTTTTAAGAAAGTAAAATTCTTACCAGGAAATACAACAGATTGCCACTTTGGAAACATGTCATATAGTCCCCTGCAACTGTAATACAATCTGCAACTGTAATACAATGAGAGAAGGAGCTGGAAATTGGGTCAGCCAACCAATATTGTTCATTAACTATAACATCAAGAAAAAGACTTCATTAAGTTTTGAAAAGCAGTAATTATGTAAACCAGATTTTTGAAGTAGAATATCATCAAAGTATAATTTAATATGAAATGTCAAAAGAAAGAATATTTCCCAGATATTGAAAATTAAAAACACTATCCTAATTAACTCTATGACCAAAGAGGAAATCAACTGTTCAATTTTAGAAAATTGTTACACTGTGGTCTTAAATATGTTACTAATAAACAAGAATAGTTGTACAAATAACTCAGCTATTTTAAACTTAGGGTTAATTTTATTGTTATCCTATCTAATAAAGGGGTATCATGCAAATTGACTATCATTCCAACACACAAGATGGATGCCCTGATGTGGTCAAAGATCCTTCCCCCAAGTTGACACAAGAGGGCCACCACAAGATGGCCAGCAGGGAAAGGCAGTTGGGAGGGACTAGTCCTGCAAGGGAGGGCAATTGGGGGCGATCAAACCTGCAGGGAAGTGCAGTTGGGGGTGACCAGGACAATAGAGGAGGGAAGTTGGGAGTGACCAGGCCTGTAGGGAAGGGCAGTTGGGAGGGACCCAGGCTTGCAGGGGAAAGCACTTGGGAGGGGGACCAGACCTGCAGGGGAGGGCAGTTAGGGACAAATAGGCTGGCAGAGGAGCAGTTAGGCATCAATCAGACTGGCTGGGAGTGGTTAGGGGTTGATCAGGCTGGCAGGCAGAAGAGTTTAGCAGCAATCAGGAAGGCACACAGGTGAGCATTTGGGAGCTAGTCCTTGATTGTGAGAGGGATGTCCAACTGCCATTTTAAGCCTGATCCTGATAGGGTTGGGCCTAAATGGGCAATCAGACATCTCTCAAGGGGTCCCAGATTAGAAAGGGTGCAAGCTGGGCTGAGAGACCCACCACTGTGCATGAATTTCATGCACTGGGCCCCTAGTATTTCTATGAAAAGCAAGAGATTATAGAAATTACAAATCAGAAAAGAGAAAAAATAATCAAATGGATAAATACACAAAAATATTTCTTTTAGAAGCTAATATAATAGGCAAACTTCCGACATTATTACTACCATAATCTAAAAATTTATTTATTTAATTTTTAAATAATTTTTTATTTATCAATTCTAGTAGACATATAATATATTAGTTTCAGGTGTAGGACATTAAAATTTTAAAAGAGAGAAAAATAAAATTTATTTTAAAAATCAATATTGGCTTTTGGTTATATCTATTAAATTGCAAACCTATTTCATCTAATATCTTTGAGCTTCTACTAAAATTTTAGTAAAATAATGAAAATATTAATCTACAAAGAAAAAGAGAACAAGAATTTGAAAAAACAGAATATTAATGGTGCTAACCATTATTTGGAAATTAGGAAGCATCTAATAAAAAAATAATATTTGAGCCAACAATAAAGAGATAAGAGATTAAAAAAAATAGAAGAGAAAGGGTAAGAATTACAGATAATTTGTCAAAATGCACAACATCAGATACATGAATGTTCCAGAAATGATAAGCAAAGAAAACGGAGAAGAGAAAATTATAAAGGATTAATTTAGGAATATACCCAACAACTGGAGGATTACAGTCTAAAGGTCAACTACCATATTTTTCGGACCATAAGACGCTCCGGACCATAAGATGCACCAGTTTTTAGAGAAGGGAAATGAAGAAAAAAGGATTCTGAAACAAATAGTGTCCTAAAATATTTTATGTGCATTAAAACCCAACATCACAGTCATAAACACATGTAATCAACCCTGTAAAGTAAACAGCAGCATTTAGAACCATTTTAGAGCCGGGCAAGCACACAGAGACCACACAGAGCCCGGCAAGTAAAAAAACTTTTTTTTTAAAGTATATGTGTAGGTTATATTTGGACCATAAGACACAGGGACTTTCCCCCCCCACTTCTGGGGGGAAAAAAGTGCGTCTTATGGTCCGAAAAATACGGTATTTGTCCAGATTGATGATTGAAAAGGCTCTTCATTACAAAGAAATAAGCCAAAGATCATTGTATTTTCAAAAGCAATACTGGGCTGGGACCGGTTTGGCTCAGTGGATAGAGCATTGGCCTGCAGACTGAAAGGTCCCGGGTTCGATTCTGGTCAAGGGCATGTACCTTGGTTGCGGGCGCATCCCCAGTAGGGGGTGTGCAAGAGGCAGCTGATCGATGATTCTCTCTCACTGATGTTTCTAACTCTCTATCCCTCTCTCTTCCTCTCTGTGAAAAATCAATAAAATATTAAAAAAAAAAAAAAAAAAAAGCAATACTGGAAGTGGCAGGGCAATAGACTATTGACTTGAAAATTCTGGAGGATATGGTTTTAGTCTAGAATTGTATACACAGCTAATCTAGCAATCAAACACAAAGATGTCATAAAAACATCTTTAGGCATTTAAGTTCTCAAAATGAATAATAAAGGAAGTTAAGGGTAGGAGAGACAGGAGGAAATATTGAAGCCATATATGTCTACCCAGTTTAATGACCAAACTAAGAAATGAGACATTCCCCACCCACATCTAGAAATTCCTGGAAATCAATTTGTCCGAACAATTAACTTTTCAATTAAAAAAAAATAGTGCAGAACCACTAATGAATCAACAACATAGTTACCGGGACCCACCTCAAAAAGCACTGTCTCTTGTCCTAATTAATTTTTCACTAATATTGCTTAATCCCAGTAAATTCCTAACCTTAAATCATTTCAACCCAAATCAAGAGCCCTATAAATATTGTCCTCTAAGTTTTCTTTTCTGATATATCATGACACTAGCAAGGCTATCTGTATTCTTTATAAACAGCAGGATAATCTTTGCTTGGTTAACATGTTATTCTGATAAAGTGTGTGTGTGTGTGTTTTGTGTGTGTGTGTGTGTGTGTGTGTGTGTGTGTATGTAAGAATTAGCCACATGTGTCAAACACAAGGCCCGCGGGCCAAATCCGTCCTGCCAGGCCTTGCAATGTGGCCCGCACCGTGCTGTCATCACTGCACTCCGCTGCGTTTCCATCACAATGACAGTTTATGACTGTTCAGTAAACCATTAGGCCCGTGATTTAGGCTGGATTTTAGATTTTGGACCCTTCTCTGATTGAGTTCGACACCCCTAAATTAGGCAAACTCAAGCTGGATGAAGAAACTGGTAGATTATCTGTTTAATTTGATCATCCCCTAACCACTACACTGCCAGCCTGATTGATGCCTAACTGCTCTCCTGCCAGCTGGTTTGCCCCCAACTGCTCTCCCCTGCAGGCCTGGATCCCCCCCAACTGCCCTTCCCTGCAGGCTCAGTCACCCCCAACTTCCCTCCTCTACAGGCTTGATCACCCCCAACTGCCCTCCCTTGCAGGACAATTCCCTCTCAACTGCCCTCCCTTGCAGGCCTGGTGTCTCCCAACTGCCCTCCCCTACTGGCCATCTTGTGGTGGCCATCTTGTGTCCACCTGGGGCAGGATCTTTGACCACATGGGAGCAGCCAATTTTTTGTATTGGAGTGATGGCCAATCTGCATATTATTCTTTTAATAGAAAGGATAGAGGCCTAGTGCATGGGTGGGGGCCAGTTGGCTTGCCCTGAAGGGTGTCCTAGATCAGAGTAGAGGTTCCCTTGGGGTGTGGGGCGGCCTGGGTGAGAGGCCTGTGGTGGTTTGCACACTGGCCACGCCCTCTGGTGACCTAAGAGGAGGCCCTTATATCTGGGATTTATTTATCTTCTACAATTGAAACGTTGTAGCCTGAAGCAGAGCCAAGCCTCCTGTTTGCCCCATGGTGACAGCCATTTCGATTGGGATTTATTTATCTTCTATAATTGAAACTTTTGTAGTCTTAAGCAGAGGCCAAGGCAGGCCAGGGAAGGTGGAAAGCTTGGCTTCCTCCATTGCAGGGGCAACCCTAGCCTCCTACTCTCTCCAGCTCCATGGCTGCTACCGTTTTTGTTGGGATTTATTTCTCTTCTATAATTGAAACTTTGTAGCCTTGAGTGGAGGCCTGGGCCCTCCAGGGTGTTTGGAAAGCTTGACTTCCTCCATCACCAGGGAAACCTGTCTCCCTCTTGCTTGCTCTATGGCCACAACCATTTTGGTTGGGGTTAATTTGCATATTCATTCCTGACTGGCTGGTGGGTGTGGCTGGTTGTGCCTGGCTTGTGGATGTAGCAGAGTGATGGTGAATTTGCATATTACTCTTTTATTAGATAGGCTATATACTTATTAACTCATTTAATTAAAATAATTAACAATAACAACAGGAAATTAAACCTACATACAAAAAATAAATAAAATAGTACAACTTTGGCTAGAAATCAGTTGCAGTGCCCTTCAGAGTTGCAGGACAAGCTGAGAAAGAAAGCCTTGCCAGTGTGCAGTCAGCAGAGAACATGAATGTGAGGAATAGCTGGTCACACTCTACAGCAGTTTCTTGCAGTAACAAAATACATCCATAATCAGATGATATTTAGCAGGTTGCAGCTAGACCTGTGCCTCTCTTTCACTGCTGTACTGCAGGGATTATAAATAGCTCTGATTGATTCTCTAACATAGTAGACGTCATAAAAGTGTCAAGTTATCTAAAGAAAAGCTGGTCAAACCTACAGGATCTCTGGAGACCATTTAGTTATATCTTAATATTAAAATTTTGGCAAGCAAAGCTGCTAAAACTATTATAATCATTTTATTAAATTATTCCAATCCATCCTCACTTATTTTTAACTATAGGCCCAGTGCATAAAATTCATGTCTACCCAGTGACATGTCTACTCACTAGGGAGCACAGGTAGGCTCCCTAGTGGCTGCTGGCTGCTGGCCGGGGCCTTCCTTCATTCCACGCTGCCCTCTGGTTGTCAGCACACATCATAGCGACCAATCAAACTCTTGGTCAAATGGGACCCTTTGCATATTAGGCTTTTATATATATAGATATCTATATATTGCTCTCCCCTCACTCAATAATTACTTGTATTACCCTAGCTGGTTTGGCTCAGTGGATGGAGCATCGGCCTGTGGACTAAGGGTCCTAGGTTCAATTCTGGTCAAGGGCATGTACCTTGGTTGTGGGGACATCCTCAGTGTGGAGTGTGCAGGAAGCAGCTGAATTGATGTTTCTCTCTCATCAATGTTTCTAACTCTCTATCCCAAACCCTCCCTCTCTGTAAAAAATCAATTAAATATACTAAAAAATAATTACATGTATTGCTACCAGTTGAGATGAAACTCTAGAGTCTGTAGAATTTTGGATGCTACCTTTATGAGACTCCCAAGCATCATTAGAAGAAACAAATGGAAGACCTTTAGTTTGTATGGTTTCAGGCAAAGCTGTTACCACCAAAATACTTTGAAATTTTCAACTGGTGCTAAATATGATCAATGAAACATTTCTATGAGATTGATTTTATACAGGATCTTGGGAAATTAAACCTCTCAACAGATCATCCTTTCCTGGTTGCCAACAGAATATGATAGATTATTTACCTTGTCTATGTGATTCATTTCACTGAAGATGAGGAGCATCAGTGCGCTCCTACTGGGCATGGAAAGAAGAAGGCAGGTGGAGAAGATGCAGTGCTTGAGAATTTTCAAGATTGTTTTCCTCCCATAATCATCAATCACAGTGCATCTTTTTTTGACATATACCGACACAGAGCTATGATTGTGTGGTCATGGTTATCATTTCTGCTCACTACCTTCTTCTTTCTAGCTTCTCATGTCTTCTTAAGGATCGTCAGTTCACTGAGGGTGGTTGAATATTGACACTGTTTACAGCATCACTTTCGGTGTCTTGAGGGACATGAGGATTCTAGTTTGACAATATTTTCTGGTGAAAACATATCATTTAATAATAAGCCTAAATACTTCTGCACCTAAGCATTGCTGCTTAAAAAAAAAAAAAAAAAAAAAAAAAAAAAAAAAGTATGTTTTCAGGTGTCTCAGGGTAGCAATGTTGTGACATGGAAATCAGACTCTCCTGAGAACACTCTGTTAGGTACATTTATGTGTTTTGCAAGGGCTATTAAACTCTGGCAGTGTTTAGGAAAATGGTGTACTTTATTAGGTAAGAGTACATACTTTGCTATCAGACTGTCCAAGTTGGGATCTGCCAGTTATAAGCAGGATGACCTTGCACAAGTTATGTAATCTCTCTCTGTCTCAGGTTCTTTATTTGTAGAATCAGGGCACTATAAAAATATTTACTTCAGAAGTTTGTTGAAAGTACTAAATGAAAAGCTTCTGCCAAACCTTGCCACATTTAAGTGTCAGTGATGAGAAATAAATTCTAATTCCAATTTAGCACCTGGTTTATTTCCATTGGTATTTCTATCATCCTTTTTTATTTCATTGTTTCCAATAACTGAAGAATTGGACTAAAACATGTGTTTTTCAAATATATGTACTTATTATATTAAACAAGGTGCCTACTAAGATTCACTTAGCCTTAGTGGACCAACAACGATATATAGAACAGTTTAAATGTGAGGCATTATACTTAACTAATTAAGAACATAAACTCTTCAAAAGTCAAACTCATGATTCATATTCTTGCTCCATTTGCTATCTGTGAACCTAGGGCCAGTTACTTAATCATTCTGTGTCCCACCTTCCTTAATTTTAGAATGGAGAAAATAATAGTACAACTATTTATAGGGTTGACCTAAACTCTGTAAATATTATTTATATAAACTTTTAATCCTATATTTTGAAGCTAGAACTTTCCTGTAAAGTTAAAAGTTAACTATAATGTTAACTATGTTAACAATCTTGAAATATCTGACAGAATTTTCTATATCAGAAATTTGGTAAGCTTAATTTTTTTTCTCCACTTAAACATTTATTTATTAACTACTCTGTCCTGGGTACTATGACAGGTATACTGATAGGATTTATCAAGCATGGCAAGTCCATTGAACAAGTTTCCAATTAGTAATGTAACAACACAAGGAAAGCTGGGAAAACTGAGATATAATTTTGTTTTAGCATGATTTGGGATTTGTCATTTCACCTTGATTGGATCATTTTATTTCATTTTATTTTGGTAGATGTTTATCTCATTATGGTTCCTGATCTTTAGACTGCTCTTCTTAAATTTTTAAGAACAGCCACCTCAATGACTTTAAGCTCATACTGTTACTTCATTTTATTTCCTCTAACCCTCCCATCCTTTTTGTCTCCCTTCCTTCCTTCTTTCCATACCTCTTTTGAAAATAATAATATTTCCAACATATTTTTTTTTTAAATCTATCAGAAGTAGTATAATTTAGTTGGATCGGAGTTTCACTTCAGCTGAGAAATAGCTGATGTTGAGGAAATCAAAATTTTTTCTGAAACAAGAGTGGAGAAAGGTGTAACCTGGAGTTGATGTTTTTACTTAAGAGTAAAGGTTGTGGGGGCATCTTCTCACCTCTCTTCCTTTATCCTATTTAATAAAAGAATAATATGCAAATTAACCATCACTCCACTACACCCACAAGCCATGCCCACCAGTCAATCTGGAGTGAATATGCAAATTAACCCAACCAAGATGGCCGACTCCTCTCTCAGGCCATCCCACACTCCAAGGGAACCCCCATCCTGATCTGAGACACCCTTAAGAGAAAACCAGCTGTCTGCCATTCATGCACCAGGCCTCTATTCTATCTAATAAAAGAGTAATATTCAGATTGACCATCACTCCAACACACAAGATGGCTGTCCCCATGTAATCAAAGATCCAGCCCCCATGTGGACACAAGATGGCCAGCAGGACAAGGTGGTTGGGAGGGACCAGGCCTGCAAGGGAGAGCAGTTGGGGGGTGATTAAGCCTGCAGGAGAGGGCTGTTAGGGGTGAGCAGGCTGGCAGAGGAGGGAAGTTAGGGGTGACCAGGTCTACAGGGGAGGGCAGTTAGGGGCAAACAGGCTGGCAAGGGAGCAGTTAGGCATCAATCAGGCTGGCATTGGAGTGGTTCAGAGGTGATCAAGCTGTCAGGTCGAAGCAGTTAGAGGCAATCAGGAAGGCAGACAGGTGAGCAGTTGGGAGCCATAAGTCCTGGATTGTGAGAGGGATTTCCGTCTGCCAGTTTAGGACATCTCTTGAGTGTTCCCAGATTAGAGAGGGTGCAGTCTGGGCTGAGGGACACCACCCACATCCTGTGCATGAATTTCATGCAGCAGGCCTCTAGTATTTAATATAAATTTTATAAGATGACCATATATGAAAGAAACCAGACCTCATAAATTCCAAACACCAACCCCCACCATGTAATGTTCCATATAACTCATCTGCCCTCCATCCTAAAGTCCATAAGTAGTCAAACAAGAAAATAGACAAACATATCTTGTGTGCTCTTTGATTAAAACCTTCTCTCATGCTAGCTTGCTTATTAAGCTACTAGAGACCCAGTGCATGAATTTCTCCTCCCCAATAGGGACAGATCAGGGCTGGGCCTGTTGGAAGAAGATGGTTGGAGGTTGGCCAGCTTGCCTGCCCTGATGGAGGCCTGATCAGGGCTGGGCTGGCTGTGGGGAGTGGCCATGATTGCCTGGCAGACCTCACCCCCAATTGGGTTTGGGGGACTGATTGGGGTGGGGCCAGGCATGGGGAGGGGCTGTAGGTGGAGGGTCAGTTGGCTCTGCCCCTGAGCAGGGTAGGGAATTGATCTGGGGTGGGGATGGGTAGGGGGAGGGGCTGTGAGCTAATCAGGGTGGTGGGAGCCTATTGGGGGTGGGGCCAACCTGGGGGAGAAGCTGCGGGAGGTTGGCCAGCCCCTTATTGGTGTTGGGGGTTCAATTGGGGGTGGGGCTGGCCATGGGGAGGAGCTGTGGGTGGTGGGCCCTGTGGCCCCACCCCTGAATGGGGTGGGAGTGCCAGCTGGGGGCCAGTGGCCTGAAGGAGGGGCCAAGAGTAGTTGGCCAGGCAGCCCTACTTTCTATTGGGGTAGGAGGTGTGATTAAGGGTAGGGCCAATATGGGGAAGGGGCTGCATGAGGTTGGCTGGCAGGCCCCACCCGCTGATCAGGCCAGTTCAGTGGCCACAGTGGGCATCATAATGACTGATCATTGGTCCTTCTGGTTGTTCCAGATGCTGGCTTTTCATATATAGAGATTTCTTTTTGTAAAAGTCATCAGAAAATCCAGTTTTATTTTTATTTTTAAATTTTTCTAAACTCTTAGCCCTCTATTTTCTTCACTTCCATCCTTACATAGTTTAGATTCCATAGTTTGACATTTTAGTAACACTTTTGCCAATACCACAGATTCTCTTATTTTCCTGTGAGGCTGTAACTATCTGACAACACACCCACTCAAGATGAAGCTGACAATATTTTTTCCTCTATCTTATATCCAAGTTTATATTTGCAACTGCAGAAATTCACAAACTGTGATATAATGGTATGATTAACAACCTCAATTAGAAAATCTATAATGCCTAGCAACTCCTGGACATTAATTGGATTTATTTGTTTTATCTCACAAATATTTTAGACATAAACTTCATGCATACCTTGCCATCTACTTTTCAGATAAAATTGAAGTCATTTAGAAATACTTTGTTCCAATTTCTGCTCTTAATCTTGTAGATCCAACAATGTTTTCCATCATATCTTATTAGGATATTCTCTACATTTTGTTGTTACCCATCTCCATCTTCCTAGTATTCTTACACTATTAGTTTTTTCATCTTTCTCCTTTCTATTGAACTGTTGCCTTCCAATATATCCATTCCAATAACTATTGAATATGTTCCTATTTAAGATATCACTATTTCAAATACAACAATTTTCTCCACTATCACCTTACATTTCTCTTTCTGCTTAGAGCCAATCTTCTTTAAAATTTTTGTTGTACAGTCTCCAATTCTTTGCTTTTTATTGTTTTGTCAAGTCATCCCAATCATTCTTTAGCAACTGCTGTTAGTTATCCAATTATCTTTATGCTACTAAATCCAGGGGACTTCTTTCTTTTAACTGACTTATGAACAGAAACCATTGGCCACTTTATTGTCCATATTTTTTGGAGGGAGGGAACATTTTGTTTCCTTTGCTTTTGAGAGCTCATTCTTTTCTATCTGTTGTCCTCTGTCTTTTTGTAAGCTAGAGCTAAAATACTTAGTAATAATGTGTTTCCCATTTTAAATGTTTGCTTTTCAATTGCTTTCAATTGTGTACCTTTACCATGTCCATGGATTCAATGATCATTTATAGGCTAATTACTCTTAAATTTATATCTCAGGTCAAAACCTCTCTTTTTTTATTTTCACTCTAGAGGCCCAATGCATGAAATTTGTGTACGGGCAGAAGAGAGGTCCCTCAGCCTGGTCTGCACCTTTTTGCAATCCAGAACCACTTGGAGGATGTCTGACTGCCAAGTTAGGCCAAATCAGGCCTAAACCAGCAGTCAGACATCCCTCTTGCAATCCAGGACCCCTCTCTGCTAACCACCCGCCTGTTCACTCCTTACCATTTGGCTCACTGCTCCTTAGTGCTGCTGCAGAGTTGGGAGAGGCTCCCACCACCACTGCTGTGCTCCTAAGCTCAGCTTCTGGCTGAGCAGAGCTCTAGCTGTGGGAGCTCACTGACCACCAGGGGGCAGCTCCTGCCTTGAGCATTTGCCCCTGGTGTCAGTGCACATCATAGTGACCGGTTGTTCCATCAGTCGTCTGCCAGTAAGTCAGTTTGCTTATTAGGCTTCTCTTATATAGGATATGTTCACCTAACATCTCTGCTCCAATGTCACAAAGACAACTTAACTAAGAGAGATCTTTCCTTTCATTATAATTTCCATTCAATGCACTCTGTCTCAAAAAATGGAGTCACTATTTATTTTCTTGCTTAATATAGAAATCTTAAAGTTACTCAACACTGTCCTTTTCTCCAAACCTCCATAATATCCAAATCCAATATCAGGTACATTTTTTATTGAATTGAGCTACCATTAAATTTCTTGTGACAATGTTTAACATGTTAATCTCCTTATTATATTCCACCAGCCTGCATTAATTTTAACTCATACATATCTTTAGAAATGTTATATATGTCTTCTCAAGAGCTACTCTGGCACCAATCAAGTCCATCTTCCAAATTTCAGCTAGAATTATTTTCCCCCTAAACATAGTTTTAATTATACATCCTTAAGCATAAATCCCTTAAGTGAATGTTCACTTAATTTATGATAAAAACAAAATACTTACCACAGGTTCTACATGATTATATATATATAACTCTCTTCAATCTGACCTTTGCTCTCTGTATCTCAGCCACACAGGCCTTCTTTCAGTGTCTCAATTGTGCCATTTTTTTCTTCTGGATCTGATCATGTACACATGTAATTGCTTGTGCCCAAAATGCTCTTCTACTTCTTCATTTGATTACATCCTACTCTTCCTTAAGATTTCATGTAGGTGTTACATGAAGCATTTCCCATCTCCAACTATATTTTATGCATTCTTGCAGATTCAATTTCCTTGACTTTGAAACATAATATATAGCAACTAGAGATCCAATGCATGGATGAGGTCCTTAGGTGTGGCCAGAAATCAGGGCCTGCCAGACGGGGGAGAGGGGAGAGGTTGGCCAGCTGTGGGGAGGGATCAAGGGAGGTTGGCTGGCTGTGAGAGGTTGGCTGTGGGAGCACAATGACCACCAAGGATCAGCTCCTGCATTGGGCATCTGCCCCTGGTGGTCAGTGATTGTCATAGCTACTGGTCATTCCAGCATTCTGGTCACTTAGGCTGATAGATGATGATAGATAGATAGATAGATAGATAGACGATAGATAAATACCCTGTTTCCCCAAAAATAAGACAGTGTCTTATATTAATTTTTGCTCCCAAAGATACACTAGGTCTTATTTTCAGGGGATGTCTTATTTTTCCATGAAGAAGAATATGGTACACATTTATTGTTAAATGAAAATAAAGGACATTTACAATATTACCTGTATATGGTACGGTAGTACGGTAGTTGTCAGCACAAACCAGATAAACTGTGAATCCTACAGTATCAAGAATTTACTCATTTATTCAATGACAATCATGTCATCATCTTCTGGAACATCATCATAACAATCCAATTCCTGAATTTCCTGGTGAATTTCTTGTGACTCCATTTCTTTCAGAATCAGTGGACCAAATCTCTCATGTTTAGCCTAGGGGGGCCTTATTTTCAGGGGGATGCCTTATATTTCACTCAGAAGGAAACCTGTAAGTAGATCTTATTTTCAGAGGATGTCTTATTTTTGGGGAAACACGGTATGAACATTATTTTAATTATTTGGTTTTTCTCACAACAATATCGACTCCATGATTTTAGGGAGAATGTATATTTTGCTTTCCATTATACCCCCAGTATAAAGTAAAATTCCTTCAATGTAGAAGTTTCATATTGAACAAAATCTATTTAATAATATACTTGTGATATTTTTGCTTCTGCTCTAGAATAAGTGCTATCAGCATCATATCCTTGAGAGGATTACTCCTACTGAAGCATGAAAGGTTCTGTGGAGGGTGAAAACAGAATTTGTTTCCTGTGTTTTAGAGATCTACCTCCTTCCCATCAAACAAAAACTGCCCTTTGCCCAGCCAGCATGGGTCAGTGGTTGAGCATCAACCTATAAACCAGGAGGTCATGGTTTGATTCCCAGTCAAAGCATATGCCTGGGTTGCAGGGCTCAATCCCCAGTGTAGGGTGTGCAGGAGACAGCCAATCAATGATTCTCTCTCATCATTGATGTTTCTCTCTCCCTTCCCCTCTCCTCTCCTTTCCTCTCCTCTCCTCTCCTCTCCTCTCCTCTCCTCTCCTCTCCTCTCCTCTCCTCTCCTCTCCTCTCTCTCCTCTCCTCTCCTCTCCTCTCCGAAATCAATAAAAATGTATATTTTAAAAACTATCCTTTGAGAAACTGGCTCTACTGTCTAAGATGTGGTTAAAGATCCTTTTGTATTAAGGATCAAAAAGTGGAAGGTGTCTGGCTGATATCTGCTGCCCGTAGGAGACAATCAATCAATAGATCTCTACTTTTGTTTCAAAGTCTATGCCTCATTGAAACTGCTCAACAGAAGGGGAGTTTACAGCTCATTTATATTTTGAGAATTGGAAAGATGTGAATATGTTCATTGTAAGATAATCCAAGTTAGAAAAGAAAAAGAATGAACAAAACTTGAACTAATCAAGACAATGTGCCCTAGGACAGCACCAGATAGGTGTATGTGAACAAAAAGATGGAACATTAAGAAAAGACGGTAAAGTAGTACTAATGAAATGAAGCCACCCTCCTCCTGAAGGCTTTGTTATACTAAGCTGAGCTAGGCAAATTGTGCAGCTAGGTCCACTAGGAGAGAAGAAATAACATTCCCATCAATACCATGTGTCAGCCATGACTGTACCTGATTCTTAAAAGGGAATTAGAACATCATCTTTGGAAATCTCTTCAAATGCTGGGTAGCTCTTTTTTTCCCTCTGTCTTTGAAAAAATGCTGGCTTCATCCCACTGTTGTTGATGTTTTAGTGATTCTCTAAAGGTGATGCCATAGTCACGCTCAATGAATCAAGAAAATACCTGACTGGAGAAACAAAATTCTCAGGTTTATTAGGGATGTCTCAGAGGCCCATTATGATGAGAGATTCACAGGGATGTGCTCAGACCCAACCCCAGAGAATTGCTAATGTCTTTGTGTCCCATTTTTCAAATCAACTTGGGCCGTGTGGCAGATTAAAGATGACATCCTTTTTTTCAAGAGGTGGGTTTTATATCACCTCCCCTTGACAACTTTGACTAATAGCCAGTGGAAGTGATATTCTACCAATTTGAGGCCTAACTTTTAAAAGGATTATCCTCACTCTCTAGGAAATTCTGATCCATGAGGTAATAAGTCTGACTGCTTTGCAGGAGAGATCACATGAAGAAACCCTGAGTCTTCACAGATAGAAAAACAGAGTGATACAGCAAAGCCTTCTAGTTATCCAAGCATTTAATAATGCCATTGTGGACCACCTATACCAGACCAGCCACCAGCTGAAGTATATATAGCCCATCTGATTTCTGACTGAATTTCTGGCCCACAAAGTTGTAACATTAATAAAATGCCTGTTGTTTTATGCCACTTTAATGAGTATAGTTTGCTACACAGCAATACTTAAACAAAACTGTCTAGGAGGACAGTTGAGGATAGATGATCCAGTTATCAAATGCTCATAAAACTCGCCTGTAATTTTTATTTTCTGTCTATATCTTTTCACTGAGAAATTCCTTGTAAAGGTGACTAAATCAAATTATGAGGATACACGTTTTAAACACTCATCCCTACAGGTGTCAGAATTTTCTGGCCTAGTATGAGCTGTCATGGCCTGAGATTCTAGCCCAGAATCCAGCTGTGACTGTGTGTGGTAGACCTCATCTATTTGACGTAAATTTAAAACACCATAGATTAACTAAGTAAAATGCTAAATCAACTTGGTAAACTGTATCAGAGAAGGCCGACTTCTGAAATAGCAGAATGAGAAACTTGGTGACATTACTCTTCCTTTAAATTAAAAAACAAAAATACAGGCAAAACAACTACAGCTAACCATTTAAAAACTTCGTTCAAAAGAAACTACTAAACCTCAGTTAGAGGGAGTGGAGGAAAGTGGGTCTGTCAAGTTTTAACTTGAGGCCCTCTTCCTTTCCAGCTCAGTGGCATGGTCTTCAAAAGACAGCAGCTTTGCAGACAACAAAGAGATCTGACCTATTTTAGAGTTTCTTTAAAAGCAGCATCCCCAGAATTCAGCCAATGTTTTATCCAAACTTTCAGCTCCTTGGAAATCTCTACTCCCAGAGCATAAGGCTATGTGATTTGATTCAGAGCTCAGCTCAGTGGAAGTAGGGAGGGGGAGGAAGCCTACTCCCAGGTTGTTACCAAAACAATAGCAATTCTAGAAACAATTTGGCCGCCTAAGGCTGTGATTTCAGTCAAGACCAATAAGAGGTTGGCTGGGAATTTAAAAGGAAATCCAAAGATTTGACAGCAGCCATAAGGAACTTTGAAAAATTTCAACATATTGAAAAATGTCAATATATTCCTATAGGGGTCTTAAAAGATTGAGAAAGCCCAGGAAAAATATGGGAAAGGAGAAGGGCTAACTTTGAGGCCCTCTATAAACAGAAAGTCAAAGCTAAGGCTGTCTTCTAAACTACCTGAAGTTTGAAGACTTGTCTTCTTTTTTTTTTTTTTTTAATATATTTTATTGATTTTTTACAGAGAGGAAGGGAGAGAGATAGAGAGCTAGAAACTTCGATGAGAGAGAAACATCAACCAGCTGCCTCTTGCACACCCCCTACCGGGGATGTATCAGCAACCAATGTACATGCCCTTGCCCGGAATCGAACCTGGGACCTTTCAGTCCACAGACTGATGCTCTACCACTGAGCCAAACTGGTTTCGGCAAGACTTGTCTTCTTATACCCACTGCTGTGGGAAATATAGACATTAAGGCAAGGTATTTAAGAAAATCTAAGCCATCATTGGCCTTCCATTAAATTATATTGACCCCAGTTGTGACCCATAAGAAACCAGATTTACAAGCAAAAACAGTAACTTAACAAAATAAAAACCAGCAGAGGTCTCAACTCAGAGGCCATGCACAGCAGAGAACACAGAATCTACAGAGTTGTTCAGGAAAAATACTACACAAACAAGCACCAATAAGAAAACAAAAGCAACAACAACAACAAACTGTGGGGGAATCTGATACAAGAGTTGAAAGAATGTATTATCTTAAATATCTAGTTTTCCACAAAAACTCTGAGAAATGCAAAGAAACGGGAAAATATGGCGCATACAAAAGAAATAAAAAAGAGCCTGCAGAAAATGTCCTGGAGAAACTCCAGAGTATGGGCTTAGTAGTCAAAGACTTTAGGTCAGCAATTATAAACGGAATAAATTCAAAGAACTAAAGAAATGACAACTATAGAACTAAAGGGAAGTATGACATTGATGTCTGATCAAAGAACATGAATAAAGAGACAAAAATGTATTTTAGAAAATAGAAATGCTGTGGTTGAATAAAAAAAAAAAGCATGTTAATGGAAATGAATATTTATTAGAAGGGCTCAATCAAACGATTGAACTGACAACCCTGGTCAAATGATTCAGTTGGTTAGGTCATTGTCCCATATACTGGACAGAGAACATACCTATGTAGCAGTCAGATTTGGGGCAGGTACATGAGGCAACCAATTTATTTTTCTATCTCTCTCTTTCCCCACCCCTTCCTCTCTTTCTAAAATAAATACAAAACATATCCTTTGCTGAGGATAAAAAATATTGAGCTGGCAGAAGAAAGAGTGAGTAAACTTGAAGATAAATCAATAGATATTATCTAGGCTTACGAGCAGAAAGAAAAAAATAAAAAACAAACAGAACCTTAGAATTATTGGAAAACATCAAGTGTAGCAACATATACATAATGGGAGCCCCAGAAGAAGGAAGAGCAATAATATTTTCCTTCCACTTTCACTTTGTGTACTGTCCATCTTTTTTTTTCTTCTTCTATGTTTTGCACTTCTCCTCTTCAACATTAATAGCACCAATTCCGACACTACCTTCAAAAAATTCATGTCTTGTAGTATCTCTCCTGAATTCACTCATGCTTTCAGCTCCTTTTTTAATTGTAGAGATTCTACCATGTGTTCCTTGGACTTGTCAACTTTAATAGGATACTTTCAGCAATGGCAAACTAAACCAGGAGAGAAATACAAGATTTAAGCCTTTTCTTTAGCCTTGATTTGATTATTTGTTCTGATTATTTGTGTGTGTGTGTGTGTGTGTGTGTGTGTGTATCTGTTGTTGTTGTTTTTTTAATCATCTCTGTCAGTTGTAATCTCATAGCTTTGTTCTATAGATTTATTGATAAATGAATGAAAAGAATAAAAATTAAAAGAAATGATTATAGATGTGACTCAGAATACAGAAAATATATCTTTTTAAAATATTTTGAGGCTTTGGCCCTGCACTTAAGTGAGAACCATGAATTTCCTTATATGTGTAAGAACTGTGACCAGAGCCCAGATCGCTTTATTGGATAAGAATTTTATTGAATTGAAAGTGTCCTTTTTCCCCCTGATAATATCCAATGAATAAGTCAGTAGATTTACAAAAATTAAAGAAATCTTAATGTGTCATCATAAAAAGCCACATGGCTGTGAGTTGGAATTGATTTTCCATGAATTGAGCGTGTTCCTAAATGGTCATGGATGGATGCAACTCTTCCATTTTATATTGGGTTATTTCAGAAACAGCAAGCCCAGAATCTGATTTAATTTGAAAGAGACAAAATTGTATTTCTCTGCTGATTCTCCAGGTGTTAGAAGTAAATGAGGAGTTTTCTTTTCTTTTTTCATTTTTCACCAGTCCTCCCTAAGTTAATTTGACAGAAATGGCTTTTACAAGAAGACAACATGTGATAGGAATTGTGTTGAGAATAATGAACATGTCAGACAAATGGCAAAGCATAATTGGAGTAGCTTGTTTTCTTCTCTCTGAAATTATAGTACATATGACAAACCGAGATATTGTGTCTGCTATGAAAACATCACTAGGGCAATTCTCTGATAAGACTAGCTAGTTGATACTTCTTAATAATAACAGAAAAAAATATTCTAAGCAAAATTTCTTTGTAACATATAGAAAAAAATTATATGAACAAGGCTAAAATCAATATTCTTATTTATCTCAGGATAAGAGAGTAAGATTTGTATTGAAGATATATTAAATATAATTGAAAACATAAGGTTTCTGTTTAGTTCTGTAGCAACTGACCATGTCACCTTGAGCAAGTTACTTTTTAATCATTTTTTCACACAGTCTTTCAATAATTTGTTGTATTGGTATGCTGGGCCTTTTTCTAAATCCTGGTTGCAGATAATATTTAGGCATTTCTTAAAAAGTTCAACACTTGGTTGTAGAAGCCAAAAGTTGTGAGGGGTTTTAAGAAATTGACATAATGTTACTAACACATTAAAAATAAAGACCTAATTACTGAATGACTTAAAAAAAATCAAAACATTTTATTATTCTCTCTCAGTACAAGGTTCAACATGACCTGTTCAGACCAATGGGGAACTTGGTTTCTTAAAGTCTATCAGGGACCAGTCACTGCTTCCCCATGCCCCTGTGACATTGTTGCTATCTAACAGTGGGAACTGGGCTTCTGTCACAGGAAGAGAATGTGGATCATCAATAACGATAGATCAAGTCTTGGGAGTAGTAGGCATCACACTCCTATTCCAAGGCACATGGCCATAGTCACATAGTCACATAGTCCCAAAGCAAGGGAGTCTGGAAAATGTAGTCTAGCTGAGCAGCCATAATGGCCAACCAAAGGGAAATGAGATTTTCCTGGCAACTAGCTCTCTCTGAGAAAGAAAGAACACTTGGAAAGCACAGTAACTGCTGTTTTTTCTGGTCTATAAAATAAAATATTGAATTTAAGTTAATTTGATTTCAGCCTTTGAAGTCTCTTTGACACAAAGTGATCTCTAATGTACTCGCTTTGCATAAGAGCAACAACATTTAAAATAAAAAAAGATTGCAAGTTCGAAAGAACAATAGAAATACATTGAAGATGTGATGCTCTACAAATTTTAATGCCAAAAATAATTAAATTGTGGACCAAGAGATGCCCTCTGTGGCTAATTACTTTTTCTAATTACGATTGTCAAGAATACTATCAAATAATTGAGTTAAGTTTATAGCATTTTAGGTACATTAGCTATCATAAAATATTCTTTCCTGGCAAATTCAAAGAGTTTAATGTTTCTAATGTGATTCTATCTTGATTAGCCCCAACCCCATAATGTTCCTAAGGTTTGAAGTCTAATAGATCTTTTAATATTACTTTTTGGTCCCTTTCCTTTCAAACAGATTCTAGATGTAGAAATAGAGTTTAGCAGTTTGATTGGCTTTATTATCTCTTAAAGCCATGAAATATTGGTTCAGCAGTGCTCTACAGACCCCAAGGGCTTCATTTCTTATCAATTCATAAGCCTGGTTGAGAATCAGTATTATTATGACCTCAGCAGTAGAAAAGAGTAAATTATTATTTTTTCCAGGTCTGAGATGTTCTAAAAGTCTTCAAAGGCCTAAAGTGATTGGACACAGAGTATTAGAAGTAACCATGGAAGAGAGAGAAAATGGAGCTAAGAGAATACCTGCCACAGGCTGATCCTGAGTCTCCCTTTGCCTCTATGCCCTACGCAACTCAGCACTTGGCACCATTCCCATAGTTTCTATTTTGAATCACGTTTGCGAAATTTCTTTTTCCAAGAATCATTTTTATGTGTTGAACTAGTTCAGCTAGAATGACACTACTGCTCTGAAAGAAGTGCCAACATTTCAGGGGAAGATTTACTTGCTTTGAGCAGATTTGACACCTCAGTGTTTAGGTCAGCACTTCCTAAAATTAACAAAGTGAAATAAAGAACAAAATCCGGCTCCCCATGCCTCTCTTTCAGGAGATACTGGGAAAAGAGCGTTTTCCCATCTTTCAGAACTTGTCAGTGTTACCCAATAAACAAATAATCTCAGAGAGATATTTAGTTTTCATCAACATCTATACCCAGAACTCAAAAATCTATAAAATGCTAGTTCAAGTTATCATTTGCCATAATTTTAAATACTTTATTCATTATTCATGATATAAAAACATTTAAATTCTTGAACCAAGTAATGATCATATTTTATTCTGTAGACCCAAGTCTTGGATGGATATAATGGTACAGAGTGGGGATGTAGTGTGCTATGAGAAATGAAAAGAATGGAGTGATTCTTCCCCATCTCTTTTCTCTCTTCCTTTATCCTCCCTCTTCTTCTTTCTCTCACCCTCTAAACTCTTTTGGAATATCTTGATCCTAGTCATTTTTTCATTGGATCGTGTTGGAACTTAATATCAGTGGGATAATTTCCATCCAGCAAGCCCTGTCTAAGGTACTCAGTTGCTTAAGAAGGGACAGTGTTAATTTGCTTTTAAAAGAACTGATTCTACTGTGAAAGATGGCTGCCATATTTATTCATATAATTTCACCTTTAATCTACTCTTAGAAAGGAAGATTTTATAGTTCCAGTAATGATGAATATATTGTTGTTCACATGGGAAAGAAACCTACTTATCTTTTGAGATTCAGATAAATCTTTTATATGTCATAATATAGTCTGTAAAAATTCTCACTTTCTACTCTCAGGGGAAGTCTCCCCCATTGTGAAATATTTTGGCATTCTTTTATTACATAACCATACTTGTTTTCATCTATTCAGCTCTAAGCCAGATTTAAAATTTTTGAACTAATTAAATAAATTAAAAAATGAATGTACATTAAAGTAGATGCCACCATCCTTTTATTAAAATTTTTCCTTAAACTTGATTTAATTATGTAAGTTATCACCTAGTCTTCTATATTTCAGGACTAAAGTACATACATACCAGTAAATACATTCCCTAGTCCATCTCCTGAGCCTAGGTGAAGCAAGTAAAAAATGGTTAAGGATAAAGACAGTAAACATATAAAAGCAAAATCATTTAAGAAAAACAATAAAGGATAACATTTTATTATACTTTTAATCCATTGCTTAATTTGACATTGACAACAACTCTTAGAGATTCTCTTTTTTCTCCATTTTTTATTAAGGTATTATATGTGTACATATTTTACCATTGCCCTCACCTTCCCTCCCCACCCTCCCAGAGTTTTGCATCCATTGGTTTGCTTATGTGCATGCACACAAGTCTTTCAGTTGATCTTTTATCTCCCCACCTCTCCCTATCTTTTCCGCTATAATTTGACATTCTGTTTGATGCTTTAGTGTCTCTGTGTCTATTTTTTTGTTCAATAGTTTATAATTTTCTTTATTATCCATAAATGAGTGAGATTATGTGGTATTTTTCTTTCATTGACTGGCTTATTTCACTTAGCATGATGTTCTCCAATTCCATCCAGATTGCTGCAAATGGTAAGAATTCCTTCTTTTTATGGCAGCATAGTATTCCATGGTGTAGATGTACTATAGTTTTCTGATCCAGTCATCTGCTGGCGGGCACCTAAGCTGTTTTCAAATCTTAGCTATTGTAAATTGTGCTGCTATGAATATAGGGGAGCATATATCCTTTTTAATTGGTGTTTCCAGTTCCTTAGGATATATTCCTAGGAGTGGAATTACTGGGTCAAATGGGAGTTCCATTTCAATTTTTTGAGGAAACTCCATACTGTTCTCCACAGTGGCTGCACCAGTCTGCATTCCCAACAGCAGTGCATGAGGGTTTCTTTTTCTCCTCATCCTCACCTACATTTGTCTTTTGTTCATTTGTTGATGATAGCCATTCTGGCCAGTGTGAGATGGTACCACATTGTCACTTTGATTTGCATCTCTCGGATAATTAGTGACTTTGAACATGTTTTCATGTGTCCCTTGGCCTTCCTTCTGTCTTCTTTTGAAAAGATTCTATTTAGGTCCCTTGCCCGTTTCTTTATTGGATCATTTATCTTCTTTTTATTAAGAAGTGTAAGCTGTCTGTAGATGTTGGAGATTAAACCTTATCAGTGATAACATTTGCAAATATGTTCTCCCATACAGAGGGCTTTCTTGTTGTTTTGTTGATGGTTTCCTTTGCTGTAAAAAAGCTTTTTATTTTGATGTAGTCCCATTTGTTTATTTTCTCTTTAGCTTCCATTGCCCTAGGGGAAGTATCAGTGAAGAAGTTCTTTTGGCATATGTCTGAGATTTTGCTGCCTGTGGATGCCTCTAATAATTTTATGGTTTCCTGTCTTATGTTTAAGTCCTGTACCCATTTTATTTTTGTGTATGGTGTAAGTTGGTGATCTAGTTTTATTGTTTTGCATGTATCTGTCCAATTTTCCCAGCACCATTTATTGAAGAGACTGTCTTGACTCCATTGTATGTTCATGCCTCCTTTGTCAAATATTAATTGAGCATAGTGATTTGGGTTGATATCTGGATTCTCTATTCTATTCCATTGATCTATATGTCTGTTCTTGTGCCAATACCAGGCTGTTTTGAGAACAGTTGCTTTGTAATACACCTTGAAATCTGGTATTGAGATCCCTCCTACTTTGTTCTTCTTTCTTAGGATTGCTGTGGCTATTAGGGGTCTTTTTTTATTCCAGATAAATTTTTGGAGAGTTCTTTCTAGGTCTGTGAAATATGCCATTGGTATTTTATTGGGGAGTGCATTGAATCTATAGATTGCTTTGGGTTGTACCGTATTTTTCGGACCATAAGACGCACTTTTTCCCCCCAGAAGTGGGGGGGGGGGGAGTCCCTGCGTCTTATGGTCCAAATATAGCCTACACATATACTTTAAAAAAAAAGTCTTTTTTTACTTGCCCGGCTCTGTGTGGTCTCTGTGTGCTTGCCCGGCTCTAAAATGGTTCTAAATGCTGCTGTTTACTTTACAGGGTTAATTACATGTATTTATGACTGTGATGTTGGGTTTTAATGCACATAAAATATTTTAGGACACTATTTGTTTCAGAATCTTTTTTTCTTCATTTCCCTTCTCTAAAAACTGGTGCGTCTTATGGTCCGGAGCGTCTTATGGTCCGAAAAATACGGTATGTATTATAATTTCAGATTCTTAGTGGGATATTCATTTCACTACATTTCAGGGTAGATACCAGCTGTGAGGGTTTAGCTGGTATAAAGGATAAAAATGTTTCATCCCTTTAATCCAGAATGTTTTTGTTCATTTCGTTTTATTGCATATCTATAAGTATGTGTTTTAAGTGGTCTAGATTTCAACTGCCCATTTGGGTGTTTCATTCACTTCACAAGTTTCTAGATAGGATCTTGAGCCAAATGGCGAAATCTATTCATTTGCAGTTCTCCCTGAAAGTCCAACAACAGAATGAAAACTGAATACCTTTTTTAAAAAATTTTTCTTAAAATATGTTTTATTGATTTTAGAGATAGAGAGAGGGAGAGGGATAGAAACACCAGTGAGAGAGAAATATCTAGTTGGCTGCCTTCTGCATGCCCCCTACTGGGAATTCAGCCTGTAACCTGGGCAAGTGCCCTGACCAGGAATCAAACCAGAAACCTCTCTGTGCATGGGACAACACTCAACCCACTGAGCAACACCAGCCAGGGAAGAATACCTCTTTTTTTTCTTTCCTGTTTTTGTTTTACATTCATCAACTTATCATTCACGTAGTCCCACCCACGAGACCACAGGTGAAGGCTGCTGCTCTTCTCTGCCAGGACTACTTACTACCACAAATCTAAAAATGCAAACAGTAGTTTGAAAAGTTGCTCTTCTTTTACATCCCTTCTTCCACTCCCCCCTCCCCTGCCCCAGGTTTAAAAGCTATCTTTTAACATTTGGAGAGTTTCATTTAGCAGTTGTCTCGGCTGAATTGCCTGACATAAATTATACGGCTGAGGCTCTTCCTTTCTATCATCTACATCTTTGTGGTGTCATATTAAGATAAATATCATGAATAGCCTCAAAGGGGAAATCAACAGAGAAGGTCGCATCAGAGGATAGCAGGCCTGACAGGGAATTGTGGAAGAGGTGAAACACTGTGGCAAAGCAGTTTGTTCCAGCTCCATTCATATTATTTGATGACTTCCCAGGGCTGTATGAGTGGAAGTGGTTATGGTGGTGGCAGCTAGATCACAAGGAAGAGGAGACAGCAGCATATTAATACCAATTGTCAGCATTACATGCTTATTCTCAGACCTCCTGCCTCCTTATGTTACACAGCAATTCCAGTGACTTGGAGTTCATGGCAATATAGACACTTACTCTAATTTAACAGTTCCTTGAGATACGTTTATGCTGAGGAGAACCCAAGTTCTTGATTGGCTTAAAAAAAAAAAAAAAGCATAGGTTTCCTGATATGAATAATAAAGCTCAGAACAACAGTACTGCCAGCTAGCTTTTTGTCCACAACTGTCTGGTCATTATAGGAAATAGCTTAAAACACAGGAAATCTTTTCATGTTCCAGGTGATCTCTCAGACTTATTTGCCATAAAATGTCACCTCGAGTGAGAGAACAGAATTTGTCACAATTAAAGAAAGTGTCAACATGTGGCTTTATATGGTTAAAGAGACCCCTTTAACTTGAGATTTCTGCACCACTTGTTAGATGTGCACATGTGCATGGAAAACATAGTAAGACTGTAAATGTTACATGTTCTTCAAGAATAATTATCCGATTTTTATTGCTTTCAGAAATGTCTGTGGCGAGAGAACTTTCTTGTCTTTGAGAAATTAACGAACCATGCTTATGATCTACAAATGTGTATTGAGTAGTGAGGTAATACTCACTGACCTGCAGGGAACTCATTTTCCACCTTGTGCTATGTTACTACACAAATAAGCAAAACAAATTAGGATAATTATTAGAGAGAGAGGCACATGATGCTTCCAAGTATAATTTTTCTCCAACCAATCGACAAGGTGTGAAGACATTAACATCTAATTAGAATAGATTAGAAATGAACCACAAATTAAGTCCCTGTGCAGCCTTATTGTACAAGGATTGCTATGTCAACTTTGGGTAAACTTTGATAGCAGATATTTTTTACCTCTATAGTCATCAGCTGTAGAATGTGATTCTTGATTTTTCTAGCTTCTGTTGATTTGGTGATGCTGATGACATCCCTCTTCTCTTTTGTATACAGAAACATTAAGAAACATTCGGGAGGCAAATAGGAGTCAATGAGGGTACTAATTTATCAATGGCTTAATAGTTCTCAGAGTATAGGGCTTCCTAGTAATGTTGAACTGGAGAAAGTATCATGGCTTGCTATAACTCACTCCTCCAACTGAACTCCTCCAATGAAGCTGGAGAAATGGAAACAAGCTTGAAGGGAGACACTCTTTCCCAGGGAGCTTTTTGTGTGAAAACAAGAAACAGGAGAGTGTGAGTCATTCGCAAAGAACCAAGCAACTGGCCTCTATGTTATTGCAATGTAATGGTCCCAGTTTCTATGGAATATTGCCCAGTGAAAGTCATTATTTCACCTGTCTGCTCTACAGGGAAGATTGAGAAATGAAATAAGAAAAAAATGGGATAAAATCTGCTACTGCCCATATGGGTCCCTCCTTGTAGAGGAGAAGACAGCAATTTTATTTGTCAATTCTTTTTCAAATGGTTAACTCTTAAGCTTCAAGTACTACTACTTAAAACTTCATGAAGTTTGGGTCAGTCTAAGAACAAATTAGCAAACAGTAAAACTCTAGGAAACTTTCAATCTAGTCATATGGGTTAGCTTTTCTTTTTGCCCTTGGAAAATTACAAGTCATTAGATCTAATTCCTGTAGCATGAATAAAATCACTGTCCTAAGAAATAGTCCCAGCCCAAGACAGAGCCAACTGAAGTGGCAGTTTGTGATGGTGAATCAGAAACTAAACTAAATCCTTCTCCCCTGATTTTCACAACTAAATGCAAAACACTGGTGTTCGCTATTTCCTTGAAATATATTGTTGCCAAATAACATCCCATATGATAGTGTAACTTTAAACAGGTTGTTTTAGTCCAAGAGTAAAATAAAATAATAACATAAGTCAAGGTCTTATTTTCACATTTTCAATAATAAGCCTTCAAGTATAGTGGGAACACTTTGAAATATGATTCAGGAGACCTGAGTCCTTCACTACCTCTGTCTAAATGCATGACCTTGAGCAAGCTACAAAGTTCTTTGTCACCATAATAATGCACTTCAACATAGAGCTTTATAAAATGTTAGAGCTGGAATAAAATTAATGTATAACCTATTCAAATCCCTTTTTCTTCTGTGGATAAAGAAACCTAGGACAAAGTTTAGGGATCTTTCTCAAGGTCAGATCAATTAATGAAAAAAAAAAAAAAGCCCACAAGAATAAGATCAGAGTTTTGCTTTATAATGCCTTTTCTTTTAGTGCAAATCTGGTTCAAGGTTAACTATGAGAATGTGTTATGTCAGAGAATGATATTGTATAAATCTAAAAGAGCATTAATATCATTGGCTTGCATATCATTGGAGGAAAATTATTAAGATTAAATTTTCTGCATTGGACAGAAAGGAACCTGAGAATTGAGTTTACAATAAAAAGAAAATGGCTATACTATAAAAATTTATTTTAGTATTTAGGAAACAAAATAGCCCCTTGAAATGTTTATAACCATGATCACCAATTTCTTTCCATTTAACGTTGTTATAAATACTTTTTCTCCTACATTCATTTTGTTTTGTTGTATTAACTCCAACTCCTTTGGTCTCTGACAGTTTAGCTGGACATACAGTGAGCAGCGGGAGGGCTCATAACTCTTGGCCCACCGACAATTTGCCATGAAAAATAAAAAATTAATAGTATTTTATGGAGAACATTGCAACAATCACATTGGACATGAATCAGTGACATTGTTCCTGTGACCTGCAGTTTCCTTAAGGCTGCCCTTGCAGATGTCCTTCATGGGAGTGATCAACTTTTAGCTCTCCTCTGAACCACACTGACATGGGTCAGTTGTTCTCGTTTAATTAAATGGTGTCAAACCTTTGGTAGTCCTGCTCTTCTCTCAGTTTGTCCTCTAAGCCAACCTGGATGCAATGTCCACTGATGTTTAAAAAGTGATTCCTGCCCAGGTATTCTCAGTTCTTGGTAGGTCTTCGTTTACCTGATCTATGTCTCCAGAAATTGTGTATGAATGACATTCTGGAAAATTAAATCACATCTTACATAAGGTAGAACTCACTTTTACAAAAATTCCATAGTGAATCCCTTCCCCATCATCTCTCAAGTCCTTAATTTACTTGAATTACAAATCTAGATTCTTATTTGTTCAGTATACTGAGGTCAACTGGTGTGGAATATTGAGAAAAATATAATGTATTAAAACAAGCTTTTGTATTTATAAAGGTTTATAGCCAGAGTCCGACATTGTTTCTGGACTATAGTTAACCAAACAACTAGTAATAAATGAATAATAAAATTCTAAAATAAATGTGCAAAATTTATCATATAAAAGCAGACTATCAAATAACTTTCAAAACAGGAATGCCATCTTATGTCATTTCATTTAAACAATAATAACTTGTATATTTTGCAAATGAATTCAATTTGCTTTTAAGAGTATTTTGTTTTATTTAACTGTGACAGTAGTGAAAGGTTAGAGACTTTGCAGAACATTTCATTATATTTGGCATTTTTTCACTTGATTGAACAAATCTTTGCCAACAGTTTGAGGATGTGAGGACTTTGAAGGTAAACTCTAAATTTGTTCAGTCCAAATTGTTTGCTTAGGGTTATTTGAACTTAAAGGGATAGTTCATTTTATGTGCTATATTGAGTTCTCTCTCAATGGAAATGTTAAAAGAGATTGGTTGAGAAAATGTTTACATTTCAAGAAAGGTGTTCCCTGAATAATAATTTGCAACCTTTGTTGGACTTTGGAATGATAAGTAAAGTTAAAAAAAAAAAAAAAAAGCGTGGTAATTAATTGTATTGTTTGTGATTGGGTCTGAGCATTAGTATTGTTTAAAAGCCACTCCTGTGATTCTAATGTGCACACAGGATTAAGAAATTTTCTTCTACACAATTTTTCTATTTCCTTCAACCTCTTAAGATTTTGCTAATCCAAGTATGTGCTGTATTTATACTAGCTTAAAAAATACAAAACAGATTGTGTATTTTTGTTTTGCAACTAAAAATAGAAATCAGAATATAATGATTTATCTATGGATTTTGATGAGAAAATATTTTTATACAAAGGTCTACTATGTTCTAGGCATGGTGTGAGTACTTTACATATATTAACTCACTAAACTTAGAGACATCATTATCATCCCGTTACAAGCAAACTGATGGAAAGGTTAAAAAACATGCTTATCGGCTAATAAGTGAAAAAACTGAAACCCAGGCAGTTTGGCTTCAGGAGACACAAACTTAGCCAAACTACTGCACTGACTCTCATGGTTTTATAAATAGGACCTGACACAGCTTGAACACCCAAATAGTTCTTCCAACCGAGTGGCTTCCTTTAGGACATTACAAGGCACTGGGGACACGCTTGCTTTGCTTTGAATGAATGAGTGCAGAATTCAGCTCTGTCTGAAAGAATGAGTTTTAGACTCCAATATCGTCTAGGCTTTCCATTAGAAACATATCAAAGGCAGATGGAAATTCATCCTTGTGAAATAGTACTCAGAAAATGAGGTGGCATGCTATCCCAAAGGTAATGCATTTTAATACTCAACCCCTGCCTGCTAAAAGTTTCTTCTTAGATCTAATCCAAATGCCTCACACTCAAATGTAGACTGTTTTATTTTATTATATCCTCTTCTGTCTTCAGAGAAGCTGGGGGAAAATGGTTTGGTAAAGTGGTGTGTCCCTCAGCAAATAGATGGAATATAGGTAGAGTTTTGCACTCTATTCTTATCAGGTAGCTAAAAGCACAATCCTGAATGGTCAGGAGCATCACCTAGGGAGCTTTAAAAATGACTCATACCCTAAATCTCACACCAGTTCTATACTGTGGTCATCTTTCCTTGCCCAAATAGCTATCCATTTTATAACTGCCAGGGTCTTATATTGTTTACAGAGTTGGCATTTTTTTTATACATTTTGGTTTTCTTTGCAACAAGGATTTGTAATAAGTTCCATAGACAGTTGCTCCTTTAACCTTCCACATGGCCAGTTCACCAAGTAAGGATCATCTATTGTCCAAGGACCAGAGAGGCACATAACCCATAGTGGGCATGAGATTAAGACTAGCTGTAGCTGACTCACAAAACACCAGACACATATTTTCAATTCCTCAGCTCTGTCATGAATCTAGGTAGTTGTCTCAGTTGTGGCTGTGGTGAAGGATTCCTGAAACACCAGAATAAATGGCTGATTCTGTGCTGCCCTATGTGATATTCTACCTCGAAAGCTGGGGATTGTGATGTAACAGCCGAGCTATGGAAATGAAGCCCTCATCTCGGCGGCAAAACTCAATCAACTACAGTATCAGCTATGAACAATTAGCACTTATGAAACAAAGAGTATGAACAAAAAAAATTAAATCTCTGTGCTTTGATTTTTTTTCGAGTTCCACTTCATCACATAAATGATTTATATTTATCCCCCAAATGGCAGCTGAATGCAGTCCTCTCTGTGTTGGGCTAAAAGGAAGCAGAGAAATTCTCCCTACCAGTTTGCACAGCATCCCCTTAAATAAAAAGCAGATTCCCTTTGTCTTCAAAATTGCCCCACAGGATTGATTGTAAACATATTTCCACACAGTATACACAAACATCATTTGACGTGTCCTGTAAAGAGAACAGGTTGACAGGCTGCTAGATGCATCGCTGTTTTTTTATATACTAAGTAGCAGGACTTTTGAAAACTGGAGACTCTTCTCATATAATTGTGCAAAAGCAACAATAAATCCACATGTGATATAATAAAAGCTATTTTGAAAAGTAAAAAAAAAAAAATAGTCTTCACAGAACAATGGACTGAGAGCAACTGCTTGGTATTTCAAACAATAGATCTGTTTGCTGTCGTTATTGATTTAAATCAAAATGATTCTGAGCTATAAAACAGCAAGCAAACTATAACACCCACACCTGTTCCTGTGAAAGCAAAACAACAAGAACACAGAATCAAACAAAATAAACGGCACTCGCATCAATAACAATTGCAGCAAAACCGCGTCAAGTCTCACTGCCCGGGGAGCCTCACGGCCCCTAGCGGGCAGTGGAGGCCTGCACAGCTGTGTACAAGAGGGAATGAGAGGAGGAGAAAGGTGTCCACGTCTAATTTTTACCTCTGCTTTTTTCATAAAAGCTGCCAGTTCCCTCCATGGTGATTTATTACTTTTCACTTCAAAGGGGAAATTTAATATTTGGTTTAGGAAAATGGCATGAAATTAAAGGATGCTGAGAAATGCTCTGAGCTGCTCTAGGAAGGACAGAAAACAATTTGGAGATCTCTGTGGACTGCATTTCCTTTGTTGGAGGATGGTACATTTTTATAAAGCCTGCTTTTGAGCTTCAAGGTTCCCTTTTCTGTTCTTAAAGGGAGAACAATGTGACTGGGCTCCATCAGGAATCTTGGGGCCTTTGTGAAACAAACATGAAGGGCAAGTGCATTCTTCCCACCTTCTGCACAACAAGGAGCCCATTTGGAGGCCAGGGTTGCTTATAGGCTGATGTTGGTCCTCTCAGCCAGCATCTCTGGAAGGGCTTAATGTCTGTTCATTTTGTCAGAGGTGCAAGCATCAGGCTTGGCATCCTCCTGATGTCTATGCTAGAAAGATGGAGGGCCAGAGATGTGCAAACAGAATGTCTTTGCACCCCCGCCTCTCAGCACCCAGGCCATCACATCCCTAGCTTTTTCCTGTGTCCTCATGATGATAAATCCACATATTGGCTTTCAGTAGTAGGGGCTAAGAAATATGGATTCAGATTTTGATTTTTAATTTACTGTGGGCAAATCAACATTTCTTTGGGCCTCCAATTTCTTACCTTTAAGCTATGGAGATGTGGATGGGTGTAATTGAAATAAATTCAACTGTGGTATTGTATGTTTGTTTTATTGACTGCTCCATGACTCTGAGACTAAGCCACATAGTACCCTGTTTCCCCCAAAATAAGACAGTGTCTTATATTAATTTTTGCTCCCAAAGATGTGCTAGGTCTTATTTTCAGGGGATGTTTTATTTTTCCATGAAGAAGAATACTGTACACTTATTGTTAAATGAAAATAAAGGAAATTTATTACCTGTATACAGTACGATAGTGCGGTAGTTGTCAATACAAACCAGACAAACTGTGAATCCTACAGTATCAAGAATTTACTCATTTATTCAATGACAATCATGTCATCATCTTCTGGAATCTGGAACATCATCATAACAATCCAATTCCTGAATTTCCTGGTGAATTTCTTGTGACTCCATTTCTTTCAGAATCAGTGGACCAAATCTCTTATGTTTAGCAATAGCACTGTCTTTAAATGAGTACTTCTTGTCAAGGTAGCCTGCTCGCAGTGCATTTGCAATGCAACTGTCAGTGATTTTCTCCCATGAATTCTTCACCCAAGTCACAGCTTCTTGCAGTTTAGTTTTCACAAAGTTTACGGTAAATTAATTTTCATTCTGAGACAGAGCCTAGGGGGGCCTTTTTTCGGGGGGGATATCTTACATTTCACTCAGAAGGAAACCTGTAAGTAGGTCTTATTTTCAGAGGATGTCTTATTTTCCGGGAAACACGATAGAAGGTGGTACACGGGTGTTATTGTTGTTTTTTTTTTAACTAAGTATTGAAATGGTAGCTCAGATTAAAATTTTGTTTACTCACAGTTCATGGCCAGTGCCAGTTATGATAACATGTAAGCTCCCTGATTTCCCAAAGAAAAAAACAACTAGGATTCATTAAATCTTGATTTCAGATAATGTTCTTAATGCTCAAAGCATCTACTGTCTTAGCAGACATGGCCCTCTGCTTCAACCCCCATTTTTTCAGATAAGATGATAATTATGATGGCTATAGGGAGCTAGTCTGTTATTCATGCTTTGGGCAAAAATGATTGACTATCATTAAGCCAATAAACAACCCAAGGCAAATGGTAAATAGATGAATTCTGAACTCAGTCCAATATCACACAGTGCCTCCTGAGCTATGAAGCTTCAACATGGCATTTGTAATTTCAATATAATGACCAATAGTTATCCTGAAATTCCCTATGTCCAATTGGCTATGGATATCAGTAATGAGATAGAGGAAAGCAGTGTGACAAAGGAAGGATTAGGAGTCCAGGTCTCCATTTGAAGGTATTGTCAAATCAGCTATCTAGAGGAGGTGGAGGGTTCTGTATTTCCCTAAATTAATTATCTATGAGTGAATTCATTTTTGAGGGGAAGAAAAAGCTGTTTTATATTAAAATATTCATTAATAAACTGATGACTTATAAAATTAGAACCCAGTCAACTATCCTTGTCTGATAAAATTGCAGTGTAAAGCTACACATTTTACAAAAAGGCAGAATGACATGTATTTATTGTTTGGGAAAACTGCTGGAATCCCAAACAGAGGCACTGATAAATATGGATCTGGAGGAATTACTCCAAGGGAAGACTAGAGAAAATGGAAGGGAATTTTGGCCTGATGAATTATTCAAAAGGGAATGGTTTGAATATTCAAAGATGAGAGTGACCCTTAAGAAAATTGATGAGTCCACTGAGTGTTTCTGAAAACTGATCTTCTAGAATTGTTGTGTTGAAGTTAAACCTGAGAGGATTAGCAATGTTTCTTGCTATCATATAATATTTTTTAAAAACCATGCTAAAAAAAAGTCCATGATTTTTTTTTAGTCTAAGACTTGCTACAGAATGTAATTATATCCCACATCTCTCCAAATATAAAATAAAAACATATTTTCATGCTCGTAAGTTTAATATATGATATTTTCATGAAAATATCTAAAATGAATCACTCTAGGCATGTATTATATATGTATATGTATGTGCATGACTGTTCAGGTTAATTATTCCATCCTACTCCAAAATACTCACCACCTCTCAGATCTGATAACTGGTTTTCCTGGTCTCTGTAATGGAAGTGGTAATTCTGAGGTGAGTATCAGGAAACTGGTACCACTTCCTATTTTCATTCTCCTCACCCCTGAAACTGAACCCACATTGTTGTTCCAAGGCTGGATCTTTTAGAGTCTTAGCTGCAGCTTCCCCAGCAGCACCCATGATTCCTCCACCATAAGGCACTGTGCAGTGTCAGCCATTAGAGGGCAGCGCTGTTGCACAATGTGTTAGATTTGCTTTTCCAGGCAGCTGGAGTCCTTGCCAGGCAGCAATTTTTGTCAATAGTTTTCAGAAAGGAAACAGGTTGGTGTTGATGGTGGCAGGTGATAACCATTGGTAGGTGACCCTCTTGTATTATGCAGACTCACTTGGCCTATTACTTTAAGGTAAAATTAAAACACACACACACACACACACACAAAACAAACAAACAAACAAAAAAACCTTGACTCATTTCTTTCAAATGTTTCTCCTTTGCTAATTAATGATATTAATCTAAAACCACCGATAGCTTTTATTTATAAGGACCACTCTTGAAGGTTCCCTGCCATGGGGGGAATGAGATATTGGAGGGGGTGTATCTAATGGAATGTAAAGAAGGATATAAGGAAATGTCAAATTTAAAAAGTAAAATATTAATAACCAGGAAACTAAAATCATAAATTATTATAGTTATAAATTACCACTTTGATAGAATGAGGAGATACCTATGTTAAAGATATTATTAAAGAATATCACTACAAGGAAGTAATGAACTCAGATTTTAAACCAGTTTCATCCCAGTGGGATTCAGATGGAAGTAGGCCAAAGATTAGGAGGTGACTTTTATTTATTTATTTTTTTTTGTCTTGGTGCTCACATATAGAAATGTTCCATTCTGTTGAGGTGAAATAATGTACTTAGCTGACATCTAATTATGTAATGTCTATTAGCAATAGTGGATCATTCCTTTTACAGATTGTTCACAAAAACTTTTAGTACCAGCAAGTCTGATACATTAATAAAGGAGAGCACATTAATTTTAATATGGGTCTAAAAATATGAATTGGATAGAATGAATTTTCGTCTTCAAATTCCCATTATAATGAAATGCAAGACTAAAAGAAATGACAATTGTATTATCTCTTCCACAATTCTGTTTCCTTAATGCAAATAACTGATATTTAAATGTAGTTTGGAAATGTCACTTGAAAAAAGTAACAGCCAAGTGGAATTAAGAGCAGATAAATCAATAGATGAGCCATTAGACTCTCCATTCAAAATGTCACTGTGGAATGTTATCGTCCATGTGTTTGTGAGTCATTGTCCTTTTCATTGTCATTTCATTTTTCTGGTCCTGTTAGTGCAGCTGATTAGAAGAGCATGATGCTGAACATAAAACCAAGGTCATGTGTTTGATTCCTATACACTCAGGATGCTAAGATTGGTCAGGCCTCATGTTTCATTGTTATAGCCTCCTTGCAGCAACTCCACCCTATCCCTTTATCTATGAGTGGCTTCTCTACATATGCTCTTATTCCAGCGAGTCCAGAATTGATTCCATTTTTCATTCCACCTTTTTCTTGTGCATGGCTTTCTTCCCCAAATCCTGTATCTAACTATTGAAAGTCTATTCATTATTTCAGGCCCAGGTGTCATGCACATTATCTGTAAAGACTTCCCTGAGCCTAAGCAAGAATCTTCCTGCTCTGAACCCTCTTGGCATTTTGTGCATCACTTTATGAAAATTGTCTGATTTCACTTGTGATCATATATTTTATCTCCTAACATATGATAAGTTCCTTGAAGGCAGGCATAGTTGATGTGTGAGAATTAGAGGCTCCAAAAGGATTTATTAACTGGATTAGTGCATTAACTAAGTTAAGAAATTAATTGGCAATGGTACATTAAGGAACAGAGTGAGGTTTGCCCAGTACAGCTACTAAAAAGCCAATTACATAACATATTCAAGTAGCAATAAGTCTATGCATAAAAGAAGGTACTCTCCTTTTTTCTTAAATTATAATTGTGCTGTGTACTTGGGCCTGGGAGGTAATGAATCACCATGCCAAATACAGTGAACAAAGACAGGAATAAATATGAAGATTCACTCTACATACTTATGCTTTGATTTATCCTCGGTACATGCAGCATGCAGAGATGAGTGACAGGAGGGCTATTTTATGTTTCAGACTCCAGTTTCCTCTCTCTGGAGAGGAACAGAGAGAATCCATTAAGAAGGGGGGTGGGAGGGAGGGGCAGTTTCTCAGGCAGAAGAATCTAAGACCCTGAAGAAACACAAGAGGGAGCCCTTTCCTACCCAATTGGAGAAAAGAAACACACCCTTGCTTTTAGAAAGAAATGTTCCCTAATCCTTAAAAAAGGTATCTAACACTTCCTTCTCTTTTTGCCTTTTTAAATTTCAAGGTCATAAAAAGTTTAAAAATTATAAGATGAAATATATTGGGTTATCAAAAAGTATGTTGAGATTGTATTCTGCTAAAGGTTTAGTCTTTCATTTTTATGCTAAACAGACTGAATTAATTTTATATAGCAGTAAATATATATCTTGCTTTATATGCATATGTGTAGACTATGCACACTTTTTAGCATTTAATGTGTTTTGTTGTAGACCCCATGATTTATAGAAGAATATTATGGCCTACAATTCATGGAATCTGAATTTCATCCCATTTCTCCCATAATATGACTTTAGATAAGATAATCAATGACATTGTTCTTCCTTTTTTTAAAGTCTGGAATCACAGGTTTGGATCAGATGGTTTTTAAGGTCTTTTCCAAGTTAAATCATTTTCTGGGTCTATGAGCTATGATGGTTTTATTAAGTTTTTGATAAATATTTGGGATATGGGTATCACACACATATAAATCATAGATATCTGCCTTTTAGATTTCTTATAAAAGAATCAGTATAAATTGAATACATTGAAGACACAATGTTTTAGAAACCAGGCTAGGGTACTTAAACTTTGAGGTCAAAATATTTCTGTGGATTTTCTACACAGTATATTATTCATATGGTCTTGAGGTGACTCAGTGTTGGTGACTAGTTAGTTCTATAAATACATGAAGACATTACTTGATCTTTTTGATTAGTGGTTAGTTTAACTGAACCAAAGAAAAGGTTTTGTTTGTCAGAAGCAAGGGCTGAAGATTGTGTTGGCTAGTTTTTGTGGTTTCTTTCTTAAGCAGTATATTTTCAGTGTCTGTATTTAGAGGAGTAAATAAAACTTCAGTAGATTAAAGATATTGTTTAAAGAGAGAACATAATATCTTTCTTAATTAGGGGGTGGGCAGCATTATCACTATAATAGTGAGCTAAATTACTTCTATCCTGTCCTCAGCCCATGGATGTAGTTATCATGCTAGCTCTTGGTACTCATTCTCCACCTCATATTGTGTGGGACCTTCCTTTTTTTCCCACCAACTTCCTCATCTTGCTCTCTTTCTCTTCTGAGTTCTGCGGATCTTTCATGTCTCTAGCAAGCCACAAGAAATATTTGATAAGTATGGCCTGTCTAGCTGTGAATGAAAATGGGGAATGTGAAAGAACAAGAGAGGATGAGAGGTCAAGAGGTTATTTTCTGGGGGAAATCAATGGCTCGGTGGTTTGGGGATAAAAGGGGGTGACACGTGTACAAAATAATGTAAAATATTTTATCATAATGTGAAAGAAATCCAGAGCAGATAGATACTCTAAAGCTTAGGAATGCGCTTTCTTCCTCATCACATAATTCCTTCTCTCAATAAACATTGAACATTTTCTATGTGTCAGGCACTGTGCCAGGCACTTGATATCAAGGTTAAATTAGATGTGTTCTATGGTTTGAAGACTATTGGATTCTACGCAGAAATGTTAACAGGTAAATAAGAATGGAAAAGAATAAGCAAATGCCAATAGAGTGATGGCACAAAGAAGGAGTAAAGATTCTGCTTTGAACATAGAAGCTTCACAGAGGAGGGTTTGGTGGTGTTAAGTGTATGATGATTATACTATTTTTCTAGGTAGCTTTAGGGAGGATAGGCAATGTAAGAAGAAGAAAAAGTTTTGCAACTGCACAGGGATAAAATTACACAGTGCAATAGGGAACTAGGAGTTGTTTGGTGTGGTCGGAGACCAAATTCAAGGGAAGGGGTGGAGAGAGGTGAGGCTGCTTAATCAGGTATGAGTCAACCCTAAGGGTGGTAAGCCATATGAAGAATGCAAGCTAGTTTACCTTAGAGGTGATGCATTTTATGTGGGGGAAAGGGTCCTAAAATGAATATTTTAGAGAGATCACTAAGGAAGTTCTTAAAGATATATTTGAGTGGTATAAGAATGGAGGCTGTAGGCAATATTTGAGGTTGAATGAGAATAAGGTTTATATTCTATAAGAGCAAGCTTCATCTTGCCTTTCTGGTTGTTTTTTTTGTTGTTGTTGTTGTTTGTTTGTTTTGCTTTTATGAAAGTACACCACTTTTCACAGTGGTGTCATCTATTTAGGTTTAAGAGTATTTTGTAGTTTTAAAAGTTGCTCCTTCTTGCTATTATAATATTCTATGAAAAATATGTCAAAAAGTCATCACTAACCTCATTTTATGTATGGAGAAACTAGATAGAGAGTCCACAGTGAAGTTAGAATTAGAACTTGCACTCCCAAGTCTTTGTTGTTTTTCCTTCTTTCCATTTTTCTCCCTCCCTTCCCCCTCTCTTCTTTCTTCTTTAATTCTTCTTCCCTACTAAGTTGCTAAAAAGGGCATTATATAGAAATGGGCTCTGCCCAAAATGCAATCAATATGGTTGCTGAAATACCAAACAATAATTCATGGGGTGCATTTAAATGAGTGAAAAGTTCAGTCACCAAACACACATTGTGCATACATATGTGTGTGAATATGCATGTGTGTTCATAGGTTGTACATAGGTTGTATACTTTCTGATACAAATGAACTTGGGGGCACATGGTCAAACTTTGTTCTTGGTTTGCTGTGTATATGGGTTAGGGAAAAACTGGAAAACAAGTTCAGAGGTAGCAGGTCCCCTGCAGATAGAGGTTTTCTTAGATGCAGTTCAAAGGAGACTCGCTGAACAAGAGCTGTCATGCCAACAGTATGTTTCTCTGCTGCTGATTTACAAAGAGTCCACCCACGATCTGATGATCCAGAGAGAACAAATTTCTTTAAAGGCCACATTTCTCCATGAGAATTCTTTCTAGCATTTTTTTCATATAAAATCTGCTCCACAAAAAATGACTTTGCTCATGGTAGCACCTGGCTCCAATTATGAGGCCCCCCCCCTTATTAATAGCTATAAAGAGGCAGGTTGTGTAAGCAGGCATAATTTTCACAGCTAAAAATAACCTAATCTCTGTTACCGGGTCTTTAGACACAACACAAGGAAAATTTCCCCATGTTAGTACTCATTCTGTGAGTTCCCTTTTGACTTATTTGCAGTCATGCCCCTTGAAAGGCAATTAGTAATAAGGGTTCTGGCACAGAGTGTTAGCAAAAGCTGTAACCACACATGACAAGGAATGAAATTCTCTGGAAAAACAAATAAGCACCTTAAGCATTCCCCAGATGCTCAATAGTATTGTGTACTAACTGGCACAGGTGTGCTTGCCCTTCTGCTGGACTAGGTTGTTGAGCCCTAGATAATGTATATTGGTATCATTTCAGGAATGGTGCAGAGAGAAGCAAGGATTTTTCTAGAGGCATGCTGAGCAGAAAGACCCTTTCATCCTTCCTTCCTTATAATCGCAGTCAGCTCCGAAATATGATAGTTGGCTTATCTGATGAAGGTGGACGGCTTAGAGACCAATGCTGTGCTGACTGGCACATTGTGGGAGGTATGGTATCTCTAGAGATGAAAATATGCAGGAAGCACAGCTGTGCAGCACAAGACAAAGATGAAGGGAGGGGTTGTCCTTCCTGGGCTCCTATTCTCCTGTGTAGGCTTTAGCACCCCACACTGTTAGGGTGTTTCAGGAAATCGGATAATAGAGCTGTTTGCTTGGGCTTGATTATAGAGCGCTCACCTGAGAAACTGTAAGGAGCAGGACTATAAATCTTATCCTCAAATATTGAATTATCTCTAATTTATTTACTTAGGGAATTGAGAGCCCTGAGTTCTGCAATCAAATGCATAAAGATTTATGATGAAAGGGCCAATTTTAAGGGCAGGAAGAACAAAGTGTTTAGTTTTTCTGCAGTAGAAATATTTCTAAAGAGCAGGATTGTTAGAAGCCAAACCTGATTTAGAAAGCAAGGACAGAGTTGCCTCTCTGTGCCCAAGCACTGTGCGCAAAAGCTGCAAGGTCACCTTCCAGTGTTACTGCCCAACACTCTCTTGCTATCAGTCAAAAATGAAATGCAAACATGAATATCTTTTCCCCTCGTCAGTAGAAACAAAATGAAGCTGGGCAGAGAGTGCAGTAGTATTTGTTTGCCCTCTGCGCTTCCTGTGTTAAGGGATCATAGAAATTATTCTGGGGAAGACTCTTCCACAGTACCTGTTGTATTATCTTCCAATGTAGTACACAATTCTCACAGCTCTGTATTTGCTCCTCCTGTGTTTTTTTGTTTTGTTTTGTTTTTTGTTTTGTTTTAAAGTGCAGAATTATGGAGAACCTTGCATTGGATTTGGCAGAAGACCAACTATTATAAAATCTGAGGTATTCAACATATGCTCCACCACAAATTTTATTGCTTTAACACCTTGTATTAAAAAGTGAGCTTGGCCGAAACTGGTTTGGCTCAGTGGTAGAGCGTTGGTCTGCGGACTGAAAGGTCCCAGGTTCGATTCCAGTCAAAGGCATGTACATTGGTTGCAACACATCCACGGTGGGGGGTGTGCAGGAGGCAGCTGGTCCATGTTTCTCTATCATTGACGTTTCTAGCTCTCTAGCTCTCTCTCTTCCTCTCTGTAAAAATCAATAAAATATATTTTTTAAAAAAAAGTGAGCCTGGCCTAGCCAGTGTGGATTGGTGGTTGAGTATTGACCTAAGAACCAGGAGGTCACTGTGTGACCTTGTTCAAGTGAGTTCATCTCCCTGTGTCTCATTTTGTTAACTATTTAGAATGTCGGCTGTTTCTTTAAGTGTCTAATCTCTATAAGCTATTGTCAAATTTTCTTTGATTTTGAAAACTTGGATACTGATGGATTTGTCTTAGAAAATTTTTATTTTCTGTTGTATTGCCAGTTTCCCCTGAGTTAAAAGAACATTGGTGTCGTAAGACCAATATTCCTATTTTGTTCTAGCTCTAGTCAGTGCTGATATTTAAATAGTTCTGAATTGTCTATGAATTATTACTATTCCTCCAGGTTCCTCCCTTACAATTAGTTCAACCAAGCCTGCTCCATCCAAATATGTGTTTTCTACTTGTTCACTTCTTTTTTTAGGTTTAAAAATGTGCTTGAAGTGCTCCATGTAAGGAGGCACAAATAATTCAGCTGTGAGACTCTAAGAAAATTTTCTTTTTTCAAGCAGTTAAAAAAAACAAAAACATTCAAGTGGTTACAAATCTTGTCTACTGTTTTTCCATATTAACTCTACTGTTCATGTTTCAAACATGAATAATCCTCTCAGCTGGATTTATTCACCCAAAATAGTTCTCTAGTGAATAATTTTATATCAGAATTTAGTTTTAGTTTGTGTGTTCAGGTCAAGAACTAAAGAATTGCTACTTTGAGCTAGGCCAAGAATTTATCCTATTCAAGTCCACCTCTGACAAGGTACTAAGGAATTCAAGATGGAGAGAGCTATATGGCATTAATGGGGGATGGGAAAGTGGGACAAGGCAGGAGAAGTGATAACAGCCATCATTACTAATAACTGTTATGTTGATGATGTTTCCAGATTTTAGGTTTTCTACACAGGATGAATTTATCTACCTATATTCCAGTGATCATCACCTATACCTTTTCAGCCCTTATATCATGAGGTTTGAGGGAATTAAAGGCAGTTATGATCGGAAAGCACCTTAGGGATAGTCTTCTATGTGGGTAGAATAAAGTGCAAAAAAATTTTATATTATACTATCGTGTTTCCCCGAAAATAAAACATCCTCCAAAAATAAGACCTACTTACAGGTTTCCTACTGAGTGAAATAAAAGGCATCCCCCCTAAAATAAGGCCCCCTCGGCTAAACATGAGAGATTTGGTCCACTGATTCTGAAAGAAATGGAGTCACAAGAAATTCACTAGGAAATTCAGTAATTGGATTGTTATGATGATGTTCCAGAAGATGATGACATGATTGTCATTGAATAAAAGAGTAAATTCTTGATACTGTAGGATTCACAGTTTGTCTGGTTTGTGTTGACAACTACCATACTACCGTACTGTATACAGGTAATAAATTTCCTTTATTTTCATTTCCTTTATTTCCTTTATTTTCATTTTATTCAAATAAGACACTGTCTTATTTTCGGGGAAACAGGGTAGTTAATTATAAATGAGATTAAGCCTTGGCAACAAGGTTGGGAAATTCTAGTTGCAATCTCATTTTTTCCCCTTTATTTTTATTGTTGACATTATTACAGAAGTTTTCATTTATTCTCTTTTGCCCCCCCCTCCCCCCACTCAGCCTCTGCCCCACCCCTTCCCTCTGGCCTCATCACACCATTGTCTGTGTCCATGAATACTTAAGTAATTAATTTTCTTTTTAACAAAGTAATACAAGCACCTAAATAAAAGATGAAAGGCTTTTAATGCAAATAGTTTCCCCTGACCCTTACTACCCTCTCCTGTCATATTTCTCAGAGGCAAATACTTCAACTTCCTTGCTGTTTCTTTTGGTATTTGCTTTTGTAATTCTAAATGAAATTCTTATGTAATAATTTCCTGATTTCTTTTTATAGACATAATCTGTTTCTTGCTGGCAATGCTAACTCACTTAAGGGGCAATACAGGGTAGAAGTCAAAAGCAAGAACAGTGGAGCCAGAAGAACTGAGCTTAAAATATTGGGGCCACAATTCCCAGCTGTATGACCTTGAATAAGTTACTTTATCTCTGTACCTCAAGTGTCTTGTATATGTAATAGACATAAGACTGTACTTTTTCATTGGGTGGTTGTGAGAGTTAAATGTGTAAGAATATGTAAAACATCTAGAACAATCTCCAGCACACAGTATTATTTTTCAATATTAGCAGTTAAATGGCATTCCCTACCCCTTTCTCACAATACTACATCTCTAGTGAGGAAATACACAATTATGATCTAGAACTACTTTTGAACCTTGAGCTCGGTGACTCTTCCAATGTCCTTTATGACCAATTTTTTTTTCTTTCTAGAAAATACTTTTCTCCCAGAAATTAATAGCAACTTCATTTATTTTTCATTTTTGTCCTTTTCATGATCTTTATTTGAAAGATGCCCACAGAAAATTTGTGTTTCCAAGGGACTGTGTCCTAACCAATGACCCTTTCTACAAAATAAAATTAAAAAAGAATCAAAGTTTGACCTGTTCCCTCTGGATAGGTTATGCTCCAGTCTTGCAATATGACCATCTAGGATTCCTGTTTTGTGAATCCCATGTCTTCATTTTTTTTTTTTTAATTTTCTCATTGTAGAGGCATATTTTCCAGTACCTTCCACAGAAAGTGTTCATGGAATATCTATTTTTGACATCTTGCTTGTATGGAACTGCCTTTCTTCTGTCAATCATACCTGATTGACAGCTTGGGCTGTGTAAATAATTCTGGGTTGAGCATTATTACCTTGGAAATATTTAGGGTGTTGTTTTCTAGCTTTTGAGAAGTTCACTACTCTTCTGATTAATTGTATCTTACTAATAAAAGCCTAGGTGGTCCTCATGCCATCTCACGGGCATCACAATCCAGCACCAGGAGGTGGGGCCCATTGGCTTTGCATTGGCCTGGAGGCAGCTCATTGGGGTGGCACTCCAGGATTCAGGGCCATCCCACAGCTCAGGCAGGGTCCGAGTCTCACACAATTTTGTGCACTGGGTCACTAGTTTGTTTATAAACTCTTTTGACTCTTCTGAAATCTTGCAAGATCTCTATCCTCAATGATTTTTCATAATAGTGTGACTTCTTATTATTTGCTTGGTTTTTAGTTGGTGGTACTTAATATTTAAATTTATAAATTCATGTTCTTCAGTTCTAGAGAATATTCTTAAATTATTTACATCATAATATTTTCTCCCATCCTCTTTGTGGAATCCTTATTAGTTAGGTAATGGGCATTATGAATTGATGTTCCAATTTTTTCATTTTTTCTGTCCTACTTCCTACTGCATTTTTAATGCTGCTTCCAGAGAAATTTACTCAAGTTTAGGTTCTAATTTTTCCATAAGTTTATCTCAGTTTTTCAATCAGGTATTTCAATTCTTACCTATTTGCTGACAGTGAGCTTTTTACTTAGCATCCTATTTTTATTTCATGGCCTTAAGACTGAATAAGGAGGGATTTATTGAGCTTTTAATCAAGCTTATATATTCACTATTCTTTATACCATGGTGATCACAGTCATGTATTCAATTCTCAGCCATATAAATTTAGGGGTAAAAAAGGTTGTAAGTGACAAAGTCTCAAGAACAAAGTACATAAGAAATTAATTTATGGATGACAAAAGAATTGAGATATGTTAACTAAGGCTTTTTCTCAGCATGAAGAATCTTAGAAATGTTATTTCTAAGTTTGATAAGAATGGAATTTTTGAGCAAATATGCTGTGTGGCATGAACTAATAATAATTTTATTTACCCATTAAAATATTAAAATATATCCTTATTTTTTATGTTTATTCTTGTTCTAGCCACATTGACCTATATACTTTTCTGTAGATTTGAAAACAGCTAAATTGGTGGAACATAACCTAGCTAGGGTTTAGAATGACCTTGGAAACTATTTAAAAAACAATGAGAGAGAGAGTGTGTGTGTGTGTGTGTGTGTGTGTGTGTGTGTTAGAGCCAAATCTCAAATTTTCTGGGTCAGATGCATTGGACCAAGCATCTCTTTTAAGCACACCCCTATGATTCTGTTCACAGTGATTGAAAAATCACTGAAATAAATGTACAGACTTGTCTCCATTTAATGCTTGTGTCAGGTTCAAGAGTTTACTTTAAAGAAAGGTTCTCAGAAATTTTTCCTTATAGCAATGAATCTACTTGACTCTGAGCTACCAGTCAGACTGACTTAATTGTCAGATGTAAGATGGAATTTCATCCCATTTTTGCCCAGATGTACAATCTTTGCTAAGTTATTTAACCTCTATGAACCTGAATTTACCTGTCTGTAAACTGAAGGAAACAATAAGCTGCAATATGGTAGAAAAAATGTTTAATACATGGTCAAGTATTAATTTTTATTTTTTTTTAGTTTCCTCCTTTTGATGGAAATGTCATCAAAATTTCATTTTTTTAATGACATTTGGGTGAGTGCTTCCTGATAATGTAGAATGCCATAAACTTGCTGATAACTCATCTCTGGCTATTGGATGTGATGACTTACTCTTGGTAGATTGCTTGTACATAATGATTCCCATCCAAGGGTTGTGGGTCTTCCTGAGATTCAGTCCGAGGCAGTGTCACTTCCTGATCTAAGCGCCTTATCTTTTTCCTGACTTTGAGATTTCCTGACATCCTGCATCTTGAGAGGCAGCCATGACAGAGGGGAAATAGCACTAGGATTTGGAGATCATCCTGGCTTTTTCATCTATTAACGGCATAAACACGGAAGTTTCAGAGAGGCATTCTTAGACCTTCTGATAGAAATAGCTTCCTTCTGGTTTATTTTTCCTTAGTACATTTTCTTCATGCCACTTGTCACCTATATAATGTGATTGTTATACACATTTTAGAAATATATGATGTGATAATCAGCTTAAAGTCTGCCTGCTCTTCTGAGCTCCATGTCTGTTTTGCTCATTATCACATTCCCAGCACAGTTTGTGCAGTTCTGATCACCTAATAGCATCTGAACATATATATGATGAATGAATAAATGATTAAATAACCAATACAGAGATAAAATCACATTCTCAAATGATAATTATACAAATCACATGAGGTCAGGTATATGCAATGCTTTGTAAGCTATAGTAATAGAAGTGTAAATTTTCTTATTATGGTTAATCTATTCTTCTCTACAATTGTGTCTACAAAAAACATTTGGCCTACAGCAGTACTGCTCAAAGTAGTACTGGTCCAAAAGCCAGAAGCAACAGCAACATCTGGCATTTAAAAATGCAAATTTATAGACATGACTAGTGTGGCTCAGTTTGTTCAATGTTCTTCCGTGAACCAAAAGGTCTCTGGTTAGATTTCTGATCAGGGCACATACCCAAGTTGTGGGTTTGATTACTGGTCAGGGTGTGTATGAGAGACAACTGATTGATGTTTCTCTCTCACATCAATGCTTCTCTCTTTCTCTCACTCTCTCTCTTTCTCTCCTTTATTCTCTCTCTAAGATAAATGAAACAGTTTAAAATGCAATTTAGCCTGACCAGCAGGGCTCAGTGATTGAGCTTTAACCTATAAACCAGTAGGTCACAATTCAATTCCAGTTCAGAGCACATGCCCAGGCTGAGGGCTCCATCCTGAGTACAGAGTGTGCTGGAGGCAGCTGATCAATGATTCTTTCTCACCATTGATGTTTCTATCTCTTGCTCCCTCTCTCTTACTCTCTGAAATAAATAAATATATATGTTTTTTTTAAACATGCAGCTTTATAGGCCCAATCTGAGACTTACTAAATTAGAACCTCTGAAGGTGGAGTCCAGGAATCTGTTTTAAGGAGTTCTGTAGAAGATGATTTAGACTCATGCTAAAATTTAAGAATTACCACCTTACAAAACACTCTCAATAGAGTTTTTAGAATTACATAGGAGTAAACATAATTACTTATCTTTAAAATTGTTCTTTTACTTACCTAAGTGATTGGAATCTCAGCTTCCTCTGATCATTTAAATCTCAGAAAGGCCAAATCATGAGAAAATCATTCTCTGGACACTCACTCTTAACATTAGTCTCTTGTTTATCAACTCCATAGATCATAATTTATATTTATTTTATTGTTTACTTGTTTTTTATCTATCTTCCCCAAAATATAAGTGTTCCATAAGAAGGGCTGAAGTTTATCTTAACCAACAACTGTGCCAATCCCAGTTTTTAACATAGTGTTCATAATAGAATTCAGAAACATTTGCTAATTGGACAAATGTCCATAACAAGTTATCTATTAGCAAAGTGGATTGAAGTGCAGTATTCATACCAAGGGTCATGTTTGGTTCATATTAAAATTCATATCTGTTCCAGGTTCCTAAGAATCAACACAGATTTATAAATTCTTAAATTTTCTAAGTTTTAGTTTTCCTTTTATATATATATAAAGTTGAGCTTTCATCTAGTGGTAAGCACTGAATGGCACACATGCCCCATTGCAAACATTATTTAACTATTTTTGCAATTACTTGAAGGTTTCTCACAGTGTTTTCTAGATAGTTAACTTTTGGTTATCTTTGGGTAAATTACTTATCTTGGGAAATCTTGCTTTCAGACTTTGATAAAATTGTATAGAGTTACTTTTTATTTCCTTAATCAGTCCAAGCAGAATTTCCCCTAATTTGGTATCATTTAAAATAAATAGCCACCTCTTCTAAGAAAGAAATGTATCATAATAAATAAAGTGCCTTTTGACACTTTTTTAGCTGGTTTTTTTTTTTTTTTTTTTTGAGATGGGGGCGTAAATATGAGCATGTGAATCTTTCAGAGTTATACTATGAACTCTTCACATTAATACAAAAGTCAAGAGCTTGGAAGAAAGCTCTGGCTGGAAATGAGGTTGCTTCCAGTTGTGTCCTTACCCATACTTGGACAAACATCTCTATACACTAAAAGTTCAGCCAAACCAATGAGCATGAACTTGGCATTAGTAGCAAGCTAACCAAAGGCAATATTTTCAGATGGTCTGAGCTCACTGGTTCACTGGCTGCATGCAAAGCCCTCTTTGGAATATTTTTTCAAAGCTGTAGCTCAGATTTGGCAACTATCCTGGGTGATGATAGCTCAGTGTGAGTCCTATAACCCCACTTTCTCCTCATTCTCTATAGGTCCATATTGATTGATAGACCTGTCCACTTTAGAGATTCATTTCATCCATCATAAATCTGCTGTCTCTAAAGATAAAAATCTGAAACTTCTCAGTATCTATCTGGTAACATTATATAATGATTCATCACATAGTACAAATAAAATAATAATAATTGCAACATGGGTATTTTCACTTGCAAGACAATGGCCAGTCTTGTTAAAGACCTAAAGTCATCTACCTTTAAGTTTTAAAAAAAATATTCTTTTAAAGGATGACAAAAAGAACTGAGTATATGAGAAGTTAACTATCCCTTAAAATTCCATACCTTTGTCGAGACCGGTTTGGCTCAATGGATAGAGCACATGTGTCAAACACAAGGCCCGCAGGCCAAATCCGTCCCGCCAGGCCTTGCAATGTGGCCCGCACCGCGCTGTCATCACTGCACTCCGCTGCGTTTCCATCACAATGACAGTTTATGACTGTTCAGTAAACCATTCGGCCCGCGATTTAGGCTGGATTTTAGATTTTGCCCCTTCTCTGATTGAGTTCGACACCCCCAGGATAGAGCATCAGCTTGGGGACTGAAGGGTCCCGGGTTCGATTCTGGTCAAGGGCATGTACCTTGGTTGTGGGCATATCCCCAGTAGGGGGTGTGCAAGAGGCAGCTGATTGATGACTCTTTCTCATCGATGTTTCTAACTCTCTGTCTCTCTCCCTTCCTCTCTGTACAAAATCAACAAAATATATTTTTTTAAAATTCCACACCTATAAGAGCTGTAACCCAGATTACCTTTACCTATCCCTCTGGATATATAGGCTACACAGATTATTGTATAGCATTGAAAAAGAGCAGAAAGAAAACTTTGGAATAAAACAAACCTGGGTTCAAATCTATCCCATGATCTAAGGCAAGTTATTTAAGTCCTGTGACAAAGGTTGCCCACTACATAAGTGGGCAACCTTTCTTTGTTGCATAGAGTGCCATTTTTTCTTAGTTGCTAGGGTGGCAAATAGGGAATTATTTTTACCTGCAAGAGAGAAGCAGCTCTTCTTCTGCTAATAATTATCTTATCTAGATGTGATTTCTTAAATGTGGCAATCATCCTGTGATCATGAAAGGAATGAGCCTAGGATAGGCTACAATATCAAGGATACAGAACAGAAATATGGAAAGAATCCAGATTCTTGGCATGTCTTTGATCCATTAAGTTAACTACACTGGAGTTGTGTTATATTTAGATTAATTACTCTATAAAACAATACTTGTTTCTATTGTTCAAGTCATTTGGTGGAGGGAGGTGTTCCATTTTTTCCTATTGGAAGCATCCAACTACATGATTCATTTAGCATACCATTCTAAATGATAAACTTTGAAGATTTGATTCCATGCTTTATTATAGAAAAATCATAATAGCTATATCATTAAGTTGTTACAAAATGTTAATGACATAATGTTTACACATTATTTAGCATGATGTCTGGTGTAGAGTTCCATAGATGATAGCTAGTGTCACCCTAGACCAGTGTGCCTTCTATGAAATCACCCTGCCTTCCAGACAATTCAGAAGTGTAAATAGATATTAAGTTGAAAATTATATTTGAGCCACCAAAATGTAATAGATATAATATTCTAAGGTAACATACCAACATACAGAATTTCAAAGAGTTCAGTTGTTGTTTATTTAAAGTAGATTTATGACTCTTGAATCACCTGCCTACATGTAAAGGGAAAAGCTTGAGGAAGGAATGGTCAGGAGGATTTCCTTAGAGAGAGCTGTGATACCAATTCTCCTGGCACCTAAAGCACATGTACACTCAGGTGGGAGAAAACGTCTTCTACCATCTCAAATCTAGAGAGGAACTTCAAGAACTCTTGAGAGGACTAAGTGTATGTGGCTTACAGTGTATAGCAGGATGGGGAAAGAGACATTAATTGACTGGTCTGAAAAATACAAGGGTTGAAATTAAAACTGGCTACTTCCTTGCTGATATTATGGATATGGTCTTCTTTGGGGCAAAAGACAATACATAAATCTAGTGAACCAGATGTGGGCCATCCATAAAAAAAGATTATCTGGAACTTTCCAATAGGGCCACCAGGAATGGCTAACTGGCTTCAGCAGAGGGAAACAGATGTTGCCGTATTTCTAGAGGCTAATGAAAGAGAAAAGATGGGCCAGAAAAAAGATGTAAATTATTCATGTCAAGGACTGTAGTCATCCAGTGATATGGGAGAGAAAGCTTCTAAAGAAACTACAAGTCAATCTTTTTAAAAATATATATATATATTTCGTTGATTTTTTTTTTTTTTTTTTTTTACAGAGAGGGAGAGGGATAGACAGTTAGAAACATCGATGAGAGAGAAACATTGACCAGCTGCCTCCTGCACACCCCCTACTGGGGATGTGCCCACAACCAAGATACATGCCCTTGACCGGAATCGAACCCAGGACCTTTCAGTCCACATGATGCCGATGCTCTATCCACTGAGCCAAACCGGTTTCGGCTACAAGTCAATCTTTAAAAAAAAAAAAAAAGCGGTGTGTAAACCCCTGACAGTCCCAGGGAGCACAGGGCCATCCCACTGCAGCACTGTGAGAACTGTCTGGTTCCCCCTGGGGCCCTCTCTCCCATAGCCCTGAATGTTCCTCGCTTACTGTGGGGTTTAGGTGGGAAAGAAGACTATTTTCAATGAAGACGGCACTTTTCATTATTTCATAGCTTTGCCATTCTATATACTGAGTTGAAACTATTTTGTGACATAAAAAAAAAACTCTAGGATATTTAGTTTCTTGAGGGCTATCCAAGTTTTTACCTAGGTTTATGGAAAATAAAATTACTATAACGAACAGGCTTAAAGGAGAAATAAAAATCCAAACAAAATTGCTTATATGTTTATATCCCATGAGTTTGGCTCTTTCAATGCACCAATTACACAGCTTCCTATTACGTACTCATTATGTGCTCTGCACTCAGATAAGTGTTTCAGAGATGAATAAAATCAGACATAATCACCATTTCACTAAATTGAATATTGCAAGGGGTGTAGGGACTGGCTTCTATGATATTATGGATATGGCTGTCTTTGCAGCCATTATAACAGCACAAGCCCTCTTCCTAAAACTTTGCAAACTATCAATGGAGATGGAAATGGCAATCATAAAATAATTATAAGATCTGAATTCTAGTTAAAGTTTTGCTGCTGAGAAATAGTGAAATGTGGCCTGTTTCCCCTATCTTTTCTGGTTCTTCTTTAGCATATCTGCTAATTGAGAGGGACTGGGCTCCAAATGATACTTTCTAAACTTAAAATTCTACAGCAATGTTATTCCTAGTAACTCAAAACTGGAAATCATCCAAATGTCCATTAAGTGATGAATGGATAAATAAAATGTGGTGTATCCATACAGTGGAATATTATTGGCAATAAAAAAAAATGAAGTAGTGATGCAAGCTACAGCATGAATTGACCTTGAAAACGTTATGCTAAGTGCAAGAAGGCAGACACAAAAGAGCACATATTTCTGTTCATAATGGAAGTCCAGAAAAGGGATATCAATAGATAGAGAAAGTGGATTAATGACTGCCAAATGCTAAGGAAAGGGGTTGGGGTGGGAAAAGGAAGCAACTGAAAAAGGATATGATGTAGTTCTTTTATATGTGATGAAACTGTCCTAAAATTCATTGTGGTGATGGTTGCACAACTCTGGGAATATACTAAAAACTCATCTAATGCACACCTTAAATCAATGACTTGTTTGATATGTGAATCATATTTCAATAAAACAGTTTTTAATTACTGTTTTTGTGTATAAATTAGAGTAAGAACTTAGCAAACACATTGAGTTAAATAATGTAGTAACAGCTCAGAGAAATTAAATGAGATTAACTTTTTCTAATTACATCACATCCATTAAAAGAGATGACACCTTTGTTAATATTTTTATTTTTTGCATTTTAGTAATAAACCATATGTGGATTTATGTATAATTTATCAGAAGATTAAAGAAAAAAATAAAATCTTTTAGAACCATAAGACTAAATGTTACCATTTTCCCCTTTGAACTCTTAAATCCTAACAGTAAAATTATTCTTATTGTTGATGATATAATTATTGATGGATGAATTACTAAAACATAGGTAATTCTTAAATGCAGATGTATTTTTTTAAGGTTTTTTTTAAGGTGAAAATTATTTCACTTCAATCTTCTAGTAAGAAGAAAGAAAAAACACATAGGTTCTGGGCTCCTACTATGCAGTAGGTCCTATAACAACTGAATTTACACATTTAACCTGATTTACTCCATATAGCAATGCTTAACCAAAGTAGAGTTATCCCAATATCACAGAAGAATAAACTGATGCTTAGAAAGGGTACAGTATTTTCACAAAAGTATTCAGTAAATTTTGATTTAATTTTAATTTTAAGTCATTAAACTTTCAGAAAAAATTGACTTAAATTTTCACCTTGTATTTATCTCTACAATGACTCTCAGAATAGCTGGTCAGATTCAGTATAAGCTCACCACCTAGCACTTGATGTCTTTGCTAATCTGGCCTTATTATTGTTCCTCAGGACTTCAATCATAAATCCTCAAAGACATCATGGTATTTTTCTTACTGTTCATCAGCTAGATTTTCCTTTTCATTTAAATAATTTGTGGCAGCCAAAACTGGTTTGGCTCAGTGGATAGAGCGTCAGCCTGCGGACTGAGGGGTCCCGGGTTCGATTCCAGTCAGGGCACGTACATTGGTTGTGGGCACATCCCCAATGGGAGGTGTGCAGGAGGCAGCTGATCTATGTTTCTCTATCATCGATGTTTCTAACTTTCTATCCCTCTCTCTTCCTCTCTGTAAAAAATCAATAAAATATATTAAAATAAATAAATAAATTGTGGCAGATAATAGTTCAAAGTTAAGTTGATATTCTGACTTGTCTGAACTTGATTGCTAAATGATGGATAAGGCCTATGGGGTTAACGTCCTTTTGGGGCTGGAAGAGAGGAAAAAAACATATTAGGTCTAGTAATAATTAATGTCGTTTTCTAATACTTTTTTAAATAGAATTTATTTAAACAATACAACAAAATTTAATCAACAATATAGTTGCTGTTGTTTTCTACTACTTGTGTCCAATGCTCAGGAAGCATTTTAATCCCTCTGTTGTAAAATTCTTGTGATTTTGATGCAAAAAATTCAGTCAATGCATTTTTGAGGCATTCTTCATTATTAAATGTTTTTCCAAGAAGAAAGTTTTACAAAGAACGAAACAAATGGTAATCAGAAGGGGCAATATCAGGAGAATATGTAGGTTGAGCGAGAACTTCCCATTCCAACTGGCGCAGATTTTCAGCAGTGATTCTTGCAGTATGCGGTCGTGCGTTATCATGGTGAAGAATTACGCCCTTTCGATTAATCAGCGAGGGTTCTTTTTCTCTTAAAGCTTGGGCTAACCTTTCCAATTGGGCACTATACACTGCACTTGTAATGGTTTGGTTAGATGGTAAAAGTTCATAATGAAGAATTCCTTTAAAATTCCACCAAACACACAACATCACTTTTTTCGCATGCAAGTCAGGTTTTGGCGTGGGCTGCGGAGCCTCATTTTTGTCCAACCATTGAGGCTGCCTTTTCAAATTAACACACAGCACCCATTCTTCATCTCCGGTAACAATTTGCTCTAAAAACGGCAAACAGTTTTGACGAGAGAGGAGCAAACTGCAAATTGTGACTCTTTGATTATGGTTGTTGTCGGTCAACTCATGAGGAACCCATTTTCCAAACTTTTGGACTTTGCCAAGTGCACACAATTGATTGGAAATTGTTTTTTGTGAACAATTTAAAGTTGTCGCAAGCTCTTGTTGGGTAATTTGAGGATTTTGCACCAAAAGAGCTTGAAGAGCTTCTTGATCAAAATTGGACACACGGCCTCGACCATTCTTGTCATCTAATGAAAAATTTCCCTCGCGAAATTTCTCAAACCAACGCTGGCATTTTCTGGCGCTAACTGCATCTTGACCAAGAGCACTACAGATGTTTTTTGCAGCCTCACTTGCTTTTCTTCCTAATTGGAACTCGTAAAGCATGCAGTTCCGAATATGCTCTTCATCCGCCATCTTCTTAGCCCTAGTTTTGCAACAAAAACTAAACCAAACACAAACTTTTTCAAGCAAAACTTGTTAATTGCACTTCACACGTTCTGTAGATACCACGTGTTTGAAGGTTATGTCAATACAAGTCAATGCCAAGCAAGATTTTAAACGAACGTTAAAAACGACATTAATTATTACTAGACCCGATAGCAGGTGAGCCTGAGGCAATATTTGTCCCCTTCTGGCCCCATGGACTGGTATTGAACTTTATAAAGAGAAGGCTATAGGCATGAACAATAAACAGCTCTTTTCTTGAGGAACCACAGCACAATACATCCCCTGGGCACTGAATTAAACAATTAAAATTCAATGCTCAGGTGATGAATTGTGAGATGGAGCAAGGTAGAGGCATGTTCTTCTCACAACTATGCAGAACACAGCAACACTTTCACCTGGAGAAGCTGACATTTGAAATATGGGGAGGAGAACCCAGCAAAAGACATGAATGTGGGTGTTCTCACACCAAACAGCAATGCCACTAGAAATGATGAGTGACTTCCCTTGAGTGACATTACAGGTGGCCATTATCAGTAAGAGTATGAACTTATAGACTTGACTACAAGGAGAACACATGAAACAGCCTGGGTGAGATTATGCATAGACTGAGTTCCTATACTATAAGAAGGCATAATAAGTCAGTCAAATTGAATTTATTATTACTTTTTACATATTTTTAATTGATTTCTCACAGAGAGGAAGGGAGAGAAATAGAAAGTTAGAAACATTGATCAGCTGCCTCCTTCACACCCCCTACGGGGGTTGTGCCCTCAACCAAGGTACATGTCCTTGACCGGAATTGAACCCGGGACCCCTCAATCCACAGGCTGATGTTCTATCCATTGAGCCAAACTGTTTTCAGCTGAATTTATTATTTTTAATGTGACTTATTACATGAGCTATAGATATGTGAAAATTGAATTACAGTTTTAATTCTATCTACTTTACCAAATGTATCTGCTCTCTACTCCATGTTTATCTCTTCTCCACCTTGCACTGTTCTCTTCTTTGTGTGTAATTTTTAATAATAAATATAAATTTAGCAGGGCTAGTAGTCATGTATGATGCTTTTTTTATATTGGTTAAAATGGCTGCTTCAGGATTATTTACTCCAACCTTCTCAGTTTATGGTCACAACTCATGGAAGTTAAGTCACTTGCCCAGGTTAAATCATGTAGCTAAAATTAGATAGAACACCTGAATAGTATTCAGGTTCTCCTAATTATGAATAGTTTTCATTATTTCACATTCTGTACCTATTAATTCCCCATTCGTCCTGACCATCTGCAGGTGGAAGTTAAGCAGCAAAATGGCCACAAAGCAACTGATCTAATGAAAAGGAAAAGTCACATTGGGTAAGTGTGTACTATGTGTAAGGAAATGTTCTTAGTAATTTGTCCATTTAATTTCCTTAGTATTTATAACAACTTGTATTATGGGTGTTAATATTATTATTTTACAATTCCTGGTCTCTCTTATTAAAATTTCTTGATTAAGAAGCCACAAAGCACACCATGGATCTTTGAATAATCGGGTAGCACCAGGAACATAAAACTTTCTTGTGTTTCAAAGAGTTAATAGTTATCATCAAAGAAGTTTAAGTAGCAAAAATCTGTCAGGAATCTCTCTAAAGTGCATATTTCCTGAAAATAAACCTAATAGCTATTAAGATTTGACGGGAGATTTTGCCAAGAAATTGGGATGAACCCAAAAATGACAGAAATTGGGATGAACCCAAAAACGACAGTAAAGAATTCTTAAATTCCTTTCGCATGTGTGTGATTTCTCTGCTAGCAAGGGAGTAGCTTTGATCTAACAACCGGATAACCTAGGAAATAATTTAGAATTCCTCTCAATATCTATATCATTCTCAGTGCAGGGCACAAGGGCATATCTATTATTTTAATTCAAATGAAAAGAGCGGCCTGGGCTTTAGGCAGTGTTGAGTTGGTTCTTCAGCTTCCCATTTGAACAGGGACAGGAAGGAGCTTAAAGATTAACAAAGTAAGCAAACTTGTTTGCTGTGTAAACTATGGGTAAGTTTGAGGCTAACTGCAGGAATGCTGAACCCTGGGGCTGGGCTGTGTGGTTTCCATAGCAACTAATGACAGAAAATAAGGCCAACCAGCCTGACTCATAAGAAATGTTTCTATCAAGTTCCCAAAGGCCAAATTTGGTCATTGGGAGACCTTTAAAGAATAGAGTCATTTCTGTCTCACTAATCACATTCAAAGGGCAGAGTGTTCCTCAGTAAGAGCAGCTCTCTTCTTCATGAGCAACCAAGGAGGCATATTATTTCATCTGTGAGGAACAATATGGTGTTCCTACTATTCACACATGGCTGCTCCTTCCAAAAGCCCCACTGTTAAGGGGTACACTTCCGGGCATTGGAAAACATCAGAGTGTTACTGCCTGACCATATTGTACACAGTGACTGATTGGAGTCAGGTCCACAGGGAATTGAACAGTAATCTTTGGGATGGGATTAGCATTGTTGCATGAGCCAGACTCATTCCTAATGGACCAGGTCTGCCTCCTGGTAGTTAGTGCACAGCGTCTACTCCCTGGTAGTCAGTGTGCATCATAAGACCTGTTGTTCTGGTCGTTCCACCTTAATGGTCACTTAGGTTTATGCTATATAGACTTGCCACCCTTTTCTTTGAATAGTTCACTAACTTTTTATATTGCTCTAGGAGTAATGTTCAAATAACATGAGCTTCACCCCAGACACTCACTGGGCTTGCCTTCTACTCCTCTAAGTTGCCAAGCTAACTCTTTTGTCTCAGGGCCTTTGCATACCCAGACCCTTCTTCCTCTTTCTTTCATTTTTTTTTTAATCTTCCTGAGACATCCTTTACATTTCCCTTTGAAACTCCCATTCTCAGTAAAGATCCATGTGGATTAGATCTTCCCTGATAGACTCACTCATGGCACCCTGAAATGACATACTTATTTATATTTTTGACTAATATTTGTTTCTATAAATGCAACAGCAAGGTGACACAATGACCTAGGATAGTATCTGGCTACATTCATGATAGTTAAATTGTATTTAATACACCTTATTTAAGGCATGGAAAAGTGGAGTATTTACACTCCTAGGTACTGATTGTCCTCAGGTAGAGACTACAAAAGTACACCAGGCAAAAATTATCCCTTGTTTCACAATTTTTGGATCTTGTTGAATCAGAGTAGGCTATTCAGGGAAGGTTTATGATGCAAGCTCTTCATTACATTATGCCCAGAGGAAGCGACCACACTTGTTTTGGCTAACCCCACTCTTGAATCATTTCCCGTTAGCTCTGGAGGAATCTTGAGTGCAGCACCAGACTTGTTGGGAAGGATTTCAGGCTTTAGTAGGTCAGGTTGGCTCTGTGACATCAGCCCTGCAATGCAGAGAGGACCTACATGATCACAGTGCATTTCTAAGGGAATGCCTGCAAGTTAGAATTAATGAGTCAGTTAGGAAATGACCAAAACAGTGTGCCAAAGACAGGGTTTCTGAAAACATTTTACATGGTGATAAACGTCCTTATCTATTTCATTTTTTAGAGCTATGGTCAAAATATAGAACAGAATACAGAATACATTTTCATCATAATATAAGATGAAACTTGAAGTATTTGGAACCTGAAATGTTGTTTCTGTTCCAATGTCTTCAACTATAAATCAGGGTGAAGTGACTGGGAACAGGAAAAGTAGAAATCACTGAACAATTACTCATTAATTGTTTAATGAAGAATGAGATTCTGAGTTGGGTAAAATTCTCTCCATTCTTCAAATAAGGGCAATGAAACTGAAAGGTTAAATGACTGGCCCGGTGTCACAGAGACAGTGAGTGACAGAGCCTGGATGGAAGCTCAGAGTGCAGGCTCATGCAGGGTCTAGTACTGCTTTGCTACAGAATTCTCAGGGGAACACTGGCTTCCATTTAATCAAGAGAACTATTTATTTTATATGTTCAGTATTCTGAAAAATAATGTGGACATATTTTGTTTTCCCTTCTAAAATATTAGGTTAAAATAATTGGTAATAAACGTAACAGGTTTTAGTATAAATCACAAGAAATTGAGATTTTTGTAACCCAAAAGTGGTGGAATGTTGGCCATTTCAGATTATATTTGTCTTTGAATTATTTTTCTCTCCTAATACCACTGTATTTTATCTCTATGGTCAGTACTTAGAGCTTTGCCAATGACATAGTAGAGACCCAGTAAATGTTTATGGAAGGAATGGACAAAATAACATTGTATTGTCAAAGATAGACATCTTTGCACGTTACATGTTTTATACAGACATAACGTTTTCATAAAATAAATGGTAGCTTTCTGAAGGCATCTTAGTGCAGAGGAAAATATGTGGGCTTTGGAGATAGGAAGATAAGTCATATTTTTGCTCTAATGTTCAATATGTTAGACCTTGGGCATGTTCTTTGTAAAATGAGAATGACAGTAGGTACTTGGAAGGATTGCTATGAAAATCAAATGAGATTCCATTTCTACAGAACCAATCTTACAGTAGGTTCCTGGCAAATGTAATTCTCAACTCAAAAATCAACTCTTAAATCAAAATTTAAAAATAATTGTTGCCACTTCATTTTTTTAATTTAAATTCTTCACTGTTGAAAGTATTACAGATGTCTCCTTTTTCCTCCATTGACCTCATCCTGGCCACTCCAGTCCTTAACACCGACTGTCTGTGTCCATTGGTTATGCTTATATGCATGCATACAAATCCTAGTCCACTTCACTCTTAAGAGGGAAACTTTAAGTCTTACAAAGTTCATTGTATCATTTACTTCAGCTAAGTCATGGTCACTGTAATGCTTAATGAGCACTGGAAATTTCTGAATTATTTTAAAAATTATCATTCAAGTAAAAATATATAAGCAAGCAATACTTTCTAAGTATGAGGTACATAAATACCTTCACATACTAACATGGCATAGTGATATCAGCAAATTTAAGAAAATAAAAATTCCAGTTACTTTCCTTTGTGGGATATTATTTTTGTAATAAGAAATTCTATTTTAATACTGTGAAGTGGTAAACTTCCTGTGTTCTAAGTTCATTATCATTGCTCTGCCCTGTGAAGATGATAATGGTCAGCAAAACAGAGCTATTTCTGGAAGCAAGTAAGGCTGCACAATCTTCCTCATCAGCAAAACTGAAGGGAAAGGCAAGGAAAAAAGCTTTTATGTTTGCAATTAAGCTTTGATATTTAATAGTAAAAAACAAAACAAAACCTTGTTGATCTAAAACAATTTGGTATTTTAGAGAAAAATACTATTCCTATGGAAAATATCTTAGTTTTGTTTTTGTTTTTGTTTTTTTTCTGCTATGCATAAAGATACACTTAGTAAAAAAATAATAATAATATTGTGTATTCACTATAGAAGAAGATTCTTAGATTATTTTTGGCCCTTCATTTCTTAAGTGCAAATATCCAGAATATTGTTTGCTTTTACATTATTCCAGAAAAAAATGACCTTAATTAGTTTATTACCTAAGAGTTAATGTGATTATTCACAGAGTTGAAATTTAATACATTCATGCTTTGTTCATTTAACAGTCAACAAACATTTACTGATTATTTACTATGTGGAAGGCACAGGCATAGGCTCTGAAGACCAGTGACCTACAAGAAAAAAAAGTGTCTTGCTTTCATTAAGCCTATGTTCTAGGTGACTGCTCCCACCATGAAAACTATAAGCCATACTTTATTATAATTCATGATGACACTGCTAAAATGACCTGGTTAGTTTATTATCTTGTGATCCGGTCTACCTACATTGAATAGGTTATACACTTACACACACATTCTCACACCCAAATATATCTTTTGCACATGCAATCATGTTTTAAATTAAATCCTAACTGAGCCAATATTTGTTAATGTTCAATTCTATAACAGACATTATCCTGGAATTTGGATGAGATAGACCAAGTCCTTCCCTCAACAAAAAACAACTGTGGAGTAATTGGGTGGGGGTCGGGGGGAGTTGAAGCAAAATACCTACCACAGGGAGTGAAGACAAAAAGCACGGGTGCACAATCTTGAAGTTTAGGAACTACCTTCATAGGACAGACATTTCACTTAGCCCATAACAAATGTAGAGGATGTGAGTAAAATGGGGCAGGTGTGGTTCAGGGAGGTAACAGTGATCCTGATACTCTAACTTGGGTTTGTAGACAGGCATCATTGGCATCATCTGGGAGCTTGCTAGTAAAACAGAATCTCAGGCTCCACCCAAACCTCCGTGAGTCTTCTGCATTTTAAGAAGGTTCCCAGGTTATTTGCATGTACATTGAAGTTGAGAAGCATAGGGCTAGAACATGGAGGGTGAAGAGTCTGGGCTTTTTACTACCTGGGCTGTGTAGATGGACAGAGTATAAGACAGTTGTAGTACAATTAATGATACTTTCTAAAGGCTCTAATGGTAGAGAACTCGAGGTCTTTGCTTTTAGGGTCAGGTCAGGTATTTATTTGAATAAATCTAACTTTTTGAGAAAAAAACGTTGGAGTGGAGTTAGGGTAGTGATCTATCAAACTGGGACACACGGGCAGATTTTAGTCAGTCAGTACTTTTCTATGCAGAATTAACCACTTCACCTTCTGAGGTTATTGCTGTCATGTGTATTTTTCTTTTGTTGTACTTACTACCTTATGTTATAACTAGAGGCCCAGAGGATAAATTGTGTGTGTGTAGAGTCCCCAAGCCTAGCCTGTGATCAGGTCCATCTTCATCCCATTCGCTAGTCCCAGTCCCACCCTGCCGTCTCCACCAGACACCTGGTTCCTCTCACCAGCCCTGAGTCTACTCTGCCACCATCACCAGTCACCTGGTTCCCCTTGCTGGCTCCCCACCTCATAGCAATTGGTCAAGCTGTTGTTCCAGTCATTATGCTTATGGTCACTGGCCTTTTATTATATAAGATTACTTGTTTATATGTCTGCCTTCCTTCCACCCTATCCCAACTCCATCACTACTATTTTAAAGAAGAAACTATTTGCTTTTACAAATCTTGAACCAAATATTCAAGAAATAATTGAACTAAACTTTCTAAGTAACAGCTGTGCAATCATTAGAGCTTATTCCCAAATTATTTATAGTTCAATATTATAGCTAAAGAAAGTTGTCAGTCATTTATTATTTAATAATTATTTACCAAATGTCAGGTTTTTTCTACCTCCCTTTCCGGTGCCTGAGCATTTTCTCCTTCCACTGCTTCTCAGCATCTCCAGTCCCCAAGAGCATCTTATGCAGAGCATGTGATGATTGATTAAATCATCAGCAACAAACTCTATACTGAGTACTTTCTCAATACAAAATAAGATTTTTCACTTTCATTGACCTGTGCAATGGTTACTAGCAATTGATGATAGAACATGATCATAGTGGTAGATACAATGGCTAGCTGTGTCTAGTATGAGTCAAAGGCTCACCAAAAGCTTCTTAAGAAATTAGTTCAAATCCAGAATGAGGAAGAGCTGCATTTTTAAAAGCAGCAATTACAGCATTCAGATGAATGAAAGAACAGTGAGAGAAATGCTTTATAACAAATTGCTGATAATAATTAATCTGGCCTGAAATGATGTAAAAAATAGTTTTTATTGAATCCAGGTTATGGGGATGAGGTAGATATTGTACATTAAGAGAGATCAAACCATAAAACACTTTGAATAGTAGGCTAAGGAAGTTGGACTTAATACTGTAGGCACTGGGTAGACTTTGAAAATTACAAGCAAAAAAGTTTGTCTGTAGAGTGGCTTCTTAGAAAGCTAAATCTAGCTGTAATACAGAGGACACATTTGAGGGGCAAGAGCTGAAGGCAATGAACTTCATCGACAGTAACAATACTCTAGCAGGGGTCCTCAAACTTTTTAAAGTGGGGGCCAGATCACGGTCCCTCAGAGAGCTGGAGGGCCGGACTATATGAACTACTAATTCCTACTGTAACACCTCGGCTGCGCTCACTGCCCAAAAAACCTGGCGGGCCAGATCAGACTCCTTTGCGGGCGGCATGTGGCCCACAGGCCGTAGTTTGAAGACACCTGCCTAGTGGATGGACGGGATAGAGGTCCAGGTAGGGTGACTGTGGACCTGGGGAAAATGACTGATTAGAAAAATAATGCAGAGGATTAAGCCAGTGCATCTCCAAAGTCTGTTGATAGTTCTTCCCAAATTATCTCTAAAATACAACTACTTCTCTCCATCTCCACTTCCATGTACTCTAGTTTGGACAAGTACAATAGCCACCTAAAAGATGAACACTTTTATGCTACTGCTACCCACTGGCTCTTCCCACAAAATGCTGTTAGGTAGACCTTTTCAAATCACAAACCGTAATATTGCCATCCTTCGGGCTTCCAGCAAGAAAGTCTTCTTTGGCTCTATTTGCATTATAACAGAGTTCAAACTCTGTAACCCCCTCGCCCCCACCCCGATTCAGCCCCTCAGGTCTCCATTCCCAACACTTGCTCTTCTTTCCCTTACTCTGTGGGGTCCACCAATGTCAACTTGTTCCCATTTTCTTGAACAAAGTATACTTTTCCCAACACAGAATCTTGTCATAAAATAGTTCTATTCTTTAAAATTTTCTTCTCTCCATCATTTGTCAAAATAACTTCTACTCATTCTATACTATTAGGTCTAGTAATAATTAATGTCGTTTTCTAATACTTTTTTAAATAGAATTTATTTAAACAATACAACAAAATTTAATCAACAATATAGTTGCCGTTGTTTTCTACTACTTGTGCCCAATGCTCAGGAAGCATTTTAATCCCTCTGTTGTAAAATTCTTGTGATTTTGATGCAAAAAATTCAGTCAATGCATTTTTGAGGCATTCTTCATTATTAAATGTTTTTCCAAGAAGAAAGTTTTGCAAAGAACGAAACAAATGGTAATCGGAAGGGGCAATATTAGGAGAATATGCAGGTTGAGCGAGAACTTCCCATTCCAACTGGCGCAGTTTTTCAGCAGTGATTCTTGCAGTATGCGGTCGTGCGTTATCATGGTGAAGAATTACGCCCTTCCGATTAATCAGCGCGGGTTCTTTTTCTCTTAAAGCTTGGGCTAACCTTTCCAATTGGGCACTATACACTGCACTTGTAATGGTTTGGTTAGATGGTAAAAGTTCATAATGAAGAATTCCTTTAAAATTCCACCAAACACACAACATCACTTTTTTCGCATGCAAGTCAGGTTTTGGCGTGGGCTGCAGAGCCACATTTTTGTCCAACCATTGAGGCTGCCTTTTCAAATTAATTACAGCACCCATTGTTCATCTCTGGTAACAATTTGCTCTAAAAACGGCAAACGGTTTTGACGAGAGAGGAGCGAACTGCAAATTGTGACTCTTTGATTATGGTTGTTGTCGGTCAACTCATGAGGAACCCATTTTCCAAACTTTTGGACTTTGCCAAGTGCATGCAATTGATTGGAAATTGTTTTTTGTGAACAATTTAAAGTTGTTGCAAGCTCTTGTTGGGTAATTTGAGGATTTTGCACCAAAAGAGCTTGAAGAGCTTCTTGATCAAAATTGGACACACGGCCTCGACCACTCTTGTCATCTAACGAAAAATTTCCCTCTCGAAATTTCTCAAACCAACGCTGGCATTTTCTGGCGCTAACTGCATCTTGACCAAGAGCACTACAGATGTTTTTTGCAGCCTCACTTGCTTTTCTTCCTAATTGGAACTCATAAAGCATGCAGTGCCGAATATGCTCTTCATCCGCCATCTTCTTAGCCCTAGTTTTGCAACAAAAACCAAACCAAATACAAACTTTTTCAAGCAAAACTTGTTAACTGCACTTCACACGTTCTGTAGATACCACGAAGGTTATGTCAATACAAGTCAACGCCAAGCAAGATTTTAAACGAATGTTTAAAAACGACATTAATTATTACTAGACCCGTAGTACATTGTGGCTTATATTGCATAGCCATTGAACCTATAAAATCAGAATTTTTGAAAGTCCCTAAAAATAATTTGAAAATTGAATAGTAATTCAAATGTTTTAATAAGGGGGAATATTCTTTTGTTTTATTGCAAAATCCATGCCCCATTTTCAATTCCTCTTATTTTACTGCAGTAAAATATCCATCATATACAATTTACAATTTTAACCATTTTTAAGTATATAGTTCAGTAGTATAAAGTAGAGCCGCATTGTTGAGAATCCATCACCACCATCCATCTACAAAACTTATTTCACCTTCTCAAACTGAAAGTCCATATTAAACTATCTCCCCATTGTTCTCTCCCCTCAGCCTACTTTAGGTACCTCATAAAAGTGAAATCATATGGTATTTGACTCTTTGTGGCTTATTTACTTAATATCTTCAAGGTTCATTCTTGTTAGCATGTGTCAGAATTCCCTTCCCTTTTAATACTAATATCACATTTTGTTTATCCATTCATCCATTGATTGACATGTTAGTGTTTCTACCATTTGTCTATTGCAAAAAAAATATTAATATGACCAAGGATATGCAAATACATGTTAAAGTTCCAACTTGTAATATTTGGGGGTACATATCCAGAAGTGGAATTGGGGGGTATAGCTCAGTGGTAGAGCATTTGACTGCAGAAGTGGAATTGATGGATCACATGGTAATTTTATGCTTACTTTTTTGAGGAAATGCCATATTGCTTTCCAGAGTGACAGTACCATTTAACATATCCACTAGCAATGCACAAATAAGGGTTCCAATTTCCCCACATCCTGACCAATACTCGTTGTTTTCTGTTTCTGTTTTTATTTGTTTTGTTTTGTTATAGTAGACATCTTAATAGTTGTAAAGTCCACACTTTATAACAGTTATAAGTTTAGAAATTAGAAGGGTTGCAGGCTCATTTTGTCTAGTTCCTTAATGTTATCAAGAAGCATTAAACTCAACAAGTTAAATTACTTTCCCGTGGCACACATTAGAATGGGACTAGAACCAACTCTTCTGCTTCCAATGTTTCATGAACACAAGAGTAGGGAATGAAAATTGTTAAGCACAAAGTAAGAAATACATCAGGACTGAAATCAAATCAAATATGAAATAGTGGCAGATTTCTCATTTTGTACTTCCCTACATCCTTCTGAGTTTAGAGCATTGGAAAAGTTGGTGAACCTCCTGGAGCCTCCGTTTCTCATTCTATAAATTGGGGATAATAAAACTTGCCTTACAAAAATATTTTTAAAATTAGATGAAATTATTCAGCATTCTGTGTATTGCCTGACACTATGTAGGCACTACAAAAAATTGTAATTTTTCCTTCATTGCCAATACAGAGCATAATTGTTACACATATTAGGTGCTAACTCAAAGTTTGCTAATTGGACTTGCTTTTACAAGCAGCAGGGTCTAAAACTGCCTTAGGTTTAGTTTCATCCTGATAATTTCTTTCCAATTTTGGGTGGGTTCTAACAAAAGGTCAGAGGAACAAGAAAAGCAGATGGGCTTCCTGAAATGTGGGCCAAAGTGACTCTTGTGCCTTAAGGGTAATGTCTCCACCCATCACGCAGCTTGGAGGCTCAAGGGCAGGTCCCCAACATTGTGCATGTCCCTTCCTGCACACTCCCTGGTGCAGACTCCAAGTCTGACAAGGAAAATATGCTGTGATCATCACAGGGGGAGAGAGCAGCTGCTCCAAGGTGGAGTCTATTGTCAAGGCTCTCTGGGTAACAAAAAGAGGAAAAGGCCTATCAAAGCATTTCCTGCTCTCAGGAGCCATGTGCTTCCATTAATTCTTTTCTCTGAGTCAGTCTGTCTCCCTCATGCGAATGTCTCTTCATATCCACCATCCCCGAGTACAGAACGGTCATTTTTAGTAGTTAAATTTACACTCTCCCCAAACAGTATATTTTTAAATGAGAGGAACTGGCTCAAATGTTCAGTGATATGTGCTAATATGTTTCCTAAGGAATAGAAAGTTGTGGTTAGTGTGGTTATAATTTTTCAGAATTCAGCTTATACCCATCAACTGGTGTTGGCACATTGAGATAATAGTGAAGACTCTGACCTTCCTTCACCATATAGGGAATTTCAGAAAAACAACAGTGAATGTTCCCTGAATATGACATTGGTTAAATTCACATCATATGAAGAAAATTAGCTAACCAGGGTAGTCAGTAAAAAAGGATTCCTAAATGAGTGATTAGTTTTGTGAACCACAGTTCTAAATGAATGTCTGAGTCTTGTGGACCAAACTAACATGCCATGGAAGTAAGAAGAAAAAAAAAAAAGTATTCCTAAATGAATGATGGCGCTTGTGAATTAATCTGGATTTGATCTCAAGGAAGAAGTCCTGGAGTGCAACTCTCACTAATAAAGAGTACTTTCTTACATTGTACCCCTGTTCTGGAAAGGATAATATTACAAAGAAGGTAGATGGTGAGCATAGCCTATACAAATAAAGGAGACAGAAAGATAGAATTTGATAAATGCTTATCTAGCATTTGTATGTTGAGAGTCCCTACATGCTAATATGGTAGATTGCAAAAATTGTGGAGCATAATCAAAATATCCTGGTAAGGAGCCTGCCAATCACCAGACTTGCGATTGGCACCATCCTGCATTATCTAGCTACCAGAGGGCATGACAGCTGACCCCAGGTGTATGAAAAAACCCAACAGAAGACAGCTGACTTGGCCCAGAACAGTAGAACCCCCAAGATACCCCACAAAATCATGAGCTAAGTAGAGCAGTTGTCATTTTACATTACTGAGTATTGGGAGGGTTTGTTATGCAGCAAAAGCTAAGATTTCAGTGGTCAACAGATAAGAACGTTCTTTTATGAGGCAAGTTCTTCAAGCCTCACCAAAGCCAGGGTGAAAATGGTCTAAAGACTCCCTTTTGTGTTCACTTATGATTTGCCTTCATGCTTGGTAGTTAAATTCCTCCCATAAATAAATTAATTAGTGGTCCTTGTTTATATTGCAGACTGTGAGTTTGATTAAGGTAAGTGAGTCTTTGTCAATTTCTCAACCTTGATGCCCAGAATATTGAGTTTCTGGTTTTTCTTAGCTAAGGAGCAGAGTTTTAAGTGGTCATACCTCTCTCAGGTTCCTGTCTTGTCCAAGGAACCAGCTCTGTCTTATTTGTCTAAAAACCTTACAAACCTTCCAGCAACACTGAGTTTTGAAAATTGAAAGAGAAAAATTGTTTCTTAAAACAGTTTCAAAATAATAATAAAAAGCTACAAAAGAATAAAGGTTCACTGAAATGGTGTGAAAGGTAACCAATGGGATATAGGAACCTTGTCCTGACATCTTTTTAGGATAACGAAGAATCCACATGCCAGGCTAGGAAATCTTGGAAGAATCACATGCCAATTTGACCCCATAAGAAAGGTGACAATGCAGATATTTTCAACATCCAAATGTATGTGGAATATAAAGACAATAGTTCATACCTAGTTAATGTGATATGATCAATTTAAATTTCAAAATGAGAAACTCATTTTGTTATTTTGCCTACATATTATCCTACTATTGCTTGGCTGAGGTATTTTAGTGAACTTAATTAAATGATTATCCAATGCCACATTAATATGGTCTTGATTGTTGGTATGAGACACATTTAGTTGTTTGTCTTTTCCGAACGAAATCAGAAAACAGGCAAAGGCGTTTGGTTCCTAAGCACATGCTGGAAGGCTTTATTCCACAAAGGCTCCCACACTTCTCCAGCACAGATTACGGGACTCTTGAGTCTGTGCCATTCTTTCTGAAATTCTTTCTAGATGACATAAGATGTATAGAATTGCTCTGGTGATCAGCACAGCCTTTCTTTTTCAGTTTTAATAGCACTTCGAGTTTTTTAAACCTTCCCACAACCAACCCCTCCCTTCTCCACACTCATCTGCATGAAAGCTCTGGCAGTGACTGGCTGTACTATGACCCTGAAGCTGGAAGGAGAATGAAAGAAAACAATACATTTCTGTCTTAGATCCATAACCAGAGATACAAAAATTACCTATGTCAAGAACAACAAAATTAGAAGCTGTCAGCAACTCAGTTCACAGATGTTCAGAGAACTTGTTCAATTCCACTGAACATTTTGCAGCCATTCCTGTGTAACGACAAAGTGCTTAGAGGCAGAAATGCACTATGGCAGGACACCTTCCCGGCATGACTCTTCCAACATGAACTGTGGCTCGTGACTTAGTTTAGCCATTTAACACTAATGGGCCACTGTCCCCTGAGCCCTCCATTGAGATGCTGAGGAGACCAAAGAGATGCAGATGATCACGTGTTGATTTCAGAGATTAATAAATTTATATATCAAAAAGATACCTTATATTTATGAAAAGTGTGTGTGTTCATAGTCAACAAACACCTACAAGGAACCTACCCCACATTTAGCTCAGTGCTAGAGGCTTTGTAATGTACTAACATCAGCAAAGCACCACCCAGTCTTCAAGAATCTTAGCCTTATAGGTACTTAACTTTGGGTCTTTTCCAAAACATTTCCTTATTTCAGGCTTACAACAATCAAGAGAAATTAGTGTGAAGGTGTTATGAGCTGAACTGTGCCCCCTCAAAATCCATATGCTAAAATCCTAACCATAGTATATGATAGTATTTGGAGATACAGCCTTCAGTGAAATAATTGAGGGAAAATAAGGTCATGGTGGGCCCTCATCTAATAAGACTGGTGTCCTTATAAGACAAAGAGATTAAGACGCAGAGAAAGAAGACCCTGTGAAATCACAGAGAAAAGATAGTTTTCTTCAAGGCAAAGAAAGAAGCTTGCTGATGTCTCAGGCTTTCAGGTCTAGTCTCTAGAACTGTGGGCAAATACATTTCTGTGGATTAAGCCACCTAGTCCGTGGTACTTTGTTATGGCAGTCCTAACAACTTATAGAAGATAAAGGAAGACTGAAAGATATTAAATTACTTACTCAAAATGTGCACATTCACTAGTAAATGGCTGAGGCAGGATTAATCCAGTTCTTCTAATTCTCTGTTTATCTTTCTACCATCTACCACACAGCACAGCCAAATATGTAGCTATCTAACAGCCAAGACCAGTGCTAAGAAACCTTGGGGAGCAGATGTTTTTCCTCAGGCCACTACCACCTTCCTTTGTTTTTGCCTTTACCCCTTTCAAGTGTTCCCTTATCCCTGATTTCAATCTTCCTGTTCTGCTTTAAAAGTAAAACCACATTTTCTCAGTAGAAGATATTTGCTGTTAGGAAGAAATTTGTTTTATTAAGTGTTAATTATGTAAGTGATTATTTGTGATGAGTGCTTAGCCTTGCTTTTTAAAAGACTGCCTCTGCAAGAATAACTTGTCTGGATTAATAAATGAATTATCCAGGATAGCAGGCAAGGGTTAGGTAGGACTACCGTTTAGTTGAAAGAAAGGCCTTCCATTCAGTTGGAAAAAGATATTTAATTTGCTAAGACTATATGGCTTCTGAGAATCAAGCTAATGGTGATCAGATAAGATTTCTTAGAACAGATAGAATTTATGAGCAAAGTTAATATAATGGTATTATTTGAATGAGAGATAATAGGAATAACATATTTCAGGATGAGGTACTGATTGAATCTTGGGTTAACATTTTGTTTAGTCAAAAATGTATTGAGGCCTACGATGTGCCTGAGGAGTCATGCGTGGTTTAAACTGAGCCATGTCCTCATACTGGACACAGTTTGTGACTTTGATTCTAGTTAACTGATTCTCAATCTGACTTTACAACAAAATAACCTGGGGAGTGGTTATAGGATAGAGATGGCAGATGACCAGCTCCAGAAATTCTGAATAATTAAATGCAGAGGTTAATCTTTACATACTACAATTATTAAAATTCAGGAAATATTATACTCTCCTCAAAATATGTCCTTTTGGGGCTATTATTTTCAATTAATGTCAGAATTAATATGGTAAGAAAGACTCCAGCTAATGGCACAAAATCAGAGTCTTTTTAGTCTTACATTGAGTGCCATCAAAAGAATGTACAACTGTAACATAAGGAATGGTTCCCAATATCCAGTGCTCTTCACAGTTAACTGTGCAGCTTTGTAAAAATACCCATTACATAGCCCATTGTTCAGAGAGTTTGGAACCACGAATCTATACTTTTATTATTTTAAAAAGTTATTTATTTATGTATTTAACTAGAGGCCCAGTGCAGAAAATTCATGGATCTATGAGTTTGTTTCTGCTTTGCTTGTTTGTTTATTTTATTTTTCAGATTTCACATATAAGTGAAATCATATTGTTCTGGGTATACATGAAGCACAGGATAACTATAAACCAAAAATGTATAAGAGATATACAAGAAATTCACAGAAAGGAAAGGAATCCAAACATGAAACAGAAAGTCGCCAACCTATAAGATAAGAGAGCCAAAACCAATTTGGCTCAGTGGTAGAGCGTCAGCCAGTGGACTGAAAGGTCCCTGGTTCAATTCCTGTCAGGGGCATGTACGTTGGTTGCGGGCACATCCCCAGTAGGAGGTGTGCAAGAGGCAGCTGGTCAATGTTTCTCTCTCATCGACATTTCTAGCTCTCTATCTACCTTCTTTTCTGTAAAAAATCAACAAAATATATTTTTTTAAAAAAAGATAAGAGAGCAAGGGAATAAGAAGAGAACACAGAAAGAAAAACAGACAATCAGAACAATTAAATAAATGGCAATAATTACATACCAATCAATAATTAGTTTAAGTGTAGATAGATTGAATGCTCCAATCAAAAGAAAAGATGAATAGGTAAAAAAAGGTAGAATATATACAATATATATGTTTTTTCTTTTCTTTTTCTCACCTTTTCTTTACACACACACACAAAGGAATATTATTTGGTCATAAAAAATAGTGAAATCTTACCACTTGTGACAACGTGGATGAATGTAGAGGGTATTATACTAAGTGGAATGAGTCAGACAGAGAAAGGAATCAAGTAACTTTTAAAATGCCGCAGGCGATTATGGTTTTCACTTACAGTGGAGATTTTCTGTGACAGCAGTGGCAGTCATTGCTTGCATGTGAAAGAGATAGTTAGGTTAACAAGTGGCCTTACCATAGGCATACACCAAAAATGATGCAGGCTATTAAAAAACATAGATGGATCCACCGAAAGTTATTCCCCTCACATCCTGCCTTCAGCAACCATCGATAGTAATCAAAATTTTTAAGTTAGGTTTTTGTTTTATTCAAGAGAAATTTCTGCCACATATGGAATGAAGGCCTATCATGTAGGTTGTACAATTATTATTTCCAATTTATGTAGAATATGAGTTCTAAAAGAGGTCACAGATATCATCCAGTCAATATATTTTTCCCTTACAGGTAAAAATTCAGAAATTAAAAAAGAATTTGTTATAGACAAAGTTGGGGGGGAAAAAAAAACACAACTTCAGACTTAGTCTGATGGTATTTGCTTAAAAGAATGTGCTGTCTACTGATGGGGAAACAATGGCTCAGGAAAGTAAAAACTGTGCTCTTTGAAGGAATGTAAATTGTGTGTGTGTGTGTGTGTGTGTGTGTGTGTGTGTGTGTATTGTATGTGTGTGTGTTATATTCATTTTAAATTAGTTGTGTTTTGGTTTTTTTTTTACACTTCTGAGAAGAAGAATAGAGATCCATTGTAACCACAGTGGCCCACAGTTAAGAGTGTTGATTATATTTTGATTGTGTGAATGGATAAAGTACAAGTCCTGAGTCCACTAACCTGTGTGTGAGAAATGGAGTTAATTAACTGTATGCTCTTCTGGGAAACCCTATGTGAAGTTTAGAAAGATAGTTGGGGAACCTTGGAAGACCACACAATTCTTAAACCATGGCCTGATTATGTGTTTATTAGTAAGGCTAGCCAAGGGCAGATCAATTGCATTGTCTGATTGCCCTCTGAAAGTGGGGAAAATAGTAGGCAGGCATTCTCTTCGGCCCCTTTCCCAGTATTTCCCATCTATTGGAGACTCCTACAGATGCAAACTCTCCTTTGCTGTGGACCAGGGAGGTAAACTGAGGAGCCAAACATTGAGTGAAATAAAATAATGAATCTATAATTTCTGATTTCCCCAATGAGCAAATGGAGACCCACAGCATTTGACTGACTACTGCAAGAGAACTTAGATGGGTATTCTGCTCCAAGGTATTAACCCAGGTATTATTTTAACTGCAGACTTGAAAGGGTTACAAGGGTTTACATAGAAGAAACCCTTAATACAATTGAAGTGACTAAACTCAGAAACTTTCCCCCCTGTAACACAAGTGACAAAAAAACAAACAGACACATATCAGATGAAAGTGATTTTCTCAGAGGACATGCCTTCCTGTCTTTCTGTCTTACTTGCATGTAAGTGTTTTTTTCAAAGGAAAAAGAGAAGCTCGGTTTCTCCTAGAGAAGCAGTCTAAACTAGTGGCTAGAAGTCAAGGCTTTGGAGCAAGCCTTCCAGGATTTGAGTCCCGGCCTCATTAGCTGTGTGCTATTCAACATGAGCTCTTCAGCTCTGTGCTTCAGTTTTATTACACTGTATACATTTGCACATGCATGCACACACTTGGCCTTAAGGCATGACAATAATCAATGATTTAAAGCATGAAAGCAACTTGGGAAATTGTCTGGGAAATTGTAAGCACTCAATAAAAGTTGTTATTATTATCCTAATGATGCAAATGTTATTAATGAGCCATGCCATCTTTGCTGATTATATTTCTTCTATTACAGTGAGATACCTTGAGATATATTTGGCCATCCCTGTGCCATAGAAGGGTTTCTAAACTGAATTAATCTTACCTGTTCTAGTGGTGTTTACTTTGACCTCCAGTTAAATAATAAAAGTATTATACAGTTAAAAACCATCCTCATGCAATCACATTGCTTCCAACTTATGTTCAGCATATAGGGACAAACAGCGTGTTTGTGTAATAACTCTCTGGAACAGTTATTATTTTCTACACTGTTATGGATCATTCCCCAGTTGCTATTTAATTCATTTCCTATGTGATGTCTTTGCAATCAGAAAATAACGATGGTTGAAAGCAAGAAAACTAAGTTAGTACATGCTAATGTGAAAAGTGGATAAGATTTATATTGCATTCTATTGAAAATAGGCAGAGTACATAGTTAAGATGTAAAATAAATTGAAACTTTGAAGTATGTGCAGCATCTAAGATGCATTTAAAGTCTTTGAAAAAAATAGGTTAAACACTTTCATTGGAAGCGTGGAGTATAATAGGTATTCTGGAGGGGAGAGTTGCTAAGATTTCTTCCCTGGTGATTTATCAGTGTCTTTGGGGATCCCCCAGGGATAGAGAAAATGTGTCATGGAGAGGTCCTAATCAGAAGTGGGAAGTTTGGCACCTGAGAAGAAGACTTTGGGTAAAATCATTAAATAAGCTCTGTTGGCAAAAATGGTGACAGAGGGTCATAGAGCAGCCTTCATTTTGATAATCCCAAGATACCCTTTGAGACTCCCATCTGTAAAAGTTTTTTTTCTTTTCTTAATTTATTTTGATACCATGGAGTCTTTGAAAATGTGATAGAAATTAGAAATATTCCTCCCAGAAAAGGGGTGCATCACACACTTCTGTATATGAATTTGTGCTTCTCATAGATGTTCTCATGTAAAACGTTTCCTTTTTAATTGAGAGATTTTATATTCTCTTCAGTGAACAAATCAATTAACTTTTGGAAATAGATTTGACCACTTAGTATCCTTCTAAAAAATGTATTGTTTAAAATCCTGACTTAATAACTCTCCCAAAAGATTTTAGAGCATTAAGTTGTTTTGTTTTATTGTGATCAGCAGTTTCAAACATCTTTATAGATGTTCCTGAGACACTTAATTTCTGAGAAACTTTTATTTCTGTCTGATAGAAAAGTGCAGTAGGCTTTGGATGTCTTCTTAGAAGTATTTTATTATAATTTTATGAGGAAATAAACAAAGACTGCAATATTATTCCCATATTGGTTTATATTAAATAAACACTGATATCCCACAGAGTCTTGATCATAATTCAGACTCTAACCTCAAAATATACTGTTTTGGGAGAAATAAATGTACAAAAGTACTGATTTACTGAAGCCACAGAGGAGAAATTTTTTAAAATATGGGAGAGAAAAACCTTTTAAAACTTACCCTCAATGGAGACATAAACAACAACATTAATAAGGCAATCCATACATTTTTATGTCTGTACCTTATATTTTAAAGAGGACAAGAAACTCTCTGAATATTTGATGTAAGAATTTGGTTTGAAAAGTTTGGCAATTAATGTAAAGCTAGCTAAAAGCACCTTTTCATTCTTAGATTAAAATCCTTAGAAAAGTTGATAATAGTTTTTATAAGATTGTAGTAGCAATTTATCATCTTATTTTGTATTTTGATTCCAATCAACACAGACCAAGGGCAGTCAAGTTTAAAATAATTTATTATGGTTGCATATCATTTGTCTTATATAATAAATTATAGAAACTATAGCGTCTTTATAAACTATTTAGTATACCGTGTTCACTTCCTAATGCTCACTGCAGTAACTGTAAGACATTTAATTCGATTATACTTTAGCATTAGTTAGAAGATAAAAAATATATACATTTTTTTCACAGTACTTTGCATTTCTAAAGGGCCCATTATTGCAACTTTTGCACAATTATTCTGAAATGCATAAAAAACCTTTATAAACCAGAAGGTGGCATATGGTTTTACTGAGCTGCTGAAGTTACTGCAGCTCCTTGACTTTGCACTTACACCTGTGTGGTGTACTTTTCAGGCACTGTAATAAATGCAAATAAATAATCACTTACTGATCTCTCAAAAAATCTATACCAATAGATAGCATTGGAGCTTGGAAACATCTTGAGAATTCAAATAAAAAACTCAGTAAACAATTGTAGCATGAAATTCTCTCTCCCTCTTCTCCCTTCCCTCCCTCCTCCCTCCTCTTTCCCCTTTCCCGGTTTGCTTAAGGAAACAAACAAAAAGTTCAGGTTGAATTTAAGTCCGAGGGCCTGACCAAGAGACCCTGGCTGCAGTTCTCCCTCAGCCATCTGTTTTCCTTCAGTTTCATCTCTCATCACATCTGTCCAGACCTCTCCTGACACTGGCATCAGTCCTTTCTGGCCGGGAGAGTTTTCAAATCCGTGCTGAAAGCATCTTGTTCTCCACTGTCACAGCCAGGCGTGAAATTGGTTGGAGTCCTTGTATCCGGTTTGCTCTGCTCCTTTCCAGCCTCCGGAGTCCTGACGGAGGAGGAGGAGAAGCTTGCAAGGAGCCACACAGCGCTGTTGCGTGTTAGCCTCTCCCAAACTCGCTTGGTCTTTACATGTCCATTCTTGGATAACGTCCTTATCCATTCTCTGGCACCTCAGTGCACTTTGATGGTGTATTTCCGCAGTTTCAGAAACTGGAAAAGCTTGTCTTTCGTCCTCTTCTTCAGGGCCATCAGGGCCCGTGTTTTCTCCTCCAGGTCTTGGTCTATGGCCAGAATGATCTTGGCTCTCTCCTCCGCTTTCTTGTCCCCAGAGTTTTTGAAGAGCCTCTGCAGTGATTCCTGGTCGATGTTTTCAAAGATGTTGCCCACGGCTTTCTTGCGTGAGGCTGTGTCGAAGTGGTAGCCGTGGATGGACGGACTGACTCGCAGCGAGGAGGACATGGTGCAGGCTGGGTGGCTCGGCTTCGCTCTCATAGGTGGGAGGATCTTGGGGAAGTCAGAGCCCAGGCTCTCCAGAGTCTGTGGCAAACTCATTCCAGCGCTGCTATTTAAGGCCTGAGCAAAAGCTCCAGGCTCAGATTACACTGGTGACATCAGAGTGATCTCAAGGAAGAATAATCAGAGGCAGGTTTAACAGTTGAGTTGCCAATGTCCCGTTCTTGTTTGTGCAAAATGTTCCCAAAGCTGTGTTCCGTGATGGGGCGTGGAAGCGGGGGTTTCTTTTTGCCTCATCTTTGTCGGTAGAATTATAGAGAGGTGGGCTCTTCTTTATAAAAAAAAAAACAGAAAAAGTGCAAAGATAAGACGCAAGCTGGGTGCCTTAAGCTCTCAAAATCTTTCTAAACAAAAGTTCTGCTAACACAGGAAAGTGTGAGCAGAAGAATTCCCAGAGAATTTTTTAAAGTGTTCTCCAAACATCTGTGCCCTTTGGACACTTCTATCCAGGGCCACTCCTAAGCTGCTCAAAGATAGCTTAACAATTAAGTACAACCATTTGGAATAAATAGGTCCGATTGAAGAATGGGAGTTTACCTACAAAGCACTGACAGGACACTGTCTGGAACGGTGACCTTTCAGAGGCTGTATACAAGTGCTAATGAGTATTCACTGAATAAGAGTGTAAGTTAATAATAATAATAGGCAATATCTCTTAGGTTTGTGTATACATCAACAATATGTCTACTTTAAACAAGTAGTAAATGTAATCAGGTGTTTTACGTATACAGTACTCAAAAGGAGTGATTTGACTTTTGTGTGTGTGTGTGTGTGTGTGTGTGTGTGTATTTTGACATTCCCCAGACATAAAACGACACCTTCTTTGGGAGAATTTGAATTTGTTCTTTTCACCTTCCACAATATTCAGCCAGCCACTGTCCCCACAGATGTATGGAGCACTTATATTCAGCCAACTGCTTTCTTCAACTTCAAAGGGCCCCAGAAACTTTTTTTTATGGACCTTGTGCCAGGTACATGTTCTAATCCTCCAAGAAGCTGGGCTGGTTTTCATTTCAAATCAGATCTAGTGCAGGGAAGGTGCAACACTAGAAAAGTGAGTTAGCTACCCTTCATATATATTCATCCAATCATTTATTCATATACTCACTTATTTTTTTCAATCAATATCTATTATAGGTCTACCTTTACCTACAACTTTCTAAGCATTGGTAATATAACAGTAAACCTAACTAAACCAAATAAATAAAATGAAACAGTAAAAAAATCTCTACCTTACCTTAATGAAGTTTAAAATCTACCTAAATAGACAATAAAAAGATGTACATTTATCTATACTAATAAAAGGGTAATATGCTAATTAGACTGGGAGGCCTTCCAGTCGTCCTCCCAGAGAAAGCCATGGTAGCAGGGCTGAGGCAGAGACAGTTAGGGGCAATCAGGCCAGGAGGGGAGAGCAGTTAGGGTAATCAGGTTGGTGGGGGAGGAGGCAGTTGGGAGTGAGCAAGCTGGCAGGCAGAGTGGTTAGGGGCAATCAGCCAGGCAGGTAGGTGAGCAGTTAGGAGCCAGTGATTCAGTATTGCAAGAGGGATGTCTGACTGCACAGGGATCGGGCCTAAACCAGCAGTTAGACATCCCCCAAGGGGGTTCCAGATTGGAGAGGGTACAGGCAGGGCTGAAGAACAACCTTCCTCCCCCCTTCCCCTTCCCCTACAAATTTCATGCATCGGGCCACTATTAATATAGATGATGTCAGGAAGTAACAAATGAGTAGATAGGAGAGGAAGGAAGAGGTTGAGGTTTGCATGGGGTATTTAGAGCCAACTTTTCAATGGGATATTGTGCAAGAATTCGAAAGAGGTGAGGGAGTGAGCTGTGTAGGCATCTGGAGGAAGGGTGTTATAGGTAGAGGAAACAGCAAGTGCAGAGGTCTGAAGATAAGAGTGTCATGGAATATATACGAACACCCAGGAGACCACACTAGTGTGGTTGGGGCAGAGTAGCCAAAGAAGAGTAGATGGAGGGGAGAAGGAGGTAAGAAGGCAGAGGCAAGAGTACAAGCTCCTAGGCTTTTTCATGGATTTAGCACTTATTTACTCTGTAAGAGATAGGCAGCTGTTGGAGAACTTGAAGCAGAGAAATTACAGGGTTTTAATTATAATTTTAAAAAACACACTGACTTTTCTTTGTAGAGAGTAGATATGTAGGAAGACAACAAGGACACGAGGAGCAAAAGGACTAGTTGGGACACTTTCCAAAATGAGCCAGGCAAGAGACGATGAAGTCCTCCACTAGGGAAGTCCTTGTGCAGGTGGTGATAACTGATGAAGGTTATGTCAGAAGGGTTGCTGAAAACTCCAATGTGAAAGATGAAACACAGACAGGAACCTAGGATGACCTCCTTCCTGAAGGATGCTTCCCTGAAAGACTACTGCAGGTGGGCTTATGTTCATCTCACCAACCGTGGCAGCTGATGTTTGTTCCAGGGTTTCCATGGGCCAACCCTATGTTTGCCGCCTCTGACAGGTTTATTGGCATGTGAACCACACCTCTCCCTCACTAAATACAAAAAGTACTTTTATGGTAATAAGGATTTTTACTGTTTTAATTAAGTGCCAAGAAATTTACATAACCCATCTGAATTGTTGCCATATTCAAGGCTTCATTAAACTTCTCATGCTCTGCTCTTTCTTGAGCTGATTCTTAGCTTTTTATCTTCTATATATTGACTACTCCCAAATTTTAAATCCAAGCCTAGTCCTTTTCTCTGTGGTATAGACTCACTTATTTAACTAATTTATATATATATATATATATATATATATATATATATATATCTGTTTAGTTATAAACAGGTATATAAACTAATATCTGTTAGTTATAAAAGGCAGAAGTGCAGTAATAATTTTTGATATCTTTTTTTCTTTCTTCCATTATCTAGATTTATCCCCCATCTATATTTGTCACTAAGAGCTGTCAGTTCTATCCACAAAATATTTCTTAAATCTATTTACTTTCAACTTGCTCTGCCACTATTTAGGCAAGTCTCCATATGGTGAATGCTGAGATGCACAACCAAAACTCCCTGTAAGATTTCCCCAGATGTTTAGCTGTCAGCCCCCATCATGGGTTGCCACCAATAAACAAGGTCAAATCCCCCACCCCTTCTTGGTGCAGCTGTATCTAGTGGCTGATGGATAAAAGAGCACAGAAGCCTGTACCCCTTCTCCCACTCGGAGGGATCATCTACACTTCAGAGCATTCTTTCGAATCAGCTGAGACCTCCCTATTCCCAAATCCATATTTTTCCCTTCTGCATGCATCAATCCTAAGAACACTCATAATAAATGACCTTCCTGGTGATCTCCATTTTGGACTTTGCATCCTGGGATCCCAGTCTATAACACCCCAACTTCTCTCACCTGGACCAAGGCCATGCTGTACACAGCATCCAGAGCAATGGTTTTAATAAGCAATCTGATCAGACCAATATTGCTATTACATTTAGGATAAGCTCCAAAATCTTAACATAACCTGTTTTTAAAATCCTTACCTGAGGATATTTTCCCTTTGATTTTTAGAGAGAGTGGAATAGAGAGAGAAAGATAGAGAGAAATACCAATGTGAGAGAAACATCAATTGGTTGCCTTTTGCTTGTGCCTCGGCCCAGACTAGGGCCCAGGCTAAGGAGGAGCCTGCAGTGAAGATACATAACTTTGACCGGAATTGAACCCAGGACCAGCAAGGGCTTAACATAATCTTTTTGAGCATGACATTTCTCTGGTCACTGACTACTTCGGTAATATCGTAATTTGCCACACTTTCTCCATACCTATATGTTTTCCAGTTCCTTGAATGTACCATGTTCATTCCTGTCCTGGGTCTTTGCATATATTTTTCTTTTTTCTGGAAAGTTCTCTGCTTCTTATCTCAGCTAGGTAACTTTTATTTACTCATAAAATGTCAACTAAAAGCTACTTGCACAGAGGACTTTCCTGATTTTTCTAGACTAGATCGGGTTTCCTTGCAAACATACCATTTACTAGGCCGTAACAGCACTTATTACAGATTTCAAACATACATTTATATTTATGATTACTTAAAATCTATCTCTACCAAGAGCAGGTATCAGATCTACTTGTCTCATAAATATGTATAAAGCTCCAAATCACTTAAACCTTTCATAATAGTGTCAAGTAGCAATGTGTATGATTCTATTTAATTCCCATAACAACCTATAAGGTTGGAACTCCTGTAATCCTCATGTTACAGGTAAGAAATTTGAAACAATGACAGTTTACTCCCTAAATGTCCATTTTCTAATACCTGGAAATGAACCTGTAAATATAGACAAAAAGGAACCTTATACTGCAAAAGGAACTTATGGGGCAAAGGAATTTTACAGTTGTAAATAAGTTAAAAATATGAGATGTAAAGATTATCTTGTATTATCTGGTTTGGCCCATGTAACATTAAGAGTCCTTATAAGAGGGTGGCAGGAAGTCAGAGGGGAGAGAAGATGCTCAACTGTTGGATTTAAAAATGAAGGAAGAAGCCAAGAGCCAAGGAATGTAGGCAACCTCTAGAGGCTAGAAAAGGCAAAGAAACAAATTCTCCCATGAGCCTTCAGAGGAAGCATAGCACTGCAGACCCTTTTTTTTTTTTTTAATAAATATATATATCTGGCTTTCTGAACTGTAAGATAATGAATTGTGTGTGGCCATTTGTACCCCAGCAATAAGAACCTAAAGCGTTCTGCAAATCCTTCAGCTACAATAAGATAACTTGAACCAAGGACTATATGATTCCAAAGTCCATGATTTTACTCTATGCTGTATTGCTCTCAGATCAACTGAAAGCTCTATTTTCAAAAAGTCTGAATAATCCTTCCACATGTCATTGAGCAGCTCTCCCTGAGTACTGCCTAAATGTCTTCAGATGAATTAGAGAGATTAAGGAACTTCAAAATTGTTTAGAGGGCAAGACCACCCACAGGAAAAACAATGCTGGTTTCTGTTTCCCAGAAATGTGACATAAATCCCAAGGTTATGATTAGCGGGTGCTCTTTGCCAAAGGTGACTCCACATGTGCTTGAAAAGCCTTTACTTGCTGTCACTCTATTCTTTCCCTTCTTCGTACATGTGTTTCCAGTGAAGAATTGGGACCTAAAAGACTGCTAGAAAGAATTCACAAATTGTATGTAGATAGGATCATATAAAGAAAGGCACCTTATAGTTTTTGCTTGTGTGTAGTAAAGATAGAAAATAATGAAGGCTGTTCAAAAGAAGCAGCTTCTAGGTATTTTCTTCTGGGCACCAGTTTTCAAAAAGTATTGTTTCATCACACAAAGAGGTTGAGGATCTGCCAGTAGTAAACGTGCCCCCGCTAGGTTAGTGTCTGATGAATAGATTTGAGAAAACAAAGGGGAGGAAGAGAACAAACATTTATTAAGTGACTTGTAAACCCAATTTTCCTCATCTACTATCTAAATTAATCTCTCCACTATACCGGAGATAGATAACATTGACCTCAATTTTGACCATAAACAAAGACTTGGTCTAAACAACCTGCCCAAGGTAAGTGGTAAAAAATGAATTCATTTCCTTTTTTATTTTTTTCATTTATTTCTCAAATCACCCCTGGAAAGATTTTTATGACCTCTAATGAGTTACTTGATTCTCCAGTTTGCCTCACCAAGACTTTAGGTTTTACTGTTTTAGATGAAAAGTTATGACATTTCTATTTATATATTTAATGTTCTGGGAGAATTTGGGTGAAAGGTCAAGAATTAAGTAGCACACAAAGATCTGAAATGCCTTTATATTTTTAATGTTTTAAAGTTATAAAGGTATAGTGGCTGGTACATAGAGTGTATCTTCTGAAAGTTTATTGAGTTATTACAGGAATAATTGAAAAAAAAGGAGGCATAGAGAATGTTATTCAGTGCTACCTTTCTGTATCAATTTATCTCTCTGATAACTTCCTGAATATGAAGAGTATAGAAGCCAGCACTAGAAATGTATGCCTCCACTTCAACTCAATTATTCCTGAACATTTTTGTTTTGACAACAAAAATTTCATACTGCATTATAATTGCAAAGTGCTTTCACTTATACTACTATTATTATTTTTTTGATTTTCATAGTATCACTGGTCTTTTCTCAGATGAGAAAACTGAGTATTACAAAAGGTAAGTAAATTTCTCAAAATCTTGGAGCTAATTAAGTGACAGAGCAGGCCTAGGAACTCTCATTTTTTATACTAAATCCTGTGCTTTCCCCCCCCCCCAACATTGTATAGCTTTCTGATTTTATTATTTACTGATCTCCTATAGCTTGAAAATTCTACCATGACAGCCTTTCATTGTTCTTTACATGTATGTATGCAGTGATTTATAGATTCCTTCATAAACAAAGTGTTGAATGCTTACTATGTGCCAGGTACAATAATTATTGCTTGAGGAAGACCTTGGGTGAAATGGACATGGTCCCTGTGTGTGTGGGACCTGAGATCTGGAAAAGAAAAATGACACTAGGCAAATAAGTACGCATATAGACGTATGAAGAAGATTTTTACATGTGCTGGAAGGTGAAAGGAAGGCATCAGGTGATATAAAAGAAGAAACAAGGTGAGGCTCCATTTAAATTGTTCAAGTCATTAAAAAAAAAGCCTTTCTGAAAAAGAGACATATAAACAGAGACTTGAAGTGAATGTTGAAGTTAATCAGGAGCCTTGGCACAGAGCCTTGGCTACATTAAAAAAAAAAAAATACTATGCAAAGGTCCTGAGGTGAGAATGAGTTTGAAGGGCTAGAAAACAGACACAACGACAACACAGGTGGGCCAACAGAAACCAGTGAGGAGAAAGTAATGATAGTAGATTGGAGGCAGGGGCCAAACAATGTAGCATATTGAGGACCATGTTAAAGACTTAAAATTCTATCCTAAGAGCAATGGGCAGTGGATAATAAGCATGGGAGGAACCTGCTGGGGGTTATTTTAATTTTTAAAAAATTACTTTGGTTGTTGTGCCATCAAAGGCAACACCTAAAGAAAGCAGTTGTGGTTGCAGGTAGTAAGCAGATTATTCCAAATGTATTTTGGAACTAAACTCAAAGGGACTTGATGATAAATCGGGTAGGGGATGGGGCAGGGTTAAGGGTGCTCCCGGGTTAAGTCTTGAGGTCGTTGGTATGGAAGGCTGTCAGGGCAGTGAAAATGGAGAGAATCTGGGGGAAAGGTCAAGAGTTCAGTTGTACATAAAGACCTGAAATGCCTAGGAAACAGCCCAGAAGATAGTGAAATATATGAAGTTAGAGTTTCCAGGAAAAATCTGAAATGTAACTTTCATTCTTTATTCTTCCTCAGTAATAGTTGTCAAGAAATCAACATTGATCGCAGTTTTCTTCACCCTATTTATGCATACCTCTAGCACCCAGAACGAAGCTTGGCCCAAAGTAGACTTTAAGTAAATAATTTTAGAATTATTTTACGTAAGATAAATGCTGCAGGCTAGAGACAGTTAAGTAACATACAAAGAAAAAGCAGCTTGTCAGTGGAAACATTGTTTCTTTTCATCTGATGTTGAAATCTGCTTTTTTTCTATGTCACAACTGAAATGGTGAACATTCTCTTCAGTATTTGTGTGCAGGGCCTTTTTTTATATATTCCACATTTATATAAATCCTATTCTAGATTTCCGTTCCTTCTATACTCATGGTGGTTAATCTCTTCTTAAAACTAATCAGCAAACATTTTCATTTCAGTAACATTTTATTAAATGTATTTCCATCCTTAAATGATTGCTGATGAGAAAGAATGGCAGTTTCACTTACAGGCTTTGATTCTGACATTTTTTTTTTTTTTATCATCGAGAGGAACTAATTATAAACTCTGAAGCAATACGAATTTCAAAACAATATTTGAGGAAATGCATTTTCAAAGCTTTTTAGTCAAAATATGAGGAAAATCCACAACTTTCTTGAAATAAATTTTAGACAAGACCATTTTTTAAAAGTGTGCAGGTTTTTTATCTGTTTTTCTTTTTTTAAATCGTGCTTCTGCACGTGAAACGAAACAGCTGTCTTTGCTTAAGCCATCAATCTGTATTTACAATATTTCCTAAAAATGGAACTGAAGATAAGCTTTTTTTTTAAAGTATTAATTAACTTCTCAGATTCAGATATTGAGCCCCTGGTATTTATAGCTGCCTTAAAAAGAAAACAATCATGAACGTAAACTAACATGCTTTTCTCAGGAAGTGAGCATGAGATATTTGTATGTATTTATAGTAGCATGTGTGTTTCTATAATCTATGCCTAAAATAAGTCTTGATGAAACATTGCCTCCCACTCCTAGCTCCCACCCACTCGGTGCATGCTTCTGACTGAGTGGTGAGGTTGGCATATTTCAGTCGTTCTCAAAAGGGTGGGGGGGGTGTTCTAGAATGTGCTTCCCTGCTTGTGTTTAAGGAGTGCTGCAAATGATACATGTGGCCCTAACCCCTAAAATGCCTCCTCTATTTTCTTTTCCTGAGCAGGGCACATCTGGCTACTCTCTCTGCAGACTGACCGAATTATTTATCACTTTTCCGAGGACTATATACAGCCCAAACGTGGGCCCTAGAGAGGCCTGGTCAATGAAGGTTCTGAAAGCCGCCGGAGGGACATTTGGAGCCTTGAAATTCTTCGTGTGGTGAAGCAATTAGTAAGGACAACACAGCTCAGTTTGAATATTAACTGAAGGGTTAGTATGTGGAGGAAAAATTAGGCTTGTCTGAATAGGGCCCAGAGGTAGAAATAAAGACAATGCAATAGGGAAATTCCAAAAAGATTGATTTTGACTTAATACAATTGAAGGCATTTTTTTTTTAATGAGAGAGTAAGCAATGAGAATACTCAAGTATACTCAGGCTGACGGTTAAGGGGGTACACAGTAGAGGCCTGTAAGCAGTGTAATAGACCAGTGCTTATTTTCATTCATTTGATTTTTCCCCTTTCCTCTATAGCCTGACACCAAGTTACACTATAGAAGTGTGCAACGTTTTTTTGTTTCAGTTATTATACATAAGAACATATAGCCTTATATATAAAATGTACATATATAACCACAACACAGATTTCAAAAAGAGTGAAATCTACTAGTTTTATGCACTGTGTTTTCCATCCTATTGTATTCTATCCTCTCATTTTTTAAAAATGGCTGATCACAACCCATGAAACCGATTTCCTAACTCCAGTTTGACAAGACCATTTTAATGACCCTTTCAATGCTGAGCAGCGGAGATGTCATGCTTTTATTCGGTAGATGTTCACATAACCAGTTGTTGTTTGATGCTGCTGCTTTGGTTTTCCCACAAACACTGTCACCTGGAATGACAGACAATCTTGCACTGCTGTCCTCACTATAATCACTTGGGAAATTATTACTTTTTAAAATGTCTCTAAAACTATATTGCTGAATGGCTTAAAAATATTTCATTTTGTAGACTATATAGGCATTTACTCATTCATTTATTTGTTCATTTGTGCAATGAAATATAATTCTATTTTATTTTGAAAGCTGCCATCCACTTTACTATGTCCTAATGAAACAAATACTATATATGCTTATTAGTCCTATTTGCTACTCCTCCCAACATCCCCAAGTGTGCCGTCTTCCATTTGTACAGGATAGGAGTTGGAAGACTAAGGTAGTAAGAAGGGAGCATGATAGAGAGCAATGATAGTGATATTGGATATGAGAGGGAAGACATAAATAGTTTTGGGTGAAAGGTGACAAAGTGGATCCAAACAGACTCCCAAGATACTCAACAGGGTCAATTTTCAATGGATGGAATGAAATACTGAACTTCAGCTAATTTATTATTTGTTGACATGAATATGAGTCCCTAAAATGTTGGGGGGAAATGCACAAATGCTTTAAAATCTAAGCTTCATCTCTATAGATAAACCTATTTTTCTATTTAAGCATGTCGCACCTAAGTTTTTAGACTTGCTGAAAAGGAAAGGAAGGTAGCTTTTAACACATTCATCCATTTCAGGATTATTCAATGATTAGCACTCAATAAGAATGTATGATGAATTTTATGTCTCAAAGGCAGAGGAAATGGATTATGGTCTCTAAGCCTGTCTGTTTTTATTTTAAATAATGACAAATTGGTCCATGGTCATTGGGTAATAGTATCTAAATGTTTACTGAGCCCCTGAGAGTTCATTAACTTTCCTATAATTTTTTTTTAAAAAGGTTTTTTGACATCAATTTACTATATTGTCCTTTGTTGAGGTATAGTATTCTACACATTCTCTCAAATATTGTTAAATGTTATTTTTAATGAATTATGTTCCAAGTTTTACTGTGCATCAAGTAATTCCTCTAGTGATATAAGAAAATGAATTCAATTGAAATGCTGGTGGAACCAGGCCATCTGTCCTATTATACAGATTTTGTGGCCAGAATGGCACCACCCTACCTATTTAACAGATTAAACTCAAGAAGGTGAGGCATGGGCTGCTTTCCATGGCTCAGTAAGAGTTAAAACAAACCAATGGCTAATTGGCAAATGTGGATAGTGGGCCAGGTTTGTATGGAGTGTCTCAAACTTTCTCTTGCTTCCTTCCAGGTAACAAATATGTCCCCTTCCATTTTCAAACTTACTCTTCAACAGAATTGAGAATCAGCACTTCACACATGTAAGGTAGATAAGAATAACTTTCTGTGGTGCCTTTTGAAGTATTTGTATTTGAGCTGGATCTCTGGACTGCGGACTTTGAGCTTCCTGTAGTCAATGAAAACACACGCTGGCCTTCCTGGTCATAACTTCCACTCAGTTGCTTAATTATTGATCTTTATCTGACCAACAGCAGTTATTAATAAATTACAAAGTACATGTGGAGGGTCGGGTCTAAGTGTCTAGCATGCTGCCTATTTGTTTTTGAGTTTCAAAAGCAATACACAGAGCTTTATGGTGAGTTAGGCTCCCTTGACCTTGGTGGTTCTCTGTCTCCAACCCCAGCTCATGTCCAGCACTCTTGTTTGTCTAACCTTACAGACACTGCAGAACGCCAAGTTCCTGGACTTTCCTCTGCTCCAATAGGGCTCCGTGTCCCAGAGTGTACTGCAGTTCTTGGCATGTTTGCTCACTCTGCTCCTAATCCAGAAGGAAGCAGAGAAGCACATCCAGGGGCTGCACCCTGAGCAGCTGGGAGGTTACATGCTCCCGGCACTCCTGCTTCTCAGCGTCCCAACTCCCTGGGGTGGCAGCAAAGGGTCAGGCTGTACGGAAAAGGAATCTGACTGTTCTGGCGTCCTCACCTTCCTTCCTCTGTGTACTCCTGGCAGGAAGTCGCTGATATAAGATGACACTTTAAAAAAGAAAAAAGAAAAAAAAAGAATGATAGAATGCTGCCTAAATCTCAAGTTCAGCTCACAGTTTTCTAATTGTCTAGAAGCCAGTCAGACTGAAAGACAGCATCAGATCATGTCGTCCATTTAACAGGTATTTTGAGAATGACTTTGCTATTGAACACCTTACTAAAACAAAATACCATAGTCATTGCTAGCACTGAGAGGAGCTGGAGAGACTATTAGAAAAGATGTGAAAGGACAGAACGCAGAGACTGGGCTGCAGGGCACAATAACCCTCTTTCTGCAGGCCTGCTATTGTTTCTGTGAGGTCGGTGCGGCAGCAGTTGCATGCATTGGGACCTAGGGCAGGTCACCCAAGATATCATAATAATACGTGGATTAATTAATTTGAGAAGCAGCACGAGCCAAAGGAGCTCTCTGATCTCTCTAAATGCAGGAAATAAATCATGTGATAAATGCCCTGCCTGCCCTGGAGGGCTGGGAGACAACCTTATCACAAGAGTTAAAAACAAATATCCAGCATCAAACAAGCCAGCATAAACAAGCGTTTTCATGCCTTTGCTAATTTACAACCTCCGCCAAACACTGGTTTAGATTCCTATCTAATGAGCACTAACTTTCTTTGCCCTGTCAACTTTTCTCAAATTTATTGCTTCTTTTGTCTACAAAGTATAAAAGATGCCTGGTTTGATTATTTCTGTGAGCTTCATTTCATGATCTGATTGTGATTTTTCCCATGCACATGTATTAAGTAGTTTTTTCTCTTGTTAATCTAGCCTTGAGTCAATGTAAACATCTTAGTGCTAATCCTTTCATAAGAACCAAAAAATGGTTGGAGTGGGAATTCTCCCCCTCCCCAACAGACCCAAGTCTCAGTTTTTCAGAGACTCCCAGAACTGCAGGGGACAACCAGGAGATATCTGACTGTCCATCTCCTGCCTCTGGCATAGATCACAGTTACCATTTGAAGCCAGCAGCTTGGAAGTTCCCCTAACTTTGATCCTATACTCCTGGGCTTTGCTTATCACGTATTTTCAGTTTGATGAAAGTGATGGGAGGAGGGAGAGAATGAGTTTCTCTTTTAGAGTAATTCTAGAGAACTAAAGTTTTAAAAATGCTTGTCTGGAATTTAACACCAGAGAGATTATGATCATAAATAATCAGCTGCCTTGCAAGCAGGGCTCCAAGTCTGGGCAGAGGAAAGAGGGAAGGGAAGCCATTATTCAGGGGTTCCCTCTGTTCTAGCCATTCATACAATTTACATATAGGAGCGAAGTCCTATAGGTAGATAGTTGGGTATTTGTGGAAACAGAAGTTCAGTTTATAGCTGAATGCACAGTGTCTTGTTTTTTTCTGTGCTACTATCTGAATCCAAAGCCACAGAGAGCATTTCCACCAACTGCTACCTTCACTGTTTTCTCCTGTATTGGCATTCATGGTATGTTGTACGTACAGTGTCATTTTAAACACACACACACACACACACACACACGATATATATAATGTAAAATAATTATCATAACAAGTCATTGAATGAATGAGAAAACTAAGGCTGAGGAAGTTACCTGGTAAATATTACACAGAACTTGAAGTAGCTGAGATGGAATGGCTGTCCCACTTCTGTGTGACTTCAGGTCCTTGCTTTTTCCTTTCTCCACAGCCCCACTCCATTCTAAAAAAGGGCTTTATGCATGTCAATAACTGTAGCTGTATTAGATCAAGACAACAGAGAGGGAAGAGCTCCATGATGGGGAAGACATATGAATGAAGTTAAAAAAGGAGAGCCATGCATTAGATGCATCTAGCAGCCAAAGCATGGCAGGGATGGCCAGCAACTGTCAGAAGCCAGAAGAGACAAGGACAGTCCTTCCTTAGAGCCAGCAGAGACAGCCTGGCCCTGGAACATCTTCATTTCAAACTTCTAGAATCCAGGACTGTTAGAGAACACACTTCTGTTGTTTTATTAGTACACAATTCAGTTTTTATCACTTGTATGGCAACCCTTGAAATGAAGACAGAATTCAATCAAAAGTACTCCCCAACTATTGCATTACTATTTTTTATTTTACCCGTAGCATTTATCATTCTCTGAAATTATGATTATGTTTTTATAAGTGTAATTAATCGATAAACTTATAATATATATACCTATATGTTTATAATGTTTTATATTTACAATATGTGGCTATTTGATCAGCTGCCTCCTGCACACTCTCCACTGGGAATGTGCCCTTGACCGGAATCAAACCTGGGACCCTTGAGTCCGCAGGCTGATGCGTTATCCACCGAGCCAAACTGGTTTCGGCCAATATGTGCCTATTTGAAAGTACAGCATGTACCTACCAGCTCATCCCATACCTAGAAGATTGCCAATGTGTAATAGAGTTATATAAATACCTGCTTAATGAATATGTGAGCTTTGTAAACTTAGTAAATAGAACAATACTCTCTAAACAGAAGCCTTTAATATAAATGCTGAACAGAAGCATTTATTATAAATGCTTTGCAAATATATATGCACAGCAATATAGATGTGCTGCCACAAAATTGAGAAAATATGGTATACAATATACAGTTTTTATATATTGCTTTCGTTTAGGGCTATATAAATATGGGTTTCTTTTATTCACATACTTTATGATATGATATAAGGCAAAACATAGAGACTGTAAAAAGATCAGTGGTGACCAAGGGTTGTACAGCGAGCAGAGGGATGAATAGGTAAAGCATAGACATTTTATGGCAGTGAAAATACGCTGCATGCAACTATAATGATAGGTATAGTAAATCATTATTAACAGTCCAAGCCCATAGAATGTACAACACCAAGAGTGAGTCATGATATAAACTTATGAACTTTGGGTGACTTCAATGTCAGCATGGGTTCATCCATTGTAACAAATGCACCACTGTGGTGAGGGATGTTGATAATGGGAGAGATTATCTGGGAATTCTCTTTACCTTCCCCGCCCTTTTGCTGTGAACCTAAAACTACTCCAAAAAATAAAGTCCTAACTTAAAAAAAAAAAAAAAAGCCTATGATCACGTTTCTCAATCTTTTTTATTGTTTTCTTTAATTTATATGATGGAAAGAAAATCATTACCATGAAATGGTTCAGGAAATTTGTATTGAAAAACTACTACACTGCAGACCCTGGTCTGGGCACTGGGGTTGTATATAAAAAGGGTAGAAATTCTCACTGAGTTTGCAACCTAGTGGTATTAGATTCACAGCACAGGCAGTTAACTAATTAAATGACTGGTTAGTTTTTTTATAAATTCGAAGTTCTGTTTGAAAACATACATACTACTTTATTTTAGCTTATCTCTCCTTACTGACTCATATTTTATATGTAACTAAAATAAATTAATTTGAATTTTCAAATTTCTGACTAGAAATCTCTTTAGCCAAACACTACTTCCTGAAATATATTTTCTATTTTCCACATTACTGCAGACAATATCATTGTCAAAATTTCTGCCATTATGTAATACAAATATATTTTTGTTCAGCATTCAATAACAATTTTTTCACCGTCTTTCAGGCTCATACTCACAAAAAAACATTCTACTTTTTTTTTATTTTTTTTATTTTATTTATTTATTTATTTATTTATTTATTTATTTTTTGCATACAACATGATCTCAAAGACATTGACACAGGTTTTACCTTTATTTTTTTTTAATTTGTATTTGTTGATTTGAGAGAGAGATTTATTGTTCCATTTATGTATGAATTCATTGGTTGATTCCTGTATGTGCCCTGACCAGAGATGGAACCCGAAACCTTGGTGTATCCGGACAATGCTCTAACTAGATGTGCTCCCATTCAGGTATCCCAATTGCAGTCACCATTTTAAGTATCAAATAGGGTTTGATCAGGCAAACAAAACTAAAAATGACACAGCCTAAGGAATGCATTATAGAAATTAGACCATATTCATTTATGGGAGCTGGTGAAGAAGTCTATGGAAGACTGTTTACTCTGACTCTGGAGTTGAGAATGAGGTTTCTGTAGGTCAGTAAGACCAGCAGTCAGGAAGAAAAACTACCAGTGAGTTGGAAATAATAAGGACAAACTGGAACATATGGGGACAAATTGGAATCCACAGAATAAACTGGATCACATATCTCTCAACAGTTCTGACTTTGCTGATACCAGTAACCAGCAATTGAAACTAATGTCCTTTGCCATAGAGCTACACAAATACACCTCATTAGAACTCAAAGAAGCTGAAAAACAAGATCCAGTGGAAGCTAGGTGAGCTGGGGAAGCTTCGGGGCAAGTTGCTGCTCAGAACCACAAGTTTAGTTAGCAGACAGGTAAGGAGTGTGAGATGCCTTGGCCCCTGGCCGCATACACTTCAGAGTATAATGCCCAGTGTCATCCACCTTCCAAAAATAATGTTTAAACAAAAGGTGCTTTTGCTCTGTTCACACAGCTGAAAGCAGCAGAAGGACACGCATTGGTTTAAATCTGATTTCTGTAATCACTCTTCACTCAATGCATGTTTTATTATGGGACCAAAGTCTAAAAGGAAGTGGGAGCTTTCAATGCATTGGTTTCCTGTCCACTAATAGGATAATGAAGGATTTGTATTTTATGGACTTTCAACTTTAGCTTTGGCTTCAGGAAGCTCAGAGCTAAATTGGGACATTCAGTTTTCTTTGTTATCTTTGGTCAGTTTTTTTTCTTTCTTTTTCTGGCTTAATAATGGCTTTTCCTTTATTATCACTTTTAAAAATTTGGACCATTATTTTAATATTTTAATATGTAATTTTGTAGGGCATCCATATAACTTCTGGAAGTAGGTTGAGTGTAAATATAATGTATTATTTGTGGTAGCTTACAGTTGCTGACAAGGCTTTTTTAATTCTTTCTCCCATCTGGTTGACTCTCTCTGTTTCCCTGTCTACTAGCTGGTTAACTCTTTTTCTGTTCTCTCTCTCTTTCTCTCCCCTGAGAAATATTACTTTTTGGAATTGATAAGGAAATCTTGAATTAAATGCAGGTGTTGTTAGATGATTTTTGAAAGAAACAAGCTCTAAGAGCTTATTTTTATTGTACAGTTTCACATACAATGAGGAAGACAGGAGGGGGGTTGGAGGGAGAGGAGGAGGGGCAGTGAGACTCAGAAGAAACAGGACTCTTCCAGTGAATAGCACAAACCAGGGGCTTCAGTTTTGCCAACCAGTCTTCAGCCTTTCCTTATCATATACAAGCATAAGTTAATCACATTATGCGAAATCAGGAAGGAAAGAATAAGATGAATTTTAGATTCTCATTGAGAGTTAATAGTCTGATACTTCCCATAAATTCAGTGCCATCTCTTGAGTTCCTAATAGTGCAGTACATGACAAGATAAATTGCTAGTGACTTTAAGCAAATTATAGAGTTTTAGCAACCTCAGAGGCAAAGCTGAAACTTGTGACATTTAAAAAGTATTCACAAGGCAACATGAGAGAACTCCCAATTACAGCTGAAGAAAATGGCAATCGTGAACCTACACACAGTTCTTGCTTCATATATGCAAACACACACCCCTCTCTTTGTCATTTTGTACACATTTCTGCCTCACAAACCTCTAGCTTTACATAGCCAAGAAGCAATAATGTAAAGAGGGTCAAGAATAAGCACATACCACTGTCTACTCTTTTGATTATATCCCTAAGTTGCCTGAGGTCCTGATCTGAATCTCAGTCATCTACTTATTTATCACAATTATTTACGAAGTCCACAATAAATACTAGATACATGATTATTAAATGAATTAATAATACTGAATAGAAACCCTCTTCAATGGACAGAACCCTGTATGTGTCTATCTTTGTGTGATAAAGAAAGAAGACATTTTCTATGGTTATCTGCTTCAAGGGGTACCACCAGCTAGAACTATTGGAAGTCGAGGGCCACCAGAGTGCCTCTAAGCATGCTATTAGACAATGACTTGGGTTTTCTCTGAAAATCAGTTCTATGTAGATAATGGTAGGAAAACTGAAGTAATGAAAAATATATAGTGCCCAAGACTCAATAGTGGAGCACAAAATTATATAACTTTCACTATTTTTCTTCTTATTCAAAAAAGAAAGATTGGAAAAGAATCTTTTTTAAAAAAAATTATTTTCTCAGCTCCCTTTCTATAACCAAAAATAATGACCTTGAGAGTTTAACAACATGTAAACTAGGGGTGTCAAACTCAATCAGAGAAGGGGCCAAAATCTAAAATCCAGCCTAAATCGCGGGCCGAATGGTTTACTGAACAGTCATAAACTGTCATTGTGATGGAAACGCAGCAGAGTGCAGTGATGACAGCGCGGTGCGGGCCACATTGCAAGGCCTGGCGGGACGGATTTGGCCCGCGGGCCTTGTGTTTGACACATGTGATGTAAACCATGGAGGTAGGGAAGAAAGAACTATAAAGGCTTACAAACTCTGATTTTGCTGTGGAGAGAAAGATCTACCATAAGGGTCATTCGGAACAGAACACAGTTGCCTGTGGTAGGTCTGTTCTGTGAAGTCACCATGAACTCAAAGTTAGTGACTATTGAACCATCACTCCAGGAAGAAATACATTGTCAGGTTCCTGAGGGCCTCTGTTCACCACATTTTCATCAACCAATCAATACATACCTTGTTTTGTGTGTGTGTATGCTCAAAGACATCTTGTTTATTATGCATTGTTGATTTGTTAATATTTAACTCACAGCCAATAACAGTCACTCATGCCTGAACAAAATTTATCTAGCACATGTTTTCTTCCCAAGGGAAACCATAATGGATAACACTCAGTGCTACATCTGGGAACCATTTTAAACGGCAAAATTACTAAAAAAAAAAAAAAAAAAAAAGAGGGGGCGGGGGGGACCAAAATATAGCACTAAACAAAACACACAAAAGTACACTTGTTTATAATGTGAGAGCTGGAATAAAAAGGCAGAGGTGTCTTCTTGTTCCAACCCAGCTAGGTACATATGTGTCTGGCAAAACACAACACATGTCTGCAAATAGCTATGAAATTGGCATCACAGCCATTTGGATTACCAATAACTGTTAGTAAGTTTGCAAATTCACAAATCCAGAATCCATAAATAATGAGGATTAACTGTATATGCATCAGTGGAAAAATTGGGACTCCTTAAAGTGAATTCAATGAAACGTTCTATGTATATAATTGAGTCTATTATGCATCAGCATAGGTTCAAGAAGAAAAGGGGTGAAAATGGTTCCTAAGACATGTTTCCTAGTGTGTTTTCCCATTAAGTGTATGATGAGTGAGAGGCATAATCATTTTGCAAAGCAATGATAATGATGAGAAAAAAACATCTCTATTGTTTGAAACCCATGACATAAATGGAGAGTATAAAATGGTGACTTGACAAGTAAAACAGCAATGAAGTCTCTTGAGGAACATCATGCTCAGTGCTATTTTAGTGATGATTGAAATGTCCCTGAGCTAATGTGAACCACAGATGCCACTTCTGAAAGAAAAATAATGATCACCTAACTGGGTAATACTATAGGAAATCTGGATCTTGCCTTTAGGTAAGACAAAAAAAAAAAAAAATCCGGATATAGAACTGTCCCAAGAGTAACATCTTGAAGAGTCCTAGTAAGTTTCAGTGCAGAATTTTCTTTGAAGGAGCTCATTATAGCGAGGCCAAGCAATTTGTAACCAAATGCTGCTGAAAATCCTAAACAAAGCAGTAGAAAGCAATGAATTCAAGACAATCCAGAAACACACTGTAATGCAGATTTGTACACCTATTGAATACTAAAAGAATTTTGTTGTTGAAAGGATTACTAAGGTGTTACATAAATGAAGAGTTATTACAAAATTTAAGAATAAGATCCATAAAGTAGTATATGATGTTCTATACTAATGTTTTCATCCCAGTTTGACCTAAGCAGTAATTAATGGGGAAACAGAGGACTTTTTGAGACTATTTTGTCTAGGCAGGCATCTGATCAATTACAGGCATTGCAGTGGAACTTTCCCTTGTAATAGAGACTATTCCCTGCAAAATACATATTCTCTCTGTTTCCTTCCAAGCTAAAATAGCATACTCTAAGCTTTGTTTGTAGTAAAATGTGAACAAATGACTGAGTTCTGGCAGATTAGGGCTAAGTGAAAGTGTCTAAGTGGGACTTTTGGAAAAGCTCTTTAAAGGGAAATGATATAGCCCTAGCTAGTTTTGTTCAGTGGATAGAGCGTTGGTGGACTGAAAGCTCCAGGGTTCGATTCCAGTCAAGGGCACATGCCTGGGTTGTGGGTTTGATCACCAGTAGGGGACTTATGGGAGGCAGCCAATTTGTAATTCTCTTTCATCATTGATACTTCTATCTCTCTCTCCCCTCTCCCTTCCTCTCTGAAACCAGTAAATATATATATATATTTTTAAGAAATTGAAATCATAAAAAGTAAATAAAGGGAACTAATATAGCTGGCGCAGTGTTATCCTTCCCATTTTCCCTACATGATGGTGCTGAGGACAGTGAGAGAGTGTGGGGAGAAGGGTTATTTCTTAAGAAAGGAAGAGCACCAAGTTAAAAGAAGACAGAATTCCTGATGAAAATGTGAAGGCCTGGACTGCCTGCCTCCAATGGGGAAAAAATAAATCCTAAGTTGTTTAAGCATTGAGTTTGAGGTTTCTGTTCCTGCCAGCCAAATTCAATTCCTTACTGACAGACCCAAGATCATATCCCTAACTGGAGCTCAGGAGTATCTGGTAAGTCCCTGAGGAATATAGTCAATATTTTCAACCTTAGAAAATACTAGGTGTACCTGTTAATGATTTGGATTTTTTTCATTAGATGGAGTTACACATATGTTAATATATATATGTGATTTGATATGTATGCTATTTTGTTGTATTGACAACAAGCTTCAAAACTTCATATATCAAATTTTCTGAAGGTGTGAACATCATAGATACTGTTACGCTTAAAAATGTTGAATTTCATGCTAAGACAAATCTTTTTTGGGAAGTTTTAATCCATTACTTTATTTTAAAGAAAAGTGCTGCTGAAAGTTTTTGTATACTTCAAGAAACTTATGGTGAACATCCAGCAATGTTCAAGATACCTGTGAACACTGGTTTAAATACTTTAAAAGTGATGATTTCTATGTGAAAGACAAAGAACATCCAGGTCAACTGAAAAAGTTTAAAGACCAGCAGTTATAAGCATTATTGGATGAAGAATCCTGTCAAACTCAAAAACAACTTTCAGAAAGATTAAATGTTGCTCAGCAAACAATTTCCGATCATTTATAAGCAATGAAAGATTTTAAAGGAAGGAAAATGGGTGCCACATCAACTGAGCTAAAGACAAATGGAAAAAAAATTTTAAGCATAACAATAACTATGATGTTCACACCTTCAGAAAATTTGACATACATATCAACATATGTGTAACTCCATCTAGTGAAAAAAATCTGCATTATTAACCAGTACACCTAGTAAAAGTGCCAGTATTTATGATAATATAGAATGTAGGACTTCACACTGCTCTTGTTTGTGGATTTATGTAATCATTCTGGGAATAATGGCATCGAGTCAATAGAAGGATGCATTTAAGAAAGTTTTCTTTTGTACAATATTTAGGGTTTAACATGAAACAATTCATGCTGAAAACTATGGCATGGCACACTTTCTCTTTTAGACGGGTGAGTTTCCAGATTTAGGGTCAGATACTTGAATCTTAATAATTTTGTCTAAAATACCCTTTGTAAATAGGTATTTAAGTGATTCAGGGCCTGGTTGGTCTCCTGATAATATTTAAATCATTTAGGTCCTAAATTTTAGAATAAATGAATTAGTCTTTCTTCCAGATATTACTTTACATATCCCCAATGATTCTACCTATTTGCCTCTCTGCTTTAATTTTGATCACAGCAGACCCCTCCCCATTTCTGAAAAGAATGTTTCAATTTCCTGTTTAACAAATGACGGTGAAGAGGAGCCGAGGGTAAGGCGTCAGTGATCCTACCTATGAAAATATGGTAGAGGCTTTGCTAAACAAAAAGGATAAAGATGAAAGATCGCTAAGTTGCTCTGTCTCCATCCATTGTTTAGTGCAGGCGACGCTGACTCACTGTTCTGACGGCAAGGGGAAATCCTGTATTTCCCTCTCTAGGGCTTAACGGAGGCAGGCGCTTTGTTCTGCTGGAGCCTTGGTGCCACACTCCAGACACATGTATGCCAAGGTTCAGGTGGCCTCTGTGAATCATGTCACTGGAACTTGGGGATATAATTCTTTTCTATTGTTTGGAGCCTGCGTAGCATAGTGTTTGCATGCATGTGTGTATGTTTTGTTCCACCTGGGACACTGCAATCAGGTTGTCATGGGAATATCTCCCAGGCTCACCTTTATTCTCAAGAAGATTTAGTCCCAGCTTTTGTACCATAATAGGAAACTTTATGTTAATTGTAAATTATTTATTTCATCATATTAAGTATATAAATTGTCAAACATTTATAATATAATGTATTCAGTACTATTCCCATCGATTTACATGGGGTAAGGGAAGGGCAAAAAAAGGTTAAGACATGGTGTCTGCCTTAAATGGATGAAAACAGTAAGAAAATCAAGTTGAGAATAATATGGTCTAGAATGAACATATTCCCTCATATGTTCCCAGTGAAGCTGAACAAAATCACAGAAGATGCAATGAGAAGTTACATGGTCTATAGTCAGTGAAGAATTTGCTTAGAAGGTGATAAGTGAATTTAGGGTGTACAATGTTTGTAGATTTTAAATTAGGAGGCAATTCCAGTAAGAATAAGGGTATTCAAAAGCTTAGAATCAAAACTAAATACATGTTGGCAAGGAGGAGTAAATTAAAACCTTGACTGGAAAAAAAGAGGACTTGCAAAGAGAGCGAGTAGCATTTTATTTTATTTTATTTTATTTTATTTTATTTTATTTTATTTTATTTTATTTTATTTTATGTTATTTTAAATTTTTATTGTTGGAAATACTACATATGTTCCATTTCCCCCGCAATGATCCATTCTAGCCAGCCTCTGCCTCTCACCCCAGTCCTTCACAACCCTATTGTCTGTATCCGTGGGTTATGCATATATACATACAAGGTGAACTAGTGGTCTTTTAAACCAGTTATTTAGGTGCTGTTACACTAACACAAGTGTTCTAGCTTGATCAACTAGGAAACAGATGCTCAGGGGCCTGGTGAAACAATATCTAAGAAGAAAACTTGGCAAATCTTCATTAATTAACATAATGTTTGCAAAGCAAATAAATAAGGAGATTAAAATTTAATGTAGAAATGCCTAAAATTACTTAAAAGAATAAGCTGTTTACTTACATTGTAGAATCTATTTATAGGCAACAAAGATACTATGTCCGAATTACAGAATGATGAAAAGGGTAGTACAAAAAAGAGAAATTAATTATTTTAATCCTATAACATTTCTGATGGAGAATTTCTCAGCTAGAGAGCATACAGTATGCTTAAAACAAAACAAACACACACAAAAATAAAAATGAAAATAAAAAAAACCCATAAACTGGCATAATCTGATGCAAGTTACACAGTTTACTTTAAAAATTCTGTAATTTAAACTTAAGCTAGGATTTTCTACTAGTTATTCTGACTTAGTGAGATCTATAACAGTTATAGTAAGCACACTCTGGTTTTATGCTCTAGTCTAGGGCATAGTTTACTTGGTAAAGCTGTAGTATAGGGCTATCACACAGCAAGCAATTGAGCTTGTGGCTCATGTTCATTGTTTTTTCATTGCATAATTGGTTTTCGTTCCAAACAGCAATTTGCACTTGGCAATTATTTTTGCTGAAAGTTATTATTTGATAACTATAAATTTATTTAAGTTACTATTTCCCTTTTCACAAATTTATATTTTTGTTTAGTATGCTGTTGTTTATTTCTTCCTGTTGAATGAGCTAACCTTTAAATCTTCTAGAAGTTGATGGATTGAAATTTTTTTTTTTTTTTTGTATCTTGGTTATTTTTTGTGGTGCTACTTCTGAGTGAAATTTGACTCTCATCTGTCATTTTGAGATCAGTCAGCTCTTATGAAATCTTCCAGTATCTCTCTGATGGGTCTTATGGATGTTAGTCTGCGTTATCTGTCAGAGCTCCTTGCATGCACAGGAATCACTAGCAAGCTTAATTACACTAATTTTCAATCATTTTCTTTATTACATTACAAAATGTCTTTATTCAAGGACTTTAAATGTAAAACAACAGTCTCCTGAATAATAACTAGGTCAAATCTCAGGATACAACTTCTCTCAACCTAGAAACAAAATGGTGATTTCATTTTTAATGTAGAGAATGTTTTGGCAGTATGTGATCTTTTAGTTTCCAATTTTTCAACTTGCATGTTCTCTTTATAATTTACATATAATTTATATATCACAGAGTCTTGTTCTCACATCAAAGTAAGTTTTAAGATGAAAAGGTTTCATTAGAAATTGGTTTCATGGCCGGGACTGGTTTGGCTCAGTGAATAGAGCGTCGGCCTGCAGACTGAAAGGTCCCGGTTCGATTCCGGGCAAGGGCATGTACCTTTGTTGCAGGCACATCCCCAGTAGGGGGTGTGCAAGAGGCAGCTGATCGATGATTCTCTCTCATAGATGTTTCTAACTCTCTATCCCTTTCTCTTCCTCTCTGTGAAAAATCAATAAAATATATTTTAAAAGAAAGGAAGAAAGAAAGGAAGAAAAGAAAGAAAGAAAGAAAGAAAGAAAGAAAGAAAGAAAGAAAGAAAGAAAGAAAGAAAGAAAGAAAGGAAGGAAGGAAGGAAGGAAGGAAGGAAGGAAGGAAGGAAGGAAGGAAGGAAGGAAGGAAGAAAGGAAGAAAGAAAGAAAGAAGAAAGAAAGAAAGAAAGAAAGAAAGAAAGAGAAAGAAGAGAGAGAGAGAAGAGAGAGAGAAGAGAGAAGAGAGAGAAGAGAGAGAGAGAAAGAAAGAAAGAAGAAGAAAGAAAGAAAGAAAGAAAGAAAGAAAGAAAGAACGAACGAAAATGGTTTCATGGGCACTAAGTTTCTCCTGCTGACATGACTTGAGATCTCAATGCTAAGCAGAGTGGGTCTCAAGTCAGGAAAAAGGATCAGGCAACAAAGACAAGGGTGATTTTTTCATTGCTGAAAAAAATTAGAACTTCTCTTATTTTAAACTTTTAAACATACTTCTTTACCCTCTTGAATTATTGGAAAAATTTCTCTGCGGTAGTTATCCATGAGTTCTGATTTGGTTTTGCTTCCACCCATCAGGAAGTGCCATCAAACTTTGATGACTAGAGTTTTATTGTCTTTCATTATGTATGCAGAACTGATTGAATCATTGGCTTTGTGATTCAACTCAATCTCTCTATTCCCTTCCCTCCTCAGAAGTCTGAAGATCAGGTGGACCTAACATGGCTCAAAACTTCAACCCTCTAATCACAAGGTTGAGTTTTCCAGCCTAGCCAAGCTCCATATTGAAACCATTTAGGGCTTTCCCAGCAGTCACCTCATTAGCATAAAATCACTTGTGATCCCAGGTGTTAACTATAAATAATAACAAAGATACTTCTAGCACTTCAAAACTTTCAAAGACTTAGAGTTTCTGCCTATGGAACCAGGAATAAAAACCCATCAAATTCTTTATTATACAACATTGTTCAATAAATTTAACTACATTTATTAATGTTATTATAGCATTGTGTATCAGAATAACTTGCGTGAGGCAAGGAGAGTTTTTCAAATACATTTTCACACAGTGCTTTTTAGAGATGAGAAAAGTGATGATGTGAAAGTGTTCATTTCACGATAAATCTTCTGAGATTCATTAGGAAACCAAATAATTTAAGAAAGTAAAGAAGAATGCTAAGAATGTCACGTATTTTTCAATTTTCAGATTTGTGAGCAAAAGAGTAAAGGGGCTAACTCTAATATATTTCTATACATTAAGTCAAAGTTTAAAATGTGTACTTGAGTTCTGTTTTAGTTATGTATAACAACTATTAAGTAACTTCTATGGGAAAACTGGTTAACTCTTTTTTTTTTTTGGAAGAAGAAAATGAAGATGGAAGGTAAGTCAGACACTCCAGATGTTTAGCATATGCTGTTTACAATCATTATCACTGGTGCCAACCAAGGAAAATGAACTCCTGTCAAAATGTCTTAGATTTGCCTGTATCACTATAGGTTCGATTTACCTCATTTTCCTCCCAGAGAAGCAATAACAGACTTAAAAGATTACATTAGCATTTTTATCCTTTTGTCACAGTGGGCTAGATGATGGCTTTGCTTCCTATTAAGCAAAAATAAAGATATTTGAAAAGTGTTTTGCTGCAATTATAAGATGTAAGGAGTGTTATGGTTCACTTACTTACCCTAGCTGGAGTCTGACTCAGCAGATAAGTGACACAAAAATGGGACTTGCTTCACCATAGATGGGTATAAATCTGGAGGGTTAGTTTAATTGGCCTTTGAGAAGGAATCTCAACAGAGTTTCTCTTCTGCCCTCCTTCCTTGGGATATACAATTCAATAACATTTTACACTTGAAACAATTAAGGCCAAAAACTAGGTAATTGGATCTGGGGTCTTCTTTAAATAAGAATGCTACAAAAACAAGGTAAGTCCCAAAATCCAGGAGTTTGAAATGTTTCTCAGCAATCCATTAACACCCACAATAATAAGTTAACTTTTACAAAGCAACCCAGTGCACTCAAGTAGAGAAGAATGCATGTACAAAAACACACACACGAAACAAAAACTTCAATCACACACAAAAACTTACTAACCTTACCACATACTAATACTGCTAGTCTATTTCATTAAGAAAAGAGTTGGGCTGTCAGGCCAGTATGGCTCAGTGGTTCAGTGTCAACCCATGCACCAAGAAGAGGTCAACAGTTTGATTCCTGGTCAGGGCACTGCCCAGATTTTGGGCTTGATCCCCAACAAGAGGCTTACAGGTAGCAGCAAATTGATGTAAATGTTTCTTTCTCATCAATGTTTCTATTTCTCTATCCCTCTCCCTTCCTTTCTAAAAATAAATAAAAAATTTTTTATTGTTTAAAGTATTACATATGTCTCCCTTTCCCCCGATTGACGCCATCCCTGCCACTTCTGTCCCCCAAGACAAACTCCCAATGCCCCAGTGTTCATGTTCATTGATTATGTTAATATGCATGTGTACAAGTCCTTTGGTTCATATTTTACCTCCTCCATCCCTGCCTTATCTTTGAGGTTGGACAGTCTGTTCAGTCTTTCTTTGTCTCTGGATCTATTTTTGTTCATCAGTTTATGTTGTTCATTATATCCCACATATGAGTAAAATCATGTGATATTTATCTTTCTCCAACTGGCTTATTTCACTTGGCATAATTAAAAACATTTTTAAAAAGAGTTGGGTATAATAGCATAGAACTTTGCATTTTAATTATTTTCTATAAGGAAAGATTTTTAAATCTTTATTGTTGAATGTATTACATATGTTCCCCTTCCTCCCCCAACAACTTCTTCTAGCCCATCCCCCCACCCAAGAACTTGTATGCATATATGCATAACCCATGGACACAAACAATAGGGTGATGAAAAATTTTACATTTTAAAGGGAGCTCAACATATCATGAACACAAAAAACAAAACAAAAAACAACTTGAAATAAGTAGTAGATAAAGAGGAAAGATCCAGAATCTAAAAAGTGGGGTAAACTCATTGAGGTGAATAAAAGAAATGTTTGAACTTTTATTCATATTTATTTATTAGAGGCCCAGTGCATGGATTTGTGCACCGGTGGGGTCCATTAGCCTAGATTGCAGGGATCAGGCTGAAATCACCTCTCTGACATCCTCTGAGGAGTCCCAGATTGAGAGAGGGCAGCTCTCAGGTGATGCAACCAGAAATGGGGCTCCCTCCTCTCTGGTTCCAGGTATGCTACCCAAAAACTGCAGCTACCAAGTCACTGAAGCTTGGCAGTTCCTGTGCTGAGTGCCTGCCCCCTGGTGGTCATTGTGCATCATACCTACTGGTTGGATGGTCAAATGGTCAGACAGTTGCTTAGGCTTTTATATATATGATTTTAATTTCCATTAATGTGACTTATAATTACATATATGACTACTGCAAATGAATATAATATATAAGTAAAGGCAGACTGAATAAACTGAAGAATTTTGCTCTATTTTTTTTTCCCTTTATAGGGTACTGTGATTAAAAAAAAAAAGTTTGGAGAAAAAGGTATGGTTTATATGACAAAAAGAATTGAAAGGAGAAGAAATGTCTGGGACATCTAGTTAGGGAAGTTGCCCAGAAAATAATAATATTTTATTTGAACCTTGAAAGTTTAATTATATTTGACCAAGTATATGTGGAAAAGTTTTTATGTAGAAGTTTGGTATTCTTTGAGAATCCCCCCAAAAATGACAATCAAATCTTAAATTAAGACAAACTACACAGTAAAGTAAGTGTGGAGAAAAGATCAGAAAGTCCTTCATTCTCTTAAAGATACTAGGTTTAGGGCACCAAGGATGTTTTCTGAAGCTCTCTGGTCCTGGGGCCTTGGGAGCTGTGGTAGATATTATCATTTACTCATCCTATTTATTAAAAGAGTAATATGCAAACTGACCAACATTCCAACCCACAAGATGCCCCCCCATGTGATCAAAGATGACTGCCCCTATGTAGACACAAGATGGCTGCCACAAGATGGACAGCAGGGAAGGGCAGTTGTGGGCAATCAGGGCAACAATGGAGGACAGTTGGGAGGAATCAGGCCTTCAAGGGAGGGCAGTTGGGGGCAACCAACCCTGCAGGGGAGGACAGTTAGGGGTGACCAGGCTGGCAGGGGAGCAGTTAGGCATCGATCGGGCTAGCAGGGGAGTGGTTAGGAAGTGACAGGCTGGCAGGCAGAAGCGGTAAGGGGCAGTCAGGCAGGCAAACTAGCAGTTGGGAACCAACAGTCTTGTATTGTGAGAGGGAATGAGATCAGGCCTAAATGAGCAGTTGGACATCCCTTGAGGGGTCTCAGATTGGAGAGGGTGCAGGCTTGGCTGAGGGACACATATCCCCTCCCCCCATGCATAAATTTTGTGCACCATGCCTCTAGTTCAGATATATTCCCTCTCATCTCCACCTGCTAAATGGCGCAAGAAGTCTATCTAAAATTTCATGAATGTATTCCCATACTCCATTTCCTTCTTGGATTCTTCATTGTGGTGAGGAATGGGCATCAGAAAATCAGAAAAAAAGGAGGGTGAACATGTACTCCCATGTGTCTCCACCTGTGACTACACACCATTTTAGACTGCCTGTGCTCTCTAATTTTGAGTTCCAGAAACTACTCTTTTCTAGCAGCTTCAGACCAAGAGTATAAGGGTTCTCTGTTGCTATTGATTTTTCTAAATCTTGCTTCTTTTGCAAAAGTAAAACATGTCCTGCCAATTTGAGTGTGTTATCTACATTCTGGAATCCCAACTGATGGGTGGAAAACGGGGGAGGGAGGGTTGGATTTCTAAAAGACAGAATGTGAACTATTTCCTCTGAGCACATGGCTGCTGGGCAGTGCAGGAAGAGAAATACAGGTTAGTTGGGGATGCAAATGAAAGGTTTATCAGGCCATTTTCTGAAGTAATCATATGGAGAAGGGTCATGAAAAAGCAAATGTATTCACTCTAAGGTATCATATCCGAGCACTGAAGAATGAAAGAGAATGACCCAAGGGAACTTATAAGGTTCTGTCAGTATTTAATTTCTTTTTTTTCTCTTTTTTAAAAAAAATATATTTTATTGATTTTTTACAGAGAAGAAGGAAGAGGGATAGAGAGCTAGAAACGTCAATGAGAGAGAAACATCGACCAGCTGCCTCTTGCACACCCCCTTCCGGGGATGTGCCCGCAACCAATGTACATGCCCTTGATTGGAATCGAAGCTGGGACCTTTCAGTCCACAGACTGATGCTCTACCACTGAGCCAAACCAGCTTCGGCAGTATTTAATTTCTTGATCTGGTGGTTGATTCATAGATATTTATTGTATTTTTTTATTGTTGATTCTATTACAGATATCCCTCATTTTCTCCCCATTTGCCTCCCTTCACCCTATCCACCCCCATGAGGCCTTTATTTTTATAACTGTACATAAATATTTTATAGACTCTTTTGTATGTTTATCCTATATAATAAAAAGGTGAATATGCAAATCAACTGAAGGGCAGAATGACCAGTCGCCATGACACACATTGACCACCAGGGAGCAGACGCTCAATGCAGGAGCTGCCGCTGGTGGTCACTGCACTCCCACAGGGGAACCGCCACCGGTGAGTGCAGTGGCAGTGGCATGAGCCTCTCCCATCTCCACAGCAGCACTAAGAATGTCCAACTGCCAGCTTAGGCCCATTCACCAGGAGCAAGCCTAAGCCTGCAGTCAGACATCCCCCTAGAGCTCCCAAACTTCAAGAAGGGTGCAGGTCAGGCTGAGGACCTTCCCCCACCAAAACGCACAAATTTCATGCACTGGGCCTTTAGTGTATTTCATAATCTAATACCTGGGGAAGGTGAAGACTAGATAAAACTATGGTGGACAATATCACCCATGATTCTTTCAATTTAATATTTGAATGTTCTATACACTATTTTCGGCTATGCAGTCTTCATTCTAGGATTATGAGCTATAAATGTTTATACTTTATTTCAGATATTCTCAAGATTGTGAAAAAGTGGTGTATTTTAGCTGTCAATATTTTATGAAACAATTTAATTGGAAAAAAAATTTGTGAAAGATTGCCCAGACTATTTTTGCTTCACTTTGCAAAGCATTTTTACTTACCATTTCAGAAAAATTTGTGAGTCAGAAATGTTCTTAATAAGTAATTATTATCTTCTAAAAAGAGACTTTAATCATTTACAGGAAATTTTAAAGTTCAATGAATACAATTTCAAAACTATTGGCAACTTGTGAAATAACCTTAATATGTCTAGCTTTAAAAAATTTACCATATTTTTTATCAGTCTGGCTTTCTAAAGCTAAGTAAGTTTTCATTTTTTTCTGTTATTACTATAATTTAGAATGCTTATAAAAATCTAAGCAGGATAAAGTTTGGCATTATATTTGGCTTCAAAACAGAAAGTTCCCCTATATATGTGTGTGCATAAAGTCCCCTTGAAATTGACCTAGCAATGGAGAATAGTTTCAAAACAGAAAAAAAAAAATGTTTATTATACTCATTCCCTACTGAGAATATAAATGAGTTAGGAGATTATTATTAAACTTTTTTGAATTGTATCTCCCTGCCCCCAAAAACTCACATTTACTACTATTAGTTTGATTTTAAAGTCAATGTGAATTCAGATGTGAGGAAGGAAATGCTTTATTCATATGAAATTTCTGCAGTGATTTATACATGAGTGCTTCAGGCAAAAAGTAAGATGAAAGCACTTTATTTCCCACTTAGAATTCTTTTCCACAGTTCAAAAGTAAAATTTCTCCTCAGTGTGGTTATTGAGTTTAAAGACACTTAAAGCCCTGAAAAAAACAAAAACAAACAAACAAAAAAACATGCAAGAGGTAGTCTCTGCTGGACTCAGTCCTTCTTACTTCAGAAGTTGCCTCCAGCAGTGGTCACCAAGCTTTGGGACCTCATGGAGCACCAGTGGTCCACGGACCACCAGTTGGCGACCACTACTTCAAAGGTTTCTTTAAACCAGTGGTCACCAACCTTTTAGACCTCACAGACCATCAGGGGTCCACAGACCATCAGTTGGCAACCCCTGGGAATCTCAGAGGCAAAAAGGAATAAAGGAAATTAACCAAAAAATTGGATCACTTTGATGTCTGATCTGTGGTGGGGTAGAGGGTTAAAAGAAGAAACAATGGTAGAATTGAATTTTGGAGAGTCTTAAAAACTAGATTTAAAATATAGCATTTTCACATACCCTGTTTCCTCGAAAATAAGACAGTGTCTTATATTAATTTTTTCTCCCAAAGATGCGGTAGGTCTTATTTTCAGGGGATGTCTTATCTTTCCATGTGCTAGGTCTTATTTTCGGAGGATATCTTACTTTCAGGGAAATACGGTATCAATAGCAAATCATTAGTATGTTCTTGAGAAATGGAATAATCTAATATTAATATATGTAGTGCTTCAAGAGATTTAATTTAATAGCAGTGTACCCATTGAGTTGTGTGCTTAGACACATTTGGAGTAACACACAACAGCAGTAACCTACACACAGGAGTAACCTACATACAGCCAGAAGGCCATAACATACTGTTTAAGGAGGGATGTGCAGGGAAAAACTTGAAAAGTAATTCAGAATTTCATAAAAGAAGAGGAAGACTTCTCCAGAAATATGGACATATGAGGAAATGGAAGAATAGAGCATAATTGCAAAGCTTCCAGCCTTCAAGATTGAAACTATGTTGGTCAGAGAAGGATCATTGGGAATGTGTTTGTCATTTGCATTTAGATTTGGATGAGAAAGTCCAGTCTGATTTGAACACGTGAAGTTTATAATGACCATTGAACATCCAACTAGACGTATTTAGTGGGTAGTATGGGTGATAATGGTAGTCACTATGTAAAAATGTTAATAGTGACTAATTATCCAAGGGAACCAGACTGAGAGAAGAGCAGAGGGACAAGAAAGATTTTTAGTGAAAGAGAAAAATGTGCCATGAAAGCAGAGTGAAGAAATAAGAAGAGAAATAGGAGAAGAAACAGAACATCAAATGCTATGGAAACAGAGATAGAAGAGTTTGAAGAAGTAGCTGGATACTAAACTCAGACCTTTCACCGATGACAGGAACATGAAATTTGAGAATAAATTACCTTGGATGGAGCATTTCATTGGAGTGGTTAGGGTGAAAATCAGAATATAGCAGTTAAAGGTAGAGCAGAGGGCATATCAATGAAGGTGTTGGATATAGATCACAGTAAGAAGTGAGCAGAGACAAGAATAAACTAGATGTGAAATAGATTGCAGATACAGAAACAGTAGACTTGTCAGCAATGATTTATTTTAGGATGGGATTCTCAGGTATAGAAAACCTTTTGAACTTAGGGTCGAGAGTCTATATGTTTTGATAGATGACTTTGTAGGGTGCCTGATAATGTTGTAATCTGATTTCTGTTATTAAGTTTGTGACTTAAAATTATAACTTTAAAAATCAGCTCATAATAATGAGGGAGAATGAAGAAATGCTAAAATAGTCTTTGCAAGCATTGTAGAAGGCAGTCTCACAACCCCCTTCTAACTGGTTAGTAAACCAGCATCTTACTTCCTGCTCAGACTGTGAGGTTAGACGAAAACCAGATGTGTTGTGACCTTATCAAAACCTACACACAGCCAGGAGGCCATAACATACTGTTTAAATACAGCCCACGTGTCGCTAATCCAGGCTCTCAGTTTTCCATGATGCACCTAAGGGTCTGGGGCCCTGCCAGATGCAAAGGCCCCAGGCTGGGATTTTACAATGAACATGTTTGCCTGTGTTGCGTAAAGTTCAGTCACAGAGTGGTCACTCTTCAACACTGAGATGTTTCACCTTAACGTAAGCCACCAGGGGATGTCTGACATATACTTTTTACCTTTTTCTATTTTCTCATAATGAAAAGAAGAAATGGAGATGAGATCCTGAAAGGTCAACGTTCAGAAACTGAAAAAGACAAACAGAATAGTGTTTGTTTTTTACAACATGACTCAAGTAATAGTAGACTCCTGCCACTTCCCCTGTGGTTCAGTTCCTCCATCCAGTGTATCTCTCATTGGAAATTTTATATTTTTAATATTTGGCTTTGACATTTTTCTTAATTTGTTTCCAGGCTTCTTTTAGACCACCCTGGAAATATTTTTATTTTCTTACACACACGTGCGTGTACGCACACACTCACACACACACACACACACACACACACCACTCTCTTTCTCTCCCTGATTTTAAAGACTTAGACTTCAAGTCATAATTCAACAAACACCAACTGTGCCCTTGTCAGTCATTTATTTTTGATTTTTTTTCTGAAAGTAATATAATGGCTTTCAGAGAAAAATCATACAATTTAAGGAGGAATATTTACATTGAAAAATATAAAGAAAAGAAAAATGCCATATTCCACCATTCATATACAACTAATATTAACCATTCATTAGCTACTTCTTCATGCATATTTATAAATATATGTGTTTATATTTTTTCAAAATAGAACCATACATATTTTCTATATGTGCCTTCTTTCAGTCAGTATGCCATGAATAAATTTCAGGTAAAAATTTACCCCTACATTATAATTTGTAATAGTTGTATCATATTACATAATAATATACATCCACTGCAATTTTCCTAACTAGCCTCCCAGTGATGGTAATCTATTTTATACTTTTTTTTTCTTCCAAATTTCAAGAAGCGAATATATATATACACACACACTGAGTGGCCAGATTATTGTGTGTACAGAGATTATAATAATCTGGCCACTCAGTATATATATATATATTCGCTTCTTGAAATTTGGGGAAAAAAGTATAAAATAGATTACCATATTAGTCTTTTATTATATAGGATATACACTGAATGGCCAGATTATTATGTGTACAGAGATTATAATAATCTGGCCATTCAGTGTATAGCCTATATAATAAAAGACTAATATGCAAATTGTCCCCTCAACCAGGAGTTCGACCAGCAGGCAGGCCAGCCAACTGCTCATGTCCCCTCCCCCTGGCCAGGTTGGCAGGACTCTACCCATTCATGATTCAGGTATCTGGCCTCTAATATCTCTAATATATTGTGTGTGTGTATATATATATATATATATATATATATATATATATATATATATAGTGGCTTGGTGCACAAAATTCATGCATGGGGGGAGGGGCTGTCCCTCAGCCCAGCCTATACCCTCTCCAATCTGAGACCCCTTGAGGGATGTCCAACCACCTGTTTATGACCAATCCCTTTCACAAACCAGGACTGCTGGCTCAAACCACTCAGCTGCCTCAGCCTGATTGCCCCTAACCACTTCTGCCTATCAGCCTGATCATTCCCTAAACACTCCCCTGCCAGTCTGATTGACACCTAACTGCTCCTCTGCTGGCCTGATTACCCCTAACTGTTTTCCCCTGGTGGCCTGGTCACCCTTAACTGCCCTCCCCTGAAAGTCTGGTTGTCCCTAACTGTCCTCCCCTGCAGGCCTAATCATCCCCAACTGCCCTCCCTACTGGCCTGATCACCCCTAACTGCCCTCCCCTGCAAGCCTAGTGCCCCCAGCTGTCATCCCCTGCAGGCTTGGTTCCCCCCAACTATCCTCCCCTGCAGACCTGGTTCCCACCCCCCAATTGCTCTCCCCTGTTGGCCTGGTCTCCCCCAACTACCCTCCTCTACTGGCCTATTTCCCCCCAAAATCCATCCCCTGCTATCCTGGTACCCTCCCCAACAGTCCTTCCATGCAGGCCTGTTCTCCCCCAACTGCCCTCCCTGAAGGCCTGGTACCCCCCAAATGCCCTCCCTGGCTGGCCTTATCTCCCCCAACTACTTTCCTCTGCTGGCCCGGTCACCCCTAACTGCCCTCCCTGCTGGCCTGATTGCTCACAACTGCCCTCCCTTGCAGGCCTGGGTCCCCCCAACTACCCTCTCCTGCTGTCTTGGTCTCCCCCAACTGCCCTCTCTTGCTGGCCTGGTCAGTCCCTACTGCCTTCCTTCCTCTGTCAGCCTGGTCAGTCCCTACTGCCCTCCTCTGCTGGCCTGGTCACCCCTAACTGCCCTCCCCTGCAGGCCATCTTGTGGAGGCCATTTTGTGCCCACATGGGGGCAGCCATCTTTGACCATATGGGGGTGGCCATCTTGTGTCTTGGAGTGATGGTTAATTTGCATATTACTCTTTTATTATATAGGATACACACACACATACACACACATACTGAGTGCCAGACTATTATGATCTCTGAACACATAAATATATATTAAAATACCTTGGCAGCTGCAGTGACTGGCAGTGGCTCCAGCAATTAGGTGATGGGGCTGGCACCTACCCCTGATCAGCCTGGTTGCCGTTTGCAAAGGAAGGCCAGATTGTAGCTTAAGTCCACTCCCAATGGGGAGAGGGCCTAAGCCATCAGTAGGACATCCCCTGAGGGCTCCCAGTATGTGAGAGGAGAACCTCAGCCTGCCCCCTCTCACAGGTATGTATGCAAATTAACCACCACCTTTGTTGGGCTAATTTGCATACTCACTCTGATTGACTGTCAATGTAGCAGATGTATGGTCAATTTACATGTTTCTCTATTATAGGTAAAATATATAGTTTTCCATTTCTTTCTCTTAGGAAAATGGCAATTCTTTGACCTTAATGCATTGTCTTTCTACTCTAGATTGGTTTAAGAGACCCTGAGAGTAAGTGACCTTAATCTGAAGAGACTTCATGGAAGCTATATTTTATGTTCTGTTCTAGGCAGATCACAAAGGATCCAAGGATAGAAATTGCATGCAGGCAGATTATGGTTTAAAACTCATAGATTGGTCTAGAAATAACTGAAATACCTATTAAATAAATGAGAGAATATAGATCTAAAAATGTGCAGCCAGTGACATAGCATGAGGGTTGCAACTTGTATTTATTAACTCTGAATATCATAACAATCCTATTATTTGTGTAACATTATAATAAAAAACTGGAGCTCAGAAAGGTTATAACTTGCTCAAGTAAGTCAGCTTAATAGCTATCAGTACCAGTATTTGAATCCAGAAAGACCAGATCCAGAGCCATACTTCTATCTACTACACTATAGTGTAGGGGTGTCGAACTCAATCAGAGAAGGGGCCAAAATCTAAAATCCAGCCTAAATCGCGGGCCGAATGGTTTACTGAACAGTCATAAACTGTCATTGTGATGGAAACGCAGTGGAGTGCAGTGATGACAGCGTGGTGCGGGCCGCATTGCAAGGCCTGGCGGGACGGATTTGGCCCTTGGGCCTTGTGTTTGACACATGTGCTATAGTGCATCTCAATAGAGAGATTTAAATTAGAGTTAAATTAATTTAGAAGTGAGTTTATGCAATAAGAGAAGTTCAAATCAGTGAAGCATAAAGTGGTACACTCAGACCCTTATCACTGATTTAAATTATTTATGAGATATAGATTGGTCATGCATATATACTCAACTTTAGAAAACTTCTGGAGAAGTTTAGTTGTCAAAGCAATTCAGAAGCTAAATTTGAAAAGCTAAAAAGTCAAATATTCCTTTCTTGTTTATCTAGACAGTATAAGAATTTTGTGGGAAAATATAATATTCATTAATGAAGGAGGTCTCAGATGTGCAATTATGAGTGAAACCTCACCTATATTGAAATATCAAATATACAATCTACTATTTAACTGATTCATACTGACACATATTTTAGTTTCACCTTTCCTATGAAAGAGAGTTCTTGAGCAAGAAAGGGTAGGTAATATTGCTGGGATTCTTGCTCCAGCATTAAGAAGGCTTCAGCAATCTGGAGAAAAGCTGTATGTAGATTAAATAGGAGTCCAGAGACAAACGACAATTTTGAAAGGCATTAGAGGTCAGAGAAGCCTAGCAAATACTTCTTGTCTCAGGACCCCTTGCTTTTTATCAACACAATTTGTCCTAAGGCAAGGTGGAGGAGATATACACTTCAAAGGGTAGCTTTTCATCTCCAGAGACCATTGTCAGATTGGTGTTTGGCCAAAAGGAAGCAATAACATGTAGACTAAAATGCCCTGAGCTCTCTGGCAACAAACAATCAATTTAAAGCATCCCTTTCAGGTTTGGGGAAATGCCTTTAGCCATTCCCAATAGTCAACAAAATATGTGACTCAACCCTTTTTGAGTCCTCAAGTTCCACCAACCTTTTGATGAAACTCTTGCAATTATGACATGCTAAAACTAGCTTCTGGCATAATATGATGAAAGTTATATTTTCAGGGACCTAGAGAATGGGTAGGAGATGAGTGAGGACAATGAATGAGAAAGGGAAAAGCCTATTAGAAGAATACGCCATTAGTACTTCAGGGATAACTTGACTGTCAGAGTAAATGCTAAAAGTTTTTCACCCAAAATTGAACACAACTCTCTGGCCAGAAGTGCAAGTTGAAAGAAGAAGAAGTGGAAAATTAGTACAAAATATGCACTCATTTTAGGAAGGTATCAGTGACAGAAATGAGCTGGCGTGGGGTGTAGTAGAATGTGAGACCTATGAGGGCAGGAATTATGACAAATTCATCTTCATACCCCCCACTGCCTATCACCTAAAAGTTATCAATAAATGATGACTCTATGAATGAAACAATGAGCTTGAGATTTTCAATTTTGGGAAAGAGGAATCACTTTTAGGGAAGGTGATAAACTAACTTTAAAGAAAGGACAGTGTACGTATAATTCTGTTTGGACTGCCAAAACAAAGAACAGCAGTTCTGTTGGCTTAAGCAACCGAAATTTATTTTCTCACAGTTCTGGAAAGTATAAGGCCAAGATCAAGGTATTGACAGAATTGTTTATTTTAAAGCCTCTCTTCTTTCCTGGAAGCAAGCAGATGGTCTCTTCTCCCTTTGTCTTCACGTTGTCTCCTCATTATGTGTATCTCTGTCCTAATTTCCTCTTTTAATAAGGATACTAGTCATATTATATTAGAATCCACCTATATGACTTCATTTTACTTAATTACCACTTTAAATGTCCTATCTCTAAATGCAATCACATTCTGAGTGTATTGGGTGTTAGGATTTAAACATATAAATTTAGAGAGAGAGACATGATTCAGCCTATAAAAGATGATTATCCAACTGCAAATCTCACAAGCAAATGGAAAATTAAGATTATATATAACACAGGAAAGAGGATCAAATTACAAAGAGTTAGTTGAAGGAGTTAAAGCGAATGAAACCATGAGATGTGTAGTCTTGCATAGTAACTTGCTCTAAATAGGGAAAACATGGGAGTTTCTCAGATAAGATTTGGGGAGTGACTCTAGGTGAGTCCAGAAAAAAATAAAAAGAATGGGGCTTAGTCATTTCATGCTTGAATCACAATCCAAATATTGCCTATCAAAAGAGCTCCCAACCTTCACCCCCACATGAGTGAGATTTAAGATACTTACTCAAATGGGCTGCATCATTGTGCTCCAGGCAAAGACTCACCTGGCAAACAGATTTGGTGAGTTTTGTGACTACAAGAGAGCTTATAGGTTTGTGATTGTAAACCTATTTATTGCTGGTACGAGATTTATACTACTTTCTCCAAAGAAAAATGTTTCTTACAGCTTGATATACTGTTAACATCAAAGGAAGCTCATTGTCTCTTCAATTCTCCCTTATTTTACTTTTCTGTCTAATATTGAATTGGTATGGTTGGGTCCACATGGTATAATTATACCAGCAGCATCCTCCAAGCAACTAACGTTAGGATTTGTGTCAAATAATGCTTATCATGATTCTAATGTACAAAGGTAAATCCAGTAAGCTTTAAATTGGCTTAGTGAAAAGGAAGGAAAAGCACCAATAGTTGCACATTGCTATCATGAAAAGCCATACTAGTGATTCTCCTGTTTGAAGCAGTGCTATTCACTGGTAAGGGCCTCAGGAAGGCATGTTCAGAATTAAAATCTGGGAATTAAACATAAAATTATTATCCTTTAAAAGCTTCTCCTTTCACTTAAACACAGGCCTTCAAATATGACTCTTTTTTTTTTTTTTTTTTTTTTTTTAATAACCTGTCTGTGCTGGCCTTTTCTGGACAAGCCTAGTTACTAGCACTTACCAGTGATTTCCCCCTTGCTACTAACATTCCCTCCACCCCCACCCCTGCCATCCTATGAAATATGATAACAACCATACTCAGGTAAAAACTGCTGCTTGAATTTTAACCCTTCTAATATGGTTCCTTCACCTGGTTAAACACAGATGGTTACCTCAGCTTCCAGGTGGAGACCTGGAGGCTAAGGCAATTTTCCTGTGCCTGGGACTAGAACTATAGGATATTGATTCCCACTGACTCAGTAGCTTCAGGGGTAGAAACTGTAGATAACCTTTAGAGACTAACTGCTGAGCTCTGCTTCTGTACTATCTGCTTTCACAAGATAGGGCCACATTCCAATGTCCAGCAGGATGTGACTGGGAATAACCCTATGGGCTGTTCCCAGCCTTTAGAATTTAGAATTTAGAAAAAAGGAAAATTCTTATGGTTTAGGCCTTTAAAAGGACTGCCTACACCTAAAACAGTGTGGTCGTGTGAAGTCCACCTGCGTGTGGTATTCTTGCGGTCGTCCTGGCCAGTTTTCCAATAAATCCTTGCCTGCTCTTTTTAATCAATATCAGCCTCTGGTGGTCTTATTTTGAACCCACAACACTATCTCATTGACTGCTACCATTCTGAGATCTCAACTCAAATATGATGCCACCACTGAAATTCACAAAAAGTTGGGTCCTATCAATTATATCCTTTTAGAACCTCAACATATTTTTTTTTATTCATAGCACTTATTAAGTGTGACTATTTGATTGCTAGCTAGCAACTTCACAAGACTAGAAGCTCTACAGGGGAAAGAATCTCTACACCCAGTATCTAGAACAATGCCAGATCTAAGCAACCATGGAATCAACTTATATGTTTAATTAATGAATATATTTTTTAATAAGTCAAGGTATTTGACTTGTCATTTTAGCACTTCGAGTTTGTATGTTTGTTTTTAATGTAAAAGCAAGTAGCATGGTATGGTAGAAAGATCACAAGTTGTGGAATTAGACATACCTGAATTTAAACCAAGCTGTTCCATTTTATCAGTCTAGATTCAAAAGAGATAATTCACTAACGTTCAGCTATTATCTTTTTTTGACTTTTCTTTTTTTTAAATATATTTTATTGATTTTGTACAGAGAAGAAGGGAGAGAGATAGAGAGCTAGAAACATCGATGAGAGAGAGTCACCGATCAGCTGCCTCTTGCACACCCCCTACTGGGGATATGCCCGCAACCAAGGTACATGCCCTTGACCGGAATCAAACCCAGGTCCCTTCAGTCCCCAAGCTGACGCTCTATCCATTGAGCCAAACCAGTTTCGACTTCTTTGACTCTTCAATCAAACACTTGTTTTTCCTTGAAAGTGTCCATCATTGGCTTGTGGTGGAACTCTCTTATGATTTTTCTAAATCTCTAAATATTTCCTTAGTTTTCTTTCCTTTGTTCCCAGAGTTCTATTCTGCATCCCTTTCAGTCCATCCATAGGACTTCCTGAGTTTAATATAGTACTCTTTAATCAGATGCTTAGACAACTTCTCAAGGCATGAAATCCATATGAGGGAGGATATGGACTCTATAAGTAATTCTATAAGAAGGCTCAAATATTAGGATAAGAATATGTCATCCAGACATATTTCTGTGTTAAGAAAGGCATCCCCAAACTAAAACTGTCTGAAATAGAATTGTCTTTCTTAATAGGGTGGATAAAGATTTGACTGGTAATGATCCCACAAATATCAAATCTGCCAGTCAAAGAGAAATAATTTTTCTTTGTATTTAAATAGCCTCTGCTAAGTTATGGCATTGTATTTGATAAAAAGAAAATGGATTATTTACATTCTGAGTGTCACATTATGAGTTTCTGAGTGATCCACTGATTATTGATAAATATTTTTAAGGTAATTCTGCAACCCTAGAGAGTAAAAAGGCAAAAAAGGCACACACACACACAAAAAAAATCAGGCCACAGCTATGGCAGTTACAAGTAGATAAACCTTGGGCACTGAGACTTGCTCTCCAAGATACTTTTGCACAAAAAATTCTCTTGTCACCTCTGAAATCATTTGCTGCTTGGAGACACCTAGAGACTAGGTGAATAAAAAGATAAACATTTTTTTGTGGCTCTTCAAAACACCTGCCCACTCTAAGGTCATAACACAAACATATTACAAAAGCAGTTTTCTTTAAAGTTAAAGCTTAACTTATTTTATAATAAAAAAGAGTGGAAAAAGAAATATTGAAAACATTTTCCACACCAACACTATCCCAAAACAGAAATCAGTTGTCCAACAGTCTTAGATACCCAGAACTTGGAAAGAAAGCCTCTAAGTAACTGATGATAAGTTCAATGAGATTTAGTCATTTGACATGTAAACAAATGCTTGAGGCCTTCATGTTAGCCCACTTATGGTTATTTCATAATATCAGTTTAAAATATAGAAATTAAAATGTAGAAATAGGCAAGCAATGACATAAATAATTTGAACCTATTTGACGGAAAAAATAACTAAGCAAAACAGCAACATCTCAAGGAGCAGAGAATGTTATGAAGAAACAATGTAAAAAAAAAACTAAACCCCAAAACAAAAAAAAACCCTGCTTATTCTAAGACACCAAGGAAATTCAAATTTAGAATCTTCTGTTAGGAGAGTGTAAATTTTTATTTTTTTAAAACTAAAATATATAAAATTCACATTTTGGTGTTTAAGAAGTCTTCAGCTACTCATGTATTTTACTGGGTCATTTCCCAGCCCATCATATGTCCTCTGGTACATGATGCTGGGGCTTGAGTCTACCTTATATTGCTTCTGATTACCATTAGACAATTGAAGGCCCTGAGAGTGTATGGAAGAAAGATGGAGGAAGGAAGTAAGAGAGCATGACTGCATGGTTTCCAGTGCCTGTCAGCTTTTCTCAAGCAGCAACAGTTGGTTCCAGGCAATCCATGCTCTTAACATGTCCTACTCCTGCCTCAGCTGAGTTTCTCAATAACCAATACTGAAAATAGTGAGCACAATTAAAAGGCTGTTGTTTCTAACACTAAGTTTAGGATAACTTCTTGTGCATCAGTGATAACCAGAACATGAGCCTTTTTATGTTCTTGTAGTAAGTGCTCAAATAATATTTATTAAATAAAAGAATAAATGCAGGGGAACTCAATGGAGAAGGTGATGGCAGGACACCAATGGCATAATCCACTGCTCCCTAAAGTTGCATCCCATGGGCCATAGAAAGAAGAAACAATCCAGAAACAGTTCACAAAGCAAATCCCATTATGCAATGTAGTTTTTTATTTTTTCTTTAATGAAGAGGAAGTTCTTTTTTTTAACATAGTAATTAAGGAAGCCAGTTTGTTGTATATTGACACAAAACAGCAATTCCCACATTTCCATACTATCACTTCAAATGTTTTTTTCATTCTCATCCATTTCTGAAATTAGACTAGGTTTTCATTCTATTTTAAGAATTCTAGGAATTAATGTTAATGAAGTGCTTATAATATCTCATAGTCCCAGAATTGGTAGACTTGTGAAGAGTGATTATTCAAGAATTTTTCATTTTTAGCAGGTTAGCATAATCATTCCAGATGAAACTCAGATTTTTAAAAAAATTTAAATTCTTTATTGTTAAAAGTATTATATATGTTTCCTTCTCACCCCATGGACCTCTCCCTATCCACACCTGCCCCCCAGTACATGTCCTTGCCCGCTGGTATCTGTGTCCATTGATTATGCTTATCCCCCCACCACCACCACCACCAATCCATCCTCCCCTGCCTTCCCACTAAGGTTTTACAGTCTTTTTTACACTTCTATATCTTTGTATGTACTTTGGTTCATCAGTTTATGTTGTTCATTATACTCCACAAATGAGTGAGTGAAACTCAAATTTTAAATGCTTATACATGAACACCACAGTAGTGATGGCCACACCTAGCAACAGATCTGGGTTTCTAATATCATTCACCAACAAAAAGCAATAACAACAATAAAACAGGGCTCCTTGGAGAAATGACTGATTCTTAGATTAGGACAGGAAATATGTAACATGAGCTGTATCATCATGTATTTCCAGAAAGTACAGGACTTCTCAAAAACAAGAAAACAAACAAACAAATAACAAAAACAAAAAAACTCACACAGATGAAGGGATAGAGAAGCCAAATTAAAAAACTTCCCATAGTCAAAGTTAGAACAATTGGAGCAACACAATACAGTAATACTGAATTAAAATCCAAAGTATAAAATAAATATCCATGAGTAAATATATATAATATAAGTGATTAAGTAAATAAAGTGAGAGAATGAATCAATTTCCCATGCAGAAAAATTCCAAACTATTTATGCAGATGCTCTACTCTTAAGAAAATATACACATAAGTCCCCACTTCTTACTGTATAGAATGACTTCTTTCTAAGCAGTACAGTATAGAAGCTGTAGGGGAGAAGAGTAACTTGACATTGATGAAATAAATACAAGAAAATACAAATAAATGAAAAGGTATCCTGTATTCATGGATTGGAAGAATTAATATTGCTAAAATGTCAAACTACCAAAAGCTATATCTGGGGTCAGTGCATACTTATCAATATTCCAGTGGCACTTTTACAGATTTAGAAAAAAACATTTCTAAAATTTATATGGAATCACAAAAGACCTTGAATAGCCAACAAAATCTTCAAAAATAAGAATTAAACTATACTAGAATGTCATAGTCTTTAGAACAGTATGGCACTGGCATAAAACAATGAAACAAAATAGAGTTCTCAGAAATAAACACAAATATATATATATATATATATATATATATATATATATATATATATATTGAACTAATATTTGACAAAAGAGCCAAGAATATGCAATAGAGGAAAGCCAGTATCTTTAATAAGCTGTCTTTAAAAAATTATTAACATGTAAATTAATGGAACTTAAAATTTACTCAAAAAGGGTTAAAGACTTAAATGTAAGACCTGCAACCCTGAAACATTTTAGAAGAAAACAGAAAAATAGCAATTTTGCCTGGGTCTTGGTAATGATTTTTTTGAAATCACAGCTGGAAATATAAAATACATTAGTGGTATTATATCAAAATATAAAGCTTCTGCACAGCAAAAGAGACTCCATCAACGAAGTGTGTAGAGCAAAAATTGGAAGTAAGTGGTCAAAAGGCATAAACTTTCAGTTATAAGTAAGTACTAGGGATATAATGTACAAAATGATGACTAGAATTAAACACAGCTGTATAGAAAGTTGTTAACAAAGTGGATCCTAAGACTTCTCATCACAAGAATGTTTTTTCCTTTTTCTTTTTATTGTATCTACTAGAGGTCCAGTGCATAAAATTGGAACATGGAGTTCGGGGGTTCCCTTCAGCTCAACCTTCACCCTCTTCAATTTGTACATACCTCTCACAATCCTGGACCACTGGCTCCTAATCACTCACCTGCCTGCCTGCCTGCCTGGTTGCCCCTAACTGTCCTCCCCCCCCCCCCCCCACTGCTGGCCAGGTCACCCCTAACTGTCCCCCTCTGTCAGCCTGGTCTCCCCTAACTACCTGTCCCTGCCAGTCTGGTTGCCCCACACAGCCTGCTTGTTCAGTTGTTTGGTCATCTCTCACTAACCCCCCTGCTGACTTGGTCAGAGGCAGCCATCTTGTGAGGGTGTGAGGGTCAATTTGCATATTACCTCTTTATTACATAGAATATGAGATGATGGTGTTAATTAAACCTATTATAATAATTACATTATGTAAATTAAATATTTATACACCTTAAACCTTATATAGTGATGTCTGTCAATTATTTCCCAATAAAATTGGGGAAAAAAGAGTAACTTCATAGTAAAGCAACTAACAAACACCATTTCAAGTCAGAGTATCAAGATTAACATCAATAGTCATGTGATACCTTTGAATGTGAGTAACATTGATCTGATGTGATGAGAAGGGCATTTTATTTCTGTGTTCTTTCTTCGAAAAACACAGTATCCTACTCCAGTCATGAGAAAAGCACCAGACAAATTCCAGGGGAGAAACATTCCACAAAAAACCTATCCAGTACTCCTTAAAACTGCCAAGGTCATGAAAAACAAGGAAAGTTGTATAGACTATCATAACCAAATGGAGCCTAAGGATATATGAATACTCAATGTGATGTGGTAACCTGGATGGGATCTTGGAACAGAAAAAGATATTATGGAAAAACTGAGCAACTCTGAAGTAAGCATTTAGTGAATAATATATTACCATTGGTTCACTAATTATGAGAAAAGAACTATACCATTAAAACATCTTAATGATAACAAATATGAGGGAGTGGTTGGAATTTTGGGATCTTTCTGTACTACCTTCACAATAATGCTGTAAATCTGAGTGTTCAAAAATTTAAAGTTTTATTTGAAAAATGTTTGCGCCTGCTGAGTTTTGTCAACATTATGTTTTTGTCAACTTTTTGTTAATGTTGACAAAACTAAATAAAGTAGCTTCACAGTATGCGTGATTGCCTTGTTGACTGCCCTCTCAATGACTAGGCTTACAAATTCGAGTTAAACCTATACATGTGGATACTCATAAAGGGAAACATTAAAATCCTGCCAAGTTTTGTGATTAATAGGCTGGATGCTGCCACAATAAGGCTGTTTCAAGTATTCAGAAAAAGCAGCCTAGTCATCTGCCCACTCTCTTCTTCATTAAGTCTAATTTATGGACTATGGATTTCAGTGTAATGAAATCCTGCAAACAATAGCAAATTATTCCACAGAAATAGATGGCTTAGGGGCTGAGGCCCACAGTTCTCAGAAACAAAGGGGAGATTCAATTATGGAAGAAAAATAATGGTTTCACATTGTTGAGAACTCCCAGAACAGAATAACTACACCTAACTTTGTCCCTATCCTTTCCCACTTACCCCAGTCCCAAAGAGTCATGAATAATTCATTTTAAGTATTCCATGGGCACTAGATTTTAACTATTGCCTTAAACTTTGCAGAAAAATTAAAAATGCAATTAAAAATTAGAGCAGAAACGTATTTTAATCTTATTTGTGTATTTGCCAGAATTTAAATTATTTTTCAATTATAATATTGTAAATAAACTCCTAAAATATGTGGTACTAAAAATCCAGGCAATCCTTCCAAAAATAACTTTGAAGAAACCCCTTCCAGCAGCCCTGCCTTACATTTGCTTTTGTTGTTTTTTATGGTAATAGGGGGCTTTCCTTTAAACACTGGCATAAAGAGAGCTGTATCATATAGTGTCAGACCCTGTGTAAGTGTAACATTTCTGATAACCTCTTGGGTAGGTAGGTACAGAATTGAGAGCAGGACTCAAATTCACACAAAAAAGGGAGTGGTTAAAAAGCATAAAAAGAAATAATATCCATCCTATATAATAAAAGCCTAATATGCTAAGTGTCCAGTCATTCAGTTGTCTGTTCAACTGATCAAAAGTTAATATGCTAAAGATATGCTAAAGTTGCTCAACCACCCATTATGATGTACACGGACCACCCAGGGGGCAGACACTTCAACAGGCAGGTTAGCTTGCTGCTGGGGTCAGGCCTATTGGGACTGAACCAGACGAGCTAGACATGCCCTGAGCCCTCCTGTGGTACCTCCCCAGCTGGCCTACCTCCCACATCCCTCCCAGGCCCCGATGTTAGTGGGTCAGACCTCGAGGGCTCCCAGACGGTGAGAGGGTGCAGTCTGGGTTGAAGGACACCTCTAAGTGCATGAATTTCATGCACTGGCAAGAATAAGCCCTGGCCAGTGTTGCTCAGTTGGTTGCAGTAGGATTCTGGGTCAAGGACACATGCCTGGGTTAGGGGATTGATCCTTAGTGGGGGGCATGTGGGAGAAAGCTGATCAATGTTACTTTTACATCAATGTTTCTCTCTGTGTGTTTTTTAAAACATGGCAAGAATAAGAACAAGAAATGTAGATGTAAGTGCTGAAAACACACAAAAATTCTCAACAATTTGGCAAATGAAATTCTTTTTGAAATTGATCTATTGGCAAATGCTTTTTTGCAAATTGACCTACTTCTCTTGCATACAATCCTATTTTTTTTTTATTTCCCTTATGAGTTTACCACGTGCCTTGATTCAGAGCCCAGAACTGTCTGAGTTTCAATATTTCTCTCTATTTGAGGGTTAAGAGAAAGGGGAGGGGAGTGAGGAAGTTCTTTTAAACTTTGAATAAAATCACCCTTATATATAACTAGTGCCTGCTTTCTTGCTTGAAATAAACCTAACCTGGCCCCAAAATCCTCTGTAAGAGAATAATGGAATCCTCCTATTATAAGATCATTTAGGAACCAATAAAGACGATGGAAGGCATGCTAGTGATTTCCTAAATAGTGTAGGTTAAATTCCCACATCCTCAGAACAATGATATAAATTCCTGAATCATACTGTGTTCTATCCTGAAATCTATTGGAAGAAGAGAGTGAATGGAGGAAGGGAGAGAAGAAGAGAGGGGAGGATGCTGTGTTGAACTCTTTTGGTAAGGCCAACAAGAAGCTCAGTGTGGTGATTACAAGATCAACATTTTCTTACTTTTTTCACAGAAGAACCTTGTCACTGTTCCCTGGGCTCACTGTCCTTAAGCTGACTTTCTTACCATGATTACCTTTCCTTTCTGACTCTTGAATTCTACTTCTTTGTCAGGACTGTTTAATGGCCTTTCTTCGATGACTTTCCAATCTACTCTGGTCTCTTTCTATTACTATCCCTCCTGTAAATTTATAGTAGCTTTATAAAGTCATTAGAGTTTTGGCCCCTTTTAGTTTGCATAACTTACTTAGAAATTAATGAGCAACAAATGAACAGAACATTATTATTTCTTGTGTGTACTGTGTAATAATGATATGAGCAGGTCCACTAAAATATAATGTATTGCAAATTTTTCCCTTCAGTGTTTACAAAGGGGTGGTCTTATTTGGTGAACATATAGGTTGATAAACAAATGAACAAGTGAGTGAGTGCACTGACCTAACAGTTGCAGACATAATTGAAAGAAGCATGAGAAAAAGCCCAAGCAAGAGAGCAAAGAATCAGCTCAGAGCAAAGTATTGGCTCAGCACTCGCTCTTTCAAATAGAGCTCTGAGCTTTCTTTAGAGATTGAAACTCGGTTGTTTCAAAATAACTCATGGCAAAGAAAACGAGATAACATCAAAAGAAAAATGCATGATTTCATAAACATGAATCCCTACATTAATAGCCCTTTATGGACAATAAAAAGTCTGTAAGAGGCATTCTAAAATAAGTTTCCTTTCCAGAACCTAAGAAAAAAATATCATTGAACATCTTTCTTCAATCAAGTCTACATTTTCAGTAATAAGGAAGCTCAAATAACTCCATTTCCTGTTTATGTAAAACATTTGTCACTGGATTGAGGGAAAATATTCATTTTGGTGGCCTTCCCATAAAGGTAGCACCCACTCTCCAATGCCCTATTCTTTCAGAATGTAATTCATTAATGTCACTGCCAGTAATCCGAAGGACATATTGAGGCAAAACTCATGTTTACTTTGTGTCCTGTAGTTCCATAAGGAAAGATATTGTACTTGCCTAATATTTCATTTTGTTCCATGCCCAGGGCTTTGGGAAGCATACTTTTAAGTCCAACATGGGGTCTGCCTGGGTTGATGACTTTTAGAGATCTCTTTTGTTGTAAACTGAACCAAGATGCATAACTGTTTACATGGCATTTGTTTATTGCCTGTCTTCAGCTGGCAAATGCCAAAACCATGCATTTGTTCAAACTATATTCTTGTTCTGCCAACACAGTGTAGAGATAGCATCATTGAAAGCTGGCCATTGTTACTGCTGACGCAATCATTCAGAGGAAAGGGACAACATGTAGTTCTGCATCTGGGAGTCACTTTGTGACTGGACTGTTATAGTGTGCATTCTTTTATTTACTGGGCCCAGATGTTGCATGATATTTTGAAAGATTTCTTTTAACTATTTGTTTTGAAATAATTTTATACTCACACCATGTTTTATCATTTTCTCTCTCTCTATCTATCTGTGTGTGTGTGTTTGTGTAGGTGTATGTACATTTTTCTCTAAATCATTTGAGAGTAAGTAGCAAAGATAATGCCCCTTAACTTAGTGGGTATTTCCTAAAAACAAGGGCATTTTTTCACAACCCAGAATATAATTTTCCAAATCAGGAAATTTGCATGAGTGCAGCTCTATTATCTAATCTACAGAATGTAGTCAAGCTTTCTCTTTTTTTACATTAAATTCTTTATAAGAATGTCTTTTCTAGTCCAGGATCTAATCCACAATTAAAGTTGCATTTGATTTTCATGGCTTTTTTTATTATCCATTAATTCAAAATAGTTCTTCAACATCTCTTTGTCTTTTAGGACTAATAAGTTTTAGAAAGTAGTAGCCATTTATTTTGTAGTATAACCCTAAGTTGGGAATTTTCTGAAGCTTCTTTATGGTTATATTGGTGAAATAAATTTTTGCAGGAACACTCCACAAGCAGTGTTGTTATTCTCATAACATTCCATCAGTAGGCTCATGTTAACTATGTATCTCATTCATTAACTTTGTTCACTTCATTAAGGTTTTTCATAAAATTCTTGCCCATTGATTTTACTATCTAATGAGGCTTCTTAACAAAAACAATTAATACTATGGTGGTTGTCAAATGGTGATTTTTCTGAATATATTTATGCCATTTATATTTATTATTTGCCATTCTACTATAGAGAACTTTTCTCTCTTATCTGTTTGTTTACCAATTATTCATGTGCTTATATTCTACTAGTGTCCCAATGCATGAAATTCATGCACATTAAAAGGGAATTACTTAGAGAAAATTAATAGAATTGTAATTCTCTATAATAGAAGTGTCAAGAGATGAAAGAAAGTTAGGAAAATGTATATGAAATCTCCCTCCTGTCAGATCTGGGGCATGCTGTGGGACTTGGAGTAAAGTCCCTGGCTGGCCCCACCCTCATCAAGTCCCACAGGGTGAGCGAAGCAGCCTCAGGTCCCCCAACTCGGCACCCAGTGGGGGGCACAGCCTCAGGTCCCCCATGCCCAGTGCTAGGGCAAGGGGCATGACCTCAGGTCCCCTGGCACCAGGGCAGAGAGTGTAGCCTCAGATTCCCCCAGACCCAGAGTGAGGGCATGAGTGCACAAAGGCATGACAACCATTTGCATATTAGCTCTTTATTAAATAGGACTAGAGGCCCGGTACATGAAGTTTGTGCATGGTGGGGTGACCGTCAGCTTGGCCTGCACCCTCTCCAATTTGAGACCCCTCAGGATATGTCCAACAGCTGGTTGTCTTGCGGGATCAGGCCTAAACCAACTGTCAAACATCCCTCTCACAATCTGAGACTGTTGGCTCCTTAACGGCTTGCCTGACTACCTGCCTGATTACCCCTAACCACTTCTGCCTGCCAGCCTGATTGATGCCTAACTGCTTCCCTGCTGGCCTGATTGCCACCAACTGCCCTCCCCTGCTGGCCTGATAGCAACTAACTGCCCTCCACTGCTGGCTCAATCACCCACAACTGCCCTCCCCTGCTGGTCCAGTCACCCCTAACTGCACTCCCTGCTTTTATTGGTATAGATATTCATATTCAATATGGATTTGGATTAAATGTGTGTATATAAATATATACACACAAATTTACATAACTGAGTTCTGATATCTTAAAGTCCAAACCAAGATGCAAATTATCAAAATTAAAGTCCTGCTGAACCTCAAGAAAAAGAAATAAAAACAAGATTTCTAAAAATCCCATTCAATCCACATTTAGAAGCATTTCACCACAACAAATAAAAAGAGAAAATATAAAATTGGATTTGATACAATACTTGAAAAAAATAAGAATCTATTTGGACAAAAAACCACAAAGCTTTTGAAAAACTCTTTGGGTTTGTGACTTTATACCAGAAAAATATGAATAAATATTTGGCAACTGTGACCAAGAGAGAGAGGCATAAGTCACAAATATGATAAAAGAAGAATTTTTCATGGAACTTGACAAGAGCTATTTCTAAAATTCAAGTGAAAAAGATATGTGTAAAAATAACTAAACTTTTAAAAGAAAAAGAAAAAGAGAGAACTTTTGTCCTAACAAATACCAAGACATATAAACTTTTATTAAATACCAAAGCAGTGTGCTAATAGAATAGATAAATAGGCTAATAGAACAGACCAGAAAGTTGAGAAGCAGAACTTATTAGATAAGGAAATTTCTTAAAAATGATGTCTTTATATTAAGGAGAAGTTCTAACACATTAAAAGATATTGGAAAAACTAACCATACTTTCAGGAAAATATTAAATTAATAGTTTTCAACAGTGGTAATATATTTTTAAGTAAAAAAATTCAGTTAAATATTATCTTTGTATATAGCTATATTTTTAATAAAAATAAGGGCAGATCAGAAAGATGTCTATAAAAATTAAAATTAAAGAAGAAATGCAGATGATCTTTCTCTGGGAGAGACTTGTCTAGAGAAGGAACTGGTGATATGGGATTTAGCCCAAGTTGCTTTGTGAAATTTTTATGGTCATCCAAAAATAACTAATTTAGCCCTCAGTACAGGAGGTCATGTGCAAAAGGGAATTCTTTATAACCCACTGAGCTTGGAAGATGGGAAAACAAAACACCAGTCAAATCTCAAAACAACAAGGCTTAGCTTCTTGGACTTTTTCTGACTTAATAGCTCTTTGTGGTTAATAATTAGAACTAAAAAAAAATGGATATGTTCTCTTTACTTACTATCAGTCAGCAAAAATCTTCTGGGAAACAGGAGTGACTAAGTCTTGTTTATCGTTACATCTTTTGACTTCGAATGCCAATAAAAATTATTAAACTGAAAATAAATAAGAAAGGATGGATAATTGAATGAAATCTATATTAACTCCTACTTCTATACAGGTTGTTTTACTGGCACCTTAAGACAAAGTTATCCATAAATTTTTGCCCAACATTCTCTTACAAAATTTAGTATAATATAGTTATTTGTTGCACATGTCTTTCTTTGAGTGGACTATGAATTGTTGAAAGTTAGGTAATGTATCTTATTGAACTTTTTATTTTCTTTTTGGGAATTATTGCTGAACATATTGGCAGGCAAGACGACAAATGTTTGGTAAAGGAAGTGGAAGAAGGAAAGTGGGAGAAGTATGAAAGCACAAGCTTGTCCACAGTGAGAGGAGAAAGGGGGAGACAGAGTGTGCACAATTTCCAAAAAGAAATGCTAAAAACAGTGTAACTCTGTGTGGATGTAAAGATGATGTTTTATAGAGATACTGTGTGTATTTCCAAAAGAAAAAAAAAGAAGTAATAGAATTAAAAATGACAACAGGAAAGGAAGTTACAGAGTTGTTGAAAACTGAAATTGTTGGGCATTTTTTATTTGGTTTGTTTTTATAAATACTTCACAAACATCACCGCCTTCATGGTTGCCACTGCAAAGGAATAGTGTGGTCAAGGTGGCAAGTTGATTCAAAACAGGTAAAAGTAGAAGATATTGCCAGTACAATGAGCCAAAAAGAAGAATGCAAAAACAAATCAAACAAACAAACAAACAAAAAGAAGAATGCAAAATTCAGAGTATCAAAGACTTGCAGAGAAAAATAATACATCAACCCTGAACAAATGTTAATTTGGATAAAAACATAAGTCAAGAGAATAATTTAGCCCTGGCCAGTGTTGCTTACTGGTTAGAGCATTAACCATCACACCAAAGGGTCTTGGGTTTGATTCCAAGTTAAGGACAAGTACCTCCTGCATGTACCCATGACCAGGTACATGCAGGAGGCATCTACTTGTGTTTCCCCGAAAATAAGACATCCTCTGAAAATAAGACCTAGCACATGGAAAGATAAGACATCCCCTGAAAATAAGACCTAGAGCAACTTTGAGAGAAAAAAATTAATATAAGACACTATCTTATTTTCGGGGAAACAGGGTAGTTGATATGTCTCTCACATATAAATGTTTCTCTCTTTTGCTCTCTCTTCTTCCCTTCCTTCCTCCTTTGCACTCTCTCTGAAGATCCTTGGGTGAGGATTTAAAAAACAAAGAGAATAATTTAGAGAACATTAGGATAACATTAGAAGCCTATAAGAAACTTCAAGAACTTCAACCATGGATTATCTTTATAACAGGAAAAGACTTTCAAATATCTAAGAGACAGGCTAAAAATAATATATTAATTAATATGAATAGTTGTCATAATAGTGCAAGTAAGTACAAAGCTAACCTGACTTTGAAAGCTAGGGTGGAAGTATTCGCCACAGAATTTGCTGAAAAACCACTGTACCATCAACAGCAAAGCCTGAATCACTGACCACATTCACACAACCTGGTTCTAGGAAAGCAGCCATATGTGATAGAAACTGTGAAAATTGGGTAACATCTAAATTCCAAGTCTTTCTGACCTAGTCCCATCCTATATAATAATATAATAAAGAGGTAATATGCAAATTGACCATCACACCCTCGCACAAGATAGCCGCCCCATGTGGTCACAAGATGGCCACCAGAAGATGGCCAGCAAGGGAGGGAAGTTAGGGGTGACCAGGCGAGCAGGGGAGGAAGGGTAGTTGGGAGGGATCAGGTTGGCATGGGAGGGCCAGTGGTGGCAACCAGGCTGGCAGGGGTGCAGTTTGGCATTGATTAGGTTGCCAGGGGAGTGGTTACAGGGTGATCAAGCTGGCAGGCAGGTGAGCGGTTGGGAGCCAGCAGTCCTGGATTGTGAGAGGGATGTTCAACTGCCGGACATCCCCTCAGAGGTCCCAGATTGGAGAGAGTGCAGGCTGGGCTGAAGGACACCCCCTACCCCCCAGAGCTAGAAATTTCATGCTCCAGGCCTCTAGTTGTAAATAATCATGAATATAAATTTAAAAGAAAAGAAGCAGGGATAATATGCCTTTGTTTTGTGCAGTCTAGGCTCAGGAGGGTAGGTTGTCTGAGGAAAGCAAATGAAAACATCATGAGGATTAGAAAACTACTTTAAATGATGGGAATAATTTCAGAGGCACCAGATTGTCCTTGAAATAAAAAATTGTGCTTCATGGAATTCTAAATGGGGAGAAAGAGCACACAAGGTTAGCCAAAGCTGGCTGAGGAGAGATGTTAGTTCTCTGTAAGCAGGAAGAGAGATGCTCACAAAGTAAACAAACATCCCAGAATTTGCAAGGAAGCTTGTTTTAAAGCACAATTTGCACAAAGCTTTCTAATCAGTTTTTCTACTGAAAGTAGTGAAAATAGGGCCACCAGCTATTCTTTTCTACCATTATGCAGAGGAAATCAATTTTGCACCAAAGGAATACCTGTTAGGCATTTTCTGAATTAGCATAGTTTAATTTGGTTTATTACAGTTTAATACCATAATAAATCAACAAGTATTTACTGAGAAACTCTACTGCACAAGGCAGTAGATACCTCATGTGATGACAAGAGTACAATATGCATGTTTGAGAATGGACTGTTGTAGGTAATTTTATCACATTCGTGTGCACATTAGTGATATATATATCAGAAGAAAATAAAAACATTAATTGGAAAGGTTAAATGCACCCCTGTGTTCATTGCAGTGCATTTACTATAGCCAACATATGAAAGCAACCAAATGGCCTATTAATAGATGATTAAAAAAAAAAGCTGTGGTATATATATAATGGAATAACACTCAGCCATAAAAAAAGAAAAGAATGTAATCCTATCATTTGAAACAGCATGGATGAACCTAGAGGGCATTATGCTAAGTGAAATAAGTCAGATAGAGAAAGACAAATGCCATGTGATTTCACTTATATGTGGAATCTAAAGAACAAAATTGAAACAGACTCATAAACATAGGGAACAGACTGATGGTTGCCAGAGAGGATGTGTCTGAGGTCTGGGTGAAAAAGGTGAAGAGATTAAGGAGTCTGAATTGGTAGTCACAAAATAGTCACAGAGATGTTAACTACAGCATAGAGAACATAGTCAATAATATTGTAAAAACTATGGCGGCAGGTGAGTACTTAAAATACAGGAAGAAACACTTTGTAAAGTATATGATTGTCTAACCACTATGCTGTACACCTGAAACTAATATAAAATAATATTAAAATTAAACTGTTTTTGAAAAGTAAAAAATAAATAAAGTCATTGAAAGTTGAAGAAAAAAAAGAATATTTTTTACTCTGCTTCATTTCATTTCTGATTTAATTTTTAAAATCTATTTTGTGTCTGTTTTATTTTTAAATGCAAATATTTAGCCCTGGCTGGTTTGGCTCAGTAGCTAGAGCATCGAGCATCGGCCTGCAGACCAAGAGTTCCAGGCTCAATTCCAATCAAGGGCACATATCTCGGTTGCAGACTCCTTCCAGCAGGACCCTGGTCGAGGCAAAAGGCAACCAACTGATGCATTTCTCTCACATCGATATTTCTCTCTCTCTTTCCCTCTCTCTCTCACTCTCTCTAAAAATCAATGGAAAAATATCCTTGGGTGAGGATTAAAAAAATAAAAATGCTTAGAAAATGCTAAATATATACATAAATAAACTGACATATGCATATCCACTAATCAGATTTAACAAATATAATTTTTCTATATTTTCCATAGATTATTGTTTTTTTTAAAAAAAAAACTAAATATCACAGAAACACTTCAAAATTTCCTCAGCTATCCCACCCTTCCTCCTTCCATCTAATACATAACTATTATTTTGAGGTTATTAAATGACATTATTTGCCTCGGGTCTCAGCCTGGGAGGCTCCCCTCCCAGCGGCAGCCTGGGTGTCAGGGAAAGGGATAGAGAGCTAGAAACATCTATGAGAGAGAAACATCAATTAGCTACCTCCTGCACACTCCCCACTGGGTATGTGCCCCCAACCAAGGTAATGCCCTTAACTGGAATCAAACCTGGGACCCTTGAGTCTGAAGGCTCACTCCATCCACTGAGCCAAACCAGTTAGGGCTGTCGAATATGTTAAAGAAAAAAACTCTATCTAATAAAAGGGAAATATGCAGGGGAGGGCAGTTGGGGATGATTGGGCGAGCAGGGAAGCAGTTAGGCATCAATCAGGCTGGCAGGAGAGTGATTAGGGGGTGATCAGGCAGGCAGGCAGAAGCAGTTAGGGGCAATCAGGCAGGCAGGCAAGCAATTGAGAGCCAGCAGTCCTGGATTGTGAAAGGGATTTCCAACCGCCTTTTAAGGGACTGGGCCTACACAGGCAGTTGGACATCCCGAGGGGTCCCAGATTGGAGAGAGTGCAGGTTGGGCTGAGTGACACCCACCTCCCCCCATGCACGAATTTCGTGGACCGGGCCTCTAGTTAATCTATATACTACCTCATTGGCATGTAGTAAAGGACTAAATGAGTTAACTCATGTACAGCATTTATCAGACCTATAAGGTGCCCTATAAAAAATACTCAACAAATGTTAATTATTATTGCAATTGTTGTTGTTGCTACTGTTATTATCACATAAAGTAGAAATTTAATTTAATTTGTTATAAATAGATAATTACTCCAACACTATTTATTATGCAGTAATTTTCCTCCCACCAGTGGTTTCTAAAACCATCTCATAAACAACTTTCTAAATATGCAAGTGTCTGTTCTGGTCTCTCTGTTGCTCTATTGCTCTGATAACCTATTCCTGCATCTATTCCACACTGTCTTAATTATAATAGCCTTATAATAAATCTTTTATCTGAGATAGCTACTAGTACATCCTCCTCTTCTTATTTTTTACTAGGAGCCCAGTGCACGAATTCATGTACCTTGAAAGGAACTGTGGGCTGCAAGGCTGCAGTGGGCACAGGGGCATGTCCTGGCCCATCCTTTGCACCCTTGCCCAGCCCCTCCCACTGTGGCCCCTTGAAATCCTGTCTACTGGCAGCCCTGCTCCTGCTGCTGCTGTTCCCATACACTGATGGCACCAGCCTTACTCGCACCTGCTGATGGTGTGGAGCAATTGGAGCCAGGACCAGTAGCAGGTGTGAGCGGGGGCCGGCACTGGCAGCAGATGCGAGAAGCTGCTGATGGCCCAATCGCCCCTCAGGAGCAGGGAGAGCTGGAGAAGCCCTCAGGGGCAATCAAGGTTGGCAGCCACCACTCACACCCACTGATGGCACCAGTGATCAGGACTGCTGCCAGGAGCTGGCAGTGGATGTGAGCAGTGGCTCCAGCACCAGCAGTGGGTGGAAGCAGGGCTGGCGCCAGCAGTAGGAGTGATTGCTGTTCTGGACTGTGTCATGCAGAGCAAAGAATTTTCATTAACCACCAGAGGCTCACCCCTATGACAGCACCTGGTACCCTGCCTTGGTTTGGTGCCCCTGCTCACCTATTCCACCATCCTGCAGCAGCCTATGCCAGCTATATTCCACACACACACCATGGTCATCAGCACATATTATACCAACTGGTTGTTTGGTTGCTCTGTCGTTTGCTCTATTTGCATATTAGCCTTTTATTTTATAGGAAGGTTTTGGCAATTCTTGGCCCTTCATTCTCCTATGTTAATTTTAGAATCCATTAGTTAAATTCTTATAAAAAACAAAAAATAAACCAAAATCCACTGTGGTGAAGTGGTTAGAATTAGATACTGAGTGTTCCTATTTGTGAACATGACTTATAGCACCAGCTAATTTGATCTTTTTAACATATCTTTCAATAAAGTTTTAAATTTCCCCATAAAGTTTATTCCATATTTTGCATTAATATATTTTTATATACTCTTGATGCTATTATGGATAAGATTTCTAAATTTTGGTTGTCAGCAAAAAACATTACTGTTCTATCTAGTAACATTGATGTACTTTTACCAATTGTAATAGTTCATTTTACAATTTCTTTCTTTTGTGTGTAAATAACGAAGTCATCTTTGAATAATGTTTATTTAGTTTCTTCCAAATTGCACATCATTTACATTTTCCTATCTTATTGGTCTGGCTAATCTGAAGGTACAATTTTGAAGAAACTTGCTGATAGCAGGTGTCCTTATATATATATATATTTTTTGCTTTGGGGAAGTGTTTTAATGTTTTAACATCAAATACAATATTCAATTTCAGGTGTTAATTGACAAAGTAATAAAAGTTGATGCCATTTTTATGTTTAGTTTGCTAAGAGATTTAAAAAAAATGATTAACATTCAATTTTAACACATGCTTTTTTGTACTTATTAAGATAATCTCATAGTTTATTTCCTTTAATCATAATTGTTAAGGTAGTGCAATAACTTATCTAATAAAAGAGCAATATGCAAATTGACCATCACTCCAACACATAAGATGGCTGCCCCCATGTAGTCAAAGATGGCTGCCCCATGTGGACCCAAGATGGCCACCACAAGATGGCCAGCAGGGGAAGGCAGGTGGCAGAAACCAGGCCTGCAAGGGAGGGCAGTTAGGGGCAATCAGGTTGGCAGGGGAGCAGTTAGGCATCAATCAGGCTGGCAGGAGAGTGGTTAGGGGGTCATCAGGCAGGCAGGCAGAAGCGATTAGGAGCAATCAGGAAGGCAGGCAGGCAAGCAGTTGGGAGCCAGCAGTCCTGGATTGAGAGAGGGATGTTCGAATGCCCTAGTAGGATTGGGCCTAAATGGGCAGTCGGACATCCTCAAGAGATCCCAGATTGGAGAGGATGCAGGCTGGGCTGAGGGACACCCTCCTCACACCCCCGTGCATGAATTTTGTGCACCAGGCCTTTAGTAGTTTTATATTTTCTAATGTTTAACTATCCATTAATTACTGAGCTCCACCCTGCTTGTCCACGGAAAAAATGCCTGAATTCAAAAGACTTAAATAATATTTTATTTAAGGTGATTGCATCTGTGTTCCTATGTAAGATTGCCCTACAAATCTTCACATTTATACTTTCTTGGCACATTGTTAGAAGTGAAATTATATTGGCTTCATAAAGTGATTTGGAGAGCTGCTTTTCTTTGCTTGTTTCCTGGAATATATTGCATATTAAGACTAATTTAACTTACTTTCTAGGTGTGTATTGTTTTAGGAGGAAAATGAGAGATAGGTAGATATTTGACCATCAGTTAAACAATTTTAATGACATAATATCTAACCAGGATTCTTTTCCTCTCTCTCTTTCTCTCAGATTTTCCTATATAATTAATCTTTCAAAGGATCAGATTTAATTTTTGTTAATCCTCATTGTTTTTCTTGCTTTTGTCTTTCTTTTTATTCATTTCTCCTTTTTTTATTCACTCTATTAGTCTTCATACTTTGTAAATGAATACCTAGTTCACTAAATTTTAAGATCTGTGTTTATTTGGACCTTTATGGCTCTAATCTTTATTAATTTAGTCACATTTCATTAGTTTTGATATCTGGTTTTGCAGTTCTTTAGACATAGTAATATCCATTCTAAATTCCTCTTTGACTACTCAAATATTCTAATTAAAAATTTTAAAAACAAGTTATTTGGCTACTTATAATTTGTTTTTAATGTTTGTCCATACCATGTCATATTCTGGCATATCTTTAGACATGATCAATCATGGAGTATCTTAATTTTGGGGTACAGAGTTTTATATAACAATTTAAACAAATTTGGTAAATATGCTCTTTTATATTTTTCACTTTTTTCCACTTTTTCTAATTGTCCTGCTTCTAACAAGTGACAAGTAAAATCTTTTACTAAGATTTTATTTTATCAGTTTTCCTCATGATTCTATTTTTAGTTTTATATATTTCAAAACTGAGGTTATATTTTAGAGATGGGTGGCTTCAGTATTGCTTTATTTGCCTAGGGAATTGTTTATTCTATAATCTCTATGATTATCTTTATTACCAATATTTCTTTATGCCTTTAAATCTAATTGGCTGACATTAATATTGGTATACAATTTAACATTTGTTTAGATTAGCATTTGCCTAATATATCTTTTCCCATTTTTTGTTAATATCCTATCTAAATCATGCCTATAAATTATATAAAACTTCACTTTTTTGTTTATTCAATTACAGTGCCTTTATCTTTTAACTGATTAGCATCTTCTATATTTATTGGGATTATGAATATGTTTAGAATTATTTCTTGAGTTTTCATACTATTTTTAAATTTTATTTTATTTTACTTTTCTTTATCATCCTTCTGTTGGATGATTAGATTTTCTTTCTGCTTTTTTTCCCCTCTACTAAATTAAAAGTTATTCCATATATTTTGTCTGATAGTAAAATTTAAAGTTAATGCACACCCGAATTAACTGGTTCTTCTCATGAATAATAAAGGACTGTGGAATGGCCAAATCTTCCATATTACTGTTGTGTAGTATGCTAGTAACATTTTATATTATTCCTCCTTCCTACCTCTCCTTCCCAATTAGGCACTATTTTCCTGACCATTAATTTTTCCTTCCTTTTTCTTCCTTAGGCTCTATTTTCATCTTTAGTAATTCTTTTATTAGAATATCCGTGTGGTAAAATTAATATTTATGTGAACATATTGTATTTTACATTTGCTCTTGAAAGAGAAGTTTAACTAGGCAAAGTAGTCTAAATTCACATTATAGTTCTTACGAACTTTAATATTATTTAATTTTATTCTTATATTTTTGTTGGTGGCACATCAAATTGACCAATTGATCCCTTTATTTGCAGGTAAAATGTCTTTGTTATCTGATTGCTTCTAAGAAATTTTGCTTTTTCTTTCCTCTGAAGTTCCACTGTGATACATTTCAATGAATATTTATTTTTATTTATCCAGTTTGGAAATTCATGTGATTCTTTTTAATGAAGATTCACTGTTTTTAAATCAGATCTGAAAAGTTTTAGCTACTTATTTTGTACATATTTTTCCCCAACTTTCCCTTTATTCTCTCCTTCTGACATCTTTATTCTATTTGCCATAATGTTCAATCTTTACATTTTCCATTCCTTTATCTCACTGAGTAATTATGTTCTAAAGGAATTGCCAGAAATGAATCTTTCAGTTCACTAATTCTTTATTTGGTTATTCAAAATTCTTTTTTTCAATTATGTTCAGCATGATGTTTAACTAAAATTTTGAGTATTTAATTTCAATAATTTTGTTTTTATTTTTTAAATTGTTTTTATTTTTTCCCAAAATCTGATTTGTAAAATGTTGCCTGTCATCATAATTTTATTATATCTTTTAGTTCTTTGACAATTTAAAGCACATTTTGTGATTTATCTATTAATTTTAATCCTTTATTTCTACTGTTTGTTATTAACATATTCTTCCTTGGGATACATTATTTTCTAATGTGGTTTGTAATTTTGTGTATGTACCTTTTTATTTAGCTAAAATATGTATGTGTGCGTGTGTGTGTATGTGTATGTGTTGCACAAAGACCTCCAAAAAAAAAGAAAGATGGTGGCATAGATAAATGCCTGTACTCACTCCACAACTACATCAAAATTGCAAATAAAATACAGAACAACTATCATTCAGAATAACTGGGAAGCTGGGTGAATGGAGAAGTAAAGAAGAAACAACACTGAGACTGGTAGGAGGTGTGGAGGCGTAGAACAGGCTGGTCTGGCAGCCATGTGGGCTGCTTTTTTAATCGGGAGGGAAATTGTCTCTGTGGAGGCCACCCAGAGGAGCAAGGGACCCCAACCCCAAATCAAATGCCTAGCCCAGGGTCCCAGAACAGGAAAAAGAAGTTTCTAAGGGCAGTAGGAATTTTTATGGGCTATAAAAATCAGTGCAAATTGGGGCTCAGTGACATAGAGGCTACTGGAGACCCAGCTGTCCCTCTTAAAAGGTCGGCAATATGAACTGAACTTACAAGGTCCCATTTCCTCTGAGCTCCAGCACCAGGTGAGGCTCTGGGGAGCACAGGCACATAGAAGGAACTGGATTGTCTGGCATCAGGGCAGGAACTTGAAGGCTCTTTTCTCCCAGATGGAAGTATCTCAGAGATCATTGTTCCTATACTGGGTCCTCCCAGATCACAAGGCTGACTGGTAGCCATTTTTGTTTGCCCCACCCTGATGACCCCCTAAGATCCTTAACTAATTTACAAGCTGTGTGCAGTGGTTTTTGCATGTGAATGGTCTGTACTTGCTAAGGCTAAAAGCTATTGATCAAGTTTCAGCTGGGTCAGGGAGTCTCAAACCTATCATTAAAAGGCCTGTGACCTGGCACCAGTAATAGCCTGCCTTGCTTAACAGCTGGGTCTCATCTGGAATCTGCAGATCTCTCTATAGCTCTGTTAGGTGGCCCGAGGCAGTGGCTGACTTTGCATCTCTCTGGAGACCCAAGAGCTAGTGAATCCAGTGATCAGTGTCAGACCATACCAGATTACAACTCTACACATCCATAAGTGACACACTCAAGGAGCAGACTCAGTGAACACCAAAGCCCTACTGAAGCAAGTGCTACTCCATAGGGGTGTCTCCTGCACAGCAGCTCTCCCACTGTAGTTGCAGCTGGTCCTCACAGCCAGTTGGCCTGGAGGTAAATTCCTCTCAATGACACCAACAGCAATCAAGTATCAACTACAACAAAACTGTGCTCACAGCCCTCAAAGGGGTGCACCTGGAACTCCCAGCTCAGGTGATGGATGATGCTGAGCCACTGGGCCCTATAGAACACATACTACTGTCAGCTGATTTCTCAACAGAAACCATGCAGGCCAGAAGGGAGTGGCAAGAAATATTCAAAGTGATGAATAGCAAGGACCTGCAACCAATATTACTCTACCCAGCAAAGCTATCAGTTAGAATTGAAGGTCAGATAAAGAGCTTTATAGGTAATTTAAAACACACACACACACACACACACACACACACACACACACAAAAAATAAATAAAATAAAAATAAAAATAAAAATAAAAATAAAAATAAACCTAAAGGAGTTCACTACCACCAAACCAGTATTATAGGAAATGTTGAAGAGTATTCTTTAAGAAGATGAAGAAAAAGATTTAAAAAAAAAATATGAACAACAAAATGGCAACAAATACATTATTAACAATTGAATCTAAAAATCAAAATAAACAAAAAAGAAATCTAATGAACAGAATAAATTGATGAGTAAAATAGAATCAGAGGCATGGAAGTGGAACAGACTGATAATTCTCAGAGAGAAGGAGGGTGGAAAGAGATTAAACAAAGATCTTTATGCATATATGCATTACCTAAGGACAGACATTAGGGTGGCAAAGGCCTGGGGTGGGGCAGGAACTGGGTGGAGGAGGGCAATGGGGGGGGGGGGGGAGAAAGAGGAACATGTGTAATAATCTCAACAATAAAGATTTTTAAAGATAAAAAACCCTTCTAGAAAAATTGTTTTGTTTCCTTATGTCAGAATCTCAACATATCTTCACTCTCAAACCAATATTAATGCAGATTTTTCACTCCATTTGGCATAGATTGGGATTTCCATTTTCCAATGAATATATTTCACCCCACTTATACAGTATATCCCCAAAAATGTATGCACACTTGGAATAATTGTAAATGCAGTGCTTATTAAAGTACATTTCATTTTCAAAATGTAATAAAATCAGCTGTTAAAGTGTATCTACATTTTTTGACACTCCCTATATTTTCAGGAAGAAATAAGAATTTTGTCTCTTCTTTGCAGAAGTCAGTGGATATATTTTTGTTTTTCTTTGATTAGTGAGCAATTCTCCCCAGTTCTGCATTTTAAGCAGGAGTCTGGATGACATGTTGCTTTTACAAATGTGCCTGAAGTGATAAAACCCACCACTTCCTTTCAGATACCATCATCTTGGCCACAGACATTAAGGCCCATATTGGAATTCAACTCCCTCCTGAGTTACCATGACATCACTCAGGAGCTTTCCTCTCTGACTTTAAGATATTTCTTTGTTTCTGGCACCTAATGATTTTATCTTGTTTCTTTTTATCTCAAATATATATTAAAATATTTGTTTAGATATTATAAAAATATATATATGTATTCAGCACATATCTCAGTATGCCACATTGTGAAAACCAAAAGTCCAACTTATTCTTTCAAAAAATTATTGTAAAATAAATATATACATATATTGATGTGTCTGCGTGTGTGTGTGTGTGTGTGTGTGTGTGTGTGTATGCGTGTGCACATAAAGTGAACTCCGAATTCCTACAGGTCAAGAAACAAAACTTCAATACCAGTACCTGAAGTTTCTGTGTACCTCTCCCAATAATAACACTCTTCTTCCCACATAACAATTACAATCTGACTTTTGAGAAAGACATTTCTGGGGTTTTGTTGTAGTTGTACTTCTTATATTAATCATAAAACAGAAAAGTTTACCTCTGGATTTCAAACTTTATTTGATTGGAATAGCTCTCTATTCATTCTTAAGTATTACTTCTTTTTATCAAGAGTGTGCTAAAACATCTATGTCAGGCATTGGCAAACCTTTCCTGTAAGGGGCCCAACAGTAAATATTTTAGTCTTTTCAAACTATGTACATTCTCTGACATATATTATTTTGTGTTTGTTTTTCTGTTTGTTTTACAAGCCATGGGAATGTAAAAACATTCTTAGCTTGTAGGCTATGAAAAAAATAGGTCGCAGTGGATTTGTTTGGGCCCATGGGCTGTAGTTTGCTGACATTTGATCTATGTTATTGCAGGCAACTATAGTTATTTATTTGTATTACTATACAGCAGTCTACACTTATTCATCCTAATGTTGATGTGCATTGGAGTTCTTTTTTCAGATTTTCAGCTATTATTATTCTTCTAGGAACATTCATGAACATATTTCTTGGTGTACATTTCCATGAGTTTATACTTACGGTGGGATTGCTTAATATGCATATATTCGACTTTTGAAAATATTATTGAAAATTTATATTCTAAATATATATAGCAATTTATACTCACACCAAATAATGTAACATTTCCCATTTCTTTATGTCCATGCTAACATTACTATGAAATATCAGATTTTAGCCATTTTGATACATAAGAGTATCTCATTGTGGTTCTAGGTAATGTTTTCCTAATTATAAACGAGATTCATCTTCAAATGTCTTTGGCTGTTTTGATTTCTACTTCTATAAAATGGAAAATGTTCACATATTTTTTCATTTTAAAAATTGGAATACCTTGTTTACTTCATAATGTATGTTTTTTGTTGTTGTGGTTATTGGAGGTTTTTAAAAATATATTTTACATAGTCATTCTTGACCAGTTATATGGGTTCAAAATATTTCTTATACTCTGAGGCTTTCCTTTTCTCTCTATAAATGTTGTCTTTTGGTAACAGAAGTACTTAATTTCAAAGTAGCTAAAATTTTCAATCACTTCTTTCTAATGTTTCCTTTAATAACTATTTCCATGTTGCAGGCCATAAATATATTCTTTGATACAAAATATGTTTATTTTTATTTCTTTACATTTATATTGTTAACTCATCTAAAGCTGAGTTAGCATAGAGCATTGGTCAGCAAACTCATTAATCAACAGAACCAAATATCAACAGTACAACGATTGAAATTTCTTTTGAGAGTCAAATTTTTTAAACTTAAACTTCTTCTAATGCCACTTCTTCAAAATAGACTCACCCGGGCCGTGGTATTTTGTGGAAGAGCCACACTCAAGGGACCAAAGAGCCTGTGAGCCACAGTTTGCCCGCCACGGGCCTAGAGAGATAGAAACATCAGTGTTATACAGTTTATCAATATTTTGTGTATGGTACGCAGTACTGTTCAAATATCTTTTAGCCAATGAGAAACCCAATTGTTCTAAAACCACATAGTAAAAAAATGATAATTCTGTAATTTATTAAGTATCCACATGTTCTGTTCATGGCCAACTATCAATGTCCTCTATTTTATTCCATTGCACTATCCCAGTGCAAATACAAAGCTTTTAAAATTATTATAGTTTTACTAGAGGTGTGATGCACAAATTTGTGCACTGGTGGGGTCCCTCGGCCTGACCAGTGATCAAGGCCTATTGGGGGGCCAGCTGGCTTGGGGGAGGGACTGCAGGTGGTTGACCGACTGCTCCCCCGCGCCCCCAGCTGGGTCCAAAGGGGGAATGACTGGGGGGAAGGAACTTGGGAAGCTGGTGGTGGGAGCACACTGAGCTCCTGCATTGAGCTTCTTCCCCCCTGGTGGTCAGTGTGTATCATAGCAACTGGTTGACTGGTCATTCCCATCATTCATGCATTCATTTGTTCAGTCTTAAAGGTCGCTTAGGCTTTTATATATATAGATAATGACTTGAAATTGGAAAATTCTTCTGAATAAGTATTTCTTCCTTAAAAATGCCATTGTTTTATCCAGCTGGCATGGCTCAGTAGTTGAGTGTTGATGTATGAACCAAAAGGAAAAAAGTTCAATTCTGGGTCAGATCACATCCCCAGGTTGTGGTCTCAATCTCCAGTGTGGGGTGTGTATGAGGCAGCCAATCAATGATTCCCTTTCATCATTGATGTTTCTGTCTCTCTCTACATTTCCCTTCCTCTCAGCCAGTCAATGATTCCCTCTCATCATTGATGTTTCTATTTCTCTTTATCTCTCCCTGCCTCTCTGAAATCAATGACAAATTTTTTTTAAATGCTGTTGTTTTATTTGACAATTGTATTCCTATATTATTTTTACAATAAATCCATCATATTAAAACATAAAATGCCAAGAACAATTGATGAGTGGTTGATTATATTGAATCCTTTAATATTGGATCTTCCAAGGAGTCAATAGGATTAATTATTCCTTTTTCTATTTATATTTTCTTCTTTAATATCTCTCAAAAACATTTAATGTCTCATAATTTCTCAAAAGTATATCATAACATGTTTCATATTATTTGATGTTATATAAGCAATATATATATTTTTCAAAATTTTATAACTTCTAATTTCTACATGTTCATATTTTTGCTGTAATATAGAAGTAAAATTGGTTGTTTTATATTTATCAATATTCAGCTACCATAAAAATAACCATTAACTTTAATAATTTATCTATAGTTTTAAATATATATTTATATAATTATATTATCTTTGTGTAACTGCTTTTTTACTTTCATTATTTTTTTATAATGCTTAATATTTTATTTTGCCTTATTTTCTCAATAAATGTTGAGTAGAAGCAGTTAATACACCAATCTTGTTTCAGCTCTCAGAGGATAAGCTCTTCCTATTTCATTGACTATTGTTGTTTTAGGTTTTATGTAAATGTCTCTAATATCAAGGAGTTTTTCTTATACTCCTAGTTTGGGAGTTATATCATGAATGAATGTTGCATTTCATCAAATTTTTTTTCCTAAATATTTTGAGAAAAGCATAAAAATTTTCATTTTAATCTGTTAATATTGGGAATGAGGTACAAAAAAACCCAAAGTAATAAAAGAGTAAAATGCAAATTGACTGTATCTTTGTGATGCCCACCAGCCAATCAGGAGTGAGCATGCAAATTAACCCAGCAAAGATGGTAGGTTGACTTGCATATACAGGTGCTAAGTGGTTAGGGGTGAGGTGGGACACTTGCATCATCACTATGGTTACTATGCAGGCATTGGGCACTGTCCCCGCTGCTCCAGGCCTCTGGGCAGTGTGGGAAGGCAGAAAGGTGGCTCTGGCTTGAGCTAAGGTGTTGCTGGCAGTCAGGGGAAAGAAAGCCAATTCTTGCATGAATCTTTATGCATCGGGCCTCTAGTTAGGAGATAAAAATCTAGTAATCATTGGTATATATATTATTATTAGAGCCAAAGCAATCATAAGGTCCTATATGAAAGAGTGTAAAAACAGAGGACAAATAATCAAAGCCTGAGCTTTAAGTAAATTCAGGTTTGTAACGTAGAGGGAGCTGGAAAATAATATTGAGAAAGAATATTTGGTGAAGCATAAGATATAACAGATTCAAACAGTCTAATAAGATATCTACTAGTTGGCAACATAGAGATCTTTAAGCACCTTTTACACTAAAAATCTTATAAGAGTGTTGGGGGTTATGAGGTAGGTATGGAGTAATCAAATTAGAAAGAATCTGCACTGGATTGTGAAAAAAAAAAAGGGGGGGGGGTTTGAGATTAGTGCTCTCACTGAAAGCAGCTTCAAAACTAGACTTAAGTATTATAACAATCTCCTTAAAAAGCACTAAGGAGTTCACCAAATAGAGTAAACTTCTTTGAAAAGTTCTGAAGGAAAGCTAGAATCCAGAGATTAAAGCAGAATAAGGATAATCAAGCCAGTTTTCTCTGGGAGTATTTTGAGGTGGGTAATTAAGGGCAAAAGATGCCATGTGAGAATCAAGGGCAAAATATGCCAATGACCCACTACTATCTTTAGACCCTAACAGGAAAGATCCATACCCTGAAGCCATGCTTCAGATTTCCCTCATACAATAAACCTAACAACAATGGCAATGTTACAATTATTAACCCGCCCTAGGCAACTCTGTCATTTGGGATCCCACATCCAATGTTGGCAGAGCACTACTTGGAACTGCTAGCATTTGCTCTGACTAATACCACCCAAGGAAACTCTTTCACATCTCTTATTTTATATACTGGAAAGAGTGGGCAATTTTGTTCAAATTCTTTACAGATTTGACAGTTGTATTGCTGCTGACATCAGTGAAGGGCACTGTTGTGAATTGCCCAGTGGATTTGAGAAGTGTTTAGATATATTATCTAACCTGTCAGACTCTACCCCTTAGATAGCATGAATGCAATGATTTCCCAGAAGTGTGTACTATCCACTTTTTGTTCTCCTTGTTTCCATTTGTTTCTTAAGTTATTTATAAACAAACAGGGAGTATGGTACTAGCATAAGTTGCACATAATGTCTGAGGAACATTATGCCATATACTTGTAAGACAATTCATATTGCTCTTAAATTTGTGTGTATGTTAGACGAGATATAAAATGCATGAAGAGTGATGCCACTTATTGATCCTTGCAATGAAATGGATCTCAAATGTTTGTTAAAACTAAATAGTTTTACTTTTTTAATATTACTTAATAAAGCTTACTTAAGTTTGAAAAAAACATGAAAAAATACATTTTTTAAGTAATTTGATTTTGTATAGTTTCTATTTAGACATATGGTATGAATATACTTTTGACCTAGTCTCACAAAAGTTAGCGATAAGATACTGCATGTGTTACATTAATAAGGCCTTGTAGGCCATAGCAGACAGATTGATTTTATTCTTTTTTTTTTTTAGTTTTTTTTTTTAATCAATCTTTATTGTTCATATTATTACAAAGGTTCCTCATTTCTTCCCCCCTCCACAAGGTTCCCACCCCACCCTCCGCCCCCTCCCATTCCCCATTGTCCTCATCCATAGGTGCACAGTTTATGTTCAGTCTCTTCCTCCCTCCCTTTCCCCGATAGTAAATCTCTTTTCAGATAGTAAATCAGTTACTTAGCATTTTCTCATATCAATAATACCTCCACATGCACAATGATACACTTCACACAAAAGACATTTCCAAATAGGTCAACCAGCCTCATCCAGGCCCCACCCACGGCACTCACAGATCAACACCCCAGCACTATACTAACTCAACACATCCAGATCAAAGCCTTCATCACTTGATTCAGCAGACCCTCAAGTTCCCACAAAAGTTTCCAGCCATGTCTGAGAGGCAGCCGTGGGGCAGGGGCAGGCGAGGAGCGAGCTGTTCCAGGCCTGGCTTCTCCGGGCCTGGCCTCTGTTGCTCTGGTTCGTTCCACAACCAGCTGCTCCGGGTCTGGTCACTGCCGCTCCTGACCTAGTTGCTCTGGACTTGGCAGCTGCTGCTCCTGGCCTGGCCGCTCCCAGCCTGGCAGCCGCTGCTCCGGGCCTGGCTGCACCCGACCCGGCTGCTCTGGGCCCGGTTGCTCCGGGCCCGGCTGCTCCGGGCCTGGCCGCTCCAAGCCTAGCAGCCACTGCTTCAGGCCTGGCTGTACCAGACCCGGCTGCTCCGGGACTGGCCGCTCTCAGCCTGGCAACCGCTGCTCCAGGCCTAGCCGCACCGGACCTGGCTGCTCTGGGCCCGGCTGCCCGGGGCCCGGCCGCTCCGAGTCTGGCCGCTCCCGGCCTGGATGCTCTGGGCTTGGCTACTGCTATTCTGGGCCTGGCTGCTCCCAACCCGGCTGCTCTGGGCCCGGCTTCTCCGGGCCCAGCCTCTCCGGGTCTGGGTGTTCCTGGACTGGCCACCCTGGGCTTGGCCGCCTCCGCCTCAGGCCTGGCTGCCACTGCCCCATGTCTGGCTGCTCCAGTGCTGGCTGTTGATGCTCTTGTTCTGGCTGCTGCTGCTCTGGGGCCTGGCCGTTGCTGCTCCAGGCCCGGCTGCCACTGCCTTGTGCCTGGCCACTCTAGGCCTGGCCGCAGCTGTTCCAATATTCTGTCCTTTTTTTAAAAAAAAAAAACACAACACATTTATGTTGCAATGTTGGTTGGTGACTTGAGTTCTGACTTAGTCTTTGATTTTTTCAAGATCTTCTTTGTATTCTTTCTTAAGTAATTTTACTATCTTTTGCTCTCACTTGATTTCTTCACATTGAGAACTTCTTTGGTTTCTTCCTCCTTGTCCTGGGAGCTCAGCAGGTTGGCCTGTGGCACCCCTTTGTTCTCTGCGGGCTCCTGCGCTGCTCCAGCCTGTTGCCAGAGTCGGCGCCACCCAGGAAGCAGCCCCCGGCCTTGGCTCCTTTGCCCGCGCTCAGTGGTCGAGGGCACAGGGGCACGCCCCCCTCCCCTCGGGGGCCCCGTCGCCCGGCTCCTTGCTGGTGCCCGGCTGGCCGGTGTCTGGCAGGTGCTCCTGCTCCTTGTCGTGTTCCTCCAGTCTGAAACTTTTTTTTCTCCTTCCCGCTAGGGGAGTCTAGGATCAGAGTCAACAGACTGTCCTCTGCGCACAGTGTGCTCGACTCTGGGGGCTCCGCTTTTCGCCGCTCCCCTGGGATTCCGCCTCATAGCCCCGTCTCCCACTGCCTGAGCCTGGGTCCCTAGTGTCTGGCCTAGGACTGGGGTTCAGAGCAGTTGAAGCTGGGGCCCAACACGGCCGGGGCTCCTGTTTCCTTCCCTCCAGGGCAATCCCGCATCAGAGTCAACATTCCTTCCCTTGCAAGCAATGTGCGCGACTCCGGGGGCTCGGCCTTTTGCCGCTCTTCCAGGACTCCACCTCTCAGCCCCGTCTCCCTCTCTTGAGCTTGGGTCCCCAGGGATTAGCCTAGAGCTGGGGTTCAGAGCAGTCTGGACTGAGGCTCAGCGCCGCCAGAGGCTTTGTTTCTTCCGGCTAGGGCACATGTGTCAAACACAAGGCCTGCGGGCCAAATCCGTCCCGCCAGGCCTTGCAATGTGGCCCACACCGCGCTGTCATCACTGCACTCCGCTGCGTTTCCATCACAATGACAGCTTATGACTGTTCAGTAAACCATTCGGCCCGCGATTTAGGCTGGATTTTAGATTTTGGCCCCTTCTCTGATTGAGTTCGACACCCCTAGGCTAGGGTAATCCAGCATCAGAGTCAACATTCAGTCCTCTGTGCGCAATGTGTGCACGACTCCGGGGGACTTGCTTTTCGCTGCTCCCCTGGGATTCTGCCTCACAGCCCCGTCTCCCCCTGCGGGAGCCTGGGTCCCCAGGGTCTGGCCCATAACTGGGGCTCAGCGCTGCCGGTTGGGGGTGTTCAGCCCAGGCTGGGGTTTTTATTTTCTTCCTACTAGGGAACGCCAGGCAGCACCCAGTCCTCTCCTCCTCTCCGGCTGTGACCTCTCCACGCACGCATGGGTGCGGGTGCGCACCATGTCTCCATACCTTAGGCTTTTTTTCAGCTCCTCTGATTTTCCTTCTGGTTTTCTCTTTCCTTCTTGTTGTAGAATTTTCAGTCAGTCGACTACCTGTAGCTCTGGGTGATGTCCACTCTACATTTTAGTTGTATTCCATTGAAATTGTTGTGTGCTGCTGCGGTTAGATGTCTACCTGAGCAGCCATCTTGGATCCTCCCTTTCTTCCGATTTTATTCTTTATGTAATAGAAATCCATGAGAGTATTTTAAAGCAGAAGAGTGATGTTAAGCTGACTTTTTTTTAAAAGGGAATGATTAGCATATTATGTGGAATTTTTTAGGAGAAAAAGAGTAACTAAAGAAGAATAAATTAGTGGATTATGGCAATCTAGGCTGTGTAAAATGATGGTTAGGATCATAGTTTCTGGAGACAGGCTTCTCAAGTTTTAAATCCCTTTCTGGGCTCAAGCTATCACTATGGTATTGTGAAATGACAGCCTTTATCTTTTTGTTTTCTTATCTTCCTAGTGAGTAAAAATCAGTAAGGTAGAGGTAAAAATAACTTAATTTATTAATTTTTGTAAAGGTTACATTAGTTATGCAAAGCACTTGCAACTATGCCTAGTATTCAGTAAATGCTCTATGGGTGTAAACTATTATTACTGGATGTGGAAAGAGAAAGGGTAAAATTGAGGACAATTTTAATGATTTTGGTTCAAGCAACAGGATAAATTGTGGCAGCATTTACCAAGGCAAGAAACACTAGGAGATTAGCAGGTTTTGGGGAAGAGAAAGGAATTAAGAATCCAGTGTTGGATTTGCTGAATTTGCAATTTCCAGTAGATATTTAATTGGATATTGGATGTTGAGTAGACAGTTGAATAAATGCCTCTGTCAGTTAATTTATATAAACTTAGAAACCAACAATGCATTAGTTATAATTACCTAAGGAGTGATTATAGATTTAAAAGAAAAAAGGGTTGAGGAAAGAACCTTGGGGCATTACAAGATTTAATAGTGGGGAGGAAGAGAGAATCTAGCAAAAGACAGTAAGAGCAGCCTATGTAGGATAAGGAGAATCAGAATTGAATGGCAGTACAGATGTAATGTTTTTAAAAAGGCTTTTAAGAATGAGTGAGTGATCATCTGTGTAATACCTCCTGATAGGTCAGATGAGATGATTGTGAATTGACCATTAGATTTGATCTTGTAGAGGTCATATTGACCTTGATGACAATGATTTCAAAGACGTGATGAAGAGGTAAATGTATCCAGTAGATTCAAGACAGAAAGGAAAGAGGGAAAGTCAAGATTGAATATAAACAAACATTTGAGTTTGTGTCTGCCAGGATTTTTCATTGTAAAATTATTCTTTTCCTGCTTAAAGAGAATAAATTGTATGTAGTTACACTGATAGTATATAAACATTTCATTTCAAATTAAATACTAAATGAATTCGTGCTAAAATAAGATTCATGATTTCCTGTGGTATTCAGTGGGTTATAATCTGTTACTATAATTTCACTTTAATGCCCAAATAGTTCCTTGTTTGGCCATTCAATCTGGCATCTATGTCCTTTTGATATGCATTCCTTCCTTGGCCTATTTGGCTTATGCCAGGCTTGCCTTTTGCATGGATGTCCTCTGCCCTTCTTGGAACATTATGCTCTGTTTACACCTTGACCTTTAATGATGGTCTGAGATGTGTGCACCAGAAATACGAGTAAGTCTTATTCTTGTCTTACCCTGACATACTTTATCCCAGAGACAGCCTCCAGAGCAGCCTGTTGGATGATTTTCTAATTCTAGGACTCTACTGCTAGTGCAGTATGAACCACATTACAAAACTGGGGGAAAAAATCTTTAGGACAAGATCACAATGAACTCTACTTTAGATCAGCCAGTCCAGGGAGGTTGGGCTGCCACTACTGCTATAATTGATAATACTGTTTTTCATGTATCGGCTATTTTCTATATATCAGGCCTTTCACACCTAATTTTATTCATTAATTTCATCTTATTCATTTATTTCAGCTCATTATGAGGTAAATACTAGGGTGGATGTTTTTGCTTTCAATATCAGTATCTAAAAAAAAAAAAAAAAAGAATAAAAGATTATATAATGTTTAGGTCCAGATGAGAAAACTGAACATCACAGCAGTAGATTTAATGGAGGGTAGTGAATCCACAATAATCTGACTCAAGAAAGCATACCTGTTGACTTGAGGGCACTCTTCAGTATTCTAGTTTCAGGTCTTGCCCCAGCTGCCCACACGTCCACACAAAGTATACAGATAATAAGCATCACAAAAAAGCTAAAATATAAGGAGAAATAATAACCCCCATGTCATATGATTTGCTATATCTATTGCTAAACAAAGCCTCATCCAGAATTATGGGAGGGGAAAGATAATTTTAGAATCTTATTACCCCCTAGTCTTCTTCATCTTCCCCTTTCTCTGTGTCTGAAATTACAGTGTTGGGCAAAAGTGGGCTTATAGTTGTGATTGTGCAAAACACAGAGTTTATTCTTATATTATTATTTATTACTTACTAGAGGCCTGATGCATGAATTCATGCCCAGGTGGGGTCTGATTGAGGGGGTGGTGAGGGGATTGGAGGTAAGGCTGTCTGGGGGGAAGGGCCCCAGGTGGTTGGCTGGCCAGCCCTGCACTGGTTGAACTTCTGGTCAAGGGGACAATTTGTATATTAACCTTTTATTATATAGAATTACATTAGTTATTTGTATTATAACTGTAAACCTTCTTTTGCCCACCCCTATATTACCTTACCACAGCTATACCTCTTGAAGAAGCATATTATCAATCTTTTCTCACAAAAGGGGACCTTAATGGAATGGGCATTTGTCTATTTGGGTGTATTGAGAAAGGTATCTGATGCCCATTCTTCCTTATTAAGTGTCTCCACTCAGTCTGAGACCTAGTGTCACCAAGTCAGTTGGCCCTTCCTTCCTGGAGTGAAAGGCACGCCTTTGTGAGGAGTCAACATGTTGAGTCACCTGCTGATTAGCACTTTCTAAAAGGAAGTGTATATACCCAAGTGCTTTTATATGTACAATCCATTGGTGTTTGTTTTGGTGACTGTTTTGCCCTAGAAACTTTGGAGAAAATACACCTTGGACGAAAAGAAATACTCTTTAATGACCTGTTATAGTCCCTGGTAGACTGACTTTTGGATTTGGGAGCTGTGGTTTTGATTTCTTTTTTAGGTTGAAATCTGAGTAATGAAGTAGCCAACTGTTTCTGTCTTGTGAAGTTACTTCTCATGAGTGGTATAAAGCCCCTCTCAAGTTGTTACTTATTTGAGAGACTGAGATTTGGTAACCTTACCAGAAATTTTATCATCTACAATTTTAGTTGTATTACAGCAATTTCTAGTGTAATCAAACATTGAAAGAAATCAGAATAACATTTCTTAGAGTGTTGAAGTATTTTTGACTGTAATAATATTGCCTTGCAGGATGTCAATTTCTAATTTAAATGATATATTTAATAATTCTGACATCTAAGCACCATGATATCAGTACTTGTATTATGTCTCATTTCACCAAAAAATTGAGTTAGCTTGCATAATTTCAAGGGAAATTTTTGACTAAAATATAAGATTAAGTTTGTGGGGAGAGGCAGTGAAGAATCTCCTGGATTATGGGACTGGGAATGTGTCTTGGGTTGAAAAAAGCCTGAACAGAAACAAAGCAACATACCTAAGAAAAACTCCTACGCAGGGTCTGCTGGATTGTGAGTAGGCTGTGCCTTTTTTATCTCTTCCTCTCCACCCCAGTTCCATATCCAGAGCTAATGAGTTGACATTGGTGGCTGTGCAGAAAGGCACCATGTAGGTCCTGAGTCACCCGAAGCTGGAGTGACATTGTAGTATGATGGAATAGAAGATCCCCTCTCAATATTGTTTTCTCTGCCTCAGTTCAGGGGATCACAGAAGTCAGGATGCCCCCAATTAGTTCATACTGGGCATTCAAACAACTCCACTTATTCCCTCACTGATTCACACACTTATGAATTCAAAATAGCTTAGGAAGTGCCCACAAGATTAATAATCACTATTTTTAAAAGGTCACTTTTAATGTGCTGAGTTCCCAAACTACTTTGGTTACGTAATATAGTATATAATTACTTTTGTGTATAGTCATCTGTTCAATTAATTATAGTCTCCTCATTTTAAAGAGTGAGCTGAACCTTGAAGAAATAAAGAAATTTGCTCAGCTTTATTCAGCTAATAAGTTGGAAGTTTTAGAATTGAAACCAAGGTTTAGTTTTAGAGTCTATACTCTCCATTATTCTATATTTCTTGTGAGGAACACAGTAGACAGGAACTTTGATAAATATCTCCAAACAGAAGAATGACCTGCAGCATTCCACATATTCATTAATAAAGAAGAAAAGATGTGCAAATGTGAAACTGGTCCAAAAACAACATGTGGTAATAGATAAAAGATGTCAGAATTAAAAGCAGGGGCTTGCAGAGATGTTTGTACACCCATGCTCATAGCAGCATTATTCTCAAAAGCCAAAGATAAAGGCAACTCAAATGGTCTTTAATGGATACACAAGGTGTGGTACATACATACAATGGAATATTAGTCTTAGAAGGAAAGAAAATTTTGACACATGTTATAACTCGCATGGATCTTGACATTAACACTAAGTGAAAATTGTCAGCCACAAAAGAACAAATACCATATAATTCAACTTACACTAGATACTTAGAGTAGTTAAACCCACAGACAGAAGGTTGCCTGGGGCTAAGGAGGAGAAGGAATGAGGTTTTATGGGTACTGAGTTACAGTTTTGTAAGACGAAAAGAGTTCCATGGATGGATGGTGATGATGGCAGAAAAACAATGTGAATGCACTTACTGTCACTGAACTGCACACTTTTTAAAATGGTTAAGTTGGTAAATTTGATGTTGTGTGTGTTTTACCACAATTAAAAATACATATTTGAGATCATGCAGCAAAGGCAAAGATCTTGGTTGGTGAGAGGACTGTGGGAGCTGTGAGGGAAGTAAGCATGGTGTTGAAACAGACACTTTGGAAGTCAGAACCCTTAACTATAACTCCAAGGCCTTTTGTGATCTAACTCTGGGGATCTCTAAGGCCCCACCTCTCTCCTGTTTTTCCATTCCTCAATTCCTAAGCTCCAGTTCTACTAAATTGTTCTCAGATTATTAGACACATTCTAAATCTTGGGGGGTTCTAGATCCCTCCAAAGACAATAAACTCAGTAAGAACAAGAACTTCATTGGTCTTATTTACTGTCATATCTGTAATGCTTAGCATAGTGCCTAATAGAGAATGGGAAGGCATTCAATATTGGTTAAATAAATAAATTTGTGTACAATAATGTTTAGTTTTATATGTACCCCAATACATAAACACTTTCTCATTTGATCCCTTTAAAAATTTTGTCAGCAAGATTGAATAGATCTTATAGCTTTCATTTCACAGACGTAGAATTTGAGGTCTAAAAAAAGAAAAAAGCAATAATGTAGGACTATGCAGATAGAAGGTGGTGGAGTGACTCTTGTTAGAGCTTTTGTTTATATCACCATACCTCATGTCTTGGCTTCCTGTTTCATATAAAGAAAAGTTTTCTGCTGAAACCGGTTTGGCTCAGTGGATAGAGCGTCGGCCTGCAGACTGAAAGATCCCAGGTTCAATTCCCGTCAAGGGCATGTACCTTGGTTGCAGGCACATCCCCAGTAGGAGGTGTGCAAGAGGCAGCTGTTTGATGATTCTCTCTCATCGATGTTTCTAATTCTCTATCACTCTCTCTTTCTCTCTGTAAAAAAATCAATAAAATATATATTTTTTAGAAGAAGTGTTTTCCTCTCTAGGTATTCATTTCTTTCTCTATAAATTCAAATTTTGTGTGTGTCTGCTGACTGTAGCAGACAATTTGATGCTTCCCTATATCCCCACAGTTCCCATCTGTGTTCACTTATGGTGGTGGTTGATAGTTTCCAGAATGTTTCCACCTCAAGCATCTGCATTTCTCTCTCTGCCTAAGGGTTTTCTTCCACACCACTGAGTTTGTCCCCTGCATACCAGTGCAACCCAGAAGTATGTGTAGATAGTTAATATCCTTTGGAGCAAACCACAATTCATGGAATGGGAGTCACTGGGGAAACCATGGAACCTCCACACTCCCTGGTGGGACAGTCTGAGGTGTGGTCCTTTTCATGGTGCCTTGCAGTGTCTTCATGAGACTTGAGACCCAGTTACCTGCAGAGCTTTGCCCACTCAATAACATGCTTTATTGGATATTTGTCCCTTCTGAGTCACTGTCATCACTTTCTTATTTGTGGTATTAAAAATTACTTAAAAATAAATTACTGGCATCCAAGTCTTTGTACCAGGGGTTTCTTTTGGAGAAAACCAATCCAAGATATTGATAAGTCTATAACAAGAAGGGTCTAGAAAATAACATAGCTTTGTCTCCACTGTTCAGAGTTTTTGGGAGACACTCTCCTGCCTCTTTATCAGATAATGTTTCGGTATAACATTCATCTCTGAGAAGCCACTCATTCTATCCAAGGCTATATCTGTTTGCTAAATGCCAATCTCAGTGATAATTTTTCTTCCTGATGTTCCATTCCTATAGCTGCACAGGCTCCCTCAGGACATTGACCCATGGCAGACTGGTAACTGGCACAGAACAAACAATTTCCAACCTCTGTGCCAGTTCTCTCTGTCCTTTGTTTATCAGAACTGGCTGGAATTACTAACTGGAATCCCTAAAGGGAGGACAAAAGTTGCAAATAACCATGGCTATCTACACTCCATTAGCTGAAGTAGACAGAGCCAGAAGCACAATAGAGCATTAACTTCCAGACATGCACATTAAGTTTTAGACAGTCCATGAAGAAGGGCGGGGAGTGCACAGACTAAAACATACTCATGGAGTACAATGCAAACAAGAAGCACACCAAATGCCCTTGGTCGACTGTTACACAACAGGTTTCTGAAACCAGTTTCCCCGGAGTTGCTGAAGTGATTATTTGTTCAAGGAACATTTCTTTAAATTCTAAAGGTCATTGTAGTTGATTCGTGTCATGCCACCTCCACCATAAAATGTGCACTTCTGACTTCCATCCTCCTTTCACTTCATATTTCTGGGGATAATGGTGGCTACCTACCTGCTTAGCAGAACCTAGGCATCAATATACTGTTTTTTTTCACTCCTAACAGTGACTGATGACTGCTCCACAACACATTACCCTAGCTAGCAGAAAGAAATCACAGGTACAAGCAGGCAAATGTGTTTTATAGGCAGAGATAACAATTGATCAAACTTTGGGCACCTCTGGAACTTTTTTCTTATTTATCTTCATATTCCATTCTTAAGTTGAGTGTTTGACATTTAGCACATGCTCATTAAATAGATGTTGAATACTTGAATTTTGCATCAGTGAATTAATGAGCATATTCATAATTCTTCTAGCTTGAAAGATTTTGGCTAATGTTGTTATTCTGTTTCCTGAGTAATTAGCTCTGTGCATAGTGGGTGTTCAATAAATGTGAATTAATGAATTAGTAATGTGCTAAAAGAGCTTTGAAGAAAATAAGTCACTATGGAGGCTTATGACTCACCTTGCTGCTGGTAGTTTTGATGTTGTACCCAATGAGTTATTTCAGTCTCATATAAGTGACTTGTGATAACTTGCGCTGCCGAAAGTGGTTATACATCTTTTAGTTGAGCTTTCTCTTTCAGTTGTGCTACTTTCCCATATTCTGTTTTGTATTAGTCTTTTGAGGCATCTTGGCAGGGTTAAAGAGTGGGTAAAGACTAGGGCTAGAGATAGATTTCAGATAGTTTTTTAATTGAATAAGAGTTTGTGTGTGGTCTTAAGTATAGGCAGTTAGTCCCCAAGGAGAAGTACAAGCTATGTTATCTATGTACACTATGGGCATGTAATCCATTTTATGAAGCCATAATAGAGTAATAGTACAATCATCGATTGTTATCATTATCTTTCTAAAGCTGTTTCAGAGTGCTATATTAAACACACCCTCTTTGTTCCCCTCTTTATAATGATATTGTAGAATCGAGATACTTTGTTTTTCTAGTCTTATATAGCATTGAATGTTTCCAGAAAATTGTATACATAGTATACCTTGAATCAGCATGTCTTATATTTAATAATAATGATAATAATTATAGCGATAGCAATTCTCATTTTAAAGCATTTTACTGTGTGTTACACTCTATACTAAATGTTTTACATCAAGCATATCAAACTCAAAGGCTAACACAGGCCAAATAAACAAGGCTTAAGTTTATGTGGGCTAAAAAAAACCCACAAAAACTTCAGTTTTCATAGAAATGTAGATTTATTTCAATAGAGACATGCTGATTACAAAGGGCTGAAAAAAATGAGTAATCGTTAACATAAAATATTAGAACATTTTAATAAAAAAAATAATATTTTTTCTTGAACATTAACTTACCAGACACTGAACAACTGCACAAATTAATAAACATAACCCAAATAAACCTATTTTTTTGATCTCCAAAAGTAAAATATTTTCTGTTGCACACACCAAACATGTCAATCCAAGACTAGAGTCATGGCAATTGGCTGCTGAAATATTTGCTGCTAGTATTAGTGGAGAGAAACGATGTGCCTGCGCATAAGGCATGTAATGGAAATAAATGCAACACAATTATAGTCATCAGTCATTAGCAAACCTTGTAGTTCATTATTAATAATTATGTATAACAGGATACAGTGGTGCCTCACACAACGAACTTAATTCGTTCCAGGAGCAAGTTTGTTATGCGAAAAGTTCGTTATGTGAAATGCGTTTTCCCATAACAATACATGTTAAAAAAAATAATTCGTTCTGTAGCATAAAATATGCTAAGATGACATAAAAAAAGATAATTTTTTTGTTATTATTTTTATTTAGATACATCTAAAAACATAATTTAAAAAAAAAAAACACACATTTTTTAAATTTTAAGACAGACTAAGTAGAGTCTACCGAATCTTGCACATCTTCATCCATTTTCTGCTTTTTGGCCGATGGTTTCATGAAAAACCTGTCCAAAGTCGTTTGTTTTTCTCTTTTCTCCAACATCTGCCGGAAATAACGGACAAGAGTATCGGAGTAAAGATCGTTGATCCTGTTTGCTTCAGCTGAATCCGGATAGTGGGCATTGGTAAACTCCTGAACTGCTTTCCATTTGACCAGGATGTTCTTGATGTCAGCAGTTGGGATTGGTTGATTGTTTGATTGTTGCTCCTCGTTATCAGATGACGCTTCCCTTTGAGCATTGTCCTGTTTCATTTCAACAGAAATCACCTTTCTGCTTTTTTTAGAAGCCATGATATAAAAAAAATATTGAGTTTAACTTAAAAGGACGACTGCCATGATACGTGTGTGATTTAATTCGTAATGAAGAACGATTGCCGCGATACTTGCTTAAGTTAAGCGCAGTGACTAACGACTGCCTGCAGTGCCTGCGCGGAAGGATGCAATACATCGGCAGCTATCGTGGAAGCTCGGGCGAAGCGGTCGTGGAAGCTCCGGCGACTTCGTTGTGTGAAACGAAGTTCGTTGTATGAATCATGAAATGAAGTTCGTTGTGTGCAGCGTTCGCTGTGCGAGGCGTTCTTTATGCGAGGCACCACTGTATTTAAAAATTAAGTTACAAAAATTTTACTAAAACATTTCTTACATACCATTATATTGGTAGACCTCAAGTTTGATATGCTTGCTTTACATGCATAATCTTATTTATTCTTTGGATTAAGCTTTTGAAGTATTTATCATTATTTTCAGTTTACATATGAGAAAGTAGAAATTTAGAGAGACAATTTGATCAGTATCATATTACTGATTGGAGTCTGTTTGATTCAAAATCCTTTGCTCTTAATTACTAATACATATATTGGGTCGGCAAGTAAGTAATTGCGGGTTTCACACATATATGGCTTCAGTTGAATTTTTAGGTTTGCAGACGTAGTACAAATGTAAAACACATTTTGTTATTTGATAGTTGGCTATTCAGCTGTTAATCAGTAAAAAAAGTTTTTTGATCTGTTTTGTAGTTTTCGTTTGGCGTTCGTTGAAAAATGGAAAATCAAAAGGAACATTTTCGTCATATTTTGCTTTTTTATTTCTGCAAAGGGAAAAACGCATCGCAAGCTCATAAAAAGTTATGTGCTATTTATGGTGACGAAGCCTTAAAAGAACGGCAGTGTCAAAATTGGTTTGCCAAATTTCGTTCTGGTGATTTTTCACTCAAAGATGAAAAACGCTCTGGTCGTCCAGTTGAAGTTGATGACGCCCTAATCAAAGCAATAATCAATTCGGACTGTCACAGTACAACACGTGAGATTGCAGAGAAGCTTCATGTATCACATACATGCATTGAAAATCACTTAAAACAACTTGGCTATGTTCAAAAACTCGATACATGGGTTCCTCACGAACTGAAAGAATCACAGTTAATGCAACGCATTAGCAGCTGCGATTTGCTAAAGAAACGTAATGAAAATGATCCATTTTTAAAACGACTGATAACTGGCGATGAAAAATGGGTTGTTTACAACAATATCAAGCTGAAAAGATCGTGGAGCAGGCCAGGTGAACCAACTCAAACAACATCAAAAGCTGATATTCATCAAAAGAAGGTTTTGTTATCAGTTTGGTGAGATTACAAAGGAATTGTCTACTTTGAACTCTTACCACCCAACCGAACGATCAATTCTGATGTCTACATTGAACAACTAACGAAATTAAACAATGCAGTTGAAGAAAAGCGGCCCGAATTGACAAATCGAAAAGGTGTTGTATTCCATCATGACAATGCAAGGCCACACACATCTTTGGTCACTCGGCAAAAATTAATGGAGCTTGGTTGGGATGTTTTGCCACATCCACCATATAGTCCTGACCTTGCACCATCTGATTACTTTTTGTTTCGATCTTTACAAAACTCCTTGAATGGTAAAAATTTCAATAATGATGATGATGTCAAATCGTACCTGATTAAGTTTTTTGCTAATAAAAACCAGAAGTTTTTTGAACGTGGGATTATGATGCTGCCTGAAAGATGGCAAAAGGTCATTGATCAAAATGGGCAATACATTACAGAATAAAGTTATTTAGTTCCATGAAAAAATTGTCTTTGATTTTCTTTTAAAAATCCGCAATTACCTAGTTGCCGACCCAATATATATATATATATATATATATATATATATATATATATATATATATATATATATACACACACACATACATACAGGAATACTTTAAGAAGGCTAAAATTCAGATTATCAGTTGATAAATATTTTCTTTTATGGCCCTTAGATTTTGAATCAAGTAAAAACAACTTTCATTTTGAGATCATAAAGGGGAAAAATAAGATTTGGAATAATAACAGTTATCATCAGATATTATGCTAAGTATATTATATAAGTTGTTTCATCTAATATTTAGGTATATTTAGGTATACAGAAACTCTATACTGTAACCTGTACAGATGAGACAATTTGAGCTTCTATAGGTCATGTGATTTACTATAGATGACCAACAACTAGGTAGAAGAGCTTGGACCTAAACAAACTCTGTCTTACACTGAAGGCTTCTTAGCAAACCCCATTATACTTATCTATGTCTAGTAAGGTAGAAATTGCCAAAGTATCCTTAACAGATACTTATCATTTTTGACTGGATAGCATCCTTTCCTCCTTCTTACCATCTTGATTTTGCATTTTTTTTGGAGGGGGAAAGGGAGCTTACTCCTCAATTATATGGAGTGTTGGACAGTGAATCCGTGTTTCTACTTTTTACTAAAGAAGTTGAAGGGAATTGCTTTTACCTTCTATCAACTTATATGGGTTGTGGACAGATGAGCTAAACTTGGATCAATTGGAATCCTTTTTATTCTTCAGGTACTTGAAACTTGATATACAAGTGATACATGATTGGAAAGTTTTAATCTCATTTCTTTTTCATCTAATTTTCCTGCTATGAGATTATTCTTGTGATTCCCACATCACTATAACCTCACTCAGGCACAACCCTGAAGCACAATGAAGAAAGAAAGTCATTCCATGAGCCAAATTCTAAAGAGCTTATTTCATCAACTTTGTTTAGGAAAGCTGGAATGAGATAAGATTCTTACTTAACCATGGGCAGTATCCAATTGGTCAGATGGTGAGAAATTTGGAAGGTGCTTGATTAGGAAATTGGTAACAAGGAAGTTTTGAGGAGAATAGTGTGTGGATGAATCTTAAAGAATTAATTACCGTATTTTTCGGACCATTAGATGCACTTTTTTTCCCCCAGAAGTGGGGGGGGAAAGTCCCTGCGTCTTATGGTCCAAATATAGCCTACACATATACTTTAAAAAAAAAGTTTTTTTACTTGCCCGGCTCTTTGTGGTCTCTGTGTGCTTGCCCAGCTCTAAAATGGTTCTAAATGCTGATGTTTACTTTACAGGGTTGATTACATGTGTTTATGACTGTGATGTTGGGTTTTAATGCACATAAAATATTTTAGGACACTATTTGTTTCAGAATATTTTTTTCTTCATTTCCCTTCTCTAAAAACTGGTGCGTCTTATGGTCCGGAGCATCTTATGGTCTGAAAAATACGGTATATACAATATTATTTAGGATTTGTTTCAGCTAACACTACAGAAACTATACAAAATAATAACTGAACAATGTTCATTTGTTTTGATTTTTGTTCTAACATAATATAAGTTGTAGGTGGATATCAAGGACTAACATAACTACTCTGTAGTCATCACGCTTACTTCATAGTGTAAGACATCTACTAAAATTCCAGCCAATCATGTTCTAAGCATTGGAAAGGAGGAGGGAGAGGAGAAAAGCAAAAGAGGAGTGCCTTCATGTTGGGTCAGGTTCTTTTAGGCCATCTTCTTGGAAATTCTACACAATATTTTCATTTACATGTCATTGACCAGAATTTAGTTACATGGCTACACTTAGTAGGTACCGTGGCAATAGGAAGTATAGTTTTACTAGCCATATGGTTTGATATTATAAATAAAAATCAGCACTCTATTTCATATAAATTATCACCAACAGTTTAGCACTATAAAGGGAATCTTAATAGTCAGATTGACAGACTTGCTTTGTATAAAGTTCCTTTACTGGTTACCCCAGGAGTTTGCTCAATACACTCTGATCAAAGTAGCCATGTTGGCAGGCATGGAAACTGTGCACCAACTCAGCCAAAAAGACATCCCATCACCAAGACTGATATGCAACTGACCATTGCTGACTATCTGGTAGGCCCCCATTGCTGAACACAGTTTAGCAGCATTTGCTGGTAAGAGAATTCAGCACAATGACAATAGATTGTCCACATTAGACCCTTTCCATTATGAAGGAGGTAGAGATTAGCTTCTACTGGAACAACATTTTTTTTTTCTAGATTTGGATTTGTTTTCCATGTCTGTCACGCTTTATCAGCACTCTAATCCAAGAGTTTATAAAAAGTTCTTATGCAATCGTGATATCTTATATTTTATAACATCTAGGCTATTGCCTCACTTCAAAGCAGTAAGGCAATGACTCCACCCTAATGGTATTCACTGAATAATCTTCTATATCTTTTCATCCTGAAGAAATGGTTTAACCATAGCTAAGAGACAAAACCTTGCCATGTTGTGCAGCTATCTTGAAGACTGTAATTAATGCTATAAGGCAGTGGCCCAAAATATACTGGTGTTTTACCCGTACCTATAATATATGATTCATAGAACTAAAAGATGGAAACAGACTTGGTGTTTCACAAGGTTACATATCTGCTTTCCATCTACAACATTATTATTTCCAGGAGTTCTCAGGACTTGGAGGTCTAGTTTACTTGAGAACTTGGGTTCTCCATGTCACTAGATGAATAGGTCAAAAAAGATGTTATGGCGCTAACTATAAGGAGAAGTTAACTCATTCATATACATTTGGGCAGGAAAAAATATGGATGAGACCTAAGTTATTACCTTTGGAGCATTTTTGTACATCTAGGCCTAGTAGTAAAGGTTAATGGAAGTCCTTAATAGAAGGGCTGTCAAGGTCTTAGTACCCCCAGTAAGACAAAGGTTTTGATCAACCAATCCTCTGATGAACTCATTGCTGGCAGATGGCAAGGAGAATATAACACATGTATGGGAAAAAAAGAAAAAGGAATATTATTTATGGTCTTGTGATCAGTTATAGATATGGGATCTATAACCTCTATCTTTAGGCATATATTGTGTTATGTCTACACAATCATGCAAATAATTTTTATTTTTTGTTAAATTATATTATTTCTTTTTCTGTTCTCTGTCATTGACTGTTAGATTGTATTAGAAGCCCGATGCACAAAATTCATGCAAGAGTAGGTCTTCCTTCCCCCAGCTGCCAGCACCAGCTTCCCTCTGGCACCGGGACCCAGACTTTCCTCAGGCCCCAGCTTCAACCAGAAGGACATCCTGTCTAATTAGCATATTACACTTTTATTATTATAGATAATGTAAAGATAAAATCACAGCAGAGCTAATGGAGGAGGAATACTCATTAAACAGAGTTCCTTGATTTGGATATGGGTATATAATTTATAAGATTTCAGTTTACATAGTTTTTATTGTATGTTTATGACTTGTATTATATTATTGGGATGGAATATTTTAGAAAGTGTATCCAAAGGGAAAATATATGAATATTGGATTGAAAAATAGATAATCTGCAGATCCCATTTAATGGATATTGTATGTGAGTGAGATCTTCCGAGTACTCATTTACTGTTCCCAAAGCATTCTATTTTTCTTTGGGAAAATTTGTTGTTGTGGTGGAACAAGAATTAAAGAAACCTAATTCAACAATGAAAGCTGAAAGGGACAAAATGACTCACTTTTATGATGGGGTGAGCTCATGTCCTAAGTTTGGCTATATGATATTTTTTTTTCTGGATTTAAATTTTAATAGTAGTAGATTATTCATGCTGGCAAGTTGACAAAGATCATTATTGGATTTCTTGTTCCTTAACTTCCAGCTGAGATGTTTTGCTTCTTGCCTTTTTAAAGTCTAGTTTATAGGACTTTCAATTACAGAAAAATCTGGGGGGGGGGGGGGGGAAACAAACAAGACATAATCCCTGAATCCTCTCTCTAATATAACTAAAATCCCTTTACTTCATATGTAAAATAACCTAATAAGACCCTGAAAAGTAGTGATTAAAATCAGGCACATTAAGGATCTCAGGACCCAAGTAAGTGAGTGCATTACGGTTGCTTATATTTTGTCTCATCTATACCTGACTGGAAATTGGAGAAGCCAGAAAAGCTAATGGGTACAGATAGTACTAGCACCAACAAATGCCTGTTATCTCCAGCCATATGGCGAGGAAAAGGGCAGCTGGCAAAACAGAGAACTTTGAGAAACTAACCAGTCTACTCCAGCCAAATCCTACCCTCATGCCTGCCAACCACAGTCAATGGAGGGAAAGGTGGAGGAGCACCTTGTTATTGGTCCTCAGTGAGGTCATGGTGAGGGGAAAGGACTCTTTCACTGGGTATAGATTCTCCACTTGGCTCTCCTCATGGCTTGGCACAGAGAAACAGGTGGTGGTGGAAATCCAGGCTCCTACATGGTCTCCACTGACACCATGTTAAGGTGGGAAAGTTCATTACCACCCAGTGGTGAGAAGTGTCCTGGGTCTTCACTATATCTTTATTAGCAACACTTTGGCAAAGTATAGAGAAACATTTCATCCAAGAGGATTTATGGTGGGCGAATAAGAACTGAGAAGATGTTCAACATTATTTGCCATTATGGAAATGCAAATTAAGACCACAAAGAAGTATCCTTATACCTACCAGAATGGCTAAAATTAAAAATAGTGGCAATGCTAAATTCTGGCAAGGATGCAGAAAAGCTGGGTTTCTCATACGTTGATAGTGGAAAGGTAAAATGATATAGTCGCTCTGGAAAATAATCAGGCAGTTTCTTAAACATACACACAAAACTAAACATCTATTTACCTTATGACCTCGAAATTATACTCCTGGGCATTTATCCCAGAGAATTGAAAAGAGATCCACACAAAAACCTGTGCAATGATTGTTCCCAGCAGCTTTATTTGTAATAGCCAAGAATTGGGCACAGTTAACATGCCCCACAATAGGTGGATGATTAAACAAACTGTGCTCCATCAATGTCTTGGAATCAGAAGAAATGAACTATTCATACATCAACAACTTTGATGGATCTCCACGGCATAATGCTGAGCGAAAATAAGCCAATCTCAGAAGGTCACAGACTGTGTGATTACAATTATATAACAGTTTTGAAAAGACAAAATTATAGAGCTGGAGGACAGAAAAGTGATTGCTGGGGTTAAGGATGTTGGAGAGGAGGGAGGGACCATGACTGTAGAAAAGTTTGAAAGAGACCCCTTTGTGGTGACTTAACTGTAGTGGTGGTTGCATGGATCTACAGTAGATAAAACAATTGTAGAAATATACACACCCACACCAATGCCCAATGTCTGTTTTCTATTTAAATACATTATACTATAATTACATGAAATGTTACCATTGAGGGAAACTGGCTGAAGGTTACATGGACCTTTTCAACACTATCTTTGCAATTTTTGTGTGTCTATAAGTTTATGAAAACAGTTTTGGAAAAGCTGGAAATATAGTTTTCCTTCAGTTTCAAAATGCCTAATATCTTTTTAGGAAATCCCTCTTTTATTTACTATACTATGTTTTGGTTTCATCCAATTTATTCTAAGTGATATGCAACATTTATGTAAATGATTCATCTCATCCTTAGAACAGTAAGAAAAAGTTTCCTGGAAGATGTGCATTGGTAAAGGGGATCAGAAACTAGAGTTACCTGTCTCTTTCTTCTCTTAGGTCTAAGTCAAGTTATGTTAAAGTTGATTTGGATTCTCCTTTCTGCTGAACATAATTACACATTTATGATTACAGATCCTCACCCTCACTGCCACCCCACCTCTGCTTTACTCTTTCGGGGCAATCAGAACTATACTTTTATTTGATAAAGAAAGCGCTACATTTTTATACCATTTGTTAGATGTTTACCTTTGGTTGCAAGGGACTGAGAGTTGCCTAGTTAGGTAAGCACCAGGATCTGGGTTGGGGAATATTAATTTCTTTCATGCAGTGTGGTTTGGGAAATGAGCTTTTTGTAGATATTCAAAATCAAGATGTTCAGGCTGTATTTTCTGAGTCAAGGTGTTGAGTCATGGACTTTCTTTGATGTCTTACAATGTTCCTCCTTCAGTGTGAAGTCAAATATTCAAATTTAGGTGTTTCTATCTTTTCTACTTTCATCTTCTTGACACTGGGTCTCAAGAGGACTGGGTGACACAGCATAAAACATGGCCCATTAGGTTGGCAGGACTGTAGACAGAGCAGATTTTCTTAGAAGGGAATGTGAACAAAGCAGGAAATGATCAATATCACTCAGTATGGCTTTGCTTAATAAATGCTGGGAAAGCTTCAAACCACAGGGACTTGTGGCACTGCATTCCTTTGTAGTGTCTTGGGTTTCCGAATGCAGAGGTATAGGAGAAGTACGAATATGGACATACTCCTGCAGTTAAGGTGTTTTCTTTCCAATCTCAGCTCTTCGTGTCATCTGTAAAGTTGCTGTGTGCCTTCCGGCCAAGTGGTACTAGCAAAGAAAACCAAGAAAGGAATTAGACAAAATGCAGAAAGTATGGTAAGCTTAAATGGGCTGCAGCTGTGGTAGCTGGCAGATCAGGAGTGTGACCCTAAAATGTAAATATACAGCAAAAACTGAGCCAGGGACATGGCCAGCTCAGCACCAGGGAGAATATAATGCCTTACCTGGAAATCTGCAAGTGTGAAATTCTGTTAAGAACTCTGAGGTCACATCAGCAAAGTTAAACAAAGAAGCCAGGTACAGATTCCAGGACAGGTGATTAGTGGGCAGTGAGGACAAATAGCTGTAGACAGCAGTTCATTGTGTTCAGGTTTTTTTTTTTTTAATTTAATATAATGTATTGGCTTAGGCAACTGGAAAGTTCAAGGGTAGAGCTGACATTAGCTTGGAACATATCTTCTATGTGCTCTTTCTCCCTCCCTCCCTTCTCTCTCTCTCTCTCATCCTCTTTCTCTCTCTCTCCTTCTCCTTCACTCTCTCACTTCTTTTCTTCCTCCCTCTCTCTCTCTCCCTTTTCCTCCCTTTTTCCTTTTCCCTCTTGACACTGGCTCCTTGTTTTTGTAAGTTTTGTCCTCAGACAGGCTTCTTCTATAGCCAGCCCCAAAACTACATTTTCATAAACTTTTCTAAGCACCCTGATGTCTGATGTCAGAGAAGATTCTGATTGGGCCTGTATGTAGTCTTGTTGCCAAGGTAATAGAGTCCTATGTCCAAATATGACCAAGTCACCTACCCACACTTGTGGACAGCAGAATTGGAACTGGCCCCACTGGTAAAAAAGGAAATGGAAAAAAAAAAAAAAAAAAAAAAAAAAAGGCATTCTGACCTTGATCCTAAATACCAATGGGAGTGGAAAGGTGCTCTTACTGGTAAGATAGAGCCAGACTTGTGGGAAGTGAGGAGTTCAGTATAAAAACACAAGAATGTTTGAGAGGATTACAGAACAGGAAACAGGATGGAGCAGGGCACTGCAGACCAAAAAAAATTACTTCAGCATTTTTTCCAGGAGAGATATGTATGGAGGAGGCCTCACATAAAATGATGTTGACATAGATACCACATTAGGGTAATTGCATGGAAGGAAGGTCCAAGGAGAAAAAATAGGAGGTCTGAATTTCCCTACAACCACACTGCACTGTCTGGACACAACAGTTAACCCTAGGAATGCTTATGTGGCAGTAAAGAGCTCCTAGATCCGGAAGAAATGAAAAACAGATTGTGATTGGACGGCCTATATATCTTTCTGAGCACCACCAGGAAAGAAACTGGAAATCTGGATGTTGGCAGAGCTTTCAGCTGCCTTAAAACCACAAGTGACATAGCACAGGAGTAAGCCAGGAATGTAGTCCACAGTGCAAGTCCCATTAAAATGCTTACTATGCATGAAGTGACTGATGCTTTGAAGCTTTTACCTGGTAGTGACACCAAATATGAATTCATCATTTTATTCCCAAGGCTTATGGTATCTAAGTACCAAACAAGGCTCAGAGTTAGTGCTGGTGTCTGAAAGGCAGGATGACCCTCACTAATCTTTAGACTTTCTGGGTGGACTAACAGCTCTGAGTACATGCCTTGAGACTACATACAAGATGGGCAAAAGTAGATTGTCAGTTGTTGATATGGAAAATAATGATAAGTAATAGTAATATGAGAAGAAACTGTGTTTTGTGTACTCATCACAGTGAACCTACTTTTGCCCCACCCTGTATATGTAAAAGTTGGTTTAGAAATGAATGATCTGAGAATCTGGTATTTGAACTATGTCCTTAGTTTGGAAGCATAAAATGAAGTCTCCATTGTTTTTACCTCTTTAATTTAAATAATTAAAACAACTGAATTATTTTACTATGCCTTATGTTAAAGCTTCGATGTTGACAGTGCTCCAATACCTTCACTGTAAGTTAAGATCCAATCATGAGCTCTTTAACAGCATTGCTGAAAATCTCAATCCAGGATCTTCTATGCTTGGGACAGTCGAACCTTCCGTATCCTTTGGACAGAAGAGTCCTGGTGTATAGCTCTGTGATATCATTATGGTTTCAATGAGGGCACAAAAGAGGCCCCAAATCAAATCCTCTTTTTCTTTCTCCAGCTAAAAGCTGGGGAGGATATTTCAATGCCACACCTGTGGAATGCTTCCATCACTGTTATTTATGGTGACTTCAGACTCTGGGTTAATCCCAGAGATAAGAGGGCAGATTGCAAATGCACTTTGTATTTCTCCATCATCATGAGAAACGCTGGAGGTGACCAGAAAGATGGAGGCGGAGAAGGAGATACTATATTAATGGTAATTTCTACCAAGAGCAAAAAACAACACCTGCTTTCATTTTCCTCTCTTTATGCTCTGCAAGGGGACTCCTTGCATTGCTGTTGCCATTGCCTCAGACTTTTAATTAAAGACTTTGGAAGTTAGTAAAGCTGTTTATGAAGTATGAATTAAAGATTAGAGTTAAATAGCCTGACTCACTTGTGATTGAAGGATGATTCACTGGAGGGGAAATCTCTGCCCAAAGCCATTAATGAAGATCTGCCAATTAGGACCATCACTGTGGGATCCTGTGTGTCTGGGTTTCCGCTGCTAGATTGGCACAGAAGTTCAGAGATGAAGCATTGGGACGGGAAGAAAAGCTACTAAAGGCTGAGGCTAAAGGACTGAATCCTCTTTAAGCCATTTAGGAGGAACTGAGACAGGCTTGCCTTCAACAAACTCCTCTCTCTCTCTCCACCAGACGACATACATACAGTTTTGGAAATTGTTTCTCCTTTAATAAATACATTGTGAAAGAACAATACAGAGACCATTGCATTCGGGGACCAAAAAATCTGGGTCACGTACTGTGCTCATGAGCTTGGATGAGTAACCTAATTCCTTAGATCATTGTTTTCTTTACTAAACAAATTGGGTAAAAACCTGTCATCAAAATTAAGTGAAATCATATTTGTGAAAGCCTTTCATAAATTACACACATCATTATTATGATGGTGGTGTGTGTGCCCTATATTACTCAGGGTTCATAGCTCGGCTTTATATAAATAAAAAATAATATTTTACTAGTTAAAAATAGCTTGTCCTAGTCTGCTGGTGCTATAGAGGCAAGTAGACTTCTGCTTCCTGGTAAGATAGCTGTTTTCCCCTGTAACATAGTGGTTACATTGATGATACCACTTCTAACAGGCTCTCTTCATATAACCTCTGAGCTTATTCATTCCTCATTCAAAGCATATTTACTGAGCACAACCCAGGCTTGGCATAGGGAATACAGAGGTGACTTCATGAAGCTTAGAGTTGAGTGAAGGAAACATTTAGAGTACATATCATCACAAGTACTCCAAGAGAAGTTCAATCATGTCAGCAAGACCAAGGTGTTAGGCAGCGTATAGGTGGGCAGGAGGTGGGGAAGAAGAGTGGCCTAGGAATGTCCTCCTGGAGTCAAAATCTGAACTGAGTCTTTAAGGATGTGTAGGAAAAAACAGAAAGGGGATGTGCTGAGAAAATTTCAAGCTTTCTGGGTAGAATGGAAGGAAATAGATTGGCCAGCATCACAGGAGGTCACAGTTTAATTCCTGGTCAGGGCACATGTAGGGAACAAGCAGGAGGCAGATTGACTTAGTTAATTATCATAAATTATGAAGAGTTTAAGATAACATGATTTAAAATCTCAATCGTGGCTCAAATGTGATATTGTTTAGAAAGAGCAGATGGCCATGGTATAATGAGGACTTGCATAATGGAGCTAATAGTTGGGAGCTGGATGTTTCAGGTAAAGAAGAAGGTGGATTTCTCTAATAAACCTCATTGTTAAAGTATGATTAGTTGGTTTATTGATATCACTAGAGGCCCGGTGCATGGATTTGCACACTAATGGGGGTCCCTTGGCCTGGCCTGTACTCTCTCACAATTCAGGACCCTTCAGGGGATGTTGGAGGGCCAGTTTCGGCCCAATCCTGCAGGTCAGGCCAAGGGCCTCTAGTAACATATAAGATCTTTGGTTAATCTCTTCCTGCCCTCCCCCATCCACGTTCCTCTGAGATTCTTCAGGTCTGTTCCATGTTTCTATGCCTGTGGTTTCTTCTCCTGCACTGAGCATCTGCCCCTTGGTAGTCAGTGAGTGTCATAGCTACTGGCCAGTTAGCTGGTCAGCCATTCGGCCGGTGGCTTAGGCTTTTATATATATAGATTCTTTTTGTCATAAACGTTGCCTATGTTTAATGCAAGTAGGCAGAATCCAGCCTAAATGGCAATGAAGAAACTAGAGGCTAGAATAATCCTTGATTCATTTTACTAATAGAACTAACTCCCCATGTGCTCAGCATAGGACCAGGTCATCGAATGTTAGAAAAGAGAGTGACCTTAGAGATCATCCAGTCCAGCACACTGACTTCACCATTGAAGGTGATGAGGCTCAGTGAGATGATGCACTGTGCCTAAGGTGGGCAGGCGGAGAGGAGTAATATAATAATTTAGATACATAGTGTATATTTATTTGCAGAAGAATCCTGGTATATTTTAAACATTACCCAGCTCTGTCTATTCTCACTAACTTTCAAAGAAATATTTTATTCATTAATTTTAACTTCACTTAAAACACACATCAAACTAGTTTCAGTTCAAGACTGAGAACCAATCTTCTCTCTGATAAAATCATAGTCAGCAATTGATTTGGGATTTTGCCATTTTGAGGAAACTATCCATCTTCTTTCTTGTGTCTTTTGGCTCAAGCTGTCTTGAATTTTATTCTGTCCTTTATTAACAATAGCACTGCCTTGTTCCTGAAACTTGATTTTGTTTTCCATTTCTGTTGAAACTTAATGGTGCAAAAGATGAATCAAAAGAAATACACCCTTTGTAGCATATGCAAACACTTTTCTGCATGTGTTTTTGAGGGATGAGTATGTGAATCACCAAAACAACTTAGGTATTTTGTGCTGCATATTCAAATGATTATAAAGAATGTAAGATTTCCCCTTTCAGAAGACAAAATTCTCTTTCATTAAGTGTATAATGAGTTACAGGTAGTGGTGGATGGTGCCTTTGATAACATGAGGAAGAAGAAAACAGCATAAACTAGTGGTTCTCCCTTTAGCTTGTAATGCCATCACCTGGGAACTTCTTAGAAAAGCAAATTCTCACCTGGACAGCATCACAGGAGTTCACAGTTTGATTCCTGGTCAGGGCACATGAAGGGGGCAAGCAGGAGGCAGCGGATAATGCTTCTATCTCACCATTGATGTTTTTCTCTCTCTCTACCTCTCCCTTTCTATCCAAAATCAATAAGAATATATTTTTTTAAAATAAAGAAAAAAAGACTCTCAGGTTGAACCCCAAACCTACTGTGCTTTATCTATTTCCAGGAAATTCTGATGTAGGGCTAAAGTTTCAGTTACAGACTGTTCTAAACTTATGGAATCAATTCATTTAAAGAATTTACTCCTCACTATGAAAACAGGTAGAATTTCTCCTAATGTGAGAGCAGATATATTCACAGGACTTTCTCCATATCAATACAACTACAAGTTGAAGATAATGTTACAACTTTTAGTGTAAGCTGACTGACTGAAGTGTGAGTTGCCTGTGTGCTGTGATGGCATTCTCAGTTCTATCAAACATTGCCTCTGCTCCTTTTATTCCCTTCTCCTTCCCTTGACATTTTATTAGCATTGACTATATTTAAAGCTTTAATGCTATTAAAGTTCTAGTTCCTTAAGTAGAGTGAATACTCTCATACTTTACTATCTCTTATGCAATGGAATGAGTTTTAGATTTCTTTCTGAGAAAAGATTTTGAGAAACATAAAGGTTACTGAGAAAATTGTACTCATAAGGAAGTTGTAATAAAAATGAATTTTATTGCCTACCTCAATATGCAGTCAGCCTCTTTTCCCCTTTTTTGGACAGAATTCTGTTTTTTGCCACTGTATGACTGTTCTATTAAAGGGCTACATTTACCCATATCCATTGTACCTAGGAAGGCTATGAGGTGATATTGTATAGAGCCAATAGAAAGCAAATTATATGAAAGGGACTTCTTGGAAGTCTTCTCAAAAAAGGAGAACGTTGTCCTTCTTTCACCTCTTCCATCCCGTGACCTGGAAGGTGGATACAAAGGCTGAAGCTTCAGCATCCATCTTAAATCATGAGGTGAAGCAACCTCCAGAGGATATCCAGGCAGAGAAAGAGCAACTTGACTTATTAATGACTCTATGGAGTCACCATTTCACCCTGGGTAATTTAAAACATGAGGGAGAAACAAACTTCTATCTTTGGGGATTTTTGATTATATAAAATATAACATTCTCCTGATAGATGTCACCAAATGGGAGATTGTCAGCACAAAAAGGAGAGATTAGAGGTGTGGAAGCTAAGCTTCAGATATTTTATAGCTTAACCAATCCTGTCAGCCAACATGCTTCTGAGTCTTTAGCTCAGTAAACTGTAGTCCTGATTATTTTTTAAAAACTTATAGTAGCTTCACTTTTCTCAAACAGTGTTATATGGTCTCACAACACTAACATGCCTTTAGTTTGATTTTAAAATGAGATGTTTCGTGGCCTTTAGAATTTAGGAATGGGATTGGAGAAGTTGCGGCAGCTTGAACTTGACAGTAATCAAACAGTATCAGAAAAAATGTTTCTCTAAAAAGAAGAGAATGTTATACTATAAAAATTTCTTAATGTTTATAAAGGCCTTCTTTTGGGGTCATTAGATCACAAATTTTCCCTTCCAGATAAAGCCCAAGAGAGCATAAATGAGTGGAACTCTTTGATGACTATGCCTTGGATTTAAGAAAGCAAACTTTCCTTTCACACTGCACAACAGTGTTTCTAACAGTCCCTGACAATTAAGAATAGTAATAATAATCACAGAAAATCTATATATATAAAAGCCTAAGCGACCAGCCTACTGGCAAGTAGCTATGATGTGCAATGACCGCCAGGGGCAGGCGCTCAACACACAGGCATGGAAATATGGAACAAACTGATAAATTTCAGAGTGAAGGGGATAAGGGGGAGGGTGGTAAGAGATTAACCAAAGATTTTACCCTGTTTCCCCGAAAATAAGACAGTGTCTTATATTAATTTTTGCTCCCAAAGATGCGCTAGGTCTTATTTTTAGGGGATGTCTTATTTTTCCATGAAGAAGAATACGGTACACATTTATTGTTAAATGAAAATAAAGGAAATTTATTACATGTATATGGTACGGTAGTACAGTAGTTGTCAACACAAACCAGACAAACTGTGAATCCTACAGTATCAAGAATTTACTCATTTATTCAATGACAATCATGTCATCATCTTCTGGAACATCATCATAATAATCCAATTCCTGAATTTCCTGGTGAATTTCTTGTGACTCCATTTCTTTCAGAATCAGTGGACCAAATCTCTCATGTTTAGCAATAGCACTGTCTTTAAATGAGTACTTCTTGTCAAGGTAGCCTGCTCGCAGTGCATTTGCAATGTAACTGTCAGTGATTTTCTCCCATGAATTCTTCACTCAAGTCACAACTTCTTGCAGTTTAGATTTCACAAAGCTTACAATAAATTAATTTTCATTCTGAAACAGAGCCTAGGGGGCCTTATTTTCAGAGGATGCCTTATATTTCACTCAGAAGGAAACCTGTAAGTAGGTCTTATTTTCAGAGGATGTCTTTTTTTTTTTGGAGGGGGAGGGAGACATGGTATATGCATACTAGAGGCCTAGTGCACAGATTTGTGCACCAGTGCCATCCCTTGGGCTGGCCTGTGGGGATTGGGCCAAAACAGGCTCTCCAACATTCCCCAAAGGGGCCTGTATTGTGAGAGGGTGAAGGCCATGCTGAGGGACCCCACCAGTGCATTAATTCATGCACCAGGCCTCTAGTAGTTATATAATGTTTGCTATATTTATATATACTGGTCTAAATACTTCACATATATTAACTAATATAATTACCATTACCTATAATGTAAATTTTCTTATTACCCTATAATGGTCACACAAAGATGTTACAAATATGTTGGATGGAGGAACTGAAATTTGTACCCAGGCAAGTGACTAAAAAGGAGGAATGTTGTGAGTAGAAGATATTTATGGTCTTAAATTTATGTTTGCTTTGTGCTAAGGGAGATTGTGTAATATATAGTCTAGATTTGTTGTTTTCATTAGTTTCATATTAAAAATTTAAATTTTCTGTTCATTGTGTTTATAATCACGGGGAATTAATGTACAAGGGAGAGGATAAGGACTCTTTAAACTTGTTTTTGTTTTTTAATGCTTGTTCTGTATTTTAAAATAAGGCTGAACCTGGTAACAATGAGCAGATTAGTTAGATATCACATTTCCCATTCCATTTGGTATCTCAGTCCAACCATAGTTTTCCTTCCAAGGATTGAATATAATTTCACTTATTATCACAATAGGATGTTTTTAAGTGAACTATCTATTTGCATGTGCAAACTACATAACTGGACTCTTATGATAGTAGGCATTTCACAGGAGTCATACATGGCTGAGTATAATAGAGTTGGCAGGGGTGTGAGGAGGGCAATGGGTAGAGAAATATTTAATCAGTGATAACATTTGTATTTTCTTGTAAACAAAACCCCAAGTGATCTCTTTCTAAGCCCAGGGCAATTATTTGGCTTTTTCTGTTAATAATATTTATGTGATCTTTCTTTCCATGTTTAGTCCTGTTACTAATCTTTTCACCATTTGGCAACATTTAAGCTTCCCTGACAGTAAAAATTCTCTGATAACTCTGGTCACTGATGTAGAATGAATTCCCCTCCAACTCTTAAAAACACACAAATTAGTGGTTTTCTTTCTAATAAAGAAACATATAAAAAGAGGAATACAAATTATTTACCATTTTATCACCCAGAATATCCCTATTGAAATGTATAAGTAAATGATATATGATTTGCTTTTGGGCATAGACAGATCTATCTGGGTTGATTTAGTGTGGTGCTATCAGGAGGTAGGGCTCTGGATAATAACCTTTCAAGATTCTTCCCAGTTTTATTGTAGAAAAAGAGATAGTTTAAAAAAATAAGAAAGTATTTGTGTCTCAGATAAGTGGGGAATCCAGGCCTTGCTTGGAGATTGGTGAAGTATATTACAGGTTTCTATTGCCCTCTGCTGGTCAGAAGGCAGACTTAAAAAGTTCATATTTTTCTGACATGAGACAGATAGGCAATCCCCACCCCTGATGTTAGTTAAGGTCTCGGGTAAAGTACAGATAAACATCCAAAAGCCATTTCTATACTTATCTAAAAATTATAAATCAAGCTAGAACATCCTATCTAATAAAAGGGTAATATGCAAATTAACTGTCACTCTATCACAAATATGGAGGTGTCCTCCCTCCCTCCACAGGCCAGAATATGCAAGAAACTGGGGTGGCATTGACTTGGTGACCAGCCCCATTGTTCTGTGCACCCCAGCCCTCGGAGGGAGGGCAGGCAGGTGGGTGGGCTGGTGGGCCTCTGGCCAGAGGTTGGATGGGGTGGGCGACACTGGCATCATTGTAGGCTGGGCTGAGGGATCCCCCCACCCCCTGGTGTACAAATTTTGTGCACCAGGCCTCTAGTCTATACTAATAAAAAGAGCAATATGCTAATTAGACATGGTCAACTGGCCATCTTCTGGACATCCAACTTCCTTCCAGACAAAGCCCTAGTGGTGGGGGCCAAGGCAGAGGCAGTTAGGGGTGATCAGGCCAGCAGGGGAGGGAAATTTGTGGCAACTAGGATGGCAGGAGGGCAGTTGAGAGCAAACTGGCCAGCAGGGGAGGGCCATTGGGGGCAACCAGGCTGGCAGGGGAGGACCATTGGGGGTGACCGTATTGGCAAAGGAGGGCTGTTGGAGGCATTAGGCAGGCAGGCAGGTGAGTGATTAAGAGCCAGTGGTCCTGGACTACAAGAGGGATGTCCTACTGCTGTCAGTTGAATAGCCCTGAGGGGTCCCAGATTGGAGAGGGTGCAAGCCAAGCTGAGGGACACCTCCCTCTGTATATGAATTTCATGCACCAGGATCCTAGTTATTACATAAAATGTGTTCTAGCAACTTACCTTAAAAAAGATACTTTCATTATTACCTGAGACTCCATATTCAAGTTAAAATTCTCAGACTCCTTAGAATTTCATGGAGACATGAAGACAGTCAATCTCAGGTCTACACGCATTCTTCCCAGTTCACATGGCACATACTTCCAGGGACTGCTCCACCATGCTTGCAGACATCCAGCCACCTGGCTAAGCTCCAACCACATACCTGCAAATAGCCCCCTCCCTACACACTTACTATGAGCCCAGGAAAATCAATACCAATCAGGAGAAAACACAGGAGAGAGGACTATGCAGGTTCTAAAAACAGTCTTGGGATTCTGGAGTCCCAGGTATGCACAATATGCTCTAGAAAGCAGTGGTAGTGAAGAGGCTGTGGGTTAATGGAGAGCAAATAGGCTGAATACATTGGTTTGCCTAAATCTGTCCTGCTTTTAGCAATCAAAGTCCCCTGACCTTAGAAGTCCTTCATCAGGATGTTACAAATCCCATTTCTGATCATGCATCAAACGATTGATTAAAAGAAAAGTGAAATATTCACATGACCCCTCCCCCCCCATAAGAGCTGAAATGAATACTCTTAAAAAAAATTATATATATATATATATATATATATATATATATATATATATATATATTATTGATTTTCTACAGAGAGGAAGATAAAGAGTTAGAAACATCGATGAGAAATGTTTCTAACTCCTGCACAATCCCCACTGGGGATGTGCTCGCAAACAAGGCACATGTGCTTGTCTGGAATCAAACCTGAGACCTTTCAGTCCACAGGCCGATGCTCTAGCTACTGAGCCAAACTGGTCCCGGCTATTTATTTATTTTTAAAACTGATTTTAAAAAGGAAGGGAAAGAGAGAGAAGCATTAATGTATGAGAGAGAAACATCAATCAGTTGCCTCCTGCATGTGTCTGGAATCAAACCAGGCATTTTCTGGTGTATGGGGTAACACCCTAACCAACTGAGCCATCAGGCCAAGGAACACACTTTCATATTTTAGCGATACATTAATAATATCTTGTGCATCATTATTATTACCATTGTTGCTGTCGTTATTTTGTTCAGTATGGCTGTGTCTCTGATCAATTCTCTAATAAGTTGGTCACTCTAAAGGCAAGTTCCATGGGCCCCAGCACTCCTCATCTAGTGAGGAGGGATATGGCCTGCTAAGGACCAGTTTGGTGTCTAAGGACTCCCAACACAGGCTTCAGGTTAAATCTCTGATTGAAACCTTTAGAAAGAAAAAAAAGAAAGAAACTTTATGGACCATTAAAGGCAGGTACATAATTGAGTTTGGTTTGAAATCTATATAGCTGTCACAGAACCATGTGAGCCTAAAGATTTGTGAGTTTTCAAAGGAAATTACTTTGCAAAAAAATCATTTGTTTTGGATTATGCTACATTCAAGAACTCAGTTTTTCAATATCACTGGAAGCAGATGCTAAACTGCAAAAATTAACTAGAGATTGTATTTCAGAAAGCAATGATACCCGACTTCTATATTAAGTTTACTGTTAAGTGAACAAAGAAAGAGAAGAGCATTTTTTTCATTACCCAAGCAAATAGGACATCTGTGCACAAGAAAATGCAAGACAAAATTGGTGGGTGAAATTTACTGTTGTGGAAGGAATAACCGGCTTGTAGGTACCAAATGTTTTCTATCCCACATCTTAAATTGGATCGGATCTCATAGGTTTTAAGAATGTCTTTGTTGTTGTTTGGTTTTGGTTTTATTTTAACCTTGTATTGAGACAACAGAAATAATTTCAGACTAATGTTAAAAGGAGAACTTAGGCTCTGAGCCTCACTGGTCTTGACACAGTAAAGTGAGACATCTTTTGTCCAGGTTTGAGGGATCTTGACCTGCTGCAGGTAACCCAAAAATCACGATAGGGCCTGTGAGGCCCACAGAGAGATCATTACCTGTTAGTCATGACATTTAGCTGGTGTTCCTGGTATGCAATTTTGTTGGTTTGCTTTTAAAAAGTTTGCTTTTAAAAATTTAATATAATAAATAATATTAAATTATTGTTGAATCTTTAATAAAGTTTCCTGAAAATTACTCAACTAATTCCAGCTGGACTGGACGTGAGCACAAGATGGAAAGGAATTGGCACTCCCTCATCACCAGCAGTGGTAAGTGGTGGGGCAGCCAAAGTGAAGGCCAATCTTGTGCACCAGGTTTCAGGTTCCAAGGCCCTTCCCTCTCCCCCGGTGAACATTTCTCAACCTCAGAGGAGTGGGTTGTTATTTTTATGAAGAGAGACAATGATTTCATTCCACATAGATCACCCAGGATAAAGCTTTTAAATTTTTTAAATTGTTTTCAGTAACAGTTCACATTAATTTATTTTACACTATTTTTGGGTGTACAGCATAGTGTTTAGACAATCATACTAGTATATTTTACAAAGTGGTCCCCTTAATATTTGCAGTATCCTCCTGGTACCTACATAGTTATTACAATATTATTGACTGTATTCCCTCTATTTCCTATGCTCTACTCTATTACATCCTCATGATTATTTTATAATTAACAATTTGTACTTCTTAATATTTTCCTTTGTTTTAACCCAGTCCCTCAAACCCCAATCTCTCCAGCATTGATTAGTCTGCTCTCTATATCTATAAGTTGTTTCTGTTTGTTTGTTTGTTTGTTTGTTTATACAGCATTGTTCTTTAGATTCCACTTATGAGTTATAAACTAAATCAGGTTTTCCTTGGTGGTATTCTCAATTCTCTCTGGTAGTTTCTATGCAACCCAGTACTGCATCCCATCCAGGCATCGTATAGGCAGTAGTTATACTCTGTACCTTTTTTGCCTTCTCTCCATCATTACAAAGGAGGATTCTCCTGCTCTAAAAGGGATTGTGTACTAGATATCATAACTTACCCTATCCGGGCCCTTCTAAAAGAGGCTTATAATAGCTAATACTACATTTTACCTTAGTTGGACCATGATTTCCAGATATTTCATCAAACATGATTCTAGATGATGTGTTTTTGTTGTTGCTGTTTGTTTGTTTAATTTTATATGAGATGAACATTTAAATTGATGGACTTTGAGTAGATTGTTTTTCATAATATGGGTGGGCTTCATCCAGTCAGTTATAGGTTTTGTAGAACAAAGACTACTTCCCCTAAGCAAAAAGAAATTGTGCCAACAGTTGGCCTTTAGACTTTAACCACAGCATTGGCTTGTCCCTGGGTCTCCAGCCTGCTGGTCTACCCTACAAATTTTTGAATTATTATTCTCCATAATCACATGAGCCAATTCTTTAAAATAATACCTCTTCTTTCTCCTTCCACTCAAAGCGCGCGCGCGCGCACACACACACACACACACACACACACACACACACACACTCCCTCTTGGTTCTGTTTATATGAAGAGCACAAACTAATATAAGTCACTAATTAAGAAAGCTCAAATAATTATAAGGCATTGACAAGGAATCTATGGGTCAGCATACATTTGGTAAACCTTCAAATTGAACATTTAAATGGTACATGCTCCACCTATATGCAGAACTGGACTTCTACAATACTTGAAGATACAACCTCTCTAAGCTGGGAAGAAAGTATGAATTTCCCTCCACCTCCACTTGGTCCTTGGCAGTAAGGGTGAGTATACTGAAAGCAACTATTTTCTGAAGGCCAGAATGTGTAGACCACTTGTCACACTCAATCTGATGGTCGGAGGGCAGACTTACAAGCAAAGTTCATACTTTTCTGGCATGAGACAGTTAGGCAATCCCCAACCCTGATGTTAGTCAGGGTCTGGGTAAAGTACAGATGAACATCCAAAAGCCATTAATACACTTATATAAAAGTTATAAATCAAGCTAGAACATCTACACTAATAAAAGGGTAATATGCTGCTAAAACTTGTTTGGCTCAGTGGATAGAACGTTGGTCTGCAGACTGAAAGGTCCCAGGTTTGATTCTGGTCAAGGGCATGTATATTGGTTGTGGGTACATCCCCAGTAGGGGGTGTACAGGAGGCAGCTGGTCGATGTTTCTCTCTCATCGATGTTTCTAGCTCTCTATCCCTCTTCCTTTCTCTCTGTAAAAAATCAATAAAATATATATTTTTAAAAGGGTAATATACTAATTAGACCAAGTCAACCGGCCATCTTCCACACATTTGACTTCCTTCCAGACAAAGCCATGGTGGTGGGGCCGAGGCAGAGGTAGTTAAGGGTGATCAGGCCAGCAGGGGAGGATAGTTGGGGGCAACCAGGGTGTGGATTTATTCTACAATCATTGTGAAACTACTGTGTATTACACACTACAACTGATTTTGGTTATATCCAGGTAAGTGCAAAATAGAATCCTGTCACAGCATCCTTTGTAGTTCTTATCATTATAAAACAAAATTACAAGTCCTAGAGATGGGTGAACCTGTCCTGGGGTTTGATTCTGGGCTGGTTTGGCAATTTCTTTGTTTTCAGTCATAATTTGCATCTTACACCCATATACATAAACAAGTTATTCCACATGTGCTACAAGAAAAGGGTTCCTGTAGACTTCTTGGTTAAATGTATATGGGGTCTCCTTTCCATTCTCCTTGGAACCTATGGAGTGGAAGAGAGCAAGTTTCCCACTCCCCTGTTTCATTTGTCTACAGTTGTTTTCTTATCCAGATCCAGGGGGTAATCTGGCAGCCAACAAATTTGTATTAGCTTTACTTTTCATAAAAACACTGCAAGGTAGACATTATTATCCTCATTTACACATGTGATTATTATGACTCAAATGTTAAGAAAGATGAATGGAGACCCCCCCATGGAGGCTGGGAAAGAAAGAAAAGCCTGGCTGTGGGTGAAGATCAGAAAGTAAGAGGGAGAGAAAGAGAGAGGGAAGCACCCACGCGGGCTACGTCCCTGCCCGGAGCTACCTACCAGCTTGGACGGGAAACCTCGCCATCTTGAGAGGGAGATAGGATCGTGTCAGAGGCCTGAATATCCACAGCCACACTGACCACCAAGCATTTGTGACCCCCAGAACGCGGATCCCAGGCGGCGCGAACACCTGGCTGCACTGGAGTGCCCCACTGCTCAGCCAAAAGGTCAGATTTCGTAGGGAGAGGGTGGAGAGTGCTTGCGGTGAAGACAAAAGCCTGCGCGCACAGAGCGAGCTTGTGGAAGCTGGAGGACAAGGGCGGTGATTACAAGTAGAAGCCCCAGCTGTTGGGCAGTTGTCACCCGTGAAAGTGGACGGGGCTCCTAACAGGGGAGATATCTAAAGAGCAACACATTTGGATCTGCCTCAGAGGGATATCAGAGAGTTGCGGGAGATTGAAGTTGCTCGGACCTGCCCCCTTCCCCCCTCCGTAGTTCCTGCTTCAGAGAGGACAAAAAAAAAAAAAAAAAAAAAAAAAAGCTGGAGAGGCTCTAGGAAGTCAACCTAGAAACACTGCCCACAGAGGCTAATCCACAAATTGACTCTAGTGTAATAAAAACAAAGCAAAACCTGCCTAAAAATCAGGACTGGATCAGAACAATAGAGGAAGCAAATGACCTTCATTACTGCAAATTTTATTTAAATTTTTGAAAATTTTTTTTTTTAATTTTTAAATTTTTGTTTTTTATTTTTGTTTTCATTATTTGCAACGTTTACTAAGAAACTATTTTTTTTCTTTTTCCTCACTTGATTTTATCTTTATAATTATTACATTGTATATGTAATCAACATTATTACTACTACTAATTTACCTTTTTCATCTTATTTTCTTTTGTTTATTTTTATTATTTTTACTTCATTTGATTATATATATATTTTTTTTATTTTTTTATTTTTTTTTTAATTTCAGGATTACTGTTCTACAGTCTTTATCTATCCTTCTCCAACGCTTTATTCTATTGTATCTCAACCCTACCTTTATGCCTTCACCTTCTTTCCGATCTTTTCCTTTGGTACCCCGTTTATCTTAACCCTTGCCTGCTCTAGATTTTCCCCATTCCTTCTGTCTACCCCTCCTAAAATTTCACCCTACTTGTATATATCTAATTTCCAACTACCTGCTCTAAACCCATTCACACCTCCCTCGCAGTTGTCCTAAAAACAAAACAAAACGAAACAAAAAACAGTCTTTCTCTCTAACTCTTTGAAGTTGTATGTTGAATGTTAACTATACTGAAGTTGTATGCTTTTTGTTATAAGATTGATTTGCCTATGCTTTTTGTTTGATTGTATGTCTTTGTTATTCTGGGTTCTAGTCAACACAACCACCCTTATTGGTGGTTATTAATATCGCAAACACATTTCTATTCAGTGCCTTGTGTGTTGTACCTGGTTGTGTTGTATTTTGTGCCTTTAAATCAAAGCAGGAGAGAGAGAACTACACAACCAGACATCCTAGATCATGGGGAGACCAAAAAACACCCCGCATATGAAAGAAAAGCAGGCTTCACCAGAAAAGGAAGTAAACGAGATAGAGGCAAGCAACATACCTGAGCAAGAATTCAGAGTAATGATCATAAGATGGCTAAAAAGAATGGAAGACAAATTTGACAATATGAGTAAGAACCAAGAGGAAATGAAGAAAAACCAAGAAGAAATGAAAAATGACATTGCTACTGTAAAGAACTCAATAGAAAGCATCAAGAGTAGATTAGAAGAAGCAGAGGACCACATCAGCGAGCTAGAAGACAAGATGGAAAAAAATACCCAATTAGAACAACTTCTGGGGAAAAAAATTAAAAAACAGGAGGAAAGTCTAAGGGAACTTTGGGACAATACAAAACAAAACAATATTAGAATAATAGGGGTTCCAGAAGGAAAAGGAATTGAGGAAGACATGGAAAACGTATTTCAAGAAATAATGACAGAAAACTTTCCTGAGATAGAGAAGAAAAAACCCACACAAATCCGATGCTCACAGAGTCCCAAGCAAAATGAACCCCAGAAAACCAACCCCTAGGCACATTATAATTAAGCTGGTAAACACCAACGACAAAAAAAGAATTTTAAAAGCAGCCAGAGAGAGACAGAAAGTTACATATAAAGGAACCCCCATCAAACTAGCAACTGATTTCTCCACAGAAACTTATCAGGCCAGAAGGGAATGGGATGAAATATACAAAGTCATGCAAAGGAAGGGTCTGAATCCAAGAATACTATACCCAGCAAGGCTATCAATCAAAAGTGAAGGTGAAATCAGGAGCTTCACAGACAAAAACAGACTAAGGGAATTCATCTCCACCAAACCAGCAATGCAAGAAATGCTAAAGGGTCTACGGTAAAATTAAAGAAATAGAAAGCAAAGAAGGAACACAGGGGTATAGAATAAAAATGGCGTCAAATAAGTATCCATCAATAATAACTTTAAATGTAAATGGACTAAATGCTCCAGTCAAAAGACATAGGGTGTCGGATTGGATAAGAAAACAAGACCCATATATCTGTTGTCTACAAGAAACCCACCTCAGAAAGAAAGATGCACACAGACTGAGGGTGAAGGGATGGAAAAAGGTTTTCCAGGCGAATGGAAATGAAAAAAAAGCTGGGGTAGCAATACTTATATCTGACAAATTAGATCTCAGAGTGAAGGACATAACAAGAGATAATGAAGGCCACTTCATAATACTAAAGGAAGCAATCTAACAAGAAGAAATAACCCTGGTAAATATATATGCACCCAACACGGGAGCATCCCAATATATAAAAAAACTGCTGGAGGACATTAAGGGAGAGATTAATAGCAATACAATTATAGTAGGAGATTTTAATACCCCACTATCACCCTTTGACAAATCATCTAAACAAAAAATCAGCAAAGAAATATTAATCCTAAATGACTCGCTAGACCAGATGGAATTAATCAACATCTTCAGAACATTCCACCCCAAAGCCACAGAATATACATTCTTCTCAAGCGCACATGGGACATTCTCAAAGATAGACCACATTTTGGGACATAGGCAAAGTCTCTTCAAATTCAAGAAGATAGAAATCATATCAAGCATCTTCTCAGATCATAGTGGCATAAAACTGGAAATTAACTACAATGAAAAAAATCCAAAGAAATCAAATACATGGAGACTAAACAGCATGTTATTAAACAAGGACTGGGTTACCAAAGAAATCAAGGAAGAAATTAAACATCCTGGAAACAAATGACAATGAAAACACAACTATCCAAAATGTATGGGACACAGCAAAAGCACTTTAGAGAGGGAAGTTCATATCCCTACAAGCCTATTGCAAAAAACTAGAAAAAATGGTAACAAATGATCTAACTCTACAACTCAAAGAGTTAGAAAAAGAGCAACAAGAAAAGCCCAGTGTAAGCAGAAGGAAGGAAATAACAAAAATCAGAGCACAGATAAATGACATAGAGACCAAAGAAACAATACATAAGATCAACAAAACCAAGAGCTGGTTCTTTGAAAGGATAAACAAGATAGATGGACCTTTAGCCAGGCTAACTAAGAAACAAAGAGAGAGGACCCAAATAAACAAAATCAGAAATGAAAGAGGTGAAATAACAACAAATCCCGCTGAAATACAAAGGATTGTTACAAAATACTATGAACAACTCTATTCCAACAAACAGAACAACCTGGAGGAAATGGACATATTTCTAGAAAAATACAAACTTCCAAGACTCAATCAGGAAGAATCTAAAAATCTCAATAGAGCAGTGACTGGAGAAGAAATTGAAACAGTCATCAAAAAGCTTCCAGCAAACAAAATCCCAGGGCCAGATAGCTTCACAGGAGAGTTTTACCAAACATTCAAGGAAGAACTAAAACCTATCCTCCTCAGTCTATTCCAAAAAATTCAAGAGGAAGGAACACTTCCAAACTCCTTCTATGAAGCCAGCATCATTCTAATACCAAAACCTGATAAAGACAACTCAATGAAAGAGAATTACAGGCCAATATCCCTCATGAACATAGATGCCAAAATCCTCAACAAAATTCTAGCAAATCGTCTCCAGCAGAGCATCACAAAGATCATATGATCAAGTAGGATTTATTCCAGGAATGCAAAATTGGTACAATATCCGCAAATCAATAAACGTGATACATCACATAAACAAATTGAAAGATAAAAATCATATAGTCATATCAATTGATGCAGAAAAAGCATTTGATAAAATCCAACACCCTTTCCTGATAAAAACTCTCAACAAGGTGGGAGTACAAGGATCATACCTCAACATAATAAAAGCTATATATGATAAACCCACAGCCAACATCATACTCAATGGGCAAAAACTAAAACCATTCCCTCTACGAACAGGAACAACACAGGGATGCCCACTGTCGCCACTCCTGTTTGACATAGTACTGGAAGTACTAGCCATTGCAATCAGACAAGAGGAGGAAATCAAAGGCATCCAAATTGGAAAAGAAGAAGTAAAGTTATCCTTATTTGCAGACGACATGATATTGTATATAAAAAACCCAAAAGACTCCATTAAAAAACTAATTGACTTAATAAATGAATTTGGCAATGTAGCAGGATACAAAATTAACGCCAAGAAATCTATGGCATTTCTATACACCAACAGCGAATTTATAGAAACAGACTAAAAAAGCAATTCCATTTACCATCACACCAAAAAAATTAAGATACCTAGGAATAAACTTAACTAAGGAAGTAAAGGACCTATATGCGGAAAACTACACAACACTGAAAAAAGAGATAGAGGAAGATGTAAACAGATGGAAGAACATACCATGTTCATGGATTGGTAGAATCAACATCATCAAAATGTCCATTCTTCCTAAAGCAATCTATAGGTTTAATGCACTCCCTATTAAAATACCAACGGCATATTTCACTGACCTAGAAAGAACTCTCCAAAAGTTCATTTGGAACAATAAAAGATCCCGAATAGCCACAGCAATCCTGAGAAAGAAGAGTAAAGTAGGAGGGATCTCAATACCAGACTTCAAACTGTATTACAAAGCCACTGTTCTCAAAACAGCCTGGTACTGGCACAAAAACAGACATATAGATCAGTGGAATCGAATGGAGAACCCAGATATCAATCCAAATTACTATGCTCAATTAATATTTGACAAAGGAGGCACGAATATACAATGGAATCAAGACAGTCTCTTCAATTAATGGTGTTGGGAAAATTGGTCAGATACATGCAAAAGAATGAAACTAGATCACCAACTTACACCATTCACAAAAATAAACTCAAAATGGATACAGGACTTAAACATCAGACGGGAAACCATAAAAATACTAGAAGCATCCACAGGCAACAAAATCTCAGACGTATGCCAAAAGAACTTCTTCACTGATACTGCCCCTAGGGCAATGGAAGCTAAAGAGAAAATAAGCAAATGGGACTACATCAAAATAAAAAGCTTTTTTATAGCAAAAGAAACTATCAACAAAACAACAAGAAAGCCCACTGTGTGGGAGAACATATTTGAAAATGTTACCACTGATAAAGGTTTAATCTCCAACATCTACAAACAGCTTATACAACTAAATAAAAGGAAGATGAATGATCCAATTAAAAAATGGGCAATGGATCTAAATAGAATATTTTCAAAAGAAGACAGAAGGAAAGCCAAAAGGCACATGAAAACATGCTCAAGGTCACTAATTATCTGAGAGATGTAAATCAAAACAACAATGCGGTACCATCTCACACCTGTCAGAATGGCCAACATCAACAAATCAACAAACGACAAGTGTTGGCGAGGTTGTGGAGAAAAAGGAACCCTCGTGCACTGCTGGTGGGAATGCAGATTGGTGCAACCATTGTGGAGAACAGTGTGGAGTTTCCTCAAAAAACTGAAAATGGAACTCCCATTTGACCCAGTAATCCCACTCCTAGGAATATATCCCAAGAAACTAAAAGCACCAATCAGAAAGGATATATGCACCCCTATGTTCATAGCAGCACAATCTACAATAGCTAGAATCTGGAAACAGCCTAGGTGCCCGTCAGCAGATGATTGGATCAAAAAACCATGGTACATCTACACAATGGAATACTATGCTGCCATAAAAAAGAAGGAATTCTCATCATTTGCAGCAACCTGGATAGAACTAGAGAACATTATGCTGAGTGAAATAAGCCAGTCAATAAAAGAGAAATACCACATGGCCTCACTCATTTATGGACATTAAAAAACATTATAAACTGACAAACCAAAAGATAGATATAAAGACAGTAAAGCAACAAGCAGACTGTAAAATTACACCAGGGAGAGTAGGGAGATCTGGGGGAGATAAGAGATCAACCAAAGGACTTGTATACATGCATATAAGTACAACTAATGGACACAAAACTCTGGGGAGGGAGGGTATGTGGGGGGGGAGGGGGCAATGTTAAAATATGTACACAGATAATAATTTAATAAATTAAAAATTAAAAAAAAAGAAAGATGAATGGCTTATGTTGTAAATAAACAGCAGAGTGAGACTTCAAATGTATATTTGTCTGATTTCTAAGCTTAGTTGCCATTCCCTCAGACTTACAATAGCATCTATACTAGTAAAAGAGTAATATGCCAAATTGACCAGGAGACCTTCCAGAGATCTTCAGGATGTCCTTCCAGACAAAGCCTGGGCTTGGCTGGCCTGCAAACTGCCCCCAAATGGCCCTCAGCTCCTGGCCCAAGCCAGCTACACCCGCCAGTGGGGACCCTCACTCTGATGGAGGCATAGCTCGTCTGCAAACCTCCCCAGCCCCTGGCCCAGGACAGCACCGCCCCCAGTGGGGACTTCCAAACTGGGGGTATGGCTGGCCTGCAAACTGCTCCAAGCCCCTCGCTCAGACTGGCCCCACTCCCAAAGGAGACCCCCTTCAGGACAGAGCAGCCATCTCCACCCGTGTACCAGGCCTCTATCTATACTCATAAAAGGGTAATATGGTCATTAAACAGGGACACCTTCTGGGGGACCTTCAGGACGTCCTTCCAGATAAAACCAAAAGGAAGAGTGGTTACGGGCGATCAGGCCAGGAAGGGAGAGTAGTTGGATGTGATCAGGCCTGCACGGGTTGGGGGGGTGAGGGGAAAGAGGGGTGTGCAGTTGTGACCGAGCAGGTTGGCAGGGGGGGGGCAGTTGGAAGAGATCAGGCTGACAAGGGGGGGCAGTTGGGGGTGAGCAGGCCAGCAGGGGGGGGGGGCAGTTGGGGGCAATTAGGCCAGCAAGGGGGAAGTTTGGGTCAAACAGACTGGCGGGGGTGGGGGGCAGTAGGGGAAAATTAGGCTGGCAGACTGGGGCATTTGAGGGTAAGCAGGCTGGGGGAGAGGGGTGGCATTGGAGGCAATCCAGCAAGCAAGGGGGGAAGTTGGAAGTTGGAGGGTTGGAGGTGAGCAGGCCGGCAGGCAGAGTGATTAGGGGCTGTCAGGCAGGCAGGCAGGTGAGTGGTTAGGAGCCATCAGTCCTGGATTGCTAGAGGGATCCCAGATTGGAGAGGGTGCAGGCCAGGCTGAGGGTGCAGGCCAGACACCTTCCCCACTCCTCCCGATGCACTAGTCCTCATACAATACTAGTAAAATAATTTCTACCTTCAATAAGGAATTTTTGTTTGTTTGTTTGTTTGTTGTTGTTTTGTTTGTTTTTTTACTGATATGAATAACTTTTGTCCCTATAAATTTTGAGAACAATGTGTTTTCTTCTGTACTGGTGTCTTTACTTGGTTTTATACTATCACTTGTGATAAAACAAAAAATGGCATTTCCTAGCCCAAGAAATCAAGCTTGATGCATGAATTAAAAGTTAGTTCATTGGGTCCTGGCCAGTGTGGCTCAGGTAGTTTAGCATCGTCCCATGCACTGAAAGGTCACCAGTTTGATGGTCACATGACCAGGTCACATTGCAGGCCACATCTCAGGTAGGGGTGCATGTGGGAGGCAACCTATTAATGCTTTTCTCTCTTCCTTAATCCCTTCCTCTATTTCTTCTTTTTTTTTTTTTTAATAGATTTTATTGATTTTTTACAGAGAAGAAGGGAGAGGGATAGAAAGTCAGAAACATTGATGAGAGAGAAACATCGATCAGCCGCCTCTTGCACATGCCCCACCGGGATATGCCCGCAACCAAGGTACATGCCCTTGATCGGAATCGAACCTGGGACCCTTGAGTCTGCAGGCTGATGCTCTATCCACTGAGCCAAACCGGTTTCGGCCCCTTCCTCTATTTCTAAAAAATTAGTAAAAACATTTTTAAAGTTAGTTTAATGTAAAATAAAATACATTTGTTTGCATTTGGATCATTATTGTGTAGTGACATCAAACTATACATATCTAAAAGTTTTGAAAGATAAGGCTTTGTAAATGTCTTTTTTTCCACCCCATTTATTCTATCTGGTTTTCCATTGATTCAACATTTATAGGAAATCTGCTCTGAATTAGACTCTGTGGTCTCTTTGAGTGGGGCTTACATCTGTTGAAAGTATACAAATTGAATTGATTCTTTGCAGTTCTGTCCTCTAAGGGACAGGTCAGAGCCACATTTGGTACAATTCTAGATTTAAATCCTTAAGTCCACATGTGTCCACATTATTTTAAGAAAATTCCAGGTTATTTCTTGCTTTATTTGCTTGTTTTAAGGTCATATCCCCCCCCCTTCTTTCCCTTCCCCTCCTCTCTCTGTCATCAATCTATATCTGTCATCTATGAAGCAACTGTCTATTCATCAGTCTCTATATTTATAATACAAGATGTTTATTTGACCAGGGACAAGTTTTCAGTGGTGTTGGCACTGTGAACTGGTGGGGTTTTGTTTTACAGTGCAGGGGAAGATGTATAATTTTAGTGGAATAGCCAGCTTGAGAACTCTTGGTTCCTCAGGTGAACAGTCAATGCATAGATTGTCCCTGCATGTCCCTAAGAAACTTGTCATGAGTGCAGACATGATCTTTGACCTGCTTCATGTCTGTGTTCTCCACAAGGGACTGGTGTCCAGTGTGTAGAGGTGGGAACACCATCCCTGGTTTTAAGCTTTGGGAGTTCTGTGACCCTGTGACCAGCTGCTGTGATGCTAAGGTCCTGTAACTGACCTCCTTAATACACCTGTGATGCACAGTTGGCAGACTACGTAGCTCTTCATGGTATCACTTCTCAAACTCTGAAGAAAAGACTGGTTGGGATTGGAATATGCACAGCAAATCACACATTTCTTATCTACAAAGATGTATATAAATGAATTCTTCTTCTGTTGGATCTGATTACATGAAAATAGCTATGCTTGTGGTTTTGATATAAATATTTATTGGTATGCTTAAGAAGAAAAATAATTTACCAAGGAGATTTTGTTCACAAGTTGAGAGAAATGAGGTTTTGATTTTATTGTTTGAATTCTGTATACAAACAACTGTGCAAAGAGCGAGGTGTCTAAGCTTCTACTGATGTTTTATTATTTATTAATATGAAAGTGATGGCTTTAAAGAAGGTAAAATTCATCGTTAGTGATGAGATTTTTAAAGCATAAAAGTATCATTTATATCATCAAAAATTGTTATTCTATTGCTCCACACAGTAATTACAATGTCCTTTCTTTAACAAGAGCGTAAACCGTGGCTCTGAAAAATGAATCAATTTGTCATTGTAAAATGTGACAAAGCTGGAACACACACCCAGGTTTTTCAGCTCTTTAAGCCTGCACTTTTGTCATGTTCTATTTTCCAGCATTCCCAATGATAAAAAATAAATGGTTGTTTTATTGCTCTGCAGACTCTGTGAGTCCAAGAAGCTTGAGGAATACAGTGTGCTCTCCTGAAGCCCTGGGCCGCAACTCACAACCAAATAAACTTTTATCGCCTTTTTCCTCCTTGCCAAGAGCTATCTCTTCTGTTACTTGTATGCACCCTGAGACCAATATGATCATCTCGATTTTGTAATAAATAGGAAGCTGAGGATTTATGATTTTTTTTTGAAATTGATCAAAAGCCAAGTTGTTGTTAAAAATGGAGATATCAGAAATCAAACACAGGTCTTATTTTAAAGGTCACGATCTTTTCACCTGAGAATGATATAGAAAAGGGACCATGTCTTGAATCATTAATCAATGTGCTTCTCTCCTATTCCCCCATCTAGACTAGTTGGTCTCCCTCCTTGGACCATAGCATACACTCAGCCCACGCAGTGAAGGCAGCCTGGGTTTATTGATACCAATGTAGAGCAGTTGGAAAACAAACCAAAGAGAAGTAAGCATATCCATGCTCATTTTCTGAGTTTCATAACAGACTTTTCAAACACAAGACAAAGAACATATGGAGAGAAAGGCTTTTTGAGTTATGAGAGCCTAGGTCTTTGAGCTGAGATCCTGACCTAGGCAGTAGGCAGAAATGATGCTGTAAAACCCAGGGTTTTCTTTTGGCCCATTCTGACTAGAAGGTCTGGCTCCTATCATGCTATACCTTCTTTTTTTTTGTCAGACCAACCCCTTGAAGGATATGGGGCAATAGGTGCCTTCCTAGGAGGATAGGTACCCCAAGTGGAATATTCTGGTTCATTGCTTCTTACCAAGGATCCTGAGAGTTAACAAGAGTCCAGAAGTCCTCTTCCTCCCCACACACCACCATGACACTAGCGAATGAGTTCCGAGCAGACACCTTGAGCTAACCTTCTAATCTCCCAATACTCCTGGGAATATTGAAACTAGTCAAATGTTTTCTCTAAGTAGTATGACCAGACCTTAAGGGCCAAGAATCTGAAAGGTCTCTTAGAATAAGACATGCTGTAAGTTCCATTTGACAAGTGCCTACATGTAGAAGGGGACTGCTTAGCAGACACTATTATGGACAGAACCCCCCACCCCCGGTCAGTTAACTCTCCGTGATGCCCCAATGCTAGATCAGTGCTGTGGAATTTATATACTATCCCAGCTACGTGTATATGCATAATGGGGAACAAGTCTAAATTAGTGGAGTTTACCCTAAATAGACAAGATGAACATTTTCTAGCTTTGTATTGTCAGGAGAATGAGACCTTGTAAACATGTGAATTTACTCTTTATTCCCACTTCGCTCATTTACTTTGAAAGGGTTAATTATTTTAAAATTATTTTAAACTTTCAGTGTAAGGAGAAAGAATCATTCTCCTAAAAATAAAGAAGGAAACTAAAATAGAATTTGCACATTGATGAATCATGTGAAAAAGTCTCATCCGTTCCCATGTCATTATTCATTTTCTTATTGGTGACTTCCAAGTCTTGCTGTCACCTCAGCTTCCGCTATCCTCTACATCTCCACAGATCAACAGGTGCAAGGAGGTGAGGGCTGGAGTGAAACTTACTATTGTACAATACATTGTTAAGTGAATGAAGGAATGCATGAATATTTAATTTGTGTGTTTTTCCCCCCAAGAAATCTAAAAGGTGGTCTGTCCACAGGCATTGGTTTTCCATCACTTTGCAAATAGAATAGGGATACCCTTGCTCCTATTTTTTTTAAGTATATTTGATTGATTTTTACAGAGAGGAAGGAAGAAGGATAAAGAGTCAGAAATATCAATGACAGAAAATCATTGATTGGATGCAACCAAGGCACAAGCCCTTGACCAGAATCAAACCCAGGACCTCTCAGTCCGCAGGCCAATGCTCCATCCATCTAGCTAAACTGGTAAGGGCCCCTTGCTCCTTTATAGATTTCTTAATGAGGGAGTATCTGAAATTATTTGCTACCATCCAGTGATCATGTGGAGAAAACAAAATTTATGGTCATGAAAATTCTCCTCTGTGAAGGCCAACAGGTCTCAACAAAGAAGAAGATGAAGTTCTATAAAACAGGAACAGGAACAAGCTGAGGTCGATTCTGGGTTATTCCAGACATACCCTGACCTTCATTCTCCAGGCCCATCTGCCCTCTGGTAGGGCATTTGCTGGTTTGGCATCACCAGGAGAGGCCTTTCTTACCCACTTTGGGGGAGGATTCCTTCTAAAGTCTTATTTCTGACACTCTTTAGAAAGCTCAGAACTGTGGTTCCTCCTGTGCCCCTGTCTTCTAAGGCCTGAGGTGGCCCTGGGAGATGGCTTAGCTTCCTGCCTTTTGCTTTGGCTGCAGATGTGATAACGTATTTGGTCACCATGGTTATGTGATAGCTGCGCAGGTCTGCCAGGGCCTGCACACACTGGTTATAGGCTGTCAGGAGTGGGCCATTCTCGGAGGATAGGACATGGTCCCTCAGTGAAGGACCTGACTGGATGGCTTCTATGAAGGCTTTATGAGAAGGTGGCATGTAGTCCCTCATGTTGAGCAGAAAGTCACCTGAAAGAAATAATCCAGACCAATGTCAAAGCTCCACCTGGGAAGGTAAGAGAGCCAATATGCTTTTCCAGACATCAATACAGCAAAAAGTGTTGTTATCATGCTAACTGTCCAATCTATTTGCTGGCTCTTTTGCTAATAGACTTCAAACACACAAATGCACATTCCTTACTAATGATAGGTGACAGGGAAGAGAAAATGAAGTAAGCACAGCTCAGATAACTGAGTTGGAACTATCTCTATCATGGTATAAATGTTTACCATATGTCAAATGTGGGCAAATTATATTGTTAATCATTCTGAGAGGATATTTACATATGTGAGCATAAACTCTTAAACTAAGTAGCTAGATTATCTGCTGAATTTTATTTCTTAAATGTTTTGTTTTGGAGGGAGTGCTAAGGAAGAAGAAAGTAATAGGGTTTATAAAAGCAAAAAGATAAAGAATGAGCAATTGTTTTAATTACAATCTCTTGAAGACAAATTGTTTAAAAACCTAATCAATTGATATTTATAAGAAATGTAGATAGATAGTAATCTATAGGAAACCCATTCTGTGTTTAATATTACACATGGTACAACACCTACTAACATCACGAAGTCAAAATGCATGCAAAAGTCTAGTTTTAGAAAACTGACTTCTGCAGATGAAACTACAATAGACACTCTGACATCAAATTCTAGTCTTTGTTTTTCTAATTCAACTTGAAACCTCTGTACTATGAAGTGGTTTTAGCAGCTGTTAAATATTTGGCTCAAGACTGACAGGTAAGGAAATGAGCAATTTGAAATTTCTAAAATGGTTGCCCTTTTCTCTTCTGATCTAAATAAAATTGGCTTGAGGTTGCACCATCTTCATGGAGGAGCTTAGAAGCATCAGGGGCAACATTGAGACTTATCAACAAACTCCAGAACTCTCCTTCATTTTAGAGCAAGGAAGCCATTGCCTAAAGTTCCAAACAAAACTGCAGTGAACAGCTGGAAATATAGCAATGTTTTAAGATTTGGAAATGAAACCCAATTTCCTGCTGAGACCTGATATTAATTGACTTGACACAATAACATGTGGTAGGCACAGAGTTTCCCAGTTAATTTGGAAAAGTATAGACTTCGTGACATTTTAAGTTACACTTGGTTTTATCAATTTGTAAAAACACCTCTGTTCTTCTCCCTGTTAAGAAAGAAAGAAAAAAAAAGGATAGACAAAGAAAAATGTCTGGCTTACCACTTTCCTTGCTATGGTGAATGCCCAAGAACTCATCAAAGGCATGAAGCACTGTGCTCTGAGCTGCACTCCCTCCAGAGTATTTCAGGGGCTTCGTGGAGACTCCTTCATATATCAATCCCACAGGCATTGCTGGGTTATCTTTCCATCTAAGCAAGAGTAAAAATCAGAAAGAAGTAGGTGCTTAGAGTTAAGAGTATATTTTTCTAATATAGAACCAGAGGGTGAGCAATAAAGCAAACATGATTTGATGGCAATTTTATGGCAAAAGACTAGATATCTTTGTAGGATATGTACTTAAGCATCATCTTGACCCCAATTTCATAACAGGACATAGAATGCAGCCCTTCTCCTCCCTCATTTAAAGGAGCTTACAAAGTAATAAAGAATAGAGAATGCCCAACTGGTGTGGCTCATTGGTTGAGCATTGACCTATGAACCAGATCACAGTCTGATTCCCAGTCAGAGAACATGCCCAGGTTGCAGGCTTGATGTCTAGTGAGGGGTATGCAGGAGGCAGCCAATCAATGATTCTCTCATATCATTGATGTTTCTAACTTTCTCTCTCCCTCTCCTTTCTTCTTAGAAATCAATAAAATTCTTTTTTTTTTTTAAGAATCTCTTATCTAGTCATAAAGATCACATCAGTGCTTATCAACAGGAACAAAGTAGGGGCTCCAGAACAATCTTCACTTCCCCTGATAAAATAGCCTTGATGACTTGATAATTTCACTAGTAGAGATTTGAAAACACACATACAAACACACACACACACACACACACACACTCATACATATAAATACATGCATACACACACCTTTGCCCTTCCCTGAAACAGTTTTAACAGTTGTCATATTAAACTATCATTTCTAAATGCTCCCTGACTTTATGGGAATGTCTTTATCAAATGCTCTGTTGATGACATGTATGTATACTAAGAATACGACTAATAGAAAACAATACAAGCCTTCAGAGTACCAGAAGCAAAGTTCAAGGACATGTGGAAGGACTGGAAGAGAGACTTGGTCATTCTCAGGTTAAGTGGGTTTTTCTCCCCTCTCCTCTTTTTTCTTTTCTCCTTTCTTCCCTTCAGTCTCCCTAATTCCATTTATCTTTTTGTCTCTGGATATCTCTCTTTCTACCTCTACTATTATACTCATTTCTGTCTGCTTTTTTTTTTTTTTTTTTTTTTTTTTTTTTTTTTTTTTTTTTTTTTTTTTTTTTTTTTTACCAAGTCTTAAATAGTCACAGAGTGTAAGTGGGTGGCTCCATAATGAGACAAAAACAAGAGCACCAAGAACACATGTATTTGTACTTACAACACTTTACAGTTTATAAAGCACCTTCACATTCATTTTTTTTGTTTGACCTTTTTTGAGTAGATCAAGACAGGTATTTTTAAGCCCATTTTGCAGATAAAGAAATAAAGACTAAGCAGTTCATTCTCAGGGCCACATTGCTAGGGAACAGAAGAACCAGAACTTAAATCCCAAACTTGAAATTTTCTAGTTTCATGTTCTCAGAACCTGCACATGTGGATTTCTACTTTTCCCAAGAAATAGAATCTTTTTCTCTTATTACCGGGAACAAACTACTCCCAGTTGTTAACAGTTTAAATAACAGGCTTACGTGATGTCTCGCCTTCTTCCCGTAGTTCTAAAAGTCATTGTGCTTCAGAGAAAGAAAACACATCTCATACACAAGAAAGCTGTAGACTGGCCACTCAGCTTGCTATTCATGACCTTTTTTACATATTTCTCTGAGGCAGGAAATGCTACAAGAAGCTGGATTGTTTTCTTTTGGGGTTGTTTTTGGTTGGCTGTACTCTGGTTTTCACTGGAGGAATATCAGAGTGGCTTTGCGGGGGAGGGGGGGGGTGGTGGCTGTCACTCTTGAAAGGAATGGAGCACAGAAAGCAGTTTGGAAACCAAGCAGGAAAAACAAAGGAAGGCTTCTGAATGTAAAAGTGTAACATGCTGTGCGTGTTAGGAAAGAGGGCTCTGTTTTAGGCAGATAGAGAATTTAATCTCAGCTGTTATGTGCATTAACTGTGAGCCTTGGCTTAGTTCAATCTTCTCTGAGCCTCCACTTCCTCCTCCACATACCACAAGTATCCACCTTATTGGGTTTTTGAGAGAACTAATTAAAACAATACTTGCTCAATGCCTGGAATACATTATTAAGCATTCAATAAATATCAGCCATTTTAGAATGTTATTCAGAATAAGTGGATCCCTGTTCTCCCTTTCATTATTCTGTTACTTTGTACCAATCCTCTGAGTGTTCCTGCTCCTAATTTGCATCTACCTCCTAAAGCTGCTGGGAGAAAGGAATGGGTTTCAGAGAGGTCTCACGACTTGTCAAAATTCAGAACAGTGGTGGGATAAAATTTCTAAACATTTTCTGTGGAAGAAATATGGAAGATGACTGATACTCTGTAGTAAGTGGACCAAATACAATAACCAGCCTGCTAAATATCTGCACAGGAATGAACATGTTCTAAACTGACCTCCTGATTCTTCACCCTTTTGCCAAACTTGACCTGCCTATAGTTTTCCCTAACAGAAAAACTGGCAGTTACATCTTTTCAGCAGAGTTGGACAAAAGCATAGAATCTTCTTTGATTGAACGCTTTCTTTTCCATTCCATGTGCACTCCAATAGCAAATCTTGTCAGACTTTATCTTCAATCTGTATCCAGACCTGGCCATCCTCAATGCTTCTACTGTTACCATCCTAGTTAAAGCTACCACCCTGAATTGTAGTAAAAGCTCCTTAAATACTTTCCATTCTTCAGTTGAAATCATCTATTTTCCACTTAGAAGATAGAGTGATGAATTGAAACTTAAGACAGATCATGTAAGTCCTCCCAAACTTGCCAGTGTTGCCCATCTCACTCAGAAAAGAAGCTAACAGGTCCCTGCAAGACCTGGTCTTCCACCAGCACATGTATCTTTCTCATTCTCCCCAATATTTACTCCAAGCACTACTGGCTTCCTTGCAGCTACTCCTCCATGACAAACATGCTCTTGCTTCAGGGTCATTGTCATTTCTTTTCCTTTTGCTTGCAACAAGTATCTAGGTGGCTTATTCCTTACTTCTTTCGGGTATCTGCTTAAATATCACTTAGAAGTGTATTTATTTAGCAACAAATAAACAGACAAACTTTGGCCACCACAATCCATGATGCCTTATATCTTACTTCACATTTTCTCATATTGTTTATTGTTTTAATGTATCTTGCATGATACTTGATGTTATTATATTTATTTTTCCATCTACCTCCAATCATTAAAATGTATGTAAGTTCCCCCCAAAAATTAAGTTGCTATTTTGTTTTATTGCTTCATTGCTAAGACCTAGAACTGTGTCTGGAAAATGAATCAGTGAATAAAACATATAGCATTCTATAATTAGGTATTATATCTAGAACATGTAGACCCACATATATTTCTTAAAAAGACCTGGCCAGCCTAAAAGAGTTATCAAATGCTCAAATGGTGAAGACATCAATCTCTTTTTAGTGCCCTAACCTGAAGAAGATATGTTGGAGCCCCATAGAATACCAGAAGAGAAAATACCAGTGTAAAAATCAAAAAAGTAAGAGAAAAGCATCTACTTTTACTAGTAAAACCCACATATTCTCTGTCTATAATGACAGTAGTTTGAGGAAGGGAAATTGAGTTCTTGTGAAGAACCCACGGATTGCTCCCATGCATTCTCAGGCCCAAATTGCTGTTTGTGAAGGAAAGAATTATTTTTCTTTCAAATCTCTGTAGGCAAAATTATTTTTAGACTTCTTGTAGCATATTTCTAGGAAACTCAATAGAAGCAGACATTTAAAAGGAAAAGAAAATGAGATGACATTATTTTTCCACAGGGACCATTAGCCTCCTGAGAAATTTAATATGAGTGGGAAATAAAGATAAAATGTTTCATCTGCAGATGAAATCTCTCAACTCTCCTAAATAAAAAAGCTTTAAAAAGTCAACAAAAATAGTAAATCAAGTATAGAACAGATCAAGAACACAGGAGCAGAATTAGATTTTTCAGGACAAGCCCATTGGGAATTATCAACAATCCAGATGTTCTTGGACATCTGCACTTACCAGTGTACTTGGGACTTGGGACTGGCCACTGAGTTTAGCTATATGGGAAATATTTTTGAGGATGAGAATCAGAGGTGAGACACTGATAAAATGCACCATTGACCCAGAAATTATTTTAATGAAAACAAAGTCACCTTCTGGTGCCTTTTTAATTATGATAGATAGAATTCAATAAAAAAAAAATATTGTCACAAGATTCCCATTCTAATTCCCAGAAATGTTAATATTATGAGATTTCAAGCCTATATATATGATATATCATATTACAAAAGGACTTTGCAGATGTGATTAAGGTTACTAATCAGTTGATCTTAATATAGGAAGTCATTCTAGATTATCTAGATGAGCTGAATCCAATCAATATGTCCTTAAAAGCCGAGTTTTCTCTGGTTAGTGACAAAAAGGAGAAGTCAGAGAGATTTGAAGTACTAGGAGGATAGGAAGTGTCATTGCTGAGACAGAGGAGACCATGTGACAAAAAATGCAGGAGGCCTCTGGAAGCTGAGAACAGTATTCTCCCTGATAGTCAATAAGGGAACAAAGACCTAAGTTTCAAAACCACAAAGAATTAGATTCAACCTAAAATGTGAGTGAATTAATTCTTCCCCAGATTCTCAAGATAAGAACTCAGTCCAGCAGATACCCTAACTTGGCCTTTTGAGACCCTAAGCAGAAAACCAAGTGGAGCTCACCCTGATTTCTGGCCTATAAAAATGTATGATAAAGTGTATACTTTTAAGTTGCTAATTTAAAAGTGTGGTAATTTGTTATTTAAAAGGAAAATTGATAAAACTTAGAGAACCAAGTGAAGCATAAATAGATTTTTCAGAAATAGGTGCTTCCTAAATCCCAGTCTATTTTAAAACATTTTTAAATGAACTTTTTTTTTGTCTAATCCTACCAAAGCATATATTTGCTTAATATTTGTTGCTAGAATCTTTTCTCTACTGTCAGATCTTTTCTTGACCCTGACTACATGAAAAACATACAGAGAATGAGAAGAATTCTATATTGGAGAGCATTTTGAGAAACAGTCCCAAATCCATATCTGTCACTCCTTTTTTTCTCCCTTTTTCTTCATAAACTATTTATTACTCTCAACTTATTCTATAGAAACCTTCCTGCTTTTATTCTCTACAGTGAGAATAAGTGAGAAATCCCCACCCAAGCCGCCCTCCCTTAGAAAGGGAGGTCACTTTCTCACATTCCAGACCTAACCAATCTATAGAAAATACTTAGTACATGTTGTCACTCTGCTTTTGCACCAATGCATTATGTCACTAAATCAATACATTTATTGATTTTGGTATTTGGCATGTTTCTTGTTTTATCCAAGTAAGCTTCAGATTCTATCAATAGCACTTCAGGCATCTCCTAGCTCTATACACATGGCACACTAGATGATATTGACTTCACATTTTTTACCACCTCCTTCCACTACTGCCATCTTTCACTTTTCAGCATTAAAATCACACACACACACACACACAAACAAATTCAACTTCCTAAAATGAATAGGAAAATAATATAATTAAAATATGTCATTGTATGACTAATGTATTTAAAAAAGAACTGCAAAGAGTAGAGATCTATTTTTGGAGAGATTATAGGTCATGTGACCAAAAAAAAGTATACAGGAATATGAGGAAATGGCTTAGTGTAGCCATCCTAGGAATGTAATAAGAAAGCTTTCCAGTTACTGTCTATACCTCCATCTGTTTTAATAACAAGGGGAGGGAATAAATATAAATGATTGAGCTTTGTGTGTGGCATATTGGGCTTTTTCCCCCCCTTTCTGTCATCAAGATCGGGTTCTAAGAAAGTAAATACACATGAATCTAATATGAGAGCCTAAGGGCAATTACTCTAAACTTAAATATTCAACCTTTAGTGCCATTTGCCATGCAGATGTTACTCCTCTTCTTTTATCCAAGAGTGGATCTAGGTGACTACTTTGCTAACAATGGATATGTGGTGTGTTTCTTACTCTAGGAAGCTTATGTCAGTTTCCACCCCCCATAAATTTGGAAAATGCTACAGAGACCTCCTGCAGGAAAACAGTTGAACTGTACTTACCCAGAGAGAAAGATCCGGATGACTGCATAAAATATGTCTGGATCTACATAATCTGAAGGAGCAATCAAAATGTGAACTTTACTACAGGCGAAAAAAGCAATTGGTTACATGTGCCTGGGCCCTGCTGAGTTCCTGGGGCTGCTTCTCTATCTGATCTGCATGGAAACCTGGAATGAAAGCTACAAGCAAGAGGTGGATGGAATGTTCTCTTCTGTAATTGTCCTCATTGGCTCTTGCAGAACTTTTAAACTATTCCAAATGCTGCCCTTTTCCATTTGTGGTACTTCCCCTTTATCTACTTAACCACAACAAAAGGAGAGGTCAAGGCCATCTATTTAAAAATTAATAATTTAAACAGACATGATGTTTGAGAGAATATGGGAAGTGGAAAGGAGAAAGAATTACCACTCTCAAGGCTTTCACAAGAAAGGAAAACTAAAGCCATCTCTGCTCAAGTGGAGTTCTATATAGCCAACAAAGGACAGAGAAGTGGAGAGTCCCTTGTCTGGCTGGGGATTGCCACACCAGGTCAAATACAGATTCATTTAGCTCCACATTTAGCTTCATTCATTAAGCTGTGCAGCTATTTTGAATCTAAGCCAATGCTTATGGGTAATTGCTTTCATTAAATAATAAAAATTATATATAAGGAAGCAAGTTTTCATATTTGTAACATTTCTTTTAATCAACTTTTGAGGATTGTTCTCTTTCTTCATCTAATGGGGTCCCTCTGTGACTAAGCATGCTCCTGTCTATCTCTCTTGGTTTCTAAGAGGGGAAAAACACACATCTCTTTTTTATGATACCTAAATAGTGACATCTCTATACCATCAGTTTTTCTTTTGCTACCATCACACCTACTCTCTGGTCCTCCAAACTCTTGTTTTTTTTCTAAAGTCCCATGACTTGGGTAACTAATGTCTTTCTTCAGCCTTAGGGTTTCCCAGTGCTCCTAAATGGTGTTATAGTCTCTCATTCTTCTGTGACAATACTCTCCTGGACTTTTTTTCTGGGTGATATTTCTGGGTTTTACTCATTTGGTGCTCTTTGCCCCCCCACCCCCCAAAAAAATATTAAGTACACATTTTTCAAAATCAATAATGACTACTTAATTTTCACCCAACTTATTATATTTAATGAGAAAAAAATCAAATGATCATTTCAATAGATGTGAAATGTTTTTGATGTAAAACATTTCAATGTGCATGAAAAAAATCCATTCATGGTAAAAAAAAAAAAATTGAGTTAGCTAATTAGGAATAGTACTACTCATCCTTGAATTGATAAAAGGAATCCATAAGAAGTCTTCAGTATACATTATACTTAATGTTAAAATATAAAAATGTAAGTATTTTAAAATGTGAAACAAAACAAGGATCAGCATTTCCATTCAATACTATATTGGGAGTCTTAGCAAGAAGAATGAGAAACAAAATTAAACAGAAATAAAAGTTATAAGTATTGTAAATGAAGAAAAAAGAGAACATTATTCTCAAATGGGTTTTTTCTATAGAAAACCCAAATAATCTCTACATAATTATCACAACGAATAAGAGTGTTTACCAAGGTGCTAGATTTAAGGTTAATGTTCAAAGGAGTGATACCATTATCATAGTGGGACTGTCTTTTGCCAATGAATGCTGATTTAGACAGTCACCCATAGACAAAAGAGCATTTGTGGAAGTCCAGTTCAGCAAAGCCCCAGCACACCACTACAGTAAAAATAATAATAATAATAATAATAATAATAATAATAATAATTTGAGGATATTGAATGCACTAAAGGGAGTAAGAAGAACATTTCACTTTACCTATATCATGCTCCCCACAAGGAGACATAGCTCAGAACCAACAGAGAGCTTGTTGTCCCGCAAGAAAAAGTGAGAGCATTTGAGTGCCCAGCTTCCCCAGGTACACGGAATGCATCCAGAGACCCACTTCTTTCTCACCATATCCAGAATACTAAGGGGGGGTGGGGAGATAAGGTGTAGCTGTGAGAGTGCCAGAGAGGGCTCTTGGAGGGCAGTACAGGGATGCAGATCTTACTGACCATCTCACAGACTCCCAGAAGACACCCTCCCAGGAGCTGATAGGAATGCTGAGCTTGAAGATCCCCCAACTGACCTCTGAGCTCCCTTAGTGTTCAAGGTGCCTTACACACATGCCACACACCCTCATGTGGCCACTTCCTTGTGTGCATAGCTGAGGAAGGAAAGAGTGAGCCTTTGTGAAGAAAGAACAAAGTAGGAAGCATCGTGCTCCCTGATTTCAAACTATAATACAAATCTATAGTAATCAAAACAACAAGGCCCAGCTGTCCTGGCTCAGTGGTTGAGCATCTGCCTATGAATAGGAGGTTATGGTTTGATTCCTGGTCAGGGTATATGTCTGGTTGAGGGCTTGAAACCCAGTGTGGGGCATGCAGGAGGCACCAGATCAGTGATTCTCTCTCATCATCTATGTTTCTATCTCTCTCTCCCTCTCCTTCTCCCTTCCTCTCTTAAATCAATAAAAATATTTAAAAACAAATACAAAATATGGAGTTGGCATAAAAAGATACACAGATCAATAGAGCAGGATTGAGAGCCCAGAAATAACTCTAACAGTCACACATATATGGACAATTTATATAGGGCAAAGAAATCAAGAACGTACCATAGAGAAAAGACAATCTCTTCAATAAATGGTGTTGGAAAACTGGATAGTTACACAGAAAAGAATGAAATTAGACCACTATCTTAAACCATACTCAAAAATTAACTCAAAATGGATTAAAGACTTGAATGCAATACCTGAAACCATAAAGTTCATAGAAGAAAACAAAGGCAGGAGGTCTCTGACATAGGCCTTAGCAATATTTTAGTCTGAATTCAGAGGCAAGGGAAACAAAAGCAACAATTTAAAAAAAAATGGGACTGCATCAAACTAAAAAGTTTCTGCACAAAAAGGCAACCTACTGAATGGGAAAAGATATTTGCAAATCATGTGTCTCTTAAAGAGTTACTATTCAAAATATATGAAGAACTCTTACAACTCAACAACAAAAAGCAAATATCCCATTTTAAAAAGGTCAGAGGATCTAAATAAATATATATATATATATATATTAAATATATTTTTTTGATTTTTTACAGAGAGGAAGAGAGAGGAATAGAGAGTTAGAAACGTCGATGACAGAGAATTATCGACCAGCTGCCTCCTGCACACCCCCTACCGGGGATGTGCCCTCAACCAAGGTACATGCCCTTGACTGGAATCAAACCCGGGACCTTTCAGTCCACAGGCTGACGCTCTATCCACTGAGCCAAACCGGTGCCGGCTAAATAAATATTTTACAGAGAAGATATACATATGGTCAACGGCACAGGAAAAGATGTTTAATACCACTACTTATTAAAGAAATATGAATTAAAACATGATGAGATATATCACCTTACACCTGTTGGCACATTTCATTGTCAAAAATATAAGAAACAAGATGTTAGAAAGGATGTGTAGAAAAAGGAAATCTGATACACTATTGGAAGGAATGTAAATTGGTACAGCCACTGTGGAAACAGTGTGGAGATTACTCAAACATTTAAGAATAGAACTGCCATGTGATCCAGCTATTCCATTTCTGGGTATTCATATAAAAAATAAAATCACTGATTTGAAAAGATATATGCACTACTATGTTCATGGCAGCATCCTATCTAATAAAGAGGGAATATACTAATTAATTGCCACGCCCTCAAAGATGGCAGTGCCCACAGCCATAAGATAGTGGTGCCCTGTTCCCTCAGCCCCACTGGGGCAGCACACAGGCACACAGGCAGGCCCGGTCTTGCCGCATGCCTGCCTCCAGAGTCCCCCAATCCCCTCTGCACCCCCAGCCGCCCAGGACCGCCCAAGGCTCAAGTAATCAGGGCCCACTGAGGCTTGCACTGCCAACAGTGGCAACAGCAGAGGTGTGATAAAGCATTACCCCCGCCCGCTGATCTCTGGGTCACCTCCCATCCCTGAGGGCTCCTGGACTGTGAGAGGGCAGTCCAGGCCCCCTCCAGTGCATGAATTTTCATGCTTCAGGCCTCTTTCATATATATATATATATATATATATATATATATATATATATACACACATATATATGTATGTGTGTATATATACATATATATGTATGTGTGTGTATATATACACACACACACATATATATATATATATATATATATATATATATATATATATATATATTACTCAACATAAAAATGAATGAAATCTTGCTATTTGCAACAACACGAGGGTATTAGAGGGTATTATGCTAACTGAATAAGTCAGATGAGGAAAGACAAGTACCATATGATTTCATACATATTAGAATCCAAACAAAACAAAACAAATGTACAAACAAAACCAAACAAACCCATAGATACAGAGAACAGACTGGTGGTTAACAGAGGTTGAGGCTTGGGAGAAGTGGGTGAAGGGAATTGGTTGCATGGTGATTGTATATTAACCAGACTTTTGGTGCAGACCACTTTGTAGTATATACAGATGTGAAATTGTGATGTTATACACATCTGAAACATGTGATGTTATGTACCAATTTTACTTAAAGAACAAAACACACACACACACACACACACACACATGCACACACACACACACAATACTCTTTCAAGGATCTTCTGATAGAGGAAGTTGAAGAGCTGTCTTGAAAGTGAATGTAGTCACCTGAATAAAATGTAACTAACCACAGGACTGGTGAGCCACTGAATTAGCTACACCTATGAAACCTCATCTCTGCACTAAGGAGATTAGAGCAATCAATCTCTCCAGGATCCACTTGAGAAAAAAAGGCCAAAAGGGGCATAAGTGAGCATAAGGACACATTGCAATATCCTGACATTGCTGGACGGAATGTACACCACCTTTGCTGTTGTTTTTTGCCTCACCCCTTCCTCCCAAACTTCATGCAAGATCTCAACATGCAAAGAAATATATGGCTACCGAAGAGAGCAAACTACCCTAACCACAATAGAATACTAAAAAAAGACAAAACCACAGAACATCTATGCAAATTGAGAGATCATTCTCCAAAAGTTAAAAAAGCAAGGAGTTACCATAAAACAAAGCTAATACACTAGCTCCATCTAGTGGATGTTGCCCAGCCCTGCCCCGAGCAGAACCCTCGGCCTACAGCAGCCCCATACCGTGCATTTGTCCTAAGGTTCTGGTGATGTCCTGAATGGAGAGTCTCAGCCGCTGCAGGGCTTGCAGCAGGGAGTCCTGGCTGGGCTGCAGCATGGCATTCATTGCTTCAACAAGTGCCTGGGGAGAAGGTTCATTCACTCAGTCTATTAGCATTCACGTAAGGCCCGCTGAGGTGGAGTTAGCTGAGAATCAGAGCTATGGAAATCAGGAAGGGCGCCCTTCTGACTGCTGGACTGTTTTCCAGTGCCCCTTTAAACTCAATTTGCTGTGAAGTCTGCTGGAGAGGATAACTTTTCCGGGCATCTCCCATATAGATCCTTGGACATATTTTTCTAGATCTTTCCATTGATTGCTACTTGCTATAATGCTATCCTTTTTCTCCTTCCTTCTTGTGTATTTATCACAATGTCTGTCTGTATCTTGAATTAAGAGACCATCACCCCCGAGCTCTGTTTTGATAAAACCAGGCAGACTCTACAGAGCCCACAGAGCCCCAGGCTCCAGAGGCCTCTCCGTCCTGAAGTTTTTCTAGCAGTCTCTTATCTGAGCTATATTTTAAAGACCGATATTTCATTTTGTACCTTTCAATGGACTAAACACATTGATGAGAAGTAAAGTAATTGTATAGTTTAACTTTTGAGAATGTTATAATACTTACACTGGGATTGGTGATGCAGTAAAGATTTAAAATATGCTCACCAGGGAAGGTGGTAAGGTGGACATAAACCTAACTAATAATCTTCAGGCAAGGCATGGATTCTCTAGCTGATCACCTGCTGCTCCACTGTCTTTATATTTACCGTATTTTTCGGACCATAAGACGCTCCGGACCATAAGACGCACCAGTTTTTAGAGAAGGGAAATGAAGAAAAAAAGATTCTGAAACAAATAGTGTCCTAAAATATTTTATGTGCATTAAAACCCAACATCACAGTCATAAACACATGTAATCAACCCTGTAAAGTAAACAGCAGCATTTAGAACCATTTTAGAGCGGGGGAAGCACACAGAGACCACACAGAGCCGGGCAAGTAAAAAAACTTTTTTTATAAAGTATATGTGTAGGCTATATTTGGACCATAAGACGCAGGGACTTTTTCCCCCCACTTCTGGGGGGAAAAAAGTGCATCTTATGGTCCGAAAAATACGGTATATTTTAGAGAGGAAAGAGAGGGAGAGAGAGATAGAAACATCGATGATGAGAGAGAATCATTGATTGGCTGCCTCCTGCATGCCCCTCACCGGGGATCCAGCCTGCAACCCTGGCATGTGGCCTGACCAGGAATCGAACTGTGACCTACTGGTTCATAGGTCAGTGCTCAACCACTGAGCCACACCAGCTGGACTGTCTTTTTTTATATTATTTATTATTATCTTTATTGATTTTAGAGACAGAGGAAGGGAGAAGAATAGAAACATTAATTGGCTGCTTTTTATAGGCTCCTTAATGGGGATCCCGCCCACAATCAAGGCATGTGGCCCTAACATGAATCACACCAATGGCTTCCTGATTCATGGGTCTATGCTCAACCACTGAGTCACACCACCTGGGCTCCACTGCCATTTGTCTTACTGAACTTGACCTTTCTGTAAGCTGCCTGGACTCGGAAGGCTAGGTCATCTCAGTGATGGTTCTTTTCCTCTGAGCCTTTACATAGCTGTCCTCGCTACCACAAATATGTCTGTGTGTCTGTTTGCCTTTGTCTGTCTGTCTCTCTCTCTCTCTCTCTCTCTCTCTCTCTCTCTGCTTAACTTTGTATATAGCTCAGGTTTTAACTTTAGTTATCATTTCGCCTGGGAAGTTTTGCCTGACCCTTCAGGTCTGAATTAAGTGTTAGATTTCTTTTTATAAAACACTGCATTTTTTATTATTATTATTATTACCCTATACATCAACCCATCTTTCCCCACCATATCAGGAGCTTCTCTGGGGGCCAGAACAATGTCAGTCTTGTTCCCCCATATATTTCATTGTCTAGAACAATGCTTGTTGTTGAATGGACAAATGATCAATGCCATGTTTTATAAGATTTGGGAGACGCAAGTATCAATATGGGCTAGAGCATGACCTCTTCCCTCAGATATAAAACAGCAGATCAAGGCCTATGCTCATCTATATTGATTAATTCATGGAAGTAAAGCTCAGACTGATTTCTCATCGAGGAAAACAAAACAAAACAAAAAGAAAGTGCTGTGGGTGAAGGATACCTTAATCCCAGGTACGGCTGCTTTCTCTACCAAAACAGTCACCAGTATAAAACCACGCAGGCTTTCTCCCCCAGGCAATGAGAAAATGGTGTCCAAGTTCCTTGGGAAGGAGATGACCATATGGTTAGAGAGACATGGACACTATGAGTGTGCACAGCCCCAGGTCCCCTCAGAGTTAGACAACTGTAAGCACAGGGCAGAATTGGTGAACACTTCTCTCTACAGGAAAGCCCCAAGGATGAGCATCTCCCTTCAGCAACATTCAGGAAGGGAAGTGAACAGATTTTCTACTCAAGTCCAAGTTCACTTGCTCTGAGGACTCTCAGTCTCCAGCATGGCCCTGATGGTCCCAGCTCATCCCCCCAAATGGAACAGCTGAAGCCTGAGTGGGCAGGTCATTCTGATTCTTCTCAGGACCAATCTATGGCCCATCACACCATTCCTGTCAGGAGCACGGAGTCTTGGAGCTACAGTGACCACAGGCAACAGCCAATCCTTTGCTCCTTGTTTTGGTTGTTGTTGTTGTTTTTGTAGATATGGCCCAAAGAAGCAAACACCTTGCTCAAGGTCACATTGCTGGTTAGTCACAGGACCAGGTGAAGAATAGTTTCATAACTCACGCTAGTGATCTTTCTAATCAATAATGTTCGTGCTGCTTTGTAGATTAGGGTGAGATCTAGAAGACTGTACTGAAGAATCACTTTAAAATGACCTATGACCATATGGATTCAAATATCCCAGATACAGAGCCAATCTACAAAACTTAAAAACTTTACTCCATAAATCACTCTTGCTTCTAATAGTTTAAGCATGAGAAGAAAGAAAAACAAACACAAAATAAAACAGTCAGGAATAACATTGTTCCAGCAGTTACATTGCTGTAAGAAAGGGTGTCTTCACCCCTCCATCCCTCAGTTTCCTGAGCTACAGCTTTTATACCAGACCCCTTTATTGAACTAAGGTTTGGTGATGGGAGAGGCAATGTCAATCAAGTTAGAAGCCAATTCTGCTCTCCAGAGAAAGAATAGCCTAAGGATGTCTGGGCCAGACCTGCCTCAAGAGTTGCAATCCAGGTGACATAACATTACAAAGGAATTCTTCTGTAGCTGTGGCAACTACTGCCTGAAATTTGCCCTTCATAAAAGTTATGGTGAAATGAGAGATCTTTTCCAAATCATTAAAGACCTAGAGGGCTGGTGCACAAAATTTGTGCACGAGGGGAAGATGGGGGGGCCCTCAGCTCAGTCTGCACCCTCTCCAATCTAGGACCCGTTGGGGGATGTCCAACTGCTGGTTTAGGCCCGATCCCTGGGCCTAAACCAGCAGTCAGATATCCCTTGCACAATCCTGGACCACTAGCTGGCTCCTAATGGCTCACCTGCCTGCCTGCCTGGTTACCCCTAACTGCCCCCCCTGCCATTCTGGTCAACCCTAACTGCCCCCCACTGATGGCCTAATTGCCCCCAACTGCCCTTGCTACTGGCCTAGTTGTCCCTCACTTCCCCTCCTCCCCGTCAGACTAATTGCCCCAACTTAACCCCTTGTCGGCTTAGTCACCCCCAACCACCCCTCCCTGACTGCCTGGTCACCCCTAACTGCCCTCAGTTGCTGGCCTTATTGCCCCTGACTGCTCCCTCTACTGGCCTGGTAGTCCCTAACTGCCCACCCCACTGGCCTGGTTGCCCCTAACTGACCCCTGCAGGCCTGGTCAACTCTTACTCCCCCTCCCCACCTTTTGCTGGCCTGGTCACACCCAACTGCTCCCTTCTGCCAGCCTGGTCATCCCTAATCCCCCTCCTCCCCCCACTGACCTGGTTGCCCCATTCAGCCTGCTTGTTTAGTCATTAGGTCGTCTCTCACTAACCCCCCTGCCAGCCTGGTTGTAGGCAGCCATCTTGTGAGGGTTAATTTGGATATTACCTCTTTATTATATAGGATTGGTAAAGTTTTTTCCTTGCATTGCACTTATGTTATGCACTTTGTTATGTACAGATTGGAAAAATTCAGCTAAAAAAATTAATCCTAAAATTTCTACATATAAGATGTAGAAATTGATAAATTCTGGCCCCTTTCCTTTTAGCCTTATTTTTGCATGCATTTGTATATAGCTTGTATACTATACATACAATTTGATATGCTTCTTTCTTGTTTTGCTGTAATCTTTTATTTTTTTAATTTTAATTTCTTTATTGATTACGGTGTTACATATGTGTCCTTACTCCCCCATTTGCTGTAATCTTTTAAAGTTAGCATGAATTCTCAAGTGATTGAAAGATTTCTGAGAACTTACCTGATGTCCAGGGGCCTCGTAAAATTTCAGTTATTGAAAATCACAAACAACAAAAGAAAATAAAAGAATAAATCAGTTTGTAAACAGACATCCTTCTAGGGACACATGTATACAGGCATGCACTCACACCACATAGGCTATGACTAGACAACAAAAAGCGAGCCAAATCTCAACTCTTGTATCAGCCCCAGAACATTTAACTTGTAGTAGTGTGATAAATCATCTTGCTCCTTTTATATTTTTGCAATTATCACAAACCTAATTTTTGTTGTAAATATGCTATTCCAACTCACCTTTTAATATCTACTTTAGACCAAGTTCCAACCTCTCACCAAGCTTTTTCCTGATTTTAAAGTCTGCAATAATGTAATTTCTTTGAAATTCTGAAAGGTTTACTGCTTGTGTCACTCTGACATTTGTCATATACTGTTTTGTTTCGTTATTTAACCACTTAAATAGCTGTACTTTGCTTTAATTTCTTCATTGTACTTTGTGTTGTGTGAGGCATTAAGAGAGACACCAAAAAATAATTTCCAAGAAAAACAAAGACTAAATCTGGGATTGTTTCTGCCTCTCTGGAATTAAACTAGCCTTGCATTCTCATCCACTGAGAAATTAGCTTTTTGTTGTTGTTTTCTTGACTTTAACATCCCGGTCAAGTCACCTTTTCCTCTTTAACTTTCCCCACTCCTCTCTTTATCTTTGAATCAGAGATTCCATTTATTATTAAATATTTAATGTCTTGAACAGAATAATTTCCTCACATCCATTTATTTTTTTCTTTCTGTCCAAATTCTGAGGCAGATTCAATACCTTCCCATGGGAATATTGGTCACCAGTTTTTGTTATTAAAGCAGAACTTGTCAAAGATTATAATTAATAATTGTAGAAAAATTCCAGGGCTCAGAAGTCCTTACACAGATAAGATGGCACACATAAATTAGTCTTAAGAGCTATGTTTTTTATTAAGCTACTAGTGTCCCAGTGCATGGATTCATGCACACTGAAATAAAATTAATTAGGAGAAATATTCATGAGGTGATTACATTACTGCAAAACATTATATGTCAAACTAATATATATAATTTTTGCATGGGGGTCGGGGAGGAGGTTAGCATTTAATTTTAGCATTATAAAATTAAAACATACATGCAATTGGCACCAGCAAGAGCTTTATATGTATCGTGCATGTGCAAGTCAATGTTTATTTTTAAATTGCAAATGCACGTCATATATGCCGGCTGGTCCGTCAGTCGGTCTGTCAGATGGATGGACAGTTGGTCACTTAGCCATATATATCTATTCTTTATTTAATCATTTAAAAATATTTGAATTGATTTTTAGAGAAAGGTAGATATATTCATTTGTTGTTACACTTATTTATGCATTAATTGATTCAAAGATCAAGCCTGCAACCTGGGAATATTAAAATGATGCTCTAATCAACTGAGCTAATTAAGGGCCTATACACAATTAATTCTTTAAAAAAGATTCCCATAATCTCTGGCAATCCTATATTTACCTACACCCTTATACTAAGGAAGTCTTCCTCACATCTAACTTAAATGTCCCTTTAGCTATTTTCATAAGTCACAAAAATGCTGTTTCTTGCATCTATGGCCGAAATAAATTTGGCTGTAAAGATAAATTCAAAGGGAAACTTATTTAAATAACCATGACACAGACAATAGTGTGGTGAAGACCTAGGGTGGGTGTTGGGAGCAGACTAGAAGGGGTCAATGGGAAAAAAAGGGGGCATAAGTAATACTTTCAACAATAAATATTTTTTTTAATGTTTCACCACTTCCACCCCATTCTATTTATTGAAATTTCTTGTTTTTAAAAACCTCTTCAAGTTTTCTTTAGATAAATGCCAATATTCTCAACCTAAACTGTTGAAAGAAAATGATGCTAGTTAGTAGGGATAGCATTATTAATCAAATAAATGTGTTTTTATTAATTTCAGAGAGTAAGGGAGAGATATATAGAGTTAGAACATGAGAGAGGATCACTGTTCCACTACCTCCTGTGATCGAGCCCTCAACCCAGGCATATTCCCTGACCAGGAATCGAACCATGACCTCTTGGTCCATAAGTCAATGCTCAACCTCTGAGCCACGCTGTCTGGGCAATCAAATTTTCAATCTGACATACCTAGAGTACCTACTCTCAATTCATACATAATCATTCATTTGTAATCTCTATATAAAGAGCATTTACTGCATTCCTGGTCCTAACTTGACCTGAATGGAGGACATGTTAGGGAATGATTGAAACCTGAATATGCAGGAGCTTTAAGGTTAGATTGAGAACTGCAAATTTGATATGGAAGCAAACAAATAAAAGTGGTCTTGCACCAATGCAGTCAATGAGGGTTGAGAGGAAATTTCTGGGAACCTGTGGTTTTTGAACATGTATTCAAGTTCATTTCTTTTTTGCAACCATTTGGCAGACAATAAATATGAACACCTTTAATCACAAAATAGCTGAACAAACCTGGAGCTTCCTAGCAGGTCACAAGACTGTCCATTACTCTGTTTCCATCTGTTCAAGTCCAAAGCTCTTCCCTTTTCTTACCTTTCAGAATTCCTTGTAGTCCAATTTGTCAACACCAAATCTGCGTGGACCAGGATAGGTGGGAGCCCCAAGTCCCTGGAGACTTCCACAAAGGGAAGGGCAAGGTTTCTTGGCAGAACCTATCAGATATAAATCCCGACAATAAGCACATCCTACAAAGAGTGAAGCAGGGGAAAGAAAAACTTGCTTCTGCCTTTGTTTTTCCCTATAACATTTATAAATAAACTTGGGATAGAATTGTTTCTTAGGTAGAAGCAACACAGAGCTTTAAATAGTGATAAAATGCAAACGCAGGTCAGCTTCCCTCAAGAGGCAGGAGATGAGTTGCCGAAACCGGTTTGGCTCAGTGGTAGAGCGTCGGTCTGCAGACTGAAAGGTCCCAGGTTCGATTCCGGTCAAGGGCATGTACATTGGTTGCGGGCATACCCCCAGTAGGGGGTGTGCAAGAGGCAGCTGGTCGATGTTTCTCTCTCATCGATGTTTCTGACTCTCTATCTCTCTCCCTTCCTCTCTGTAAAAAATCAATAAAATATATTTAAAAAAAAAAAAAAAAAGAGGCAGGAGATGAGGAGAACAGTGCAGAAGAGAGGTGTCTACTTAGCTGAAAGTCAGAGAAGATACCAAAAAAGTAAGCTATAGGATTTGAGGCTGGAGAGTAGGGGGCTCACGGGCCCTGGAAATACATGGACCCTCCTCGAAGCTAGAGACACCATCACCTGTCAGTCACCCTTCTCTACCCCTTCCCTGATGTAGTATTATGGTTTGGAGAACAGGCGAGGGAGGAAAACCTAATTGGGATGCTCTTTTGTCCTAGATATCAAACTTTCTAACAATATATTTTCATAGAAATTATATGTACTGACATTTATTTGACTTTTATTAATATTTATTTTAATATTAAATTATTCCTGGGCCATAGGTTTTGTCTCCCATTTCTTCTGGGATGTGCTTTTGCTTGTGCAGTCTCCTCTTCTGGTTTAGGAAAAAATCTGCTCTTGTTCAATAAGAATCCTTCCCATGTGGCAGGGAGAGCTCCTATGGAGGCTCTGTGGGTTCTGCGCTGCATCTTGGGAGCTCTGTTCCCCTAGATTTTCTCAATGATCAGAGAACTGCTGGAAAACAAATCAGTTTCACTAAAAAGGGATGTTGGCAGGAAGCCAGGAAGGCTGGTCAACAACCTTAATTGCTCTAACCCCTCCCCCTTTAGTTGAGACATTATTAGCTGAAGCAGCCTCCACCTTTTTGTCCCCTGTAAGTTTCTGTTATTTCCTGCCTAAGGGCTACATGTAAATTTCTGTTTATATTGTCTAAGATGTTTTCCCCAAAGCCTTAATAAAAGGGGATGGCAGGGCCAGAGCAGTGAATAGTTCTCCCACTAGAGGTGGACTACCGCCTGGCCCCCCATATCACCAAATTGAATTTCTTCAAGTCTCAAGAGTCTTTTCATTTGTGTGCGGCCCTTCTCCAGAACCTGAACCCTGAATTGGAACTCTTTCCCCGTGGGTCTTTTCATGAAAGAGATTCCTATAGGGAACTTACATCTACACCCTTAAATTCAGCCATTAACCACAGACCCTGCTTTTAGCCCCACTGTGTGGCTGAACACACCTGCCAGCTCCACCATTGTAAGGATGAAATGGTACACATTGCTTCTGAAAGTGATAGCTACTTGGTGGCTTTCGGATATGCATACCCTTGATGGCCTGGGCAGTTTCACGAGTGTTCTTGAAGTGAACATGAAGATTTGAATCTCTTGATTGGACTTTGTGGAATTTTCTGGGCCAAGTGAACAGCAAACCATTTTCAAAGGTCACCTCAGGCTACTGCTTATGGGAAGAGTTATACTGACACTTTAAAAATCTGGAGCAACCCTCACTGGTTTGGCCCAATGGATAAAGCATTGGCCTGTGGACTGAAGGGTACCAGGTTTTATTCTGGTCAAGGGCAAATGCCAGGGTTGCATACTCAATCCCCAGCAGGGGGCATGCAGGAGGCAGCCTATCGATTTTTCTCTCATCATTGATGTTTCTATCTCTCTCTTCCTTTGTCTCTGAAATCAATAAAAATATATGTTTTAAAAAAGCTAAAGCAGCTCTATAATTTTCTTTGTCACTTTCCTTTTTTTAAAAAAATTATTATTACTATTATTCTCATAGGGAGTCTCAGGCACCTACTTGAAAGATAAGAGGTAGATTAACCAGGCAAACAAAACAGGTGTGGGCCATTCCCTTGACCATGGAATGCTGGAACATGAGCAGCTCCCTGATTTCTGGAAAAGATGTATTTATATAAAATGAAAGGCAGTCATCTTTCATACTATAATTAATGAAGCTTGGAGATTTCATGTCTCAAGTTTTGGGCTTAAACTGTAAAATGTTATGCAAAGACTCATAAGAGACTTACATGAATTATTAAGAGTCAAACCAATAATTGTTAGAGAACAAGCAGTTGTGTTGTAAATGTCAATGTGTGCCTCTTGAGGAAGGAGTTGACATTAATGAAATTAGACAGTGTGGAGTCTGGCCTTGGATTTTCCAGAAACCAGCCATCTGACCTTGGACTTTATAGTCTTTAGCTGTCTGTAAAGTGGACACAGCTTAGATCTATCTACCTTATGGAACTGTGAAAATTGACCAAGACAATTGATGTATTAGCAGTACAAAATGCTGTCAAATGTGAGCTATCAGTAAGTTTTTCATGAGATTTCAAACTTCCTTTCAAATGCAACTTTTCAAACATTCTTAAAAATGGGTGACAGAAAAAAAAATAGATTCAAAATGCAATAAAAGGTCTACCAGTTCTAAAAGGAAAAAAAAAATTAACCTCTCCGTCAGGAGGAAGACATTTTTCATTTGAATGGGCTCTTGGCTCTTTCTTCAACTGACACCCAAAGAAAAGAGCAAGAAAGAACCCATTTTCCAGAAAAACACTGTGGCACCAAGCAGACAGCATGACCTAGGTACAGCAGTCCTGCCCATGAGCAGTCAGGCATCAATGTATCCCTTACCTCTGCAGGCTGTGCCTCTCCTTCCTGCCAGACATAGCCCATGGTAATTAAGCTCAGGACCAGGTGAGCCAGGCGCTGTTCCCTGTAACTCTTGAGAAACTGGCAGCTCAGGAGGGGCATCTGTTCAAGAGAAGTTCCAGAGATGATCAGTTGCAGGGGATGGGATGAGCACAGGGGTTCTGGGGCTTGAAGGGTTCTTTGGGTGCAAGGAAAGGGTTCTATTTCAGTGCATGAACCATGCACACCCTTTTCTTCCTGATCCTAGAACTCAGCAGGATAAGAGGAGGTAGTCCAAATGATATTGTTCTGCAAGTACCTAACAGCCCCACTCAATTCTCTAAATTGTGTCGGACACTGGTCTCCATCACTGAGGTGGCTACTTGGTTACCTAAAATAATTAAATTGACTAGATCACTTATTATATGGGAGTCCTCAAGGGCACCTTTTTGAAAAATAGATTTTAATTGATTTTAGAGAGAGAAAAGAGGAGGGAGAGAGAGGGGGGGAAAAATCGATCAATTGCATCCATTACACACTCCTAATTAGGACCAAACCTGAAATCTGGGCATGTTCCTTGACCTGGAATTAACCCTCAACCTTTTGGTGTACGGGATGATGCTCAACCAACTCAGCCACACTGGCCAGGCCTTCAGTAGCAGCTTTTATAATCACATCATTTAAAAAACAAAGCACCTCTGCTAAGCGTAGCACAGACTGATGAATCTCAGAGGGAAGGGGAGGGCGGTCAGGCAGAGAATAACCAAATAATTTAAAATCCATATATGCATGATCCATATGGACACAAGCAACAGTATGGTGAAGATCTCAGGTGGGGCGGGAATTGGGCAGAGGAGGGGAGGGCAACATAGGAAAAATGGGGGATACTTGTAATACTCTCAATAATAACTTTTAAAAAAAAAGATGCTGAAAATATTTTATTTTAAGTGGAAGGAACAGCCCTCCTTTTGACCAAGTCTTACATTTTATTAGCAAAACTTCTTTTATCACTGAGAGAATGAATTGTTTATCTGATTGTCATTCCTATGTAATTTATGGGATATTCAAATAATAAGGTCTTATCTTATCACTTATTCAAATAATTGGGTTGTATCTTTCCCAAATACAAGCTTAAATCATAAAAAAGTGATAATAATGAATAAAAGCACATCTGCTTACTTGGTATCTAACCCTAAAACAGCCCTGGGCTGTGGGCAGTAAGGTTTTCCCAGGCCTGTTGAGCTGATTGACCTATGTCAGTTGCTCCTGGGGTGACACCAGGGCTATTTGCCTGCTTAGTCAGATGTCAGTTCCTGTTTGCTCTCCCTTTCCTTGCTGAGATCTAACCAGCTGTGTATCCTAACAAAAAGAGGCCCCATGGACTTAGGAATCTGGCCAAATTCCTAGAGGGGGAAGCTAAACTGGACCAAATGGTTGTCCAGCCCTTGTTTCGACACTCTCGGTGACCCTAGCTAGGTTTCTGAACCTCTCCAGGCCCGTTTCCTTCCCATGTCACGCAGGCCGTGTCCTCATTGAAGGCAACACCCTGTGCAGAAGTTAGTCATCATTGACAGCAATACCCAAACAGATACGGTTAGCTTATTACAATAGTTTTGCCTGGGCCGCCCCCCCTGCCTTGGCTGACTCCAAGGACCCTGAGCTCCACTTCCAGGCACAGCGCCCTCAGCTTGGCTCCTTCTTCCATCACCTCCCCAACCTTAGACACAGCCTACCTAGATCTTCTCTGGTGCCCTTCTCCGGTCCGAAGAAACCCTTGAAGGAGCAGCGGTGGGTGTCTAGGGTTTCCTTTCAAGCTACAGACACCACCAAGTGAGCTGGGACCCACCCAAGCTCAGGGGCAGCTCAGGCTTGGGACTGTCCTACGGAATCCTTCTCTCTCCATCCACTAGGGGACAGCCTTTCCTAACTTGTCTGCGTGTTTCCTTCACTTCTAAACTGGCTCTGAGATAAAATTGCCTACTTAAGTGTGTGTGTGTGTGTGTGTGTGTGTGTGTGTGTGTGTGTGTAGGATGGGGGGAGTGGGGTGCTGAGATGTTGCATTTCAACTGGAACCAGCCTGAGAATTATAGCAGCATTTATTTATTAAGTATTTATTCTAAGACTCTTATTAAAGAGCATTTAAGGCACAATGCTAAAAACTTCTCATGCAGGGTGGTTTCCTTCCCCCAAACCCACAGTCAGAGAGGATAAGGTATTTGACAGAGCCTGGGGGCACTGAGCCATGGTGCAATTTCCCTTCTGACCTCAGCCCTACTCTCTTATGTTAAGTACTGTCTCCATAAATAGGAAAGCCACATGTGCAATTGTGATTTTTCTAGAAGCCACATTTTGAAAGCAGAAAAAAAGAATAAGGTGAAATTTTATTAAAAATATATTTATTTTTGTCTAAGACAATATATTTACAATATTATAAATGCAATATCAAGAGAAATAATAAGCTATTTAATAGTCTCTTTTTTCTAGTAAGTCTTCAATATCCAGTATTTTACATCTTAATTTGTTTTAACCACATTTTGGATCTGTTTCTTGGGCAAACCCTGACTAATACACCTCATCACCCTCGCCTCCTAATCACGTTGGAAGTTAGAAGTTTTGAAATATGAATTTGGGAACAACACAAACATTTAGTCCATTGTACTCAGTATAACTATTCCCCTGGTGAGGTACATCTTGGTTGTTTCCAGTTTGGGTGATTATGAATAAAATTGTTATAAATATTTACACACAAGGTTTTCCACAAACATAAGTTTTCAGTTTAGTTGGCTAAATACTTGGGAGTGGGATTGTTGGGTCAGGCGATAAATCTGTGTTTAACTTTATAAGAATCTGCCAGCTGTCTTCCAAGTAGCTGTACCATTTTGAATTCCCACCAGCAACATGAATGAGAGTCCCTTTCAGTACATATCCTCAGTAGTAGTTGGTATTTCCAGGTATTTTTTTAATTATAGCAATTAAAATAAATATTAAATTGTCTTTTAATACTATTGTAAATAGTCCTATGTTATTCTGTAAGTAACCCAGGTTTTTTTATTTCATGATCAAAATTTGCAAATTTTCCTTTGTAATCTAGAAAATAAGAAATTTCACCAGGATGTCTGGGTGCCCACCTACCCCCATTGTCTTTCTAATAGAATTAATTAATTGAGATTTTAAAAAATTTTATTCTTATATGCTTAAAACTTTTCTTTTCTCCCATCTACACTACTTTGTTTGTGAGAGCTCTATTTTATGAAATTTGAATTATTCATTTCTCTTTTTCACATAGTTTTATTTTTCTGATAATGGGTATTTCTTTCATTTTTTCTCTATGCTTTTACAAATTTTCAAGGAATTCCTTAAATTACCTTTTTTCCCCCCTAATTTATTTGGGTTTTTACTACTGTTTTTGTTTGTTTCTTCCTTTGTTTTCCAACAATTTCTTTTATGTAGTAACTTCACTTATTTTTATGAAGTAAATAATTACTTAGACATCAATTGATTCTTAATTAATGATTTTAAATTAATTATATTAAAATTTAAAAGCATTGATCTGATATTTTGTTTTGGATTAGAGATCACTGGCTCTAAATGTCCAGTTTCTTCCTCCTGCTCTTTGACTTCCTCTTTCTCTGCATATTTTTTGATAATTTTGGCTTATTTATTTGTGTTCAGGAATGGAGGTGAGTTTTATTATGATTAGTAGCTGATATAGCTTCCCTAATAATGTTTCCAGTGCCCTCGCTTCCTGTGAACAAGTCAGTTGACTGCAGTATTTTATGGAAGGAGGGTGGAGAAGGGCAAATTTCCCTGGAAAAAGATTATTTATTATTATTATTATTATTATTATTATTATTATTACTAGTAGCCCAGTGCATGAAATTTGTGCACGGGGACGGAGTTGTCCTTTAGTCTGACCTGCACCCTCTCTAATCTGGGATCCCTTGGAGGATGTCCGACTGCCAGCAGCTGCACATCCCTCTCACAGTTTGCGACTGCTGGCTCCTAACTGCTCACCTGCCTGCCTGCCTGATTGTCCCTAACTGCTTCTGCCTGCCTGCCTAATTGCTCCCTAACCACTTCCCAGCAGATTGATGCCTAACTGCTCCCCTGCTGGCCCAATCACCCTCAACTGTCCTCCCCTACTGGCTTGATGGCCCCCCAACTGCCCTCCCCTGATGGCACAATTGCCCATAATTGCCCTCTTCTGCTGCCACCTGCCTCCTCTGCTGGGACTGGCCTCCTTGTGCCTTGTGGAGCCATGAGACCCCTAGGCTGCCAGGCCCCACTTCTACTGTGCATGTGGCCATCTTGTGGAGGCCATCTTGTAATGACATTGCATATGAGGACCACGTAGGTTTTTATTAGTATAGATTATTATTTGTAACCAAGATACAGATTTCTAAGAACAAGTGGTTGTCCCTAAAGTACTGTGAGATCCAAACAGGAAATTCACTTATTATGTTGTCTCTGCTAAGTAAAGGACACAAGAGTACAAATATTTGAGTATGTAGCTTCATGTGTGGTCCTAGAAACCGTTATATTTGCTTCGCATAACTGATTTCCAAATTATTTAGTCTCAGCCTATGGTGGTAAAGTCTTTAAAATGGTCTTATCTTGTTAGATGTTTTCTGAGTAAGAAGAGTGTCTCCAACAGTTGCCTTAACAAATGCACATAAAATGGGAAGCTAGCCTAAGCCGGGGAGGCAGGGGTAGAGCATCGGTCTGCAGACTGAAGGGTCCCAGGTTCGATTCCAGTCAAGGGCATGTACCTTGGTTGCGGGCACATCCCTGGTAGGGGGTGTGCGAGAGGCAGCTGGTCGATGTTTCTCTCATCGACGTTTCTAGCGCTCTATCTCTCTCCCTTCCTCTCTGCTAAAAATCAATAAAGTATATATATTTTTTTTAAATGGGAAGCTAAAACCACAAAAATTGATTCTCCCACAATTCACAATTATGAATCTGAAATTTCAGTGTTTGTAAGGTTGGTTCCTCTGGAGGCTATGGGGGGAGGAGGTGGGGGAGGAGAACCTGCTCCATTGTTTGTCTCTTAGTCTTTGGTGATTGCCAGCAACTCGGTGTAGCTTACAGATGCCAACTCCAATCTAAGCCTCTGTCTTCATGTGGTGTTCTTCCCTGTGTGCCTATGTCCACATTCCCTTCTTCTAACAATGTCAGACTTAGTGGATTTAGCGTGCACCCTAATACAATATGACCTTGTCTACATCTGCAAAGACCTTATCTAATATATAAAAAAGCCAGGTGCCATCACGACTGAAATGACCAGATAGATGACGAAACAGCAGGCTAGGGAGCTGAGGGAGCAGGAGCTGTGGGCCCCCGGCTGCCCACTCGGGGCCCATGAGGTAGCTAAGTAGAACGGTGGGCCCAAACAACCAAAGGTCTGGTCTGGCTCTCAAGGCGTGGTGAGGTGGGGCCACGGAGGCCTATGAGCCTCGTGGGGTGGAGGGCTGCGAGCATGGAGCTTCCCAGGGTGGCTGAGGCCAAGGAGTCTCATGGGGCGGGGGCTGTTAGCCTGGAACTTTCCAGGGTGGCTGAGGCACAGAGGAGCATCGTGGGGAAGGGGTGGTGAGCGTGGAGCACTGAGGGGCGGTGGAGGCGTGGTGGAGGAGTGAGACAGGGTCTGTGAGCATGCAGCTTGTAGGATGGCTGAGGCAGAGGAGCATTGCTAGGCAGGGGAGGCAGAGGAGCGGGGCGGAGGCTGTTAGAGTGGGGCCTCACAGGGCGGCTGAGGAGGAGGAGGGTCGCAGGGTGTGGGTGGCAGAAGCCAAGGAGTCTCGCGGGGTGGGGGCTGTTAGCCTGGCGCTTCTTGGGGCAGAAGCCACGGAGGTAGAGGAGCAATGCTGGGCGGAGGACATGGCCCTGATTGCAGCTAAGCCTGGGGACCTTAACCATTCACCATGTAACCATGTGCTGGGCCTCTATTGTCCAAATAATCTCACATTCACAGATTCCGAGGGAAGAGACACTATTCAGCCCAGTGGAAGTGTCAGGGGGTTAATTTCACTTTTGTGCTGAAGCTGTTTCCCCAACTCCCGTGTTTTCAATGGACAAAAGTTAGCAGGACACTCCTGGCCTTTCCTCATTGACATTTAATATAGGAAGAACACCAGTTCAGCAAGTCCTTCCTTTTATTTATGGCAGTATAACCCATTAAAAGCCTGAGGAAAGCCTGGTACAAAGGACGGTGCAGTTCACAAGCTGAACTTCAGTGTGTCTTCCTACAAACTGTCTTAGACTCCCTCTTGATTTTGTGCCCTTGGTACTGAGATGGGAGAGAGAAGGCTCCAAGAGGTAGGGGGTGGGAGGGGGTCTTCTTATTGCTGTGGTTGAATTCTTGGCACAGGTTATATACACTCATTTGTAGATCACTATGATTTACTTAATATGGTATATACATTTCAGAGAGGAAGGGAGTGGGGGAAGGAGAGCTGGAAACATCAATGATGAGAGAATCATTAAGAGGCGGCATCCTACATGCCGCGTACTAGGAATACAGCCTGCAATCCCAGGTATCTGCCCTGACTGGGAATCAAATTATAACTTTCTGGTTCATAGGTCGATGCTCAAGTGCTGAGCTACACAAGTCAGGCTTATCTTCTTTTTTAAAAACAAATACAGGTGGGGTACTTAATATGTGTTCCGGGAATTGTTTTATGCAGGATCTGGAAATTTTAAGGTAACTCGAGTGTCAAAACAGGAACAAGTCACTCAGCTCTTTAGTAAGGGTGAGAACATTGGGCCAATAAACTCAATGGCAATAATTGGTGTCCTTAAGTGAACTCACCCAGTTCCACAATGCTGAGAAGAAAAAGCGGCATGAGGATTTTAATAGGGTGGTGAGAAGGGGTGGAAAAGTAAAATAACTATTTATACATACCTCGTTCACGTGAGCTCGAAGCTGGTGACTCTCAATCAAGTCAGAAAGTTTGCTGGCAATTTCCATCCAGGGCCTATAATGATCTGAAAGTTCTTTCTGCATTCAAAATAGAATCATCTCAGTATTTTAGACCTCTCTGAGAAGTAGCTGGGAGTAGCTGCTGTCAGACTTCACTGTAAACTGGGCCCTGTGCTAAGCACTGCTAAGCACACAGATAACTAATATATAATCCTTGTGCTTAAGGAACATATGATCTACTAACAGGGAAAAAAAAGTAATCAGATATATAAAAAAATAGACTTAATTATCAATGTGTGTATAAGCTTAAGAACTTGCAAAGAGGAAAATGTGCTTAATACTTTTAGCTGTTGTGGGCAGTAAGAGGGAAATATCTGAAGAAATAGGCCAGTTGGGCCAGTTGTAGAATTTGAAAGTGACTTTTCTAGGTGGAGATTTGAAGATGGGAAGGCAGTAAAGAAGGGATTGTGGATAAACAGAGATAACAGTGTTTTGGGGACTATAAATAACCAAATATTACTACCATATAAAGATCAAGAGAAATGATAATAGAAGATGAGACTGCAAAATCAGATCAAACGTGCTTTGTACACATTACATAAGAATGTTCTCTTTACGTAAGTTGATCTGATTTTTTTATTTTGAATTTTAGGAAGTTTGTTTTGTCTGTAGGATTTTAAGATATGCATTCAGGTTAGAAAGACTTTGAAATACTGACCACGGTCTAACTTAGCTGATGGAAATGAATTTGGAAAAGAGAAGGCATGTATTCAAAAGATATTTTGAAAGTAACAATGAGATGATGTGATGATTCAATTTTGAGGTGGGGACACTAAAAGCAAGATGATTCCTAGCCCCGTGGCACCCTTTATGTGCCCACTCTGGGCCCATGATGTAGCTAAGTAGAACATAGGCTGAATTTCAGCAACCCTGACTTAATTCCAGGATGATTTCATGTTTGTGAATTGAATGATTTGGTGGGAACACACATTGAAACAGAAGTGCAAGAGGAAGTCAAAGAGAGTGTGTAAAGATGGTGGATATCTTTTTTAGATAGATACAGCCTAAAATATATGGGGAATGTTAAAATGTTTGTATACTGGGCATTTGGACATAGAATTTGACATTCAGGAGATAATTATTAGTAGAAATATACAAATGGGAAGTATAACTGTAGAAATAATGCCACATGTGGTTAAAACCACAAAAATGTACAAGGTCATTGGGGGGAAGTTTCAAAGTGAAAGGAGAAGGAAGCCTAGAGCAACACAAAAGGGATATTTATAAGAAAGAGGAACTGAATTTAGCAATATATGTCAAAAGAGCATTTATAGATATTTAGTGAGTCAGAGAATTACCCTTAGGGAAGTCATGACATGAGAGACTTTCACAAGTTAAGAAATTCAGAATGTCAAATGCATCATTAAACTTAAAATAAGACTAGAGGCTTAGTGCACAAAATTTGTGCATGCAAGGGGATGTCCCTCAGCCTACCCTGCACGCTTTCCAATCTGGGACTCCTCGAGGATGTCTAACTGCCTGTTTAGGCTCGATCCTACTGAAATTGACCACATGGGGACAGCTATCTTGTGTGTTGGAGTGATGACCAATCTGCATATTTCTCTTTATTAGGATAGAGGCCTGGTGCATGGGTGGGTGCCAGCTGGTTTGCCCTGAAGGGTGTTCCAGATTAGGGTGGGGGGTCCCCTTGAGGCATGGGGTGGCCTGGGCAAGGGGCTGTGGTGGTTTGCAGGCTAGCCATGTACCCCGGTGACCCAAGTGGAAACCCTGGTATCTGGGAATTATTTATCTTCTATTATACAACTGAAACTTTGTAGCCTTAAGTGGAAGCCAAGGCAGGCTAGGGCTGCAGAAGCTTGGCTTCCTCCATTGCCAGGGAAACCCAAGCCTTCCTCTGCTCTCTCAGTGGCTGCAGCCATCTTGGTTGGAATAATTTGCATATTCACTCCTGATTTCTGGTGGGCATGGCTTGTGGTTGTAATGGAGTGATGGTTATTTTGCATATTACTCTTTTATTAGATAAGATTGTTTTCTTTGGGAGGAAAAAAACAACCCAAAACAGGAAGTCACTAATACCTTTTAGTCATTCAATATATATATGGCAAACCCAGGTCACAGTCATGGAAGCAGGGTTTAAATTTTAGTGTGCTGAGGAAGTAAGAAAATAGAGATCGTAAATGTAAATTACTTTTCTAGGAGAACAATAGGCACTAGGAAAGGGTAAATTTGTTTTTAATTTGTGTTTGAGAGCTGTCACTGCTTAGAAATGAGAAACTTGGAGGAGGATCCAAGATGGCTGCTCAGGTAGACATCTAACCACAGCAGCACACAACAATTTCAATGGAATACACCTAAAATGTAGAGTGGACATTGCCCAGAGCTACAGGTAGTCGACTGACTGAAAATTCTACAACAAGAAGGAAAGAGAAAACCAGAAGGAAAATCAGAGGAGCTGAAAAAAAGCCTAAGGTACGGAGACATGCTGTGCGCCCGCACGCACGCGCGGAGAGGTCACAGCCGGAGAGGAGGAGAGGGCTGGGTGCTGCCAGGCGTTCCCTAGCAGGAAGGAAATAAAACCCCCAGCCTGGACTGAACCCCCGAACTGGCAGCGCTGAGCCCCAGTTATGGGCCAGACCCTGGGGACCCAGGCTCCGGCAGGGGGAGACGGGGCTGTGAGGCGGAATCGCAGGGGAGCAGTGAAAAGCAGGGCCCCCGGAGTCACACACACATTGCGCACAGAGGACTGAATGTTGACTCTGATGCTGGATTACCCTAGCCGGAAGAAACAAAGCCTCCGGCGGCGCTGAGCCTCAGTCCGGACTGCTCTGAACCCCAGTTCTAGGCCAATCCCTGGGGACCCAAGCTCAAGCAGAGGGAGACGGGGCTGTGAGGTGGAGTCCTGGGAGAGTGGTGAAAGGCCGAGCCCCCGGAGTCACGCACATTGCTTGCAAGAGAAGGAATGTTGACTCTGATGCGGGATTGCCCTGGAGGGAAGGAAACAGGAGCCCCGGCCATGTTGGGCCCCAGTTTCGACTGCTCTGAACCCCAGTCCTAAGCCAGACCATGGATACCCAGGCTCATGCAGGGGGAGATGGGGCTGTGAGGCAGAATCCCAGGGGAGTGGCTAAAAGCGGAGCCCCCAGAGTCACGCACAGTGCGCGCAGACGTGCATAATGCATGCAGGGGACAGAGTGTTGACTCTGATGCTGTATTGCCCTGGCGGGAAGAAAGAAAATCTCTGGCGGTGCTGAGCCCCACTCCCGACTGCCCTGAACTCCAGTTCTAGGCCAATCCCTGGGGACCCAGGCTCAAGCAGAGGGAGACGGGGCTGTGAGGTGGAGTCCTGGGGGAGCTGCGAAAAGCGGAGCCCCCAGAGTCGCGCACACTGCCTACAGAGGACAGTCTGTTGACTCTGATCCTAGACTCCCTTAGCAGGAAGGAGAAAAAAAGCTCCAGACTGGAAGAACGCGATGAGAAGCAGGAGCCCCTGCCAGACACCAGCCAGCCGGGCACCAGCAAGGAGCCGGGCAACGGGGCCCCCATGGGGGGGGGGTGCCCCTGAGCCTTCAACCGCTGAGCGCGGGCAATGGAGCCAAGGCCGGGGGCTGCTTCCTGGGCAGCGCCGACCCCGGCAACAGGCTGAAGCAGTGCAGGAGCCCGCGGAGAACAAAGGGGTGCCATAGGCCAACCTGCTGAGCTCCCAGGACAAGGAGGAAGAAACCAAAGAAGTTCTCAATGTGAAGAAACCAAGTGAGAGAAAAAGATAGTAAAATCACTTAAGAAAGAATACAAAGAAGATCTTGAAAAATCAAAGACTAAGTCAGAACTCAACTCACCAGCCAACATTGCAACATATATGTGTTTTTTTTTAAAAAAAGAAAAAAAGGACAGAATGTTGGAACAGCGGCAGCCAGGCCTAGAGTGGCCAGGCACAAGGCAGTGGCAGCCGGGCCCGGAGCAGCAATGGCCAGGCCCCAGAGCAGCAGCAGCCAGAACCAGAGCATCGACAGCCAGAACTGGAGCAGCCAGACCAGGGGCAGTGGCAGCCAGGCCTGAGGCGGAGGCGGCCAAGCCCAGGGTGGCCAGTCCAGGAACACCCAGACCCGGAGTGGCCAGGCCCAGAGAAGCCGGGCCCAGAGCAGCTGGGTCTTGTGCTGCCAGGCCCGGAGCAGCGGGTGCCAGGCTGGGAGCGGCCAGGCCCAGGGCAGCTGGGTCTTGTGCTGCCAGGACCGGAGCAGCGGTTGCCAGGCTGGGAGCGGCCAGGCCCGGAGCAGGGGCTGCCAGGCTGGAAGTGGCCAGGCCCAGGGCAGCTGGGTCTTGTGCTGCCAGGACCGGAGCAGCGGTTGCCAGGCTGGGAGCGGCCAGGCCCGGAGCAGCAGCTGCCAGGCTGGGAGCGGCCAAGCCCGAAGCAGCCGGGTCTTGTGCGGCCAGGCCTGGAGCAGCGGCTGCCAGGCTGGGAGTGGCCAGGCCTGGAGCAGCGGCTGCCAGGCTGGGAGCGGCCAGGCCTGGAGCAGCGGCTGCCAGGCTGGGAGTGGCCAGGCCCAGAGCAACTGGGTCGGGTGCGGCCAGGCCCGGAGCAGCAGCTGCCAGGCTGGGAGCGGCCAGGCCAGGAGCGGCCGGGCCCGGAGCAGCCGGGCCCGGAGCAGCCGGGCCCAGAGCAGCTGGGTTGGGTGCAGCCAGGCTCGGAGCAGCAGCAGCCAAGTCCAGAGCAACTAGGTCGGGAGCAGCAGTGACCAGACCCGGAGCAGCTGGTTGTGGAACGAACCAGAGCAACAGAGGCCAAACCCGGAGCAGCCAGGCCCGGAACAGCTCTCTCCTCGCCTGCCCCTGCCCCACGGCTGCCTCTCAGACATGGCTGGAAACTTTTGCGGGAACTTGAGGGTCTGCTGACTCAAGTGATGAAGGCTTAGATCTGGATGTGTTGAGTTAGTATAGCTCTGGGGTGTTGATCTGTGAGTGCCTTGGGTGGGGCCTGGATGAGGCTGGTTGACCTATTTGGAAATGTCTTTTGTGTGAAGTGTATCATTGGGTATGTGGAGGTATTACTGATATGAGAAAATGCTAAGTAACTGATTTACTATCTGAAAAGGGATTTACTATCAGGGAAAGGGAGGGAGGAAGAGACTGAACATAAACTGTGCACCTATGGATGAGGACAATGTGGGATGGGGAGGGAGCAGAGGGTGGGGTGGGAACCTGGTGGAGGGGGGAAGAAATGAGGAACCTTTGTAATAAAGATTGATTTAAAAAAAGAAAAAAGAAAGAAATAAGAAACTTAAGCCATTTACAGTCTATGACTGTAAGAAAGAGTGACTAGAAAAAAAAAATCAATGAAGAGGGATGGGAAAATGGTGGCCAGATAGGCAGACATGTCCTGAATCTTATCCTGGAGCAGATAGAAGGAGCATCTAAATAGAAGAACATCCATGCAGAATTGGCAAAGTAGACACAGCTGGTGAGACAATTTGTAGATGCAGGTCTGGGATCTGGGCTGGAGAGAGTTGTGAGACCATTGAGCTAAGAAGGTCAGAAGAAAGCTGCATGGCACCAAGTCCATGTTTCTTGGGGACAGGCATAATATTTGACTGTGGAAAGAAAATCCACAGGGCTGCTGGTGGCAGGGGATTCTAAAGCTAAGTACACAACCATGAGATGCTGAGCCCAAAAAGCCATCCTGAAGAGTTGTCTGAGCCATGCAGTGATGGCAGGGGATGGGGAAAGAGGAGAAACTAGAAGTCACCCAGTTGTTTTGCCTCTGTTTTGTCTTCCCTTTTATTCACTAACTCCAGTTTATATGACCTTTCAAATACAAATACTCCCTTTTATTCACTAACCCTAGTTCATATGACCTTGCAAATAAAAATACACTCCATAAATCCGCACCTGCAGTGCAGGTGGAGGTGCGGATTTATGGAGTCTGGGGAGAGGCTATGGAGGAGAGCGGGTCGGGGAGAGGTGACCAGAATTCCAGCACTGAGACATTCCTGACCCTCCAAACCTAAGCAGCTATATTTTCTGGAGAGCCAGCCCCTACCAGCAGCCTCACTAATCATCTGAGAGATGCAAATCAAAACAACAATGAGTACAACCTCACACCTGTCAGAATGGCTATCATCAACAAATGACGAGTGCTGGTGAGGATGTGGAGAAAAAAGAACCCTTGTGCACTGCTGGTGGGAATGCAGACTGGTGCAGTTACTATGGAAAACAGTATGGAGTTTCCTCAGAAAATTAAAAATTGAACTCCAATTTGACCCAGTGGTCCCACTTCTAGGGATATATCCCAAGAAATCAGAAACACCAATCAGAAAGGATATATGCACCTCTATGTACATAGTGGCATAATTTACAGTTGCTAAGATTTGGAAACAGCCTAAGTGCCCATCAGTAGATGAGTGGATTAAAAAACAGTGGTACATCTACACAATGGAATACTATGCTACAGTAAAAAAAAAAGAAGGAACTCATACCATTTGTAACAGCATGGATGGACCTGGAGAGCATTATGCCAAGCAAAATAAACCAATCAAAAAAATAAAAATATCACATGATCTCACTCATTTGTGGAATACAATGAACAAAATAAGCCAATGAACAAAAATAGATCCAGAAACATAGAAGCCTTGAATACACCATCCAACCTAAGAAGGATCCTGGGTTTGATTCCGGTCAAGGGCATGTACCTTGGTTGCAGGCACATCCCCGGGGGGGAGGGGGTGCAGGAGGCAGCTGATCAATGATTCACCCTCATTGATGTTTGTAACTCTCTATCCTTCTCTCTTCCTCTCTGTAAAAAGTCAATAAAATATATTTGGGGGAAAAAATACTCTTACACAAATTATCCTAAAACACCAAAGGTATTTTGATTTTTGTGGCAGAGCTATGAAAAAATTAGTTTCATATTTTTCAACATTTCCAATTTTTATTTAATATACTTCCATGAATTTAGTAATGAATTTTCCATAGTTAGAATATTTTTCATAAAAATATTGTGGCTAATGATGAACTACCGTATATCAGATGTCTTCCAATTTCTAGAGATTAATAATAAAATAAACTATCAATAAAGAGAAATGTGAAGTAAGATTTCAAAACAGTGGATTGTTAATTAATTAAACTCAGAAACCTGAATTTATATGTGACATTTTTTTAATAGGTCCATAATCTGTTATTAAAAGCAGTTGGTGGCAAGGAAGAATTCTACCACTGAACCACCAATGCTCCACAATGAAAGCAGTGTGGAAGAACTATGATGACAGCATAGGTAAACACCTATACTTGCTGCCTCTCACAACCACACCAAAATTACAACTAAAAGGTGGAACAACTGCTACCCAGAACTGCAGGAAAGCTGGCTGAGTGGAAGTTGCATAACTAGAGAGGTGTAGAGGTATGGAAAGTGCTGGCACCTGGATGTGCTGGCTCTTTTAATCAGGAGGGAGATACAAGCTCCCACTTGCTCTGAACTCCAGTTCCTCGGTGAAAATCTGGAGGACCCAGACCCAAACAGGGAGAAACTGGACTGTCTGGCATAGGGACAGGAATTCAATGCTGGCTTTCTCTCAGAGGTGCTCACAGCAATCATTGTTCCTGCATGGGGTTGCGGGATGCAGAGAACCAGGGACCTCTTTGGTGCAGGGCTGACTGGCAACCATTGCTATTTGCTCCACCCTGGTGATTCCCAAAAACCCAGCCCCACCCAATTTACAACCCCACCCAAGCTATGTGCATTGACTTTTGAATATGAATGGCCTGTCCTTTCTCACCCTAAAACCTGTCAAAGTGCAGCTGGGTCAGAGAGCCCCAGAGCTTCCAAAAGAAAGCAGGCAACCTTGCTTCACAGCTGGGCCTTGTCACTTCCAAACACTCTACAAAGAGGAGGAATCTGCAGATGTCTCTGTAGCTCTTGCTGGGTGGCCCCAGACATAGGCTGACCTTGCACATCCTTGGAAATCTAATAGCCAGAATACCCAGTGGTCAGTGTGAGAACATACTATATTGCAACTCTTCACATCCATAAGCAACACACTCAAGGGGAAGACTCAGTGAGCACCAAAGCCCCACTATACCAAGTCCTTCCCCATAAGGGTATCTCCTGCACAACAGATCTTTCCGTTTAGACACAGCTGGTCATCACAGCCAATTGGCCTGGAGGTCAATTGCTCCCAGTGATATCAACAGCAATCAAGGGTTAACTACAACAAGACTGTGCACCCAGCCCACAAAGGGGTGTACCAAGAGCATCCACCTCAGGTGACTGGGGATGCTGAGTCACTGGGCCCTATAGGGCACCTACCACACAAGGCTATTCTATCAACTCAAAAAGACTTAGCAGCTACCTCATACATAGAAACAAGCACAGGGAAGCAGCCAAAATGCAGAGTCAAAGAAATAAGTCACAAATGAAAGAAATGGATGAAAGCAAAATACTAGATATAGAGTACAAAATCACGGTTATAAGATTATTCAAGAATCTTCTAGAAACCTCTGAGAAATTTAGTGAGAACTTCAAGGATATGAAAAAAGGATCAATCAGAAATTAAGCATACACTGACTGAAATAAAGAATAATATACAGAGATTTGACAGCAGACTAGAGGATCCTGAGAATCAAGTCAAAGATTTTAATTACGAAGAAGCAAAAAACACCCAACCAGAAAAGAAAAAAGAATACAAAAATATGAAGATAGTGTAAGGAGCCTCTGGGACAACTTCAAGCATACCATATTCAAATTATGGGAGTGCCAAAAGAATAGAGAGAGTAAGATATTGAAAACCTATTTGAAGAAATAATGACAGAAAACTTCCCCTACCTGGTGAAAAAAATAGACTTACAAGTCCAGGAAGCATAAAGAACTCAAAACAAGAGAAATCCAAAGAGGACCACACCAAGACACATCATAATTAAAATGCCAAAGGCAAAAGACAAAGAGAGAATCTTAAAAGCAGCAAAGTGAAAAACAGTTAGTTACCTACAAGGAAGTACAACTGTCAGATGATTTCTCAATAGGAAATAGGAACTATGCACGCCAGAAGGGAGTGGCAAGAAATATACAAAATGATGAATAATAAGAATCTACAACCAAAATTACTCTACCCACCAAAGTATAATTTAGAATTGAAGGTCAGATAAAGAGCTTCACAGACAAGAAAAAGCTAAAGGAAAAAAAAAAAGAGGAACATTTGTAATAATATGAATAATAAAGATTTATTTAAAAAAAGAAAGAAAAAGCTAAAGGAATTCATCACCACCAAACCAGTATTATATGAAATGCTGAAGGGTATTCTCTAAGAAGAGGAAGAAGAAGAAAAAGGTAAAGATAAAAAAAATTGCATATGAACAACAAAGTGAGAACAAATACATATACATCAACAAGTGAATCTACAAATCAAATGAATAAAAAACCTGATGAACAGAACAAAATGGTAAATGTAATAAAATCAGGGGCATGAAAAGGAAGCAGACTGACAATTCTCAGAGGGAAGGGGATGTGTGGGAAGCTGGAAGAGATTGGACAAAGAGCTTACACCTATGGATGAGGTCGTTGGGGGGGGGGGGGGGGGAAGAGGAAGGCCTGGAGTGAGGTGGGAACTGGGTGAAGAGGAGCTATGGGGGAAAAAAGAGAAACATCTGTAATAATCTGAACAATAAAGATTAAAACAAAGCATTTGGTAATGTTTACAATAATTATATGTTACAAAATCAAATTAAGACACATAGTTTGATATATATGAGATATATGAGATAAAATAGTCTACTTCAAATAGGTCATGGCTTAGGAAATCTGAACTATAGGATCTTAATTTACCATGTGGTCAATAAGACCCAGGGCTGGATCTAGCCTGTTACTTTGTTTTAGACTCAAACCAGCATGTAGGAGTTATAAGGGGCTTCAGCCCTATCTAACATTTATTGATTTCTTACTTCATTGCTCATAACATGTCCATAGAGTATTATTCTCACATAAGAAAAATAAGGTTCAAAGAGAGTAAATATGACTTGATAGTTATAAAGCTGATAACGAGATTTAGCTGGAATTGAAACTGAAAGCAGTATAACCCCTGTAAACTCTACCTCTGCCATTTATAAGAATTTGTCATATTGACTATCTATTATTTATCAACTAGAGTAATGTATAAAATTGTCTTAAAGATAAAATGCTCATAAATCCTGGAGAATAATTTCCCAACAATCAAAAGACTTTAGTTGAAAAATAAACACTAAAATTATACTAAAGTGTCTTTCAATTGTAAGTTATTATTGCAACATAAAAATTTGTTTTTATATCTAGTCAGAAAATAAAACACCGAATTTCATAGTATGTATGCACTCAGAAGAATATCTTTGTTCCTCTTCCCTCCTCCCACTTCACAGGTCACCCTTTCAGAAACATGATTGCAATTTATCTGTTTGAATTTATGCAGGAGAGAAGACTCCTTTACCATTTAACTGTAGCCACATTCTTACTGTGGTCACACTTAAAAATAAGGCTTCACTTGAGCTCCTATTGCCTACCTTTGCCCATACTGTGTCTCATATTATGAGTTTCTTCTGATCTTGAAGCTATTATTTTACAGCTTAGGTTATGAATTTTCTTCAGCATATCTAAATCATGCTGGAGAACATGGGTTAATATTGTTCTATAAAACCTGTCAATGATATTGAACTCAGCCATGTGTCTCATTGACTGTTTTTTATTTTGCGCCCTCACTTTTCATGGTCTTTCACCTTCCCATGCCTGTATGGTCAGGTTTGGGAAATCTCAGGGCAAAACAATGTTTTACTTTTCCAGCTCTCTCCCTCTAGCTCTGTCTTTTTTCCTCACTCCCTGCAGTGGGTTGAATGATGACCCCATCCAAAGATATGTCCACTTAGATATTGTGAATGTAACTATTTGGAAAAAGGGTCTTTGCTCATGTGATTTAATGATAGAGAGAGAAGATCATCCTGGGTTAGGGTGGATCCTATGACAAGTGTCCTTAAAATTGAAGACAGAAAGAGGGGAGAAGACAGACATAGCCAAAGCCATGTGAAGATGGAGGCAAGAGAGCAGAGTCATTTACCACAAGAGCCATGGAAAGATGGAAGTGGCGGGAAGGACTCTCTGAGAGCCTTTGGAGGGACAGTGGGTCTAGGGACACCCTGATTTCAGACCTTTGACCTCCAGAACTCTGAGAGAATAAATTTCCATAATTTTAGGCCACCAAAATTGTGGTCTTCTCTTATGATGGCCCAAAGAAACGAATTCACTTCCTGAGCCTCATTTGGACTGAAATGATGTCTGTTTTCTTATGCCTAATGTTTGCCTGCTCACCTCTCTCCATGTTGTTTCAAGTTTCTGTACAGCTTAGATATTCTATTTGAGAAACTCTAAGTTGCTTCATTGTTTAGATTTCTGGTTCCTAGCAAACTATCCTGTCTGTCCCTCCTCCTGCTTCTCCTTATTATGTCTATTTCCCCTTTTGCTCTATTCACCTTTCTTGGTTCTTAAATTTTGGCATCCAATCTTCTTCACTGCTAACCCATTTTAATGGATTCACATTAACTGCTGTGAAGTTTGATCTTTCTGTCTCTGTCTCTACTATAATATATTCCCATCATTGCCTCAAATTCCTAGTCAACACCATCAGGCAAGCCCCAGATCCTAGCAGAGTTGACAATTTTTCAGGGAAGTATCTGAATTCTTCCTATGTCTGGAGACCATAGCCTTCTGTGGCAATTATTTTGCTACTCTTCTTTTTAAGCAGCTGGAGTCTATTGCTTCTATCAAGTGTTTTGAATTTTACAGGAAAGTATGTATGTATTTTTTCTAAATGATTGCATGATCAATATAAAGAATAAAGTTTCCCACATCCCAGGATATTGGCACCAGTCCTTTGCTTCTGCTCCATGGCACATTTGAAAGTCCTTCTTTCCTTTGCTTCCTTTCTCATTTGGACTTGCACTGTCTTCTATTTATTCCATGCTTTTCAAATACTGAGCTACTTAGGCTAAAGATTCTGAATTAACTGTTCAGGTTGGTGCTCTGACATCAGTATTTTCTTAAAATTTTTATTATTGCTTGATTTTTAGAGGGAGGAAAGGAAAAAAAAGAGGAAAGAAAGAGAAGGAGAGAGAGATCAATTTTTGTCGTTCCACTTATTTGTGCACTCACTGGTTGATTCTTGTATGTGCCCTGGCTGAGGATCAAACAGCAACCTTGGCTTTATTGGGACAACACTCTAACTGAGCTATTCAGCTAGGGCTGGCATCTGTCTTTTTTAAAGCTCCCCAAGCCATTCTGGTATGCACTCCAAAAACTGCTGCTCTAACCCGCCCTGCACTTAACACTCTTCTAGAAAAACATTCAAATGCCAGTTACCTCATGGCATTCATCAGATGTATGAAATTCAAATTCTTAAGGCTAATTTTCAAGGACTCTTAGTTCTACTCCAGTCTTATCTTCTGCTATAATTGACCTGGTCCTTCCTTTCCTGCCAAGCTAATTTCCTCAGATTCTTTATATATAAAGAAAAATTACCACCCTCTCTTATCAAACCAAACACACACACACACACACACACACACACACACACACACACTGGCAAAGATTTTGTGTTATATTTATGTCCATGAGTCTGAGATGTATACATTTTCCAAACCGAAATGGTGGACCCCGGAAATGTTTGAGCATTTATGGAAATAGAGCATTTGAAACCAAGTCAGCCCCTTCTCCCCAAAGCCAGAATGTTTGCTTATTCATTAGCTTGACTGTGGTTTTTTTCAGAGAGACTTTGAAGTAAATATTTATGTTAAGTTTGATTAGCAAACATATTGAAACCAGCTGACCTAGAAGAACAGCCTTCCCACCACTTGCTTTATTTATTTATTTATTTATTTTATTTTTTAATTAAATTATTATCTCTGTACATATACCATTTCCCCCCTCCTCGCATACATGCCTCCCTCCCCAGAGTTTTGTGTCCACCACTTGCTTTAAATGAAAGGAAAGCAAAGCTTATTCGTGCCCTTGGCTAAGCTGGTGACTAATAGATTCCCTTCTGAACTGTTTTTTGCAACAGTACTGCTGCCTGGAGAAGCTGATGACAGGCTCTCCTCATGAGGAGAGTGAGCAACCCAGGATGGATTCTTACTTCCCACACCTCTTCCCAGAAAGGGAGATATTTAAACTTCTCACGCAAATGAAAATGAAAATGAAAAAGAAAACAAAAACTGAAATAAACAACTACACTTGTAGACATCTGGTCTATGGCTGTAATAAAGTAGACCCAGTTTGCCAGGAAATTTTTATATGAGCTCAAATAATGGAAATTTCTACTAGGGGATCTCCATCAACCAGATCACAGGACAATTATGGTCTGACTCAGGACAACACTTGATGTTGTTATTGTTTCTCATTTTTTAAATTTACAAAGTAGAAGCAACGAAGAGAGAAACTCAATAATTGTGGCCCTCCTCAATGTTTATAATATTTTTCCTTAGCTCGGTTTAAATATTTAATCCCAAAAAGAGCTTGTTTGCTTCTGGGCCCTCTCCTCCTTGTGAACTAGGGATATTGGGAAGACTCCTGAGTCAAGTTACACACACAGAATGGAGTTCTTTTTTTACTTTATTTTTTATTTTATTGATTTTTCACAGAGAGGAAGGGAGAGAGATAGATAGCTAGAAACATCGATGAGAGAGAATCATCGACCAGCTGCCTCCTGCACACCCCCTACCAGGGATAGGCCTGCAACCAATGTACATGCTCTTGACCGGAATCGAACCTGGGACCTTTCAGTCCACAGACCGACACTCTATCCACTGAGCCAACTGGTTTCGGCCAGAATGAAGTTCTTAAGGAGCAATGGACTGAGGATCAGGATAAATGGCTTCTTAGTACTTACACTGCATTTATCAAAGTGCTTTTCAGGCTCCATAGCAACCCAGTGAGTGAGGATGGCACTATATCTCCATCCAATAGAAATGGAACTGGAGGCCAGGTAATACTTATGATTCACTGATGGGGTCAAGAGTTTGTAAGTGCAAGTTAGGGTGACCGATGCATTCTGGTTTGCCCAGGACTTTTCTGGTCTAACATGTAAAATTCCACATCTTTGGAATCCCCTCATTTTCTAATAAATGGAAACTTGGTAATCCTAGTGGCAGTGTCAAAAAGCATAATCCAGTACTCATGGCTACAGTCCTATCTTGCATAACACTCTGAAGTTATTATTATTATTATTAAAATATATTTTATTGATTTTTTTACAGAGAGGAAGGGAGAGAGATAGAGAGCTAGAAATGTCGATGAGAGAGAAACATCGACCAACTGCCTCTTGCACACCCCCTATCGGGTATGTGCCCACAACCAATGTACATGCCCTTGACCAGAATCGAACCTGGGACCTTTCAGTCCACAGACCGACGCTCTACCACTGAGCCAAACCGGCTTCGGCTATTATTATTTTTTTAAATGCTCAGGTTACTCACAGATTTACCACTTGGTCTCACAACTAGCAGTTCTACAACAGAGCTTTTAGGACCAGTGAATGGATGCTATCTTCATCTATGTTCCTCTAATAAAACTCAGAAGGAAGTGTCACAGTAATTGTACAATAAAAACTTATTAACTTATAGACCATTCTTAAACACAGTTAATTGGCAATTTAGGCCTATGGGGGAAAAACAATGTGAATCTAATAAGTTACTGCAATGATAGTAATATCAGATCCCGAGTTTAACTGAGTGGTCTTGCCCTTTATCTACCATGTATAATAGTAGGAAAAAAATATGTCAAGAGTCCAGAGTACTAGTTCTGCTTTTGTCACTACTATGACTTTGAGCAAACCAACTTCCTTTAGACTTCAGCTAGCCCAAATGTAAAAGTTACTGGTTGTGAATTCTATGGTTTCTTAGTTTTAGCACTGTAGGCCTCAGGCCACATTCAAAGCAGAAGTGTTGATAAGGGTTAACCAATAAAATAGAATTACATTACCTGTTGAACCTTAAGTAGAATTAACAATAAGTACTGTTCTCTCTCAACAGTTTTTTCCTCTTCTTTGTAAATACCTAATCTCTCCTATCAACCCTGAAAACATTCTAAGTCCTTTGTGTTCTCTTTTCTGTCCCACTAGAAAGTCAAGATAAATTGGTTTGCTCATATAATTGATCTCTACCTAAGTTCTACCTTTTTTTATAACTACTATATTTTCTCGTAACTTTATTGAACCAACATTCTATTCTAAAAGAAGAAAAAAAAGAAAAAGAAAAATGGCAGTAAAACATTCCATTTGGACTCTCCTCTACTTAGTTCTCTTTTCTTTTGTTGGGAATTATGCTTTGCATTATTTGTAGCATTTTTCCCCAAGTCAACAACGTGGTATTTGTGTTGTATCTTTCTGAATAACTACATAAATCAATCACACAAACCTACAAACCACCAATACATTCTGACCTGATCAAAGGCTCTATGCTTACCAGAGGTTTTGGAAGAAGAAAACCACAGTCTTCAGAAATGTGAAATTGTCCTAAAGAAAATGACGATGTTGTCTTTAAATTCTGTCTTTGAAGTTCCATAATTTTGTTTGAAGTATCTGCACCGAAGCTGCTACTGAAGAGACAACTGCTTCAAATATATCAAAGACCCATGTTAAGAGAACTTCAAAAGAGCATTTGCAATTGTTAGTTGCTTAGTGTCCCAGCAGCTGGGGAGAACCTTGACCTGAGGCTGAAATCCAGACTGCCATGGACTTTCTCTGACACAAGGCTGAGTAAATAATTAAAGATTGCTTATTAAAACAAATAGGTAAACAAAAGCACTTCAGAAAAGATTGCTTCTTTTTATTCATAGACCTTAATATTGGTTTTAAACCCAGAGATAAGTTGGTTATTGCTGATCCCAAATACCCTTATAGGAATCTAATCCACAATTAACCTTGACAATGGGGCCTTTATTCCAAAGGAGTAAACCAGAAGGTAGTTACAAGTAGATATTTCAGTGACTGGTGGTGAATTAGGGTAGGAAGGAGGACTCAATGAATATAAAAACCCCAGAAGTGTTCCATATGTAGCTTGAACAATATATTCTAAGATTATAATTTGTTTGATTTATTTTAAAAAGTAATAGTTCATAATTTTTAAAGATCTTTGAGCACATCAAAAGAATATATATATACCAATATATATATATATATCCATATATATATCTATATATCTATATATCTATATATCTATATATCTATATACCTATATCTATCTATCTATCTATCTATCTATATATATATATATACAATATATATTTCAATTTAACAAATGAAATAATGGATACTAAAATCTTGAGAAGAGTCTGAACACTGAACAGGTCATTTGTTTTAACCCTCAAATTTTATCAAGTATCTTTTTTTTTTATTTTTATTTTATTTTCCCCCCTCCCTCCCTCCCACCCATCCCCTCTCTCCCCAGAGCTTTATGTCCATTGGTTGTACTTATATGCATGTATACAAGTCCTTCAGTTGATCTATTATCTCCCCCAGATCCTCCTACCCTCCCCACTGATATTTAACAATCTGCTTGTTGCTTTACTGTCTCTGTATCTATCTTTTGGTTCATCAGTTTATAATGATCTTTATTATCCACAAATGAGTGAGGTCATGTGGTGTTTCTCTTTCATTGATTGGCTTATTTCACTCAGCATGATGTTCTCCAATTCCATCCAGGTTGCTGCAAATGATGAGAATTTCTTCTTTTTTATGGCAGCATAGTATTCCATTGTGTAGATGTACCATGGTTTTTTGATCCAATCATCTGCTGACGGGCACCTAGGCTGTTTCCAAATTCTGGCTCTTGTAGATTGTGCTGCTATGAACATAGGGGTGCATATGTCCTTTCTGATTGGTGTTTCTAGTTTCTTGGGATATATTCCTAGGAGTGGGAATACTGGATCAAATGGGAGTTCCATTTTCAGTTTTTTGAGGAAATTCCACACTGTTCTCCACAGTGGTTGCACCAGTCTGCATTCCCACCAGCAGTGCACGAGGGTTCCTTTTTCTCCGCAACCTCGCCAACACTTGTCGTTTGTTGATTTGTTGATGTTGGCCATTCTGACAGGTGTGAGATGGTACCGCATTGTTGTTTTGATTTGCATCTCTCGGATAATTAGTAACTTTGAGCATGTTTTCATGTGCCTTTTGGCCTTCCTTCTGTCTTCTTTTGAAAATATTCTATTTAGATCCATTGCCCATTTCTTAATTGGATCATTCACCTTCCTTTTATTTAGTTGTATCAGCTGTCTGTAGATGTTGGAGATTAAACCTTTATCAGTGGTGTTATTAGCAAATATGTTCTCCCACACCGTGGGCTTTCTTGTTGTTTTGTTGATGGTTTCTTTTGCTGTAAAAAAGCTTTTTATTTTGATGTAGTCCCATTTGTTTATTTTCTCTTTAGCTTCCATTGCCCTAGGGGCAGTATCAGTGAAGAAGTTCTTTTGGCATACGTCTGAGATTTTGCTGCCTGTGGATGCTTCTAGTATTTTTATGGTTTCCCGTCTGATGTTTAAGTCCTGCATCCATTTTGAGTTTATTTTTGTGTATGGTGTAAGTTGGTGATCTAGTTTCATTCTTTTGCATGTGTCTGCCCAATTTTCCCAACACCATTTATTGAAGAAACTGTCTTGACTCCATTGTATATTCATGCCTCCTTTGTCAAATATTAATTGAGCATAGTGATTTGGGTTGATATCTGGGTTCTCAATTCTATTCCATTGATCTATATGTCTGTTCTTGTGCCAGTACCAGGCTGTTTTGAGAACAGTGGCTTTGTAATACAGTTTGAAGTCTGGTATTGAGATCCCTCCTACTTTACCCTTCTTTCTCAGGATTGCTGTGGCTATTCGGGGTCTTTTATTGTTCCAAATGAACTTTTGTAGAGTTCTTTCTAGGTCAGTGAAATATGCCGTTGGTATTTTAATGGGGAGGGCATTGAACCTATAGATTGCTTTAGGAAGTATGGACATTTTGATGATGTTGATTCTACCAATCCATGAACATGGTACATTCTTCCATCTCCTTACATCTTCCTCTATCTCTTTTTTCAGTGTCGTGTAGTTTTCTACATATAGGTCCTTTCCTTCCTTAGTTAAATTTATTCCTAGGTATCTTAATTTTTTTGGTGCGATAGTAAATGGAATTGCTTTTTTAGTCTCTGTTTCTGTAGTTTCACTGTTGGTGTATAGAAATGCCATGGATTTCTTGGCATTAATTTTGTATCCTGCTACATTGCCAAATTCATTTATTAAGTCAATTAGTTTTTTAATGGAGTCTTTTGGGTTTTTTATGTACAATATCATGTCATCTGCAAATAAGGATAACTTTACTTCTTCTTTTCCAATTTGGATGCCTTTTATTTCCTCCTCTTGTCTAATTGCAATGGCTAGTACTTCCAGTACTATGTCAAACAGGAGTGGAGAGAGTGGGCATCCCTGTCTTGTTCCTGTTCTTAGAGGGAATGGTTTTAGTTTTTGCCCATTGAGTATAATGTTGGCCGTGGGTTTATCATATATGGCTTTTATTATTTTGAGGTATGATCCTTGTACTCCCACCTTGTTAAGAGTTTTTATCAGGAAAGGGTGTTGGATTTTATCAAATGCTTTTTCTGCATCAATTGATATGACTATATGATTTTTATCTTTCAATTTGTTTATGTGATGTATCACATTTATTGATTTGCGGATATTGTACCAATTTTGCATTCCTGGAATAAATCCTACTTGGTCATGGTGTATGATCTTTGTGATGTTCTTCTGGAGACGATTTGCTAGAATTTTGTTGAGGATTTTGGCATCTATGTTCATGAGGGATATTGGCCTGTAATTCTCTTTCATTGAGTTGTCTTTATCTGGTTTTGGTATTAGGGTGATGCTGGCTTCATAGAAGGAGTTTGGAAGTGTTCCTTCCTCTTGGATTTTTTTGAATAGTCTGAGGAGGATAGGTTTTAGTTCTTCCTTGAATGTTTGGTAAAACTCTCCTGTGAAGCCATCTGGCCCTGGGCTTTTGTTTGTTGGAAGCTTTTTGATGACTGTTTCCATTTCTTCCCAAGACACTGGTCTATTGAGATTTTTAGATTCTTCCTGATTGAGTTTTGGAAGTTTGTATTTTTATAGGAATATGTCCATTTCCTCCTGGTTGTTCAGTTTGTTGGCATAGAGTTGTTCGTAGTATTTTGTAACAATCTGTTGTATTTCGGTGGGGTCTGTTGTTATTTCACCTCTTTCATTTCTGATTTTGTTTATTTGGGTCCTCTCTCTTTGTTTCTTGGTTAGCCTGGCTAGAGGTCCATCTATCTTGTTTATCCTTTCAAAGAACCAGCTCTTGGTTTTGTTGATCTTATGTATTGTTTTTTTGGTCTCTATGTCATTTATCTGTGCTCTGATTTTTGATATTTCCTTCCTTCTGCTTACACTGGGCTTTTCTTGTTGCTCCTTTTCTAACTCTTTGAGTTGTAGAGTTAGATCATCTGTTACCCTTTTTTCTAGTTTTTTGCAATAGGCTTGTAAGGATATGAACTTCCCTCTCAAAACTGCTTTTGCTGTGTCCCATAGATTTTGGATTGTTGTGTTTTCATTGTCATTTGTTTCCAGGATGTTTTTAATTTCTTCCTTGATTTCTCTGGTAACCCAATCCTTCTTTAATAGCATGCTGTTTAGTCTCTATGTGTTTGATTTCTTTGGTATATTTTTTGAAGTTAATTTCCAGTTTTATGCCATTATGGTCTGAGAAGATACTTGATATGATTTCTATCTTCTTGAATTTGAAGAGACTTTGCCTATGTCCCAAAATGTGGTCTATCTTTGAGAATGTTCCATGTGCACTTGAGAAGAATGTATATTCTGTGGCTTTGGGGTGCAGTGTTCTGAAGATGTCAATTAATTCCATCTGGTCTAGTGAGTCATTTAGGATTGATAATTCTTTGCTGATTTTTTGTTTAGATGATTTGTCGAAGGGTGACAGTGGGGTATTAAAATCTCCTACTATGATTGTATTGCTATTAATCTCTCTCTTAATGTCCTCCAGCAGTTTTTTAATGTATTTGGTTGCTCCTGTATTGGGTGCATATATATTTACCAGGGTTATTTCTTCTTGTTGGATTGTTCCCTTTAGTATTATGAAGTGGCCTTCATTATCTCTTATTATGTCCTTCACTCTGAGATCTAATTTGTCAGATATAAGTATTGCTACCCCAGCTTTTTTTTCATTTCCATTTGCCTGGAAAACTTTTTTCCATCCCTTCACCCTCAGTCTGTGTGCATCTCTTTTTCTGAGGTGGGTTTCTTGTAGACAACAGATGTATGGGTCTTGTTTTCTTATCCAATCTGTTACCCTATGTCTTTTGATTGGAGCATTTAATCCATTTACATTTAAGGTTATTATTGATAGGTGCTCATTTGATGCCACTTTTATTCTATACCCGTGTTCCTTCTTCACTTCTTATTTCTTTATTTTTACAATAGACCCTTTAGCATTTCTTGCATTGCTGGTTTGGTGGAGATAAATTCCTTCAGTCTTTTTTTGTCTGTGAAGCTCCTGATTTCCCCTTCAATTTTGATTGATAGCCTTGCTGGGTACAGTATTCTTGGATTCAGACCCTTACTTTGCATGACTTTGTATATTTCATCCCATTCCCTTCTGGCCTGATAAGTTTCTGTTGAGAAATCAGTTGCTAGTCTGATGGGGGTTCCTTTGTATGTAACTTTCTGTCTCTCTCTGGCTGCTTTTAAGATTCTTACTTTGTCGATGTTGTTTGCCAATTTAATTATAATGTGCCTTGGAGTCTGTCTTCTGGGATTCATTTTGCTTGGGACTCTGCGAGCATCTTGGATTTGTGTGGTTTTTTTCTTCTCTATTTCAGGAAAGTTTTCTGTCATTATTTCTTGAAATACTTTTTCCATGTCTACCTCAGTTTCCTTTCCTTCTGGAACCCCTATTATTCGAATATTATTTTGTTTTGTATTGTCCCAAAGCTCCCGTCGGCTCTCCTCGTGCTTTTTAATCTTTTTTTTCTAGAAGTTGCTCTACTTGGGTATTTTTTTCCATCTTATCTTCTAGCTCACTGATGCGGTCCTCTGCTTCATCTAGTCTACTCTTGATGCTTTCTATTGAGTTCTTCATGGTAGCGATGTCATTTTCCGTTTCTTCTTGGTTCTTCTTCAGTTCCTCATGGTTCTTCCTAATTTCTTCTTGACTATTGTCAAATTTCTCTTCCATTCTTTTTAGCCATCCTATTATCATTACTCTGAATTCTTGCTCTGACAGGCTGCTTGCCTCTGACTCGTTAACTTCCTTTTCTGGTGATGCTTGCTTTTCTTTCACGTGCAGACTATGTTTTTGTCTCCCCATGGCCTCTCTTTTCAGGATGTCTGGTTATGTGGTGTTCCTTCTCCTTTCCGTGGGTGACCGAAGAGCTCCCTTGAATCCACGTGTCTGCGCTGATTCGGGCTTCTCAGCTGCTCGATGGACCTCTCCGCTGGGGTTTTCCAGGCCTCAGAGAAGCTATTCCTTTCCTGGTAAGGTGGCGGAGCCCCCGAGCCGCAGCCCTCAGCTCGCCGCAGCCCTCAGCTCGCCGCCACCTCCGCCACCACGGCAGTGCTGGCCACCAGGCCAGGAAATCCTGTCCAGCGGACAGCTCCCTACCTTCCTTCTTTATCAAGTATCTTTTGAGAATCTATCACTAAGGTGGATGATTTTACCTATGAAGTAGGTCCTACCAGATCCAAACTGAGGCATAATTATGTGAATAACCCTAACCATTGTCACTGAGTGAAGACTGGAGTTGACATATGTTGATTTCCAAGCCATTGCTCTATTTACTAAATCAGGCCACCAGGCTGTTGGTCAATGATGCCATAAGGGTTTGAATTTACTGCAATATGGAGTGGTAAGTTCTGGCCTCTTATCTGCAGTGTGAGAATTCTGAAGACTCGCCTGCGACCTTGAACCTAGGTCATAGTTTGTAAACAAATTTATTTGGAAGTTAATTTACCTATCCACATCGTCTCTGTCCTCCCATTCTTTAAAGTAAATATAAAAGCTAAGAGTAATAAGTACTCCAACAATTCATTTAACAGTTCGCATGATGGGCTTAGCTCTGAGGGTTGTATGTCAAATATAGTGATTCATGTTTCATCAGACACCTAACAGTCATTTTCAATGTTTACTTCCACTCAGCCCAGTCTACAAGTTCAGTTTCTTATGCCTGCCTCAAATTTTGTATGTTTAATCTTTTTCTTATTTCCTGTTATTTCTGATTAAAAGATGACCCAGTTATTTTTGTTTATGCTAATCATCATGTTTCATCTACTTCTCTACACCCTCTCAAGAAATTACTGCAACAGTATAAAAACCATAGAACCATAAAATATCAGAACTGAAAGGAACATTATACAATAAATTATCTAATTGAATACCTTCATTACACATATGAAAAACATGACAAATGTCATCCTGGGAGTTCACATCAGAAATGGACTAGAATTCTGACTCTGAGCCCAGAACCTTCCCACTGTTTATTCAGCCAGACCTACCTCAGTAAGAATCCCTACTCTGTTACTCGTTAGCTATGTGACTTTTCAACAAGTGGGAGACAAGAGTGAAAATTGTAATACTGAGCCTTTTTTTTTCCATATCTGTAAGAAATAGTAATATTTATCCAAGACACTTTGTGATGAATAAATGAGAAAGCATAAGTAAAACATGTTATAGATAACAGGGCTATTTTCCTCATTCTAGAAATTCTTTAAAAATTTTTTTTTTAAAGATTTTCTCTTCTACCATTATAACCGCATATTTTCTGTTTCAATCACTGACTTATTGATCTACATCAGCCTTGGATATATAAATATTTGCAGTGTAATTATAACTACATTTCTCAACTTCAGTATGCTTCTGGGCTTCTATCTAATATTAACTATCAATTCTGTTCCCAAGTCAACATATTCAATCTTTATTTTTCTTATTCCCTAAGTTTAGACACATGGTACTTGTTGTTCAATGTACATTTCAAGTCCTGCCACTAAATCTTTGAAGAGCTCCTGTAAAATAAATAAAATTCAAATTTCCTTGTCTGGTGTTCAAGAATGTCCATCATCTGACAGCCCAAACACCTTTCTTGCTGTGAAAAATTCTACCATCACCTTGGACTTCTTTCATGTCACATTTTAAGTTCTCCCTGGTTTGATTGTCACTAATGTATTTTTCATATCTTTTCTGATGGATTGTAAGCTCCTTATAGAACCTATATCTAATGTAATTTAGTATTTTCCTTTAGTAGCAAGTCTAGTGTCTAGAGCTCAATAAATGTTTGTTAAGAAAACAATTAGAGTCTTATTGTGGACTCTATATTTTTATTTTTATTTTTTAATTAAATATTTATTTATTATTAGAATTTTGTGCTGGTCTCTGTGGTCCACTTTAAGCCCAGTCCCTGCAGTAAGGAAAGCAAATGCTTCACTCTCCATGAAGCTCTGTTTTGCATCTTGCCTTTCTTTTTAATTTTTATTGCATTTTTTACAGAATGGAAGAGAGCAGGATAGAGAGTTAGAAACATCAATGATTGATCAGCTGCCTCTTGTACAGCCCCTACTGGGAATGTGCCCACAACCAAGGTACATGCCCTTGACCAGAATCGGACCTGGGTCACTTCAGTCCACAGGCTGATGCTCTATTCACTGAACCAAACCGGTTAGGGCTGCTTTGCATCTTTCTTATTTACCAAGAGGAAGTTGTACAACATAATTATGCCCAGGAACTTCCTCTTTTCACAATAAGGCTCGGAGTATCAGCTTTCCCATAAGTCACAGTAGTATCAGTACACAGCAAGAGCCTGCTTCTCTCAGACTGGGCATTGAGGCCTTTTAAACATGGATCAAACAGAACTCAAGAGTAACAGGATATCATTTTATGTTTTCTGATAGAAACATCAGATATAGATAGATTTAGTTTCAAGTTGTTAAAGTTCAAATTCTGAAATATCAAAAACAATCAGCCCACTCAGTACTGTTACACTGGGACTCTTGTACAACTCATTAATAGCTTCTTTGTTCATAAATTCAATGGGACTTTTTGTCCATTCCTTGATTAATTATTCAGGTATCTGGCTATTGACCTACTTCTTCTTTTTCTTTTAAACCCTTTTTTTCTCCTCTTGTCTTCTCCTATGATATCTACTCCTTGCTGTGTGTTCTTAAAAATAATAATAATAAAAATACCTAATAATTAACACTCACTGATTTTTCTTCTGTACTACATCCTATTATAAGCATATTTCATGGAATGTATCATTTAACCCTCACAGCAGCCCTGTGAGTTAGGTATTATTATTATTTTCATAATTTATTTGAGGAAACTGCAGGTTGGAAAAGTTAAGTAAAAATCTAAGGTCATACTTGACTGGAACACAGAAAATATGACTTTGAAGTTATTGTTCTTAACCACTTGAACCATGACTATCCTTATTTGGATATTATCTCCCATATTTCTGGTTACAGTTTATACTGTTAATCTCCATAAGTCAGGTCCTGACTTCCTTCTGTTTTCACTTTGCTCCCTGACCCTGGGTTATATCATCTACTTCAAGACATCAGCCATCATCTCCAGGCTGATGAATCCCAACATTGTTTTCAGTTGAGTCACTCCCTTCATCTTCACTTGACTGCTTTATGGAGGTTTCATAGAAAATATCATAATATATCAAGCATATATTAGATACCTTACATAAAAACAGAGGAAAAGGTGTATAAAACTTATAGCAACTAGGTGAAGATCTAGCAGAGAGCCCCCAACCTAGTGAAAAGTCAAATCTGTCCTTGTCATTTTAAAAAATATATATTTTATTGATTTTCTACAGAGAGGAAGACAGAGGTATAGAGAGTTAGAAACATCGATGTGAGAGAAACATCAATTAGCTGCCTCTTGCACAACTCCCACTGGGGATGTGCCCACAACCAAGATAATACATGCCCTTGACCAGAATCGAATCTGGGACCTTTCAGTCAGCAGGCTGATGCTCTATTCACTGAGCCAAACTGGTTTCGGCCCTTGTCATTTTTTTTCATGAGAACAAAACTCATTTTCCTCATCTATTCCACGTCCTGGTGAATACTGTGTTTCCCTGAAAATAAGACATCCTCCAAAAATAAGACCTACTTACAGGTTTTCTTCTGAGTGAAATATAAGGCATCCCCCCTAAAATAACCACTCCCTCCCCAGGCTAAACATGAGAGATTTGGTCCACTGATTCTGAAAGAAATGGATCACAAGAAATTCACCAGGAAATTCAGGAATTGGATTGTTATGATGATGTTCCAGAAGATGATGACATGATTGTCATTGAATAAATGAGTAAATTCTTGATACTGTAGGATTCACAGTTTGTCTGGTTTGTGTTGACAACTACCGTACTACTGTACCATATACAGGTAATAAATTTTCTTTATTTTCATTTAACAATAAATGTGTACTGTATTCTTCTTCATGGAAAAATAAGACATCCTCTGAAAATAAGAGCTAGCACATCTTTGGGAGCAAAAATTAATATAAGACACTGTCTTATTTTCGGGAAAACAGGGTAGTATCTGTCAGAAGCACCACTATAATTTAAGGGGGTCCAGTGAAGAATAAAAATAAATATCCTGTTCAAAATTATTAAGGATTTGAAGACACTTACAGTAGAGAATTAAGGGAGTAAAGGACCCTTCTGTATATAAGACCCCATGTGACTGCACATGTTGAATATCCATGAAGCTGGCCCTAGCACCTCTGTTGCCACAGCTGACCAATTAGAGACCTGGAAGTCAATTCTGCATCACACCCAATAGAACACCAATCTTGCCAGACTCACTGCCTTAGTATTTTGCATGTTTCCCTTTATTTCCAATCCTAGTGCCATTGTTTTCAAGCCCATGCCATTTACCATTAAAATGCTATATCATAATACATTTTAAACTGATCTCTCTGCCTCAAATCTAATCCCATATTTGTCAATCATTTTAGACATGAATTACTTGTACAACTTTCAAACTTATCGCCCTGCCTTTATTATTGCTTCCCATTTTACCTCATCCCTTTATTTTTTTGAACTGTTGCCAGAGCCATTTAAATATTTATTTACAAGGGTCAGCCCTTCATTTAAATATTACTCAAGTATGCAAATATAACAAAGTTATTTCTCTGTTTAAAACCTGTCCCTTTGTTGTCAGGATAATTTGAAACTACTTCAATGCATGGCTCTTGAAATCAACTATAGTTTAGCTTTCTCAACCTATATTCTTAATTTTTTCATGTTTCAGTTGTGTTAAGCAATGTATACTTCCTCAAATAGATCTTGTTTATGCCTCTATTCTTTGTACATCCTTCTTTTTCTTCCTGAAATGTTTCAACATTTTTTTTCACTTGCAAATATGCAAATTTGCTTATTTCATATATTACCTAATCTAGGCATGTTTACTATTGCTACAACCCTTTCTATTACCACCCTCTGCTTCCCTGTTTTGTCCATGGAAAACCCCATTCTCCCTCTGCTGTCCCTGGAAAACCTTATTTTCCCTCTGTTGGTTAGGGATTATTGCTGTTTGGTCCTGTGCTCCTGTTTAGACTTATACTAGTGGCTCGGTGCACAAAATTTGTTGATGGAGGGGGTTCCCTCAGCCTGGCCTGTACCTTCTCCAATCTGGAACCCCTTGAGGGATGATCAACTGCCAGTAGAGGACTGATGCCATTGGGCCTAAATCAGCAGTCCAACATCTCTCTCATAATCCGGGACTGCTGGCTCCTAACGGCTCACCTGCCTGCCTAATTGCCCCTAACCACTCTATCTGCTGGCCCACTCACCTCCAACTGCCCCCTTGCCAGCCTGATCACCCCCAGAAACCCCCTACCAGCCTGATCACCCAAAACTGCCATCCCATCCTGACCTGATCACCCACAACTGCCCTCCTCGCTTGGCCCCTAACTGCCTCTACCTAGGCCCCACCACCATGGCTTTGTCCAGAAGAACATCCAGAAGGTCTCCTGGAAGGTCTCCCAGTCTAATTAGCATATCCTTTTATTAGTATAGATAGAGGCCTCATACATGGGTGGAGGCCAGCTGATTTGCCCTGAAGGGTGTCAAGGATCAGGATGGGGATTCCCTTGGTGTGTGGGGCAGCTTGGGTGAGGGGCCTTGCTGGTTTGCAGGCCTGCCACACCTCCATTGGTGTGGGCATCCCAACTGGGGATTGTGCTGGCCTGTGCAAGGGGCTGGGGCAGTTTGCAGGCCAGCTACACCCCCATGGGGTGAGGGTGCCCATTGGGGTGGGCGTGGCCAGCCTGGGTTAGAGGCTGAGAGCTTTGTTCAGGCTGGCTACACCCCATTCAGGGTGGAGATCCCCACTGGGGTGCCTGGCAAGCCTGGGTGAGGGGCTGATGGCTGTTTGCAGGCTGGCCACGCCCACCCCAGTGGGGAGCCTCACCCTGTGGGAGCATGACCAGCCTGGGTAATGGACTGAGGGCTGTTTGCAGGGCCCCCCCCTCAGCGGCCAGCCTGGGTAATGGTGAGCCAAGCCTCCTGCATGCCCAGGCTGGCTCTGAGGCCACTGCCCACAGACCCCTCCTTCAGTGGTGGCCAGGGAGAGCTGTAAGATTAGCTTCCTCCATTGCCAGGGGAAACCCAAGCCTCCTGCTTGCTCTGACTGGCTCCGTGGCCACCGCCATCTTTGTACCACTAATTTGCATACTCACTCCTGATTGGCTAGTAGGTGTTGCAAAGTGATGGTCAATTTACATATTTCTCTTTTATTATTGTAGATAGCCCTTATTGCATTGTGCTGAGATAACTGATTTGTGCAATTGCTCATTAGTGAACTTCTTGAAGGTAGGATTGGTGGCATTAATTTTCTAATTAAGGAACTTGCACAATATGTTTTCTTATTAAATAGTTACTGAACAAATGAGTAATTAGAGTAGAGGTTTGGATACTTATAGTATTAGGTCTAACCCCACTCATGAAATAATACTCTGAGTCAACATGGTGTTTATATATTCTTTTTTAAAAAATATATATTTTATTGATTTTCCACAGAGAGGAAGGGGGAGGGATAGAGAGCTAGAAATGTCAATGAGAGAGAAACATCGACCAGCTGCCTCCTGCACAACCCCTATTGAGGATGTGCCCACAATCAAGGTATATGCTCTTGACTGGAATCGAACCTGGGACCTTTCAGTCTGGAGACCGCCACTCTATCCACTAAGCCAAACCGGTTCAGGCTGTTTATATATATTTTTAACAGCCAATAATTTAAATACATTGCTAAATGTTACCATGTAAAAATGAAAGGGCCATATATCTTATCTATAGGGAACTGAAAAATTAGCAAGTGAAATAAGATACACATACATACACACAGAGAGCCATGATTACTATAAAAGAGCAAAAGAAACATATACTAGAGAATACAATAAATCTATGAAAACAGAGTTGTGAGAGAATTCCCTACAAGTTAATTCAGCAGATAGATGGGTTTGAGCAATGGGACTAAATTAGTGATTCTCGAATAGAAATGGATAGGTGAGAGGTGGCTATATTAGCATGATCATGCAGCAGGCTTTGACTGCCTTCAGAGAATTAGATGGTTTTGCATCTATATTCTTCAAATACCAGGTTATTCTGGTATTTCCCATTTCTCATTTACCCTGCCCCCATCACAGTGAAAATCACCACAAGATAAGAAAAATAATTTCTGTTTTGACTTCCTGTAAGTCGAAACAATGGCATAGGAAACAATGGCACAGGAAACAATGCCATTGACTCTAAAATATATAAATAGATAAAATTAGTTATTACATAAAAATTAGTGTCTTTATGATTTGAAAGTAATGTTATTCTACATTTAAACATATGTTGATATTTTGTTTACAATATTTATTAATTAATCTAGTATATTAATTTATTTTATGGATCAATTTGCAGATTACATATATGATTGGCTTATAGAATTAGAAGGCACTTAAAATTATTTATTTATCTCTGATCATTTTAGATATGCAAAAATGGATAAGAGAGATTAAGTGAATTATCCAAGGCCACATAGCAGTTTTGATTTTAGTAGACTTTATTTTTTGGAATATTTTGGTTCAAAATTGAGCAGAGTACAGAGAGTTCCCAAATATCTTTTGTCCCACATAAGCACAGCTTGCCACTCCAGAATAGTGCACTTGTTAGAATCGATGAGCCTACAATGACAGCTCATAATCATCAAAGTCCATCATTTACAGAGTTGTTATATGGGTTTCTTATATAGGCTTACCTAATAATAGTCAACCATGTAAATTGACTGTACCTCTGCTACACCACCAGTCAATCAGGAGTGATATGCAAATTAACCCAACAAAGATGGTGGTTAATTTGCATACACAGGAGCTGAGTGACAAGGGCAGGTGGGACGCAGGCATTCTGCCCCACCCCGGGTCTCTCAGGTCTTCTGAGCAGCATGGGAAGTCGGGGCTAGAGTGGAAAAAGGCAGCTCCCAGAGAGAAATAGGCAGCTCTGGGGCCTGAGTGGAAAGGGGCTGGGCTGGAGTGGAAAGGAAAGCCCATTCTAGCAGGAATCTTCGTGCATCGGGCTTCTAGTTTTATAATAACATAGTTAAACTATTCTGTATTCACTATTATAGTGCCATACAGAATAGTTTAACTCCCCTTAAAATTCTCTGTGCTTTATCTATTCTTTACTCCCTCTCTCCTAACCCCTGGTAATCACTGAACTTTTTACTAACTCCATGGTTTTGCCTTTTTAAAAATATCATACAGTTGGAATCATATAGTATGTAGATTTTTTCAGATGGATTTTTTTCACTTAGTAGTATGCATATTATATGTCTCCCTGTCTTTTTAAGGCCAGATCACTCATATCTATTAACACTGAATAATATTGCATTGTTAAGATGTACCTTAAGTTTACCCATTAACCTATTGAAGGGTGTCTTGGCTGGTTCCAAATTTTGGCAACTATCAATAAAGTTGCAGTAAACATCTGACACAAGTTTTTGTGTGCACATGTTTTTTTCCTCTCCTCAAATTATAGATTCCAGTGCTAAAAAATTAAATAACTCTTCTTAGCATGGATCAAATATATCTTTATATTCTCTTTCAAGCTATTAACTTTATTTTCTCCTATGAAGGTATAAAATTTCACAATGTTTTCAGTCATCTGACTTGAATATCCTCTGTGGGGTACTTTTGCAACATAAAACCAAACTTCAAAATCAATACCAGGATAATTTTCAATCAAGATGCATTTATAGTACCCTGTAAAATACATGGTTTTTTTTTTTAGAGACTTAGATCTTACAAGCTGAACAAACTGGGAAGTACAGTTCGATTTCTTCTAATACTTTTCTGGTAAATGGCACTGATGTTGCTAGTAGGTGAGCACTCCCCATCAACAAGGTAAATACTTTTTCTATCATTTGAATAGGAAATAGTAATCACATTTTAATCATTAGATATATGAATAACTCTTAAAAACTTTGTACACACCTCCTCTGAATGAACTATGTTCACTACTGACCTTTGGGTTATCAGTCTGATGTATTTTTAACCTGGGAACAATTAAAGGAGATATAATGGTTTACACTGTACATTTCTGATAACCCAATGGTGCTCCACACATTCTGCCTAATTTGGAAAAATAACTGTTAGCATTTCAAAATATATTAATACCACTTTATTTAATGTGTTTTTGACTATGTCAGTGTCAAAAGGTGGCTTCCCAATAAGTGATATGTGAAGCATACAACCGATAGACATAACAATGTCTAAGTTCATGTGCACTTTGAATTGCAACTTCTGGGAAAGTGGAACTAGGAGTTCCATATAAAGTACAGTGCTACTTTATGTAGCCTTTTCAATTGAGCCATTGTCCTCAATTGAACAATGTATTATTGTTGGAGGGATTACCCTTGTTTAATATTTCCATGCAAAATATGTGTCATGGGGTGACACTGGTTAACAAATTATACAAATTACAAGAGGTCTGGTGCATGAATTCATGCACCAGTGAGGTCCCTCGGCCTGGCCTGTGGTATTGGGCTGAAACTGGCTCTCTGACATCCCAAAATTACAAAAAGACAAACACTGCATCTAGTAATAGTTACATTACTAGATGTAAGTTCCTGGCATAATATATATTATGAAAATAAAGATACAACATTCTTGTGATAGCCAAAACCAGTTTGGCTCAGTGGATAGAGCGTCGGACTGCGGACTGAAAGGTCCCGGGTTCGATTCCGGTCAAGGGCATCTACCTTGGTTGCGGGCACATCCCCAGTAGGAGGTGTGCAAGAGGCAGCTGATCGATGATTCTCTCTCATCGATGTTTCTATCTCTCTATCCCTCTCTCTTCCTCTCTGTAAAAAAAAACAATAAAAATATATTATAAATAAATAAATAAATAAATAAAGGCTTCTTATTAAAAATAAAATTCTTGAGATGATCTGGTGAAATAAATTTTAAGCTTTGCTTTTTGAGGCTTTCATTCTGTTGTTAGATATCTGTTGTTTTTTCCCTATTATGGTACATTTCTAATTCTAGATATACATAACTCATGTCTTTAAAGTAGTTATAAAGCTCCAAAGTAGAAGGATATTCCAATTGACAATGCATTTTCACCTCTTGTTGGACATTCTATACTATTTCAACTTTATTTTATTTTGACAGTAACTTCCAAAAAAAACTGTCTGTAGACATCAGCAAATGATATTTTATCAAGGAGATTTAAATTTTTAAATATCCCATCTTCTATCCATGCAAGTCACCATATTCTAAGCACTATCTCTGTTCCTATAAAGTTCAGCTCCTACCAGGCTTAGCTTCTACTATGCTCATCTTGCATGTCTACAGCTCTTACGGGAAAAGCACTCCCTCCAAAATACCTTTGGGCCATTGTAAAGGTCAGGATTATGCATCTGAGCTCCCATTTTGAAGATGTTGGGCTGCATTAAACATAGGGCTACATAGATTTAGAAGCAGCCCAAGTGTCCATCGATTGATTAACAGATTAAAAAAAAATTGTGGTACATTTACACAATGGAATACTGATCAGCCATGAAAAAGAAGAACATTTTACTTTTTGTGACATTATGAATGAACCTGGAGAGTATTATTCTAAGTGAAAATAAGCCAGTCAAAGAAAGATAATTACCATATAATTTCATTTATGTATGGAATCAAATAAACAAAATAAACTAACAAAGAAAACGGGAACAGACTGACAGCTGTCAGATAGGAGTGAGGATTGGGTGTCTGGGTGAAAAATGTGAAGGGATTACGTAAAATAACAAGATACCCACAGACAACAATATGTTGATTACCCTAGGAAAAGGATGGTGAGGGGAAGTAGGACAGGGTAAAGGGGGGATAAATTATGATGAAAGGAACTAGACTTGGAGGGTGCTAAATACACAATATAATATACAGATGATATATTTTAGAGTTGTATCCCAAAATCTGTATAATTTCATTAAACAATTCACCCCTATAAATTTAATAAAAAATTAGAAAAATAAAAGCTTGGGCGGGTTGCCTATGGGAACTATTAATGGGAACAAATATAGGTCTTTTTACCACCCCACCTCCACTACTTTCTTTCTACTCCAACACAATAAAAAGTCATGGAGGAGTTGGAAATTTGGCAAGGGTACCCAAGAAATCAAGTATTAAAAAAGAGCAGAATTCACTTGTGAGGAAATTTTTTCTTTCAGGGAAGGTTGTTCATTGTAGTGGTTTGACATATTCCAGTCAGTTTATCTGGGTTTAATCTTTGACTTTACCATATTCTAGCTGTATAGCTTTTGAAAGCTACTGAACTCCATCGGGTCTCCATTTCCTTAAAATTAACTTCCCTTCAGTACCTGGGACACAGGCTTCCCTTGCAGCCACAGCTTCATCCAGAAGGGCAGAAGGACTTCTAAAAGGATGTGGGGTCTAATTAGCATATTATGCTTTTATTATTATAGATCATTATGACTTTATATATTAAAAGGTAAAGTTTAGATATATGAAATTGTTAATGTAGAGGAGATATCTTCACCTCCCCCGGTTGCTAGTGGTGATGGACTTCTTGCAACATCCACTTAGCACAACACATAGTTATTACAATAGTATTGATTATATTCCCTATTCTGTACTTTGCATCCATGTGACTTTTTTGTAACTGGCAATTTGTGCTTCTGAATCCCTTCACCTTTTTCACCCACACCTCCCAACCATCAGGGAACCATTCGTTTGTTCTCTGGGTCTTTGAGTGTGTTTGGAATCCCAGTGCCTCTTATTTGGACGGATAGAAGAGAACAAGTGTGTATGCTTTCTGTGGAGAACTTGAAGTGAGGCTTCAATCTGTTCATCACCTACCTAGCATCAGTGCAGTGCCCATGCCAATGCTCTTTGCTTCCCCCTTCCTCTCTACCCAAGATGTGCCTTTCTAAGGGAAAAGATACAATTCAGGGTCTTGCGAAGGGAACCAAAGATGCTCGGTGTATCAAGGTGATTCAATGCTAATTAGGTAAAGCCAGCTCTGGAGGAGAAACTCCTGTTGGGTAGTCCTGTGACATGGAGCTGCAAAGTCAGAGAAATCGGAATAGAAAGAGGACAGGAAAAAAAAAAATCTTGACTTGGAGCCAATACATTATCCCTAGTCATTTGCTTAGTTATATCCTAGTACTACTTCATAGTTTCCAACACGTTAGTACTATATTTCATTCTGTCCACACAGTTACCTTGAGAATGAGGCAAGAGAAGTATTTTTATAATCATTTTACAGAAATATAACGTGTTGTCTAAGGTCATGAACATGAGAGATGTCCAAAATGGACGCCAGATCTTGGTCTCCTGACTTTTCAGTTTAAGAGCTTTGGAACACATCAAACTCTAAGACATGGTGATCTTTCTGGTGATCCCTTAAAAATGACACTCACATGTACTTGGTATGTATATATAAAAGCACACATACTTCTTGTTATAAACTTATATGTGCTCATTGCAGAAATAGATTGGAAAGTAAAGAAGAAAATGTGTACCATATACCATTGACACTTGGTGTATTTTCTAGGGGATCAAGTGAAATTTTGCTGCAAGCAGGAAATACACCCTTGGGTAGGGTGTATTTGAGAAACAATGTTAAAAATTTTTTTTTGTGTTTTTCTTTTTCTTTCTTTTTTTTTTTAAATAAATCTTTATTATTCATATTATTACAAATGTTCCTCATCCCCCCCACCACCAGGTTCCCACCCCACTCTCTGCCCTTTCCCCACCCCCATCCCCATTGTCCTCATCCATAGGCACACAGTTTATGTTCAGTCTCTTCCCGGATCTCCCCAACTCCCCTTTTCCCCAAGAATCGTCAGTTCACTCTTCCATAATTTTTTGTATGGTTGACTTTAGAAATACATGATGTCATTTCTTTCATCAAATTTACTTGAGTTTACTCAGCCCATCTCCTCAGAGCTGGGCAGTCTACAAATTGAAAGTGCATGTAAATCTTGCACCTCTACAATCTTGACTTTTTCCTCTTTTCATATTTAACAGAATACCCAATTTCTGGCTAATTATCTACTACCTCATGAGATCTTACTAAGTCATTTCCTCCCCCTCTCCCTCCCAAAATTCCCTTCTTCTCTAAGCTAGTTTACTCCAAGTCAAGTGAAAAAGGAGAGTTATCAAAAAAGTTGTTATTCTCTCATTTATAACTGATTGTGTGACCCTAAGTGACTTCAGTTTTCCGAGCCTCAACTTCGTCATCTTTAAAACAAGTTTGGCTCACCAAAACCGGTTTGGCTCAGTGGATAGAGTGTCAGCCTGCGGACTGAAAGTTCCCGGGTTCGATTCCAGTCAAGGGCATGTACCTTGGTTGCGGACACATCCCCAGTGGGAGGTGTGCAGGAGGTAGCTGATCGATGTTTCTCTCTCATTGATGTTTCTAACTCTCTATCCCTCTCTCTCTTCCTCTCTGTAAAAAATCAATAAAATATATTTTAAAAAATAAAAATAAAACAAGTTTGGCTCATGTGATTTTAGAGTCTCTCTCCAGCCCTACCTTTCTCAGATTCCATTATTAAATAACTTCACACCAGAGTGTGAGTGCCTGGTAACTATGACCTCCTAAGGAAAATTCCAAATGTGTTTTTGTATTAGCACATATAGATTTATTCACATTTTCACTCAACCTTTTAAGTATTCATCTAATATGTCTGTTACATATCTATAAAGAACTAGAGATGCCTGGGTCTGGTAAACAAGAATGTCCCTGGTATCATGAAGCTTATATTGCAATGAGAATATAGATGAGTAAACAAGTAGTTATGAAAAATTGTGATATTACTAAATGGAAAGTGCCCTGTTTTATGGGTAGCAGTATGGAGTAGGTCTCATTTGGAGCAATATTTAATTGTAGTTATGAATAAATCAACTTTTATACATTTTATTATGCATACTTTTTATTATTACATTCTAATTATATAGATCATAACACTTCTAATATAATTGCTTTTTATTATTTTTATGTAAAGCATTCATAGACATCAGAAAAATTATTTTGAATTTTTTTATAATGTAGTACCAAGAAGTTTCTACATATTGATCTGTTAGTCTGATAAAATGAGTAGCATTAATACATACAGACATACTTTGTCTTGACAAATTGTACCCTTGCTTGGGTTAGATTATATTTCCTTCAACAGGGCAGCAGTAGTTGTATTTTTCACAGACTTTAGAAATTTCATGACATCAGTGCCCCCAGTTCCTTTATTTACTTCTTCTGATGGCTCTTCAGATGATTGTTTTTTCTTGGACTCGTTTGCAGGAATCACAATATATTTAGTTACTATACTCAAATGGTATTGTCTCAGGGAAACCATAGCATGCACACATTCATTATAAATTTTCTGTAGGTCATCATCCTTTTCTGAAAGGACAAAGTCACGAACTGAAGGTTTTGACTCTAATGAGTGAAGAAATTGCCGGTGAGCTGGTGGCATATATGTTCGCATTTCCTGGAGGAATTCAGCAGATGATGCTGAAGGAACAAATGAAAGATGAGTTAGTAGAGAAACTGAAGCTTTGCACCATCGAAGGAGGAAGGGCAGTGGGAAGTCCCAGTGGGTGGAAGATCACAGGCCAGCAGTGTGGCATAAGGCAATGAGTTTATAACCACCCTGCTAGAAAGCTGTAAAGCTGTTAGTCTTCTTACTAGTAATGACAGTTATTGTAAAATATGCTTAATTTTGAAAGCCTGATGAACTAAACTCAGGATATATATATATATATATATATATATATATATGAGATAAAAGAGTAATATGCAAATTGACCACCACTCAAAGACACAAGATGGCCACCCCCATGTGGATACAAGATGGCCATCACAAGATGGCCTGCAGGGGAGAGCAGTTGTGGGCATTTAGGAGTGACCAGGCCAGCAAAGAAGGGCAGTTTGGGGAGACCAGGCCTGCAGGGGCAGGCAGTTGTGGGTAATCAGGCAAGCAGGGAGTGCAGGTAGGGGTGACCAGGATGGCAGAAGAGGACAGTTGGGGGAGACCAGGTCAGCAAGGGAACAAGACATCAGGGGAGAGTAATTGTGGGGGATTAGGCCTGCAGGGAGGGCAGTTAGGGGTGACCAGGCCAGCAGGGGAAGGCAGTTAGAGGTGACCAGGCCAGCAAGGGAAGGCAGTTAGGGGCAATTGGGTCAGCCAAGGAGCAGTTAGGCATCGATCAGACTGGCAGGGGAGTGGTTGAGGGTGATCGGGCTGGCAGGCAGAAGTGAATAGGGGCAATCAGGCAGAGATAGGCGAGCTGTTGGGAGCCAGTAGTCTTGATTGTGAGAGGGATGTCCAACTGCCTGTTAGGCCCGATATAATTTGTACTTGACAGATTATGCAACCTAGTCCAAGAAAGTTTAAAGGATAATTTTAAATAAGTGAATGAACTAAGAAAAAAAAAAAGCATATTTTTGCCTAGCCCTATTAAATATAAGATTAGGAAAAAAGAGAAAAGTAGAAAGAAGTCCTTCTTTTAAGTTCTTAGAAAAAGCATAACGAATGTGACTTATCTTCTAACTTGGGTTGCATTGCCCCTGTATTGCTGGGGCAGCAGGATGGCTGAATAAGAGTAGTGTGAATCCTCGTTTTATCACTGAAGAGCCCACATCCCCAATTTATACTCACAGTCCTATCTCATTTGCAGGTGACTCTCGTGTTTCTGAATCTGATTGTACATTTTCAAAACCTATGATATAGGTTTTACCATAGTCAATGAAGCTTTATAAATATATGTTTAGATGTTAAGATCAAGAGGATGATGAAGTTGGGTTTGAGTTTTGGCTTCAGTACTTTGTAGCTGGTTAAAAGGGAGTCAGTCACTTATCCTCTTTACCTTTCTGCTTTCTCATCTGTGAAATGGGATGATGGCAACACACACTCGACTTTACTGATCCTTCCACGAGTACCAGATAAGCTCAGGTACAATGTTGATGAGAAGGATTTTTTTTTAGATATTAAAACCATTTTATTTATATAAGAGATGATTATTATTTGTAATTTTCTACTCACCTTCATCAGAGCTATGCTGGATGCCCAACAGAACATCAAAGCACTGAAAGATGCTGCTTTGGGCTGCACTACCCCCAGCGAACATTTTGGGGGTGTCCCAGACGCCTTCATACAGTAATCCCTCTGGCAGCTTGGCATTGCCTTTCCAGCTAGGTCAGGAAGGAAAGAAAATCATTATTTGGATTAACTGCCAATTTTTTCAGATATAAAAGCCTTCCAATAGAGGAAGAATGGAAGGTGACACCAGATAGATTTCAATCTCCTTCCACATCCCCCTTTCCACCCATGTGCACCTGTGAGAATAATGAATAACGTGGTTTTGAACAAATTTGGCCTGAGTATTCTATGAATGGAACCTACCTTTGCACTGAGTGTAGACCATTCCTATCTCTTCAAAATGACTAGCTTCTCTGCCCATACTCCAGCATATACCTAGCCACGTGTTAACAGAGAGAATAGTCTATTCTTTGTCTACCACTCATATTTTAGGATACTAAAAAGATGTTTTCTAAATATAATGGATAGTGGGAACCATCCGTGGGTATTTATGTATTTTTGTGTTAATTATATAAGAAAAAAAAAGTTCACGCATAAAGCTACCTACCCAGACAAGTATATGCGAAGAACATTGAAAAACAGTTTCGGGTCCACATACTCTGTAAAAAGATAGAATGTTTAGTTAAGGAGCATCAGAGTTCTAAGGGTAAATGAAGGTATTTTGAACACTTGACAGTAGATTTTAGTAGAGGCTGCAGAAAGGCATGTCAGTGTTTGTAAAGAAAGCCCCTGAGGACAACCTCTCACTCATTTGCCCTCTCCCAGGTGAGCCCCACTTATCTCTTGTGCCTCTGGAATGGGCCCTACCACAGGGCTACCACACAGCTTGTGTACAGAAAGCCTGGATCCACCTACCACTCGCCCTCAGATCAATAAAACTGTCAGCATTTCTTTAAGGCTACTTCATGTGCTTACTAACACAACAGATAAATTACTTCCATAAAGAAACAAATAGATCTCAGCAGAAATAAAATAAGAAACAAAAATTCCAACAGTCCTACGGACCACATCCCTCTCTCCCCTCACATACACATACACAAAGCTTGCTCATGTCTCTGATTTTTTAAAATATATTTTTTATTGATTTCAGAGAGGCAGGCAGAGGGAGAGAGGTAGAAACATCAATGATGAGAAAGAATCATTGATAGGCTGCTTCCTGGACACTCCAGACTGGGGATCAAGCCTGCAATCAGGGCATGTGCCCTTGGCTGGAATCAAACCTGGGACGCTTCAGTTCATAGGCTGACACTCTATCCACAGAGCCAAACCAGCCAGGGCAGCTAATGTTGCTGATTTGAGACTCAATCTTCTCATCAAGGACCACTTAGCAGTAACTCAAATCCCAGTGACATTTGCTAAGGCTTCCCAGTAGCGCAAATTTCCTTCTGTGAAGTATGCTTACATACTTTTTTGCTCATTATTGTTTTGTAGCCATTAATTCTGCAATTACTTTTGAGTTCAATGGTTTTCTTCATAGTTTCTTACTTAATTTGTGAAAAAGCATAATTTGTATAGAGTTCCTATTAAGCAGAAGATAAGTCTTTCAGAATTTAAAACAGCCTGAACCCGTGACAACTTTCTCTAAGGTTTTTCATGAGGGGTAACGATGGTTCTTTGAGTTAAGTACAGTTTGGCCCAGCCAGTGTGGCTCAGTGTTTGAGCGTCAGCCAATGAGCCAGGAAGTCACCCTTCAATTCCTCATCAGGGCACATGCCTTGGTTGCAGGCTCGACCCCTAGTAGGGAGCATATAGGAACCAGCCGATCAATGATTCTCTCTCATCATTGATGTTTCTCACTATCCCTCTCCCTTCTTCTCTCTGAAAAAAATAAAAACATTAAAAAAAAAATTTTTTTTAAATAAATGCAGCTTGGAATTCTGGCTATAGTATTTACTACCTATGTAATATTAGATTGTTTATCTTGTCTCTCTGTATTTAGATTCCCTTTTCTATATTATGAGCATAATAAAAGCTACCAATTGGAAGATATAAAGATTTAGTGAGATACAATAAGATGAAAGCACACTCACTGCATGAGAGTGTTTTTGTTTCCATTTTGTCAACAACTCTATATCTTTAGAGTCTAAAGATATTGTCTAAAGTTTAGACAATAAGAAACTTTTGTAGGATGCCTACAGCATCACATTGCATGGGATACTCACTATTAATTTGGTGAAACACTTCAAGGGCTCCCTGCAGACAAGAAGTTATGTCACCCAGGGCCTTCTGCAAAGTGTCTCGGTCCCGATTCTGTACTGCCTTGAATATAGTTGGAATGACCTTTAAAAAAAGACAAACACTTAATATTTTCTAGCATCAAACAGCAGCATGGAATAAGATCCTCCTCCTAAGTCTTAATCCCTATATTAAACTTGGGACTTTGCACTTCTTTCTTGAGCTGAGTACTCTCCAATTGTTTGACTAATTTCCTTATGTATCCTTAAGCATGGTCATGCTTTCTGAATTTGTTATTAGAGATAAGTTTATAGAGTTTTATATCTTTCTATTTCTAATAGTTGTAGCATTTAGATTTATGTCACTAAGTGGTATAGTTCCCATGTAAGTTGCATTGAAAATATTCCTCTTATTAGGATTTCAAATTTAATTTTAAATATATAGCTCCTACATTTTATATTTTACACAGTGCACAAAAAATAAATAAAATATTTGTTACTGCAAGATGTTCCTTTACCTAAAATTAAATAATCAAAATTTATCTGCTTATATGAATTAAGATACAAATTTTCTAGGGTGATTGACATACTTTTATTGCAGAAGCAGCTTTTATTTCCACCAATAGAGAAACCAGAAAGAATCCTTTACCGCAATCCCCTCCAGGAAATGAAAACAAAATGTCCATGTTCCTAAGAAAAATAAATAAAAAAAGTTAAGGGTGTAGCAAGAATATGGGTATATTTGTTGACTACTTTCCAGTTTTTAAACATTCTTGTTTTATTTTCAAAATAATCTTGTGAGAGAAGTATTATAGGTTTTACTATCTCCAATATATAGTCAGGAATATTAATGTTAAGTCCATTGTCTAAGATCAAATCATTAGTAAACGATTAAGCTGGAACTTGAAATGCCATTCTAGAACTTGGAACTAGAAATTCCAAGACCATTTATGTTATTGTATTAATTTTTCACATGCATACATACACATACACAACCTCAGGGTTTACAGAGATGTCTGTGCAGTCTATAATAATTTTAAGAAGTAATCTTTTTGCTTAAATAACTATATTCATATCCATATTTTTATCTGTGAATCTGATTCAATTTCTCAATGGTTTATATGCCTTATAAGTGAATTAAACTGAAAAATTCAAATAACTGAATAGGCCCTATTTTCTTTCTGATTGAAGTTTTGTATTGGTGTAAGCAGGTCTCAGTTTCTGTATATCCATGAATTTCACAGTGGTTAAACTCATGATATCTGAAGCTAGACCACTCTGTAGCTTGCTGTGTTACTTTGAGCATTGATATTCCTTCTGTTTCTGCATTAGTGTTCTCATCTGTAAAATAAGACTGATAATATCCTCTCACTTAAAAACATTCTCTAGCTTCCCATTTACTTTAAGACACTGTTTGAACCTTTTATGCTAGCCAAAAATCCACATCATCTTTTTTTAAAAGTTTATTTCTTCATTTCTTTCTCATACTATTGCTTTCACCATTCATTTATCAGTAACATCAGTTTTCCTTCAGTTCTGATTATGTGCCAAGATTCCCCCTCTTCTTTTTATTGAATTTTCTAGTAGTAGCCCTGTGCATGAGTCTGTGCACCAGTAGCTCTCTGCGGGGCCTGGCCGCTCTGCGCCCGCTGCCCAGAGGTTCTCTGTGGCCCAGAGGCCCATCCATGCCAGGCGCAGAACGCTTGCCTTGTCACCAGGGTGATGACACAAGCATTCTGCCAGGCCGCTCACGCTGCCCACTCTCAGCGGCTGCCCCTTCTCCCCCTGGACTAGGGGACTCCGGCAGGGCTGAGAGGACTGGGTGCTGCCATATTGTGACTATGGGCGCTGCCATATTTGTGATGGAGTGATGGTTAATTTGCATATTATCATTTTCTTAGATAGGATTGGGGTGACACTGGTTAACAAATTATATAAATTGCAAGAGGTCCAGTGCACGAATTCATGCAGCAGTGGGGTCCCTCAGCCTGGCCTGTGGTATTGGGCTGAAACTGGCTCTCTGACATCCCCAGAGGAGTCCTGGATTGTGAGAGGGTGCAGGCCAGGCAGAGAGACCCCACTGATGCATGGTCAGGGCTAGGGAGGGATTTGGAAGGGCTTCAGGGCATGTCCCAATTGGCCAGACCCTCAGCACCAAGCTAACCTACCAATTAGAGCATCTGCCCCCTGGTGGCTAGTGCATGTCATAGCAAGTAGTTGAACACTTAGCATATCATTAACATATTACACTTTGGTTGGTTGAATAGATGACTGGACTACTGGACATTTAGCATACAGGTTTTTATTATATAGGATATGCTTACTTTACCCTCACTCTTGTTTTATACTCCACTATGAACACTCTCATTATTTTTTCCTTCTAGCTAATTCTTACTTATTTTTGAGGGCTCAGCTTAAATAACTAAATATAGAGATTCCTCCTTCATCACTTTTATTTGGTTGGAGCTACCAATACTTTATCTTCTTACCTCTTCTCATAATCATATACCAATTTACATAATTTTCACATCTCCTTTCCTCCCCATACATCAGGGCATTCTTATACCTATGATAGTTACCTTATTTCCCTAGCTATTAGCCTTTGCTTAATATATAGATAAAAATAAAGCAAGGATTTGATCAAAAGGAACAGCTTAATGTTTCTGGCCAATGAATCCATTAAATCATAGGTACAGAGATGTATGGGCATTTTGTAATTAGACCTATTAATTACATACGCGCGCGTGTGCGCACACACACACACATACACACACACACACATATATTATTTTCATATGTATTACTTTCATATGTATCTAAAGCTATAATATCAAATAGCCAGTCACACCACAGTCATAGATATAATTTAGGACTTGGATTATTTGCTCTTCAAACAGTTACTTGAATTACTTTTGCCTGAATTAAATTAACCTTTAAAATATATATCTGTATATTGATAAACCTATATTCACTTTAAGTAACAAAGAATTCATACACTAAAATAAGAATCAAATACTTACTCATAAGTCAGGGGTCTTATGAAAGCAGCAATAAAGCAATGGACCAATTAGAAGAGAGAAAGAAAACAAATTTAAAAATCAAATGGTTTCAAGTTATTGTTATTAGAATTAATACTACTATTATTAAATATAATGTCTATTATAAAACTATTGTTATTAGGTTTAATTGTAACTACTAAAGGTAAGACATAGTCAGATAAAAAATATGATTTTTATATTTTTCAAGTACTTATTAAAACACTTATGTTAGGATTTTATAAGAAAATTAAAATTACATATGTAATACATGTATATAGTCAATCTAACTAATAAAATATTTCCTAGATCAAGTGCTTTCATTTGGGCCATCCCCATGTGTAAATATTGTTTTGTAGATATACAGAGCCATGGTATACTACAATTCTCTTATCCCTTTATTGTAACAGATTCCAACATTAAATGGTTAGGAAGGGCCTAAATTCTGAATCGGCTGCTCTAAGAAACCTAGACATTCCCATTTCTACTGCAGAAGATGCTGAACTCTTAAACTCAACTTGATGGTTAAAAATTAAATTTGTAGAAGCTCAGAAACACGCTAATCAAAGAATCTAGATGCAAAGACTGCAGATTCTATGATCTCATCACTATTGAATGCAATGGAAACGAGCTTCTGATATGACAAATCAGAATACATTTACCTGGGATTGGAGAAGGGAGTTGAAAGGAAAGAGCCACAAAGGGATTTCCTGAGGCGATAGAAATATTTTGTACCTTTTTTAGGGTTACACAAATAATTATAATGGTCTTGTCAAACTGAACTCTTGGGATTTGTGCATTTCATTGTATGTTAATTATATACCTTTCCCTCTTATATGTACAATACGTTTGTGGTTATAGATACATCAAAGCAACCATACCTCCAAACAGAGAAGAAAGCTGTGTTTCCAAAAATTAAACCAACCACTAACCCCCTTTTGATGTTAATAGCATGTGCTCCCTTAGCTTTTAATATAATCACTGTTAACATACCCACTGGGATCAATTTTCTTCCAGTTTGCCAAGACACAGTCTGCATAAACTAGGATGGGAGGCAATCCCAGCTTCTCAGAGAGGCTGCAGTAAGGGACAGCGACATTTCTTGGCAGGACCTAAATAAAACATAACATTTAGTCTGGACTTCGAAGTGCCTTACCTTTTCTTCTGCTTCCTGAGTGCCAAATGTGAGCTCTTATATAGAATGGCACTTTGAAAACAAACAAATATAAATTTTCTTCTTCATTTCATAACTTATTCCCAGTTAATTATCAAAAGTTTGGGCTTTAGCCGGGACTGGTTTGGCTCAATGGATAGAGCGTTGGCTTGGGGACTGAAAGGTCCCGGGTTCGATTCCGGTCAGGGGCGTGTGCCTTGGTTGCGGGCATATCCCCAGTAGGGGGTGTGCAGGAGGCAGCTGATTGATGAATCTCTCTCATCAATGTTTCTGACTCTCTCTCTCTCTCCCTTCCTCTCTGTACAAAATCAATAAAATAAAAAAAATAAAAAATAAAAAAAAGTTTGGGCTTTAGATTTGCATTGATGTGATCATAATCTAATCATAGAGGAAAACAGAGAAATAGGGCAAGGAGAAAAATGGCTGTATCCTTGACTGTCTAATGACCCTGTAAGTTATTTGCATTCCTTCATTTATCTATCCCCTGAATATCAGTTTGGCAACTACTCTATGCAAGATATTCTTTATCCATCCACAATACAAAGATAATGAATTGTCTCAAATAAGTTCTAAGTCATTTGTAATTAAGGTCTTTGGGTATCATACATACTAACAGTATAAGAAGACAGCTGCTCTCGGAGCACAGTGCTGACAGAAGCCCTCTACTGGTTGATTTCTTAGAAAAACTCCTCCTAGAGTGGCATTAATGCTTGGCCTTGAATACATACCTGTGTTGGTTGGAGGGATTACAATTGTTTAATATTTCCATGCAAAATATGTCAACTGGAGTGATATTCTTGGCTTCTCTCAGCTCTTCCACTCACCCTTCCTCAGAAGCTTATTTAAGTGGTGAGTTTGGGAGTAAAACTAAAGCTCAGCCTCCTTTCCCCTCAACTCTTCTTTGCCTGAACCTGCTATAATACTTGCAGAATTCAGCTCTGTTTTGGGCCACATGGTAAAAGGCTCCTATCTCCATGGGTAAGCGCACTCAGCAGGTCCGTGGATGCTACATACTCAAGCCACATACTCCAACTACTGCATTAGTGACTTCTTGTCCACTTTGATGATTAGATGGCCCCAGGTAGTAATTACAGTCATGCTTATCATCACAGCCTGAGGTTGGAATATGTATATCTAATGGGCAAAGGAGAAGGATATGTGGCCCATCTGGCCCAGTGGGTGGTGGGACTTCAGTAGTAGAGATGGTATGACCATGTAGCCCACTCCACAGTTCTGTGAACGTCATGGGAGCTACAATTCAGTGGCATCAGATTAGCTTAACACATCTGGAAATGATGATTTAATGAAAATAACAAAAATGTTAAAATCGAATCATTGACATTTAAAAGAACAACTGGATGTGCACTTCCCTTTGCAGACCTTGTGCCACTGAGAATCAAAACATTCTGTTTGGCAAGTGCTTTTCACATATTTCAAAAGGAAATAAATCATGTCCCTCTCTGAATTAGAGAAAAGATCAAAAAGGAACAAAGGGGGGAAAGGTTTAATCAGATAATTAATGTGAAATGACTTAGGAAATAGAAAGGAAATGTTCAAATACATCCTGATCTATTATAGACATTCAGATAACTGCTAAGAAATTCAATTGATAATTTCTTGCCAATTCTCCAGCAAAAATGGGCTTTATATTAATGTAGCTTACTTTTTGTCCATTACTTTACCCTTCCTACAATTTCTTTACTTAAATTTTTAAATCTTTTTTTTTGTATTTTTTTATTGCCAGCTCTTAATATCTCTTTCAACATAATATGACACACAAAAACTGAATACATTATAAAATACATTTTTATGTTTTATAATTCTGACCTCCAGCCTGGTAAATTTATTTATTTTTTTATTCCGCTATGTACAGTTTGGTCTACACATTTTTTCCTAGTTTCACTTTCTTTTCTGCTCCCCTTCTATTTGGATAAGCTTTACCCAATCTTTCAAGAAGTAATTCAAATTCCACTTTCTTAAAGCATTTCATGATCATATCAACCTCTAGTTTAACTCCTCTGGACTCTCATATTTCTGCACCTATTATAGAATATGCTGCACTGTATTATTGATGCTTCATTATGGATATTTTTTATATATAACTATAGACCCAGTGCACAAATTTGTGCACAGGTGAGATTGATATGATTACAAAATCTTCAAGAAAGAGGAATTTGAATTAGCTCTTGAAAGATGCAAGATAGCATTTTAGCATTAACTAAGAATAGCCCTATAATTTTTATATCTCCCAAAGTAATGTATTGACTATAGAATCACATTACAATGGTAAAACACTAAAATGAAGTAAAGTTTTTTTCAATACCAGATTCAATAAATAAAGTTCATAAACTTAATGAAAAATTATAAAGTGATTTCAAATGATAACTAGTATAATAGTATAGTAACTAAAAAAATGCTTACAATATAAATTAAGTGAAAGAAGCAGGATATATATGTATTTGCACAGAGTTTTACTAGTGTTTTACTAGTTATAAACTGTTTATAATTAGCAAAACACTAAAAATTCTGTTTTATAACTAATAAAACACTAAAAATTCAATAATGATCACAGTTGAAATTACAAAGTCAGTGAATAATATTTTTATCTCTTTTTCTATTTTTTAAGCTTCACAAAATGCAGTTAAAATAGTTTTTGAATGTTTTTTTACATCATCTAATAATGTAAATTGTATGTAAATTTTTTCATGTAATAAAATAAATATAAAATTTCCACACCTTACGGACATCATCACCTCGGCCCCACACATATGCCATGGTGATATACCCCAGGACCAGATGTGCAAGGCGCTGCAACTTGTGTCCTTGAAGGTCATTGATGCTGAGCAATGGTAACTGAAAATAAATGAAGAAGTTGACTGAAATCAACATGGGTGATACTCATTTCCAAAAACAAATAAAAAATATTAAGTTATAAGAAAGATGGCCACTGTAATAGTTACTCAAACCTTTTCAACTTCTGCACGTAGTTCACCATTCTCAATCAGGACAGGAAGCTTTTTAACAATGGAAATCCAGGCATCATAAGGGTGAGGAAGTTCCTCCTAAAAACAAAACAAAACAAAACAAAAAAGATATTTTTTTCACCAGCGGAAATTATTGTAAAATAGTTTTGACTCCCATTGATAGTCTGTCTTGACTCTAGATAAATTCCGCTCAATGAAGCCTCAACACACAGTTGCCTGTTTAGCTCTATTAGCACCGTCTCTGCATTCTCTCTCTTCTCTCAAGCACTCTCATTTGCCTCTTTTTCAAAGGTCACCTACAAAGTTCCTCTAAAAGCTTCCACCCCCATGTGGTCACAAGATGGCTGCCCCATTTGGTTAAAAGATGGCCGCCCCCAGGTGGTCACAAGATGGCCATGCCCCCAGGGTCACAAGATGACTGTGCCCATGTGATCATAACATGGCTGCCCCCATGTGGTCACAATATGGCCGCCTCCATGTGGTCAGAAGATGGCTGTGCCTATGTAGTCACAAGATGACTGCGCCCATGTGATCATAACATGGCTGCCCCTATTTGGTTAAAAGATGGCTGCCCCCAGGTGGTCACAAGATGGCAGTCCCATTTGGTTAAAAGATGACTGCGCCTATGTGATCATAACATGGCCGCCCCCATGTGGTCACAAGATGACTGCGCCCATGTGATCATAACATGGCTGCCCCCATTTGGTTAAAAGATGGCCACCCCAGGTGGTCAAAAGATGGCCACACCCATGGGGTCACAAGATGGCAGTCCCATTTGGTTAAAAGATGACTGCGCCCATGTGATCATAACATGGCCGCCCCCATGTGGTCACAATATGGCCGCCCCATGTGGTCACAAGATGACTGTGCCCATGTGATCATAACATGGCTGCCCCCATTTGGTTAAAAGATGGCCACCCCCAGGTGGTCACAAGATGGCAGCCCCATTTGGTTAAAAGATGGCCACCCCCATAGGGTCACAAGATGGCAGCCCCATTTGGTTAAAAGATGGCCGCCCCCAGGTGGTCACAAGATGGTCATGCCCCCAGGGTCACAAGATGACTGTGCCGTGTGATCATAACATTGCTGCCCCCATGTGGTCACAATATGGCCACCCCCAGGTGGTCACAAGATGGCTGCCCCCAGGTGGTTACAAGATGGCCATGCCCACAGGGTCACAAGATGGCTGTGCCCATGTGGTCATAATATAGCTGCCCCCATTTGGTTAAAAGATTGCCTCCCCCATGTGGTCACAAGATGGATAACATGACAGACATCCGCTGTGGTGGGATGGTGGAGCAGGTGAGTGGGGGCGTCAGACCCAGGTGGGATGCTGGTCACTGTCATCAGGGTGAACCTCTGGTGGTTACTGAAAAGTCTTTGGTCCCACACACCTTGGTCCCACCCAGTGCTCTCACCTGCTGCCAGTGCCAGTCCCACTTACATTCACTGCTAGCATCAGAGCCGCGGCTCGTATCCATTGCCGACACGTGGCACTGGCCCTGATTGCTTGGTGCCATCAGTGAGTATGAGCCATGGCTGCCGGCCCCGATTTCCCTCAGGGCTTCTCCAACTCCTTCAGCTCCTGAGGGGCAATTGGGGCTGGCATCTGCCTCTCACACCCACTGCTAGCACTGGAGCCCCTGCTCACACCCACTGGGTGCCAGCCCTGCCATACCCACAGCAGCCAGCACCATTGCTGCCACTTGAGCTCCCTGCTGTTGTCTGGTGCTGGTCCCGATTACTGCTGAGGGCTTCTCCACAACCATCCCCCCCCCCCCCCTTTCTGAGGGGCGATCAGGGCAGCAGCTGCTGCTCCCACCCAACCTAAATGCTCCACACTGTCAGCGGGTATGAGCGGCACTGTTGCTGTCAGCATGTGGGATCGGCGGTGGTGGGGGCAGGGATGATGGCAGACAGGCCTCAGCAGGAGGGTCTGGGTGGGGGCACAGAAGATAGACCAAGACTCACCCCTGTGCCCACCTCAGCCTCATGGCCCACAGTGCCTTTCAAGGTGCACAAACTCGTGCACTAGACCCCTAGTGTACTATAAAATTCAAACTATTTCAGGGGCTGCAGACAATTGGTGAGTCCTAATCTGTTAGAACAGATTTTTAGAAAAGATCTATGCAGTATATTTGCTAGTGAGTCACCTCTCTCGTTAACTCTCAATTCTCCTCCCTAACCACAAAAATGCTGTGCTCTCATGTTTTTAGCGCCCATGTGATCATAACATGGCTGCCCCCATGTGGTCACATGATGGCTGCGCCCATGTAGTCACAAGATGACTGTGCCCATGTGATCATAACATGGCCGCCCCCATGTAGTCAGCCATGTTATGATCACATACACACACACACACACACACACACACACTGTGTTTTCTTGCATAGCACACTACAATTATTGGTTGTTATTTTCCCCCAGATAACAGAAATTACTTTTTTGTTACATATTATGATTAGTGTAATATTTCATAGAAATTTCAACAAATATAAAATTCAATCAATAATATACTTCTGGTCCATGGGATGCCTAAATGGCATGATCCAAATAAATGAAATATAACAAGAGGACCATTCAATTATGTTAGATTAGAGGATGTATTTTGAAGACAAGTATAATTAGTAGACATTATTTTCCTTTGACATAGAAAGCTTGCCGAGACTGGTTTGGCTCAGTAGATAGAGTGTCAGCCTGCGGACTGAAAGGTCCCGGGTTCGATTCCAGTCAAGGGCATGTACCTTGGTTGTGGGCACATCCCCAGTAGGGGGTGTGCAAGAGGCAGCTGATTGATGATTCTCTCTCATCGATGTTTCTAACTCTCTATCCCCGCTCTTCCTCTCTGTAAAAAATCAACAAAAAAATATATTAAAGAAAAAAAAGAAATAGAAAGCTTATTGATTAGAAGAGATGGAATGAAGTTTTTGAGCTTATTATTTGCAGAAAATATCTTCAGTAAAGAACATAAAGCAACCCTTAATTTTTGGGTGTATGTTTCATATCATTGAATCTAACTTTCTGAGCATCTCAAGTAGCAGCATTATTTTTCAAGTAGCTCAGGAAGTTTTGTTTTGCCTTTGTTGGGGTTTTTGCTTTAACCTTTGGAATCAATTCTGGAGGTCTCTATAATTAGCGTGATTGTTTTATTTTTATTTTTTTAAAGAGAACTGACTCTTTGTGGGAGGTGAGGGGGACTAAATATGAGCTTTTGTAGATTCTGAAAAAGATTTTTTTAAAATTGTACCATTGATAAATACAATCTGGTAATTTGTGTATGCTTGTATGGGAAGGGGGCAGGTCTGACTAGCATTGATTTATAAATATAAAGTAAACTAGATGTTTTTAGCAATAAAGTTAAGCCATACTTCATATTCTTAAATTAACTTAATAATCTGAAGGAAAAAAAAATGGACTAGGAGGAAGAATTTGCTCTGGATTTGCCTGTATTACAACAACAAAAAAAAAAATGTTACTTAATAATCTGAAGGGGAAAAATGGACTAGAAGAATTTGCTCTGGATTTGCCTGTATTACAAAAGAAATGTAGGGGATATTTTTTCCAAGTACAGTTAGATTAGAAGCTCTGACTAAAAATGTGTTTGTTGCATTTAAAAGTGCTTTCTAAAGCATGGATTCTATTTGAGCCACAAACAGGAACATATAGTCATACATTATTGTAGCAACAAGTAACTGATTCCTAGAAATACTCTCCTAGAATCTCATTGTCTTGTTAAATCCAAGAGTGTGGGTGAGGAAGGGAAGCAAGCTTAGTTATCATTTCTCTTAAGAGAGTCAGCAGAGTATGACGGTTTTCAGATCATAAACTCTAGAGCCAGATGAGAAAGAATCCCTGCCATTGCTAGCGCTCTCTCTCTCTCTCTCTCTCTCTCTCTCTCTCTCTCTCTCTCTCTCTCTCTTTTCCTTTTTGACTCAACCTCTCAACTCCAAACTCCTCACCCCCCACACAGAGCTATTTGCCTGCTCTTTATCTATGAGTCGGTGCAGACAAAACATTTTTTTTAATAGCTAGATCTGATTCCTTTGACTCTTATGCTTAGTAACAATAAATAATATTAATGCAGCACATTTGTTAGATGTGCCATCTCTGAAACCCAATCAAAGTATAAACATACATTCTGTACAATTTAAGGTATGCCAGCTAAGAAAAGGGATTCTTTTGACTCATGAGTCAGTCATTACTGTCTGTTTTCTTTTTGTGTTTTTTTTTTTTTTATGCACTCTCAAAACACAATTGTATTAAACCAAAATACTTCTACTGTGTCTTTATCTCATCAATCCTCCGTATCTGTATAAGATAAGCAATACATCTAAGACTAAATTTCTAGGTTGAAAATTTTAAGAAAGTCAAGCAAGAACCAATTGTAAAAACTTTGCTTTACCCATTTGTTCATATAAAGTACTAATCCACGTTTTTAAAATAGAAATCAGCTTGTCCATGTAAGTAATAATGAGAAAATACTTTTTGCCATAATTCAGTACCCTCTCTTACCAGTGGATTTGGTAGAGCAAAGCCCAGTTCTTCATCTATGTGGTATTTTTCATTTTCCAAAGGGCTCTCCATGGGAGATGCTTTCTGTGCCATTCTTGCAGTCAACTTCTCTGGCCTCCTGTGGTCTGTGGAGAAGTCTCAGAGCATCTATTTATTAGAGAAGTTGCCATAGCTCTTGACCACAACAGCTCACGTAGGCAGTAGGAAATTACTTCCACTTTTGGAGCAATAGTTTCATTTTCCATTTTCTTTTATTTGCAACTTGGCAAACAATAAGATCACAAAAGCATCACTGTTCACAATATGAAGGAACTAAACATTTATATTTCATGTCAAATCTTTATCACTGGGAATATTATTTGTTTACTGCCATAGGGGAAGTCAGGATGGACATAATTGAAATTTTAAAATGCCATGAAAATTGGTAACCAGAAGAAAACATTTTTATTTTACGAAATCTTTTAAATTTCTGAATTAAAATGGTAAATAGGACCAACTCTAAAGTCCTAAACTACCATTAGGTTATTATGGTCCCTGGCTTTACTTTAGCCTATCAGGGTTCTTTGGACATATTAGTGTCTTGTTTCAGCAGCCATGAACTATACCAAGCTATTAATGACTCGGACGCAAGAAAAAAAATGGTAGCACATGAAAAACTTATAAAGATAGTACCTCTTTACTGTGGGGGGCTGTTTCTCTGTTTTCAACACAGCACATTTATTTATTTCCAAAGGGGGGTTTAAGGTCAAAGAAGTTTTGGGTGTGCCCAGGTCCTATTGATTTAGCATATCAAGACCTGAATAAGTCAAGGTCCTATTCGTTCCTCATTCCACGCACATGGATAAAGATTAGAAATCAGTACTGATAACAGTCTCCCACATTTTGGAGAAACATGTTCCCAGGGCTGGCTCTGCCTATGCCTTGAGTTCAGCTGATGATAATTAAAGGTCATCCAGGTGCATTCTCAGGGGCCTGCTACACATCACCTTTCCGTTTTTTCTTACCCAGTCTTTAATCTGTGTTCACAACGATGATGAAGTTTTTCCTTCTCCATATTCCTAATAACTCATTTTAAGGCAGGTTTTCCTCCATCTCTACTATATCTCACTTCTAGGGACCGATGAGGCAACAATCTTTTTTTTTTTTTAATATATATTTTATTGATTTTTTTTTTTTTTTTTTTTTTTTTTTTTTTTTTTACAGAGAGAAAGGGAGAGGGATGGAGAGCTAGAAACATGGATGAGAGAGAAACATCAGCCAGCTGCCTCCTGCACACCCCCTATCCGGGATGTGCCTGCAGCCAATGCACATGCTCTTGACCTGAATCGAACCTGGGACCTTTCAGTCTGCAGGCTGATGCTCTATTCACTGAGCCAAACTGGTTTTGGCTGAGGCAACAGTCTTTACATTTGAATACTTTGTTAAAAGTTGAAAGGAGGGCTAAACTGCCTTGAAAATGATGTGTGTGTGCTTTATCAATATGTAAATTAAGGCTATACTTGATTCAGGCTTTCAGGGTGTCTGCAGGTCTATGGACACTTACAATCAGTGTTTCAATCTTGCTAAAAAAGCAGAAGCAAAAGCAGTAGCCATATCATTCCATATGATAATCAGAAGCAGAAGAGGAGTTAGTGTTCAGTACATTAAGAGACAATGCCATTTTGTCAACCAGCTTATTGGTACCAGGAACAAATTTTAATAGTCCATTCCTGTTTGACTATGTTCTAGAAATAGTTCTCATGCTGTTCTTCCTTGTTACATTAAGGCATTTAAGAATGAAGATTTACAGGGAAATGGTCTTTTTATAATAAGAATAAGGGAAACCAAAACAGAAATTATACAGGAAAGAGAACACAATGGCTCACATATTTAAAATGAATCATCTGTATGGGAGTGGGGGGTGGTGAGCAATGCTAAGATATGTACACATATAATACCTTAATAAAAAAATGAAAACATAAATTACTAAGCTATTATGATAAAAATAAATAAATAAAAATAAGTAAAATAAAATGAATCATCCATAAGGCTGTTACTACTGAAACCAGTTCCAAGAGAAAATAAATAAATAATAGATGAATGGATAAATAAATAAGTAAATAAAATGTCACCTACTATATTTATAAGAAAGCCAAAAATATAAAAAAAAATATTGAGAATTTGAAAATAAGTGGTTATCTCTATGGTGTTAATTCTTTGAACCTGAATAATCTTTTCTTATGAGTGTGTCTAGACAGAGGCATGTAAAGAACTTTTTCTGCCCAGATAAAAATCTCTGAGGATTTATTTACTTAAAAGAAATGAGTCTTAAAAAGATTTTCATGACTCTACTTATAAAACCACTTAACTAAATCTATTCTACATTTGACTGCAGGAATAATAATACTTCATTATTCTACTTTTTATCTCCAACTTTTTAACATCTTCAAACTTCATGATCTTATTCTCAACTGATCCTCATTCTTTATTAATCTTATTTTTTATTTAGTAATAACCAGATTCAACCATGCAGGGTTGCATAACACTACAGAAAGTTAAAACGGAGTTAACACTATCTTTATGAACAGTGAAACTGGGGGCGGGGGGGATGTGTGGGGGAGTTAACACTATATGAACAGTGAAACTGGGGGGGGGGTGGGATGTGTGGGAGAGAAATCACAAAGAAAAGAGAAATAAGCACTGGCATCCCCTCCTTCTTCTATGAACTGTCATAAGTTCTGGACTCTATACTGAGCTGAGCACACACAGAACAGATCCAAAGAAGAATAGTAAACTTCAAGAACTGAACTATAATGTAAATAACTACCCAAATCCTAGAGTAAACCTTGAGTGGTACCCAACGGACAGAAGTAGCCTAGAATAGGATTTTAATGACTGAAACTACTCTACATGATAGATAAGACAGAACCTGTGGTAAGAGCCTGACCAGCATAATAGCATGCTAAAACAAACAAAGATATCAACATTCTCCAGAGGATTTTAACAGAATGTAGAACCTCACATCACAGTATTATAATCCAAAATCATATAACATTTAAAAGCCAGGGAAATATGACCAAAGGTTAGTGGAAAAGAAAACCAACAGATGCCAATCTTGAAAGGATACATATTATAACCATCTTCCATGAGGTAAATGTGAGCATTTATTAACTTAATGAAACATATACCTTCTCAGGAGAGAAACTAAAAATGTGAATCAGATACAAATTTACAATGTATAGTAGAAAACAAAAATACAATATTTAACAACCAATGGGATAAAGAAGTAATCAAAACATAAATTTCAAAATTAGACAAAAGAAGAAAATATAAGATGCCAAAATGGATGAGATGCAGCAAAAGCAGTTATCAAAAGGAAGTTTATATGTGATAAATGCCTATATAAAGAAACAAGAAAAAATCTCAGAAAGACAAAAGCTAAAACTAAACACCTTTAAAAACTAGAAAAAAAGAAGAACAAATGAAGCCTAGGAGTAGTAGAAGAAAGGAAATAAGAAAAATCAGAGCAGAGAGAAATTAAACAAGGAATAAAGAGTCAATAGAAAAGACAATGAAAGTCAGAGCTTGTTCTCTGAAAAGATAAATAAAATTGACAAATATTTATCTGCCTTCACTAAAGAAGGAGAAGGAAGAGTGGTAGGGGTGGAGGAGGAAGAAGAAGGACAACCTTGAAAAAGGCTCTGGCTAGTGTCATTCCAGGTCAGGGCACATGCCTGCATTGTGAGCTCAATCCCCTGTAGGAGGCAAGCAGAAGGCAAAGAAGAACTCAAAATAAATAAAATCATAAATAAAAAGGATATGTTTCAACTGATACCATACCAAAAGCAACAATAACAGAGAAGAATCATAAGAGACTACTATAAATAACTATATATACACCAAAGAATTTGACAACCTAGAAGAAATGGTTAAAATGCTAGTAGAACATACAACTACCAAGACTGAATCGTGAAGAAACAGAAAATCTAAACAGACTGATGACTAGTAAGGAGAGTGAATCCTTAATTAAAAACCTCTCAGCAAACAAAATTCCAGGACTAGATTTCACTTGTGAATCTTGTCAATTACTTTCGGGCTCTTATGTAGTTCCTTTGGTCCTTTTTTTCTCTTGTGTGGTCTTCCTTTGTCATATGATGATTTCTTGTAGTGAATGGTTTGATACTTTCTTTTTTCTTCTTCTTTTTCTTTATTTTATTTTACTTGTCCATCACAATTTATTCCCTCTTATACCTGTATATTCTTTTCCCCATTCACCCTACTCCCTGCAATCATCACAGTTGTCCAAGAGTTCTTTCTCTCTCTCTTTTTATCTTTTTTGATCAATCTCTCCATCCACCCACTCCCTACCCCCGCGCAAGCAGGCTGCCTGCTCTCTATCTATGAGTCTGTCATTATTTTGCTTCTTAATTCAGTTTGTCTTTTAAATACCACATGAGTGAAATCATATGGTACTTGTCTTTCTCAGACTGGCTTATTTCACTTAGCATATGGTAATGTGACCCAGTCAATCCACGCTGTCACAAAGTGTAAACCTTTCTTCCTTTTTATAGCTGAGTAGTATTCTACTATGTAAATATATCATAGCTGTTTTATTTACTGATTGCTTGGATTGCTTGCAAATCTTGGGCTTAAAAAAAAATGCTGCAATGAGCACAGGGTGCAGTCTTTCAAATTAGTATTTCAAGTTTTTTGGATAAATTCCCAAAAGTGGAATTTCTGGAACATAAGACAGTTCCAATTTTAATCTTTTGAGGTAACTTTATACTGCTTTCCACAGTGGCTGCACCAATCTGCATTTCCACCAAAAGTGTACCCCCCAAAAAAAACATGCAATGGTCTGATAGTCTATTCAATTAATGATGTTTGAAAAATTGGATGGATACATGCAAAAAATAAAATTAGACCACCTTCTCACACCACACACAAGAATAAACTCAAAATGAATTAAAGACTTAAAAATGTTAGCCTGGCTGGTGCAGCTCAGAGATGAAACATCACTCTATGAACTAGAAGGTCACAGTTTGATTCTCAGTCAGAGCACATGCCCAGGTTGTGGGCTCGATCCCCATTTGGGGGCATGCAGGAGGCAGCCAATCAATGATTCTTTCCATCCCTGTCCTTTCCTCTCTGAAATCAATATATATATATATTTCTCTTTTTTTGTTAAATATATTTTATTGATTTTTTACAGGGAGGAAGAGAGAGGGATAGAGAGTTAGAAACATCGATGAGAGAGAATCATCAACCAGCTGCCTCTTGCACACCCCCTACTTGGGGATGTGCCCTCAACCAAGGTACATGCCCTTGACCGGAATCGAACCCAGGATCCTTAAGTCCGCGGGCTGACGCTCTATCCACTCAGCCAAACCGGTTTCGGCAATAATACCATATATACATTTTTAAAGACTTAAATGTTAGTCTCAAAACCATAAAAATCTTAGAATAAAACATGGGACAGTAAAACTTGGACATTTCTCATAGCAATATTTCTTTCTGACATATCTTCTTGGGCAAGGAAAACAAAAGAAAAACAAACATGGAACTACATCAAACTAAATATTTTTTTTTTTGCACAGCAAAGGAAATAATCAACAAAACGAAAAGACAATCCAAAGGATGGAAGAGCATATTCTTGATACATCTAATAAAGGGTTAATATCTAAAACACTTTTATAAAGCACTTATAAAACTACTGTCTAATCTGAGTGGGCTTACTGATGGAGTACACACAGTGGTTAGTAGGATCCTTATTCCATTGAGGAGTTCTATGCCCTGGTTGCTGTGCTCTCAGCTTCTTCCAACCTTTCAGCCATACAGTTAGCCTGAGTACTCTGGACAGCGTGAGAAGGAAGTGGGCCTTATAGGCAATATCCTTTGTGGCCGGGGAGGCCAGGTTCTCACACACACACACACACACACACACACACACACACACACACACTCCCTCTCATTCATGGGAGAAATTACTGGCCCAGGTTCTCACGCACTCACTCTTTTCCTGGGAGAAATTACAGGGCCAGGTTCTCATTCTCCTAATGAGAGTGGTGACGGCACCTAATTGGACATCATAACCAAATCCAGGTGCTGCTGCATATTACTCTAACATAGCCATGGGGTTTCTGCTCACTTGTCCATCCAAAGTGGGCAGATAGGACCTCAGTTGTGGCTGAGAATCTAAAAGAGTTAATGAGTGTGCTCCACCCCCCACTCACACCAATAGTGGGGGGAGAAGAAAGAACCATGATGGTGTAAGACTGGGCAGGTACCCACAGCCAATAAGTAATTCGTGGAGGGTTAGCCCGTTCACAGGTACTAGAGTAAAATTAAGATGAATTTTGAGGCAGAGGATGTAGAGAAACATGGTTCCCCTTGCTAATCTGGTTCCCCTCCTCAGGGCAACAACTTTCCGTATCATCAGAGGCAACTTCTCCTGGCAGAGGATGTGGAAGGAAAAATGGTGAGCGACCACCTGTCTGTTTCATGGTGCAGGTTACTCCTGAAAGGACCTATTTCTCTCCAAATGCACCCAGATTTCTGAGCAGGGATCTCCGTGACTGGGGAAGGTAGGAGAAATAGTGGGCAGTAGACAGGAATATCAATGGGCATTGAGGGAATATTTTTCTTGTTATCTGCTTTGGGATTCCAGCAGGAAGTGTGCCCACAGACCTCAGGGAGTGCCCCAGTTGAGGATTCTTTCACCAGACCCATGGGCATCCTCAAAACTCCAGGTGCTAAATCCAAACCTCCTTTCATTCTGATGCCAGCTCCTTGTGTATGCTTCTGAGAGCATTACTGAAAGCCAGTCTGGTAAGAGAGACTACAACTTGAGCTATAGTGCCACCTCCTGGAATTCAAAATATTGTTTCTAATTTCCAACCTGTTGAATTATAGGAACCAAAGACTTGTGGACCCAAACAGCAGTGTGGTGGTTGGCAAAAGGAAGGGGGATGGGGCTTTAGGGTTAAAGGGACCTAATATATAGTAGGCAGCAAAATATAAGGTATCTCACGGAGCAGATTTTCACTGATACATCTCCAAGGGCAAAAAAAACAAAAGAGAAAATAAGTGGGACTATATAAAAATAAAGCCTTCTACACAGAAACAAACAAACAAAACAGCATCAAAATGAAAAGTGAACCCACTGTATGGAGAACATATTTGCCTATGATACATCTGATAAGGGGTTAACTTCTAAAATATATAAAGTACTCATAACAACAACAAAAGCAAGACAAAAATCCAATTTAAAAATGGGCAGAAGAACTGAGTAAACACTTCTCCAAAGAGGACATACAGATGGCTAAGAGACGTATGAAAAAATACTCAACATCACTAATTATCGAATATGCAAATAAATCTAACCAAGATGGCTATGGCAGCAGAGAGCAGGAGGGAGGCTTGGGTTTCCCTGGAGATGGAGGAAGATGAAAGATGCAAATTAAAATGACAAGGAGTACCACCTCACACCTGCCAGAGTGGCTATCATCATCAAATCAACAAACAACATGTGCTAGCAAGGATGTGAAGAAAAAGGAACCCTAGTACACTCTTAGTGGGAATGCAGATTGTAAAACTTCTATGGGAAACAGTGTGGAGTTTCCTAAAAAAATTAAAAATGGAACTACCATTTAATCTAGTGATCCCACGTCTAGGAATATATCCTAACAAACCAATCAGAAAGAAAATATGTACCCCTACATTCATAGCAACACATTTTACAGTAGCTAAAACTTGGAAACAGCCCATGGTCCCATATAAGTAGATGACTGGATTTAAAAACTATGGTACATTTCCACCAAAATACTATGCAGCTATAAAAGAGAAGGAACTCTTACCCTTTGAGAAAGCATGGAGAGACCTAGAGGGTATTATGCTGAGTGAAATAAGGCAGTCATAGAAAGACAAGCATCACATGACTTCACCTATGTGTGGAAGCTAGTGAACAAAATGAAGTAACAAACAAAAAAGATCCAGAGACATTGAAACATGCAACAGACTACTCTATTTCAGAGGGAAGGTGGAGGGGGAGTGGGAAGAGATTATCCAATGAATTTATATGCATATTTGCATAACCCATGGATAGATAATACTGCAGAGAAAGTCTGGGGAGAGGGCAGGAGCAGACTGAAGGGGGTTAGTGGAGGCATGGGGGAGGGGGAGAGAAGAGGGGATTGATAATACTTTCAACAATAAAGATAATTGTTTTTTAAAAAAGAAGAAATAGTAAATAAACATAATAGAAAAGATTTTAAAAATATATATATTTTATTGATTTTTCACAGAGAGGAAGGGAGAGAGATAGAGAGCTAGAAACATCGATGAGAGAAAAACATCAATCAGCTGCTTCTTGCACACCCCCTACTGGGGATGTGCCTGCAACCAACGTACATGCCCCTGACTGGAATCAAACCTGGGACCTTTCAGTCCACAGACCGACGCTCTACCACTGAGCCAAACCGGTTTTAGCAGAAAAGAATTTAAAAATCCAAAACTTGAGTAGATAAGATGGCGGCCGAGTAGGCCTGAGCCTTGTCCCAGAGCAGATAGAGGGAGCAGCTGAAAGGAGAGGAATCCAGCCAGAATTGGTGAAGGAAACGCAGCTGGTGAGACAGTTTGCAGGAGGGCAGAGATCTCCTGGAGAAGGGGTAAAATCGGGGATCTGGGCTTTAGAATCTGCTGAATCTCTAAGTCCAGAAGGTCAGGGAGGCAGGGGAAGAAGATACTGTGTTTCCCTGAAAATAAGACATCCTCCGAAAATAAGACCTAGCGCATGGAAAGATAAAACAGCCCCTGAAAATAAGACCTACCGCAACTTTGGGAGAAAAAATTAATATAAGACACTGTCTTATTTTCAGGGAAACAGGGTATATGGCACTAAGCCGTGTCCCTGAGAACAGGCAAAGCATCTGACTGTGGGAGGAAGGGTCCACGGGAAAGTGGGAGGTAGAGGATTTTAGACCTTGGAGTCTAGATTAGGGATTTGAGCTCAAAGGCAGGCCTAAAGAGCTAGCTGCCCAGCCCCACAGTGCTGGCAAGAGAATTGTTTGTAGAGATGTGGTCCCTCCTCCTTCTGGGGCCTGCGTCTTTCTCCACTGATCCTAGTTCGTAGGACCTTTTGGATACAGACACTCACCCATGGCTGAGATGCAGGAGAATCGGGGGAAGTTGTGGAATCTGGGGTGAGTGGGCTGCGGATGGTCCAGGAGAAGTGGAAGCTCGTCTGATGTTGAGTCACAACTGGTCCCTGGTCCCCATTTTCTCCTGAGATATAACCCCTCCCTCCGGTCTCCAGGCTACCAATATAGCCACACTCAGATTCCACCCTAATTAACACAATAGAATCTTAATACTCCCTGAAGCCATAGGAACTGCTCCAAAGAAAAATCTTTAGAAGCTGGGCACCTCAAGTTACACTGCCAGGGCCCTTCAGAGTGCTTCAGTGTGTCTCCCAAAATTACCGTGGGTGCTCCTGTTAGCTGCCACTAGGAGTAAGTGCCTATCCACCACAAAACCTGAGTCTGCCCACCCCACAACTACAGAACTCTGGGCAACACAGTCACGCCTTTCTTGAGCTCAGGCCCCCTGAGCCACATAACCCTGACAAACGGTTCCTTGATGCCACTGTAAATCCCCACAGGGTAAGTGTGATTTTAATTTAGGGTGCAAGATAGCAAAACTTGGGATACTCCCCTCCACCAATGCTGACTTCTAGACAAGGCAGTTGTGCCTCTCAAGATCGCAAACCTATATCAAGAGATCCCAAATAGTTCAAGTAGGGAACTACACTAGATTACCAAGCCCAGGAGAGCTGAGAGATTATACCAGTAACACCATCCCCTAATGAACATGGGGAGCAAAGCAACTGGATGTACAATTAAAACATTATAGGAGAGGGGAGAAAATGGTGGAAGAATAGACAGACATGTTCTGAGCCTTGTCCCAAAGCAGAAAGAAAGAAAAGCTGAGGGTTGCACTGGGAGTATTTGTTAGCCAGCTAAGGGAAACATTGATGAGAAAGAAACATTGATCAGCTGCCTCCTGCACACCCCGCACTGGGGATGTGCCAACAACCAAGGCACATTCCCCCATCCAGAATTGAACCTGGGACCCCTCAGTCCACAGGCTGACGATCTATCCACTGAGCCAAACTGGTTTTAACCCAACACCTCTTCTTGATAAAAACTATCAGCAAGGTGGGAATAGAAGGATCATACCTCAACATAATAAAAGCTATATATGATAAACCCACAGCAAACTAAATGGGCAACAACTAAAACCACTTCCCCTAAAAACAGGAACAAGACACAGATGGCCACTCTCACCACTCCTGTTTGACATAGTACTGGAAGTATTAGCCATTGCAATTAGATAAGAAGAAGAAATAAAGGCATACAAATTGGAAAAAAAAAGAAGTAAAACTGTCCTTATTAGCAGATGACATGATATTGTACATAAAAAACCCAAAAGACTTCAGCAAAAAACTAAAGTAGAAAGCTTTTTCACAGCAAAACAACAAGAAATATATTTGCAAATGTTATCACTGATAAAGGTTTAATCTCCAACATCTACAGATAGCTTATACAACTTAATAAAAGGAAAATAAATGATCCAATAAAGAAATGGGCAATGGACCTAAATAGAATCTTTTCAAAAGAAGACAGAAGGAAGGCCAAGAGACACATAAAAACAAGCTCAAAGTCACTAATCACCCAAGAGATGCAAATCAAAACGACAATGTGGTACCATCTCACACCTGTCAGAATGGCTATCATCAACAAATGAACGAACAACATGTGTTGGTAAGGTTGCTGAGAAAAAGGAACACTTGTGCACTGCTGTTAGGAATGTAGACTAGTACAGCCACTGTGGAGAACAGTATGGAGCTTCCTCAAAAAACTGAAAATGGAACTCCCATTTGACCCAGTAATCCCACTCCTAGGAATATATCCCAAGAAACTAGAAACACCAATCAGAAAGGGTTTTATGCGCCCCTATGTTCATAGCAGCACAATTTACAATAGCTAGGATTTGGAAATAGCCTAGGTGCCCATCAGCAGATGATTGGATCCAAAAACTATGGTACTTCTACACAATGGAATACTATGCTGGCATAAAAAAGAAGGAATTCTTATCATTTGCAGCCACCTCGATGGAATTGGAAAACATTATGCTAAGTGCAATAAGCCAGTCAATGAAAGAAAAATACCACATAATCTCTCTCATTTATGGATAATAAAGAAAATTATAAACTGCTGAACAAAATGATACAGAGACAGTAAGTATCTAACAAAATATCAAATTACAGTGGGAAGATTAGGAAGAGGTGGGGGAGATAAGAGATCAACCAAAAGACTTGTGTGCATGCATATAAGCATAACCAATGGACACAAAACTCTGGGGGGTGAAGGCATGTATGGGAGTGGGGTGGGGGAGGCAATGATAAGATATGTACACATATAATACCTTAATAAAAAATGAAAAAAAACCAAAACAAAACATTACAGGAATACATGGGGAGACAAAAAGGAAATCCCCAAAGGAAAGATAAAGAGGAGTCACCAGAAAGGGAGTTAAATGAACTTGAGGCTAGCAACTTAACTGAGAAAGAATTCAGAGTATTTGTTATAAGGATGTTTAAACGGATGGATGACAAATACACACAACTTAAAGAGAACTACAAGGAGCTGAATGAAAATGTCACTGATATGAAAATAAACCAAGAGGAGATGAAGAATGACATAGCTGCAATAAAAAACACATTGGAAGGCTTAAACAATAGACTAGAAGAGGCTGAGGACCACATCAGTGAATTAGAAGACACGGTAGGAAAAAACACACAAACACAGCAGCAACTGGAAAAAAAGACTTAAAAAAGAAGAGGAGAGCCTAAGAGAGCTTTGGGACAACTCAAAAAGAAACAACATTAAAATAATAGGGATACAAGAAGGAGAAGAAGAAAAGCAAGGAATAGAAAATGTCTTGGAAGAAATAATGACAGAAAACTTCCCTGATATTGGCAAGAAAAAAAAACAAAAAAAAAACTATGCAAGTGCAAGAAGCACATAGAGTCTGAAACAAGTTGAACCAAAAAAGACTGACTCCAAGACATATCATAATTAAACTGGCGAACACTAATGACAAAGTAAGAATCTTAAAGGCTGCCAGAGTGAAACAGAAAGTTACCTACAAGGGATCTCCTATAAGAATATCAATTAATTTCTCAACAGAAACATACCAAGCCAGAAGGGAATGGAATGAAATATACAAAGTGATGCAAAGCAAGACAATGAATCCAAGAATAGTATACTCAGCAAGACTATCATTCAAAATTGAAGGGGGAATCAGGAGTTTCACAGACAAAAAAGGGCTAAGAGAGTTGATCACTACCAAGCCAGCAATGCAAAAAATGCTAAAGGAACTGCTGTAAAAAGAAGAGAAAGTTAAAAAGAAACACAAACAGCAAGGAAAAATATGTCAACAAACATGTATGTTTCAATAACATTAAATGTAAATGGATTAAATGCACCAATCAAAAGACATAGGGTAGCTGAATGGATAAGAAAACATGACCCATATATTTGCTGTCTACAAGAGACCTACCTCAAAGCAAAGAATTCACACAGACTGAGAGTGAAAGGATCGAAAAATATTTTTCAGGCAAATTGAAATGAGAAAAAAGCTGGGGTTGCGATCTTTATATCTGATAAAATAGACCTCAAAGTAAAGGCCATAACAAGAGATAAAGAAGGCCACTACATAATACTAAAGGGAGCAATTCAGCAAGAAGAAATAACTCTTATAAACATATATGCACCCAATGCAGGAGCACCCAAATACATAAAAAATCTCCTGGAAGATATCCAGGGAGAAATTGACAATAATACAATCATAGTAGGAGACTTTAATACACCACTGACATCACTGGATAAATCCACTAAACCAAAAATCAGCAAAGAAACAGCAATTCTAAATGATGCACTAGATCAAATGGATCTAATTGATATCTTCAGAGCATTTCACCCCAATGCAATGGAATATACATTCTTCTCAAATGCACATTGGACATTTTTTTTTTACTAAATTATTATCTGTGTACATATTTTAACATTGCCCCCCCCCCCCATATATACCCTCCTTCCCCAGAGTTTTGTGTCCATTGGTTGTACTTATATGCATGTATACAAGTCCTTCAGTTGATCTGTTATCTCCCCCAGATCTCCCTACCCTACCTGCTGCAATTTGACAGTCTGCTTGTTGCTTTATTGTATCTATATCTATCTTTTGGTTCATCAGTTTATAATGTTTTTTATTATCCATAAATGAGTGAGGTCATGTGGTGTTTCTCTTTCATTGACTGGCTTATTTCACTCAGCATGATATTCTCCAATTCCATCCAGGTTGCTGTAAATGATGAGAATTCCTTCTTTTTTATGGCAGCATAGTATTCCATTGTGTAGATGTACCATAGTTTTTTGATCCAATCATCTGCTGACCACATTGGACATTTTCAAAAATAGACCACATATTGGGTCACAAGCAAGGTCCCCAAATTCAAAAAGAATGAAATCATATCAAGCATTTTCTCAGACCACAATGGCATAATATTAGAAATATTATAATAAAAACTATAATAAAAACATTTCAAAAAACTCAAACACTTAGAAGCTGGATAGCATGCTATTAAACAATAATTGGGTGATCAATGAAATCAAAGAAGAAATTAAAAACATCCTGGAGACTAATGATAATAATAACACAACAATGTAAATGCTATGGGACACCATGAAAGCAGTACTAAGAGGGAAGTTTATAGCTCTGCAGGCCTACCTAAGAAAACAAAACAAACAAACAAACAAAAAAAAAAAAAGAAAGAAAAAATGGTAATAAATCATCTAACTCAATAACTCACAGAATTAGAAAGAGAGCAACAAGAAAAGTCCACAGTGAGCAGAAGGAAGGACATAATAAAGATCAGAGCAGAAACGAATGACATAGATTCCAAAACAAAACAAAACAACAATACAAAATATCAGTTCTGTCTCCTTGGTAGCCTATGCCCCTATGGCCTCCAAGCCCAGTACCTGCCTTGGGATCCCCTCACCTGCTGGCAGGGCCTTGGCATTTATATCTTGGGGAACCCAGGTTTCTTCTCCAGGGAAGGCCCAGCTCACACTATTGTGTGAGAGACAGATCCATGGTGCCAGTCACCATGAGACTTCAACCTCAGCATAAACTGAAAACCCAAGCAACAGCTGTGGGCAATTGGATTGTGCGGAGAGGGTCCCTCTTTGCAAATAAGGCAAGAAGGGCCAATATACTGTAGAATGCTCAAATACCTTCCCAGTGAGGCTTTCCACACAATGGAAGGGATTAAATCTTTCATGTCCTTTTAAATTGCTACCAGACATTAAAAAAAAAAAATAGATTTTTAAGTTTGTTTGAAATAGTTGTACAACATGTTGTCATAAAATATAAAAAATTATGACATTGTAGAATAAATATAGGCATATTCTAAGGACTATTGGAAGGTTCTGACTTAATTTTTCCTTGGTTAATGGCCACTGATCCATCCATACATGTCTATCTTTTTTCCATTGTATAGGATTAGCATGAGGGTGACGAGACTGAGCAGTGACCGCTCCTAAAAAGGTTGATATCTTATTTGAGTTATTAACTTATTTTCCTTTTTTTGTCAGTAACAATACATGACTATAAACCTTATAAAATATCTAAAAGTATATTTATTAATTTTTATTTGATAAGGCTTTCCATATAATTTCAAGTATATTAGATCTGTTTTAAAAAGATTTCCTTTAAGAAGAGAGAATAAGCCTGGAGCAGCCAGGCCCGGAGCAGCCAGGCCCGGAGCAGCAGTAGCCAAGCCCAGAGTAGCCATGCCAGGAGCAGCATCCAGGCCTGGAGCAGCAGCAGCCAGGCCCGGAGCAGCCAGGCTGGGAGCAGCAGCCAGGCCTGGAGCAGCAGCAGCCAGGCCCGGAGCAGCCAGGCCTGGAGTGTTGTGGGGTCAAACCCTGGGTTCAAAATGAAAGGAAAGAAGGAGCAATGCAGCCAGTTCGGGTACCAGAGTGTTAGATCTGTCATCACAATGGACTCAGAGAAGCTCCTGTGTCCCTTCACCCAAAAGGACTGAGAGTTGCCCAGATGACAGCAAAATGGGAGAAGAAAACTGAAGGCTACACAAGGGACTGAGGTGCCAACATGGAGTCATCTGAAGAAATTAAAGACTAAAATGGAAGCTACGTCTTTAATCACGTTCCTGCTCATGCTAGCATCTATTAGCTTCCAGTCTTCTGCAAAGTCTTGTGCAGCAAATCCAAGGACTCTGAGTAAATCTACACCAGCAACAAAAAAGACTCATTTAGTAGCTAAAAATAATAATGTGACCATAATTCTGATTTCTCATTTTGTTGTTTTGCATTGGCATTGTTGTTATTATTTAATAGCCAGAGTTTTGCTCTTGACATTCAGGTTTTGAAAATAACATGTATGTGGTTTAGTTTTTGCATTGGCATTGTTTGCAATTGTTTTTAATTTTAGAGCCCTATTATTGATGTTTAAATTTTATTTTAATTAGTAAAAAAGGGTGAGATGTAAAGAACCGCCCGAGAAGGCATTTGGGCATTCTTTTAATTCTTATCAGCTGAGCCCAAGGGCACTGGCAGAATCCTCGTATCAATACTGATTTCTTAATCCATGTGCTTGGAATGAGGAACAAATAGGATCTGGACTCCCCCAGGTCTCGATATGCTAAATCTTGTACCAAAAAAATAAGGAGCTTACCCAGATTTTGATGACTAGGATCTGGGCACATCCGAAACTCCTTTTGACCTTAAACTCCCCTTTGGAAGCCAATAAAAAACAACAACACGGGAATTAAAAAACCTGATGAACAATTTTAACTGTTGAATATAATAGAATCAGTGGTATGCAACAGGAGTGGACTGATGATTCTCAGGGAAAAGAGGAGTAGGGAGTGCGGGAAGAGAATGAACATAAACTGTGCACCTATGGATGAGGACAAGGGGAGGTGGGGAAAGGGCAGAGAGTGGGGTAGGAACCTGGTGGAGGGGGAAAAAATGAGGAACTTTTGTAATAATATGAACAATAAAGGTTTATAGAAAAAAGAAAAATAAAGAAGAGAGAATAAATTTGTTGTATTACTCCAGGCCCTTGGAGCTTTCCAATAATTATCTCTGTTAAGGCCTTGAAATTTTAACAGGAAAAAACCATCAAACAAATATCTATATGCATATATGATTTAAATATTATAATACCTTTTAATATTATTTTTAAAAAATATATTTTATTGATTTTTTTTTACAGAGAGGAAGAGAGAGGGATAGAGAGTTAGAAACATCACTGAGAGAGAATAATCAATCAGCTGCCTCTTGCACACCTCCTACTGGGGATGTGTGCGCAACCAAGGTACATGCCCTTGACTGGAATCGAACCTGGGACCTTTCAGTCCACAGGCCAACGCTCTATCCACTGAGCCAAACTGGTTTCGGCCCTTGTAATATTATCTTAAGGTATCAATTAGATTTAGACTAGTTTTTGCATAGAAAGTTTTTGGTTGAGATCACAGAATTAATCTTTTTTAATTAGACCAATAATAAGCAATTTATTTTGAATTTTTAATTATTAGAGAAAACACACTTTAACTATATAATTTCTCCCCATTTAATTTGAATTTTTAAATCTGGCAAGTCAAATATATTTTGCATGTCCTATATTAATAACACTTTACATTTCTAAGAAAAAATACAAGACAATCAATTAAGAGCTTCAATTCTATCCTCTAGATTTTTATTAGGCAAATTTAAACTTTGCTTTTTTATTTATATAATTAAGCAAACTTCCAAAAACAAAATTTTTTCCACAGGACTTTGGAGGAAGTTTTTAGCCATTCAAATGCGAATTACCACATTCCTTAGCACACTGGGAGAGTGGGCTTCCATACTGGATTGTCACATGTCTCTCCCTTTCCCCACATCTCGCTTACTTCGTGGGAAGTTTCAGCAACAGATTTGGCCACACATTTTTTTCATGCTTAATAGATAAAGACAGATCTCAAATTTTTTCTTTCTTTTTTGCTTTCTGAAGTAATAACTAGCACCCAATTTGGCCAAGATCAGCATTTCCCTGAGAGTTCTTTTATAATTTTAAAAGAAAACTCTAAGTAATCTCATTGCAGGAGAGCAGATAGCCTTGCCTTCTCCTGCCACCTTTGAATTTCTCTGCAGCAGAGGCAGTTTCAGCAGTGGAGTTTCATTTCTTATTACAAATTTTAAGTTCCAAATACAAACTAAGATTTTAATTTGAACAAGAAACCACATTCTTTAAGCATACAAACCAAAATTCTATAATAAAATTTACTTTATATTTATAACCTAATTTTTCCTCATTCGCAACTCTGCAGCTGGCTGTGGGCTTTTGAGTGTGGTGAATTTCCCTTACCTTTTCCCACACTTTTTCTCTGTGTATTATTCCTCCTTCGCTCTTAGGCAAAAAATACCTTCTCCTCCAGAAGTCTGGCCTTGCTATCCCTTTTATTGAGGCTATGGGACACACCCATTACCCTTAAGCAGGTTTGGGAGACATCCATAGCCCTTAGGCAGGTAATAAGTGGATTATCATATCAGTAAGGATTTACATGATTACAAGATGGGGAATTTGACTCAGTTACCATTGTCTCAATTAGATAGGGAGTGGTTGGCTCTGACTTTTCAGAGCTTCAAGGTTGACCAGCCTTTTACATCTTTCTATTAGTGAGACAATGATTGATTTCTGCCACTGGATCAGGGTTGGGATCCCTTGGAGCATGGGGCGGCCTGGTCGAGGTTGCCTGTGGTGGTTTTCAGACTGGCCACACCCCCTGGCAACCCAAGCAGAGGCCCTGGTATCTGGGATTTATTTATCTTCTACAATTGAAACTTTGTAGCCTGGAGTGGAGCCAAGCCTTCTGCTTACTATGTCACCGCAGCCATTTCTGTTGGTATTTATGTATCTTCTAGAATTGAAACTTTGTAGCCTTAAGCAGAGGCCTGGGCCCATCAGGTGTGTGGAAAGCTTGGCTCCCAAGGGAAACCCAAGCCTCCCTTTTGCTCTCTGTGGCCATAGCCATCTTGCTTGGGTTTATTTGCATATTTTCTCCTGATTGGCTGGTGGGCATGGCTTGTGGGTGTGGCTGGTGGGTGTGGTTGGTGGGTGTAGTGGAGTGATGATTAATTTGCATATTACTCATTTATTAGATAGGATAAAAATGAAAACTCCAAAAATTACTGATCGTGTATAAAAACCTTACAAAATTATCAACATTGAGAATTTTAAAAATGGACTGTCTCTACTGATTTCACAGAAATCAAAAGGTTCCACAGAAATCAAATGGATGGTGCCGAAACCGGTTTGGCTCAGTGGTAGAGCATCGGTCTGCGGACTGAAGGGTCCCGGGTTCGATTCCGGTCAAGGACATGTATGTTGGCTGCGGGCACATTCCCGGTAGGGGATGTGCAAGAGGCAGCTGGTCAATGTTTCTTTCTCATCGACGTTTCTGGCTCTCTATCTCTCTCCCTTCCTCTCTGTAAAAAAATCAATAAAGTATATTAAAAAAAAAAAGAAAGAAATCAAATGGATGGTGAAGGAAGGAAGGAAATTATGAATAACTGACCAATACATCTAACTAGTTAAAGAAATGTACACATTTCATCACAATGAAAAAGAGTATCTGACTACCTTTTAAAAATTGTATTCATAAGTAAAAATAAATCCAACACTCTCAAAGAGAAAATTCTTAGTCTAAATTGCTCCATTTCTAAATTATAAGAAACATAAAGAAAAAATTAGTCAAATCATACTAACTTTCAAAGAATAAATAAAAGGATAATTCTTCTCAATTTTTTATGAAGCCATCATCTTTTTGATACAAATTTTGACAATACATGTCAATAAAAATTATAGACAAATATTTCTTATGTATATTGATGTAAAAATCTAAACAAAATGCTGCTAAATCAATCCAGAAAAATTCAGACAGGATAATACAACATAACCAAATAAGGTATATTCCAGAAATACAAGTTTGTTTCAACACTGGAAAAACAACAACTTTAATTCACAATATTAACAGAAAATGGAGAAAACTGTATGGTCATTTCAATTTATAAAATTCAATATCCATGGCAGGATACATATAAAAATTCCAGCAAATTGATAAAAAGGTAAATATCTGAATATAAATATGTATCTATAAAAATAGGCTTTGGTCTAGAAGATATATGCAATTATTATGTTTAACAAAGGAATCATATGTAGACCACATTACTAGCTTTTACATATAATAAGAAAGAGACAAGGCCACTTAATTTAAAAATGGACCAACATCTCATTAGGCATGTACAAAAGAAGCTATGTAAATGGTCAATAAACTGTTATTGTTAACTTAATAATTAAAAATTTACTTAATTAAAAATGATGAAATGCAAATTAAAACCAAAATGCAGGACATCTATAGGTCCACCAGCAAGAATAAAATGAAACGAAAAAAACACACAAAAAAAACACACTACACACATTGAGGTAAAGTGTAATTCTCAGCAGGTAAAAACACTTTGGAAGTAGCCATTAAGATCACAGTCTGTGATCAGGCAACTTCACTTTAGTAATACTCTCAACAAAAATTCATATGCTCACCATATGAGAATTATAAGAAAGAAAATAACCAACTATGATTTTTAATAGCCACAGCTATACGTGAGCCATATTTTAACAATGAAATGGAAAAACACACGGTGCTATATTCATTCAATGTGCAATAGTGCCAACAAAACAAACAAACACTATTGCTAGGTACAACATGTTTGGAAATTAGAATCATTATAATGAAAGAACTCAAACATTAAAGAGTACATGGCAATTTCTTCCATTCACATGGAGTTCCAAAGCACACAAACTCAATCTATTCTGTTAGAAGTAATGATTGTCAGAGGACAATTTGGGGGCATTGGTGGCTCTACATTTCATTTCTTAATCTATGTAGGTGCTAACTACACCTATTTATTCACTTGAATATTAGTGGAATTATGTGCCTGTGATTTGTGAAAAATAATATATGTATGTATAACTTCAGTTCTCTTAAGAAGTATATATGAATCTTCCTGTTCATTAGCTGTTTCTACCATCTGGAAGTGATTCCGCTGTGTTTTTGTTTGTTATTTTTTTGTTCGTTTGTTTTGCCCCAAAGAGGCTTAGAAATGAGTCAAACCCTCCTACTGCATAGATTCAGGGGCCAAAACTGCCCGCATTCCACAGCTCACTGCGCGTTCCCTTCCCACCCACCCACCCATCTATGCTCTGCAGGGTTCTCCTCGTGCCTCCAACGGCCTTTGGCCCAGGCAACTGCCGTTACTGGGGCTGGGATACGGGACATCTAGCCATGCTGAGGTTTCTGTTTCTGCTCCTCGGGCTCCTCGGGCTCCAGACAGACAGTAATAGTAAGTACACTCTCCCCTCCGCCAGCCCCTCCGACCTGTCAGGAATGTCAGCTTTCCTCTGGGCTTCCTCTGAGAGGCTGGCTGTCTCTGGGAAAGAGGTCTGTTGTGGGGGCTCCCACTCTGCGAGCACCGGACCATTCCCACCTTGCCACCTTCCCCAGACAACATCCACATTGTTCGCCAGGGGGCTTTCCCACTCGTAATTGGGACCATAGGGGTGGGGAAAAGGTTTTGGGGGGGGGGGGGGGTGGGGGGCGGGGGAGATGCCATGCAAGGTTTGAGTGAATGCCTCAGGGTTCAGTGTATTATAAACCACTCTGCATTTTATACCCCTGGACATTGTCACTGGAAGGTCAAAAGGACTCAAGTTTATATGTACTGAGAATGCTTGCTCCTATTGCCCCAGAATTACCATGAACGGCCCACAAGTCAGTATTCCTATCGCAGTAAACCTTTTCCTCTTTACAAAGTCTTGTAACTCCAGAAAGAGCGCAGATTGAGGGTCAATTATTGAAAAAAGATAGTCAAAATATGTGGAGTGTACAGACTATGCTGACTTTAGAGGAGGAGCTATGAGGCAATGTGTGTTGCTCTAACAAAACATTTTACATCTTACAGATTCTGAACTGCTACCTGTGCAAATTATAATTCCAGAGAAAAAACGGTCAACCACAAAAGATGGAGTTGAATCAAATGTAATTAAGCACTAATCTTTCTTCAGAATCTAAAAACAATGCGACTATTTCATTCTTGAGAAGTAAATCTGGCATATTTTATCCATGCACTCTTGATAAATTTTATATTTATACCCAATTTTTCTTGACTAAAAAAAAAAAAACTTTTGAAAATGAGCCTAGGTTAATAATGTTTCATAGACATATTGTGCAGTGATGCTTATTATCAAAAGTCCCAAATCCTATCTTCTAAATTTGTTTCCTCCTTGAGTGTTTGAATAATCATTGACCTGATCCATCTAGAGGTTCTTTCCTTACTCTTTCACCAGGCTAAATTTGGAGGAAATTGTTGCTGTTAAGTAAGCCTAAGGATTCCTTACGTGGGATGACGATCTTTTGATTTAATGAAGTGCTATGTGATGATTTAAAAAAATTTTTATTGCAAATATGTTCATCATTAAGGTTGGTCTTTTATGCCATCTTAGTTATTTTGGGACCAATGTCTTTTTCTTTGAAATAATTAGCTTTATATCTCTTTTACTAATTTCTAGAATCATTTCTAAAACAGTAAAAAGTGTTGTTGTTTTTTTTGATGCACCCAACCTTAATTTTCTTTCTAGTTGAGTCATAAATGTTCTGGTAAATTGAGTGCAAATATTTCTTAACAACTACCCACTTGTCACCCTAATGGAGATAATACAAGCTTAAAATATTCAATATACTATTTTTAAAGAAATATATATTTTAATTTAATTAAAGTAGACATTAAATTTCTCTTTCATAGAAAAGGAGGTGAAGACATTTAGCAGTATTTTACAAGTTTTATTTTTATACAAAAATATATGTTATTGTTTGGTTAAATTAGAAAACATACACAGATGTATTAAGAGGGCAATATCTTACACCAATAATTACTAGATTAAATATAAATAAAATAAAATAATATTGGCAGAAAAAATAATTTTTCTGTACCTGTCAAATTCATGAGGAGCAAAATTTAACTATTTTGTTAATGTCTCTCTCTCATGTTTAGAACAGTACTGAATACATAGTAAGGGATTAGTAGTTTTTTTTTAATCAATAAGGCTTATTGATCCAACAAATGTTACAAATAATATGAAACAGAGTATGTTTATAAGTATTATCTATACTAACAGAAGGATAATATGCTAACTTGACTGGATAGACTGGACATGTTCCAGACATCATTCTGGATGTTCTTCCTAATAAAGCTGGGGCCCAGGTGCCTGCAGCTGGGGGCCAAGGTGGTGTTGCTCTAGATCCTGGGTGCCTATAGCCAGCCTGAGGAGAGAAGCATGGGTCCCAGGTGTGGGGCCAAGGCAGAGATGGTTATGGTGATCATGCAGGCAGGCAAGCAGTTAGGGGTGACCTGGCAGTCAGGCAAGTGGTTAGAGGCAATCAGGAAGGCATGCAGAGTGGTTAGGGGTGATTAGGCAGGCAGGCAGAGGCAGTTAAGGGCAATCAGGCCGGCAGGTGAGTGGTTATGGGTGATCAGGCAAGTAGGCAGGCAAGTAGTTAGGAGCCAGCAGTCCCAGATTGCGAGAGGGTGCAGACTGAGGACACCCCCATGCATGAATTTTGTGCACCAAGACTCTAGAAATCCTATCTAATAAAAGAATAATATGCAAATTGACCATCACTCCAACACACAAGACGACCACCCCCATTTGTTCAACGATGGTCACCACAAGATGGTCAGCAGGGGAGGGCACTTGGGGAGGACCAGGCTTGAAGGGGAGGACAGTTAGGGGTGACCAGGCTGGCTGGGGAGGGCAGTTAGGGGCAATCAGGCTGTCAGTGTAGCAGTTAGGCATTGATCAGGCTGGCAAGGAGTGGTTAAGGGGTGATTAGGCTAGCAGGCAGAAGTTATTAGGGGCAATCAGGTAGGCAGGTAAATGAGCAGTTGAAAGCCAGAAGTCCTGTTCTATGAGAGGGATGTCTGACTGCCCGTTCAGGCTGGATGCAGGACATCCCTTGATGGATTCCAGATTGGAGTGGGTGCAGGCTGGCATGAGGGACATCCCTCCCAATGCATGAATTTTGTGCACTGGGCCTCTAGTTAATAAATAAAGATCAGCTCTGCTGGCATGATCAGTGTTTGAGTGTTAACTTATGAACCAAGAGGTCATATTTCAATTCTCAGTCAGATCACATGCTCAGGTTGCAGGCTGGATACCTAATGTGGGGCATACAGGAGGAAAGCCAACTAACAATTGTCTTTCATCAGTGATGTTTCTCTCTTTTCTCTCTCTCTCTCTCTCTCTCTCTCTCTCTCTCTCTCTCTCTCTCTCTCTTTCTCTCTTCCCCCTTCCTCTTTGAAATCAGTAAAAAAATATTTTTAAAAAGCCATAGAAGAAAATATTCAACTTAAGAAGGCTAGTTTATTTTTAAAAATAACTGAATGGAACTTCTAGATGTTAATTAATATGAAAGTAAAAAATAAATAAATAAAAAAAATCAAGAATCAACAGTAGACCAGACAGCTGAAGAGACTCAAGTAGATTCAACATAAAAATAGCTTTAGGGAAAAAAAAAAAAAAAAAAAAAAAAAAAGAAAGAAAGAAAAAAAAAAAAAAAGAAAAAAATAGAATTAGTGGGTCAAGTGTAGAATAATTGGAATTCCTGAAGAAAAAAAAAGAAACAAAAAAAACCTGAAGAAATTAAACATATATTAACTGTGAAATAATTTTAAAAGAATCCTTAGATCAAGTACCGCATCACAGAGTATATAAAAATCAAGTAACATCTTGACAGTGAAATCAGTATACCAAAGCCAAGAAGACATCTTAAAGACAGCCAGACATCAAAGATCATCTATGTTGAAATAAGTAGTACACTGATAGATTCTCAAAGTCAACAATGGGGATGAGAATCCAATGAAAGTAAAGCTTTAATTGCCTGGCTTTAAATAAATTTGCATTAAAGAGTAATTTACCCAAATGAAATATCTTTCAGAAATTAGGATACATTAATAATTTTCAGATATTAAGAGAAGAAAATGGTTAAAACAATGTACTTCAGCATGTAGAAATTGAAATGCATCAGTATTAAATTATATTTCTTTTTATTGTTAGTAGTGCATTTTAGAGTGCAATTATTGACAATATAAAAATGATAGTTTTTCTTTTTAATATTCTTCTAACTTTGCTTTGTGGTTTTTTGTTTTTGTTTTTTTTTAATATACGTTTCTACTAGGTGTCTTACAACATTATAATTGATGGAAAAACATATACTCTGAACCTGATGCAAAAGTAGGTGATCTACGTTATTTTACTACCTGTCTTTGTTCTATTTATAATCATCCTACCTAAAAAAAGTGAAACATGCCAACTGACCATCCTTCACTATGCCCACAAGCCCCTCCCACCAGCCAATCAGGGAGAGTATGCAAATTAACCCAAATCAAGATGGTGGTTAATTTGCATATCCAAACCAGAGTGAAGACTGAAGACAGCGTAGAAAGAATCCAAACACTGCAGAAGGGAGTGAAGTTGCAGAGAAGCAAGCAAGTGGGATGGCAGAGAAGGAAGGGAAGAGGTGGGGGATGGGAGAAGGAAGGGAAGCAGGTGGGGCAGTGAAGAAGACCAAAGCAGGAAGCCCTATTGTAGGAATCTTCCTGCAAGGGGCCTCTACTTTCTACTTTATATAATAAAGAGGTAATATGCTAATCAGTCCTAACAGTGTCACAGTCACGAACCAGGCTGTGCACACTCAGGAGCTGGTGGGCAGGGACAGGGGTGGGGACTTACACCACTGGGACATGAGGCTGCCTCAGGGGGTAGCCCTTCCTGGTGAAGGCATGTACAGCCTTGCTTCACCACCGGGTAGAGGGGGCATCAGGATGAGGGCGGGACCTGGTGCTGAAGGCACAGAGAGGAAGGGAGAGCACAAAGGCAGTTAGGGGGTTTAGGCCAGGAGGGGAGTGCAGTTAGGCAGGGAGATCAGGCCAGGAGGGGAGAGCAGTTAGAGGGATCAAATTGGCAGGGGAGAGCAATTAGGCAGTTAGGGGGATCAGGGCAGGAGGAGAGAGCAGTTAGCCCCATTAGGCTGGCAGGGTAGTGTTTAGGAGCCAATGGTTCTGGATTGTGAGAGGGATCCCAGATTGGAAAGGGTGCAGCCAGGCTGAGGGGCTCCACACCCCCGGTGCATGAATTTTGTGCACTGGGCCACTACTCCATAATATTAAAAGCATGATATGCTAATTAGACCAGACATCCTTCCAGATGACTTTCTGGATGAAGTTGAGGTAGTGAGGGAAGACCGGGTCCCAGGTGCTAGAGGGAAGCTGGTGCTAGCAGCTGTGGGAAGGAAGGATTCTCATGAACTGGGTCTCTAGTCATTTATACTTATCCAGAATGTCATTATTTTGCATTTGTAAATGTTTCAAGTTACTGGCTTTTCATTGTCTTTTATTTTATCCTTTAAAAATCTTAAAAGTTTATATAGTAAATGTTGAATTTATATACTAAATAGCCTGAATCCACAGTGTAAGCTCCCACCTTTCCCCTTCCTGTTGAACCAGATTTCTGTTTTGGTTATCCAGGTTGTTTAATAGGGGATGAATTTTGATAATTTTCTATCTTTGTCAAAACTTGATGACTTGTTTTTTAGCTTCTTTATATTCAATTTTATTTGAAAGGACATAGATGATTTTCAGATGAAAAGAATTGTGATAATTTTTTATTTTTTTAGAGTTTACATACAATGTCAGAATGTCTTACAGACTTAGAATGTAATTGTAATTAGCCAAATTCAATTCCATGCCAGCTAATAAATTTGGGGGAAATAAGCACAAAATACTAAGGAATAAAGAAACATCAACATTTTAATGGTCTTTTTTTAAATGATAAGAATAATCTTTCAAAAATAATGATAGGCAGAAGTCTGTAAGTGACATTTTATATAATAAAGAGGCAATATGCAAATTGACCCTTACACCCTCACAAGATGGCTTCCTGAAACCAGGCCTGCAGGGGGATTAGTGAGGGCTGACTAAACAGCAGGCTGCATAGGGTGACCAGGCCAGCATGGGGGTTAGTGAGGAACAACCAAATGATTGAACAAGCAGACTGTGTGGTTTGACCAGGTCAGTGGGAGGGGTAGGGGGTGGGGAATTGGGGGCTATCAAGCTGACAGGGGGGGAGTTAGGGGCAACTCAGCTGGCAAGGGGGGCAGGAAGGGATAACCAGGCAAGCAGGCAGGTGAGCAATTAGAACCAGCAGTCTAGGATTGTGAAAGGGATGTCTGATTCTCTGTTTAGGTCTGGATTCCAAGGAGTCCTGGATTGAAGATGGTGCTGGCGGGGTTGAAAGAACCCCTGCCCCGCCCTGTGCATGAATTTTGTGCACCAGGCCTCTAGTTACCAATATGAGAGAGAGAGAGAGAGAGAGAGAGAGAGAGAGAGAGAGAGAGAGAGGGAGAGAGAGAGGTGTACCATTTCTAGAATTCATAATTTTTTCATACATTATAAAGCTTGGAAAATGTTGTTTTATATAAAATGGATGGTATCAATTTGAAGGAAGACTCAAAATTACTTCTTCCTAAGGAAAAAAAAAATGCTGCATTTTTGCAAGAGATATATTGGGAAAATCCAGATAGAATCTTACAGTCAGCCACTATTTTGGAATGCCAAGTGATGTCCATGAGAGTGAGCCAGTGGTCAGCTTAAACATCCTATAAATAATTACCAGTATCACAAGCACACTATTTATTGAATGTTAATATGTTGTGAAATATGTAAAGTATAACTGCTTAGAAATATAAGAAGAGCTGAATATAAATGGAGTAATAGCCCTAATCAGTTTTGCTAAGTATATAGAGCATGGGCCTGTGGGCTGAAAGGTCCTGGGTTCAGTTCTGATCTAGGGCACATGCACAGTTTGCGGGCTCTATCCCCAGTAGGAAACATACAGGAGGCAGCTGAATAATGATTCTCTCATATCATTAATGTTTTTCTCTCTCCCTTCCTTTCCCTTCCTCCCTGAAACAAATAAAAATGCATTATTAAAAATGATGCAGTAATAATAGTTGGTTTCTTAAGCTCTTTCTTATATGATAAAAAAGTATAGAATATATAGTAATATAATTAATAATGATATAGTCATTCATGAATTTATTTTTTATATTATAACATGTCTCCCCTCTTAAATTTTTTGTTATACATCCTTTTACTCTTCTTTCAGTAGTTTCTCTAGATTAAGATGTTAATGCCTGAGTTTTTATCTAAAAAAAACCTTTTACTTTTACCAATTACCCTATATTCTTAAATCATTTAAATTTGGTTTTATTTGTTAATTCTCATCTGAGGATATTTTTCCATTGATTTTTAGAGAGAGTGAAGAGAGGGAAAGACAGAGAGAAACATTAATGTGAGAAAAACACATATGAATTTGTGGTTGCCTTCTGCATGAGCCCTGACCAGGGCTGGGGCTGGGGAAGAGCCTGCAACCAAGGTATGTGCCCTTGATGGGAACTGAACCCAGGACCCTTTGGTCTTCAAGCTGACACACTCCAAGACCCTTTGATCTGCAGGCTGACACACTCCATTGAGCTAAACTGGATATGGTGATCATTTAACTTTTTTATTCCAGTTGCCTTTTCTACCTATCATTTTTTTTAATGTATCATAATCCTGCTCGTTTTTAAACCCCAATGAGAGATTACTATTATTTTTTATAAAGCTAATATTATTTTATATCCTGTATAATAAAAGCCTAGTTGGCATCTTGCCCTCACATAATGCCTTCACATGACACCATCACAAGATGGCTACCACAAGATGGTTGCCAAGATGGCCAGCAGGGGAGGGTAGTTGAGAGTGATTGGGCCAGCAGGAGAGGAAGTTGCAGGCAATTAGGTTGACAAGGGTGGGCAGTTGGGGCAAGATCAGGCCAGTAGGGGAAGGCAGTTGGGAGCAGTTAAGCATCAATCAGGCTGGCAGGGGAGCAGTTAGGAGGTGATTAGGCTGGCAGGGAGAAGCAGTTAGGCTCAATAGGCAGACAGGCAGGTGAGTGGTTAGGAGCCAGCAGTCCTGGATTGTAAGAGGGATGTCCGACTGCTGGTTTACACCCAATCCCACAGGTGGGCTTAAACCGGCAGTTGAACATACCCCAAAGGGTACAAGATTGGAGAGGATGTAGGGCTGAGGGACAACCCTCCCTCCCATGTGCATGAATTTTGTGCACCAGGCCTCTAGTTTGCTGGAACAAATTTTAAGGTATCTCTTTTTTAAAAAATGACTTTAAGCTGAAACCGGTTTGGCTCAATGGATAGAGCTATCACTTGGGGACTGAAGGGTCCCAGGTTCGATTCTGGTCAAGGGCATGTACCTTGGTTGTGGGCACATCCCCAGTAGGGGGTATGCAAGAGGCAGCTGATCAATGTTTTTAACTCTATATCTCTCTCTTCCTCTCTGAACAAAATCAATAAAATATATTTTTTTAAAAAAAGATTTAAATAAATAAATTAAAAAATGACCTTAATTCTTTAAAATTATCATTTCATTGTCTTCTAGCTTTCTTCATTTCTACCCTGTTTCCCTGAAAATAAGACAGTGTTTTATATTAATTTTTACTCCCAAAGATGCGCTAGGTCTTATTTTCAGGGGATGTCTTATTTTTCCATGAAGAAGAATACTGTACACATTTATTGTTAAATGAAAATAAAGAAAATTTATTACCTGTATACGGCACGGTAGTAAGGTAGTTGTCAACACAAACCAGACAAACTGAACCCTACAATATCAAGAATTTACTCATTTATTCAATGACAATCATGTCATCATCTTCTGGAACATCATCATAACAATCCAATTCCTGAATTTCCTGGTGAATTTCTTGTGACTCTATTTCTTTCAGAATCAGTGGACCAAATCTCTCATGTTTAGTCTAGGGAGGCCTTATTTTGGGGGGGATGCCTTATATTTCACTCAGAAAAAAACCTGTAAGTAGGTCTTAATTTTGGAGGATGTCTTATTTTCGGGGAAACATGGTATTGAGAAGTAGCAATCAATCTTATTGGTGTTTCTTTAAAGGTAACGTCTTTTTTTTTTCTTTTCTTGATACTTTGAAAGTTTTATTTTAGTCTTAATTAGTCTTAATTAGGATCATTCCCTCCTTGAGGTCAATGACCAACCTCCTGAGTTCCCTTCCTGTTTCTCCCTCTGGTCTGCAGGTCCAGATTGGCCAGCACTGTTTGGCCTGGCCCCTATTGGCCCTGACAACTAGCCAGACCTAGAGACCCCACCTGTGCACAAATTGGTGCACCGGGCCTCTAGTAACAAAAATAATATATATTTTTTAAAAATAAAAGCTTAGGAAACAAAATTCTCATTAAACTCTCTATTTTGCAGAACTTTCTTACCTCCTAGTTTTAGAGTTTATGGCTACACTGGTACAGGATATATGAAGCCTTTTGAACAACAGATTCAGGTATGAATTTTAGTGTCTGTTTTACCTTCCTTAGTTGAGTTTCTGTGATCACCTTACTTAGGGTCCACTTGTTGCTGGAGTACAAAGAATTGAAATTGTGTTTGTTTTGGTTTAAATTTAACCATTTATTTTTTATGTGTATATTCAGTAAGCCTTATTAAACAGATGATTATCCAAACCCAAAATGATTCTAATGTTTTTTAAGCTATTATTTAATGATGATGTACATTTGTACTTGTGTGGCCAATGGGTTGCCTATGTTGTTCAAATGAAAAAGCATGACTTATGTTAGGAAAGCTAAATCAGGGAAGAAAAGAAGAATTCAAATACTTTTCTGAAGTATTTTCAGGGACCTAGTGAATATATTGATATATGGAATTGCAACCACATTTAGGAATGTATTAAATTTTTATATATTTAGAACACTTGGAGCTTCATTGTATAATATCTGTAGTTCTTTGTTAAAAAATATATTTTATTGAATTTTCACAGAGAGGAAGAGAGAGAGATAGAGAGCTAGAAATGTCAGTGAGAGAGAAACATCAACGAGCTGCCTTTTGCACACCTCCTTCTGAGGATGTGCCCACAACCAAGGTACATGCCCTTGACCGGAATCGAACCAGGACCTTTCAGTCCGCAGACCGACGCTCTACCACTGAGCCAAACTGGTTTTGGCTATCTGTAGTTCTTTAAATATATTTTTATTGATTTCAGAGAGGAAGGGAGAAGGAGATAGAGATGGAAACATCAATGATGAGAGAGAATCATTGATCTCTGTCTCATGCATTCCCCACACTGGGGATTCAGTCTGCAACCAAGGCATGTGCCCTGATAAATTCAATGCTCAACCACTGAGCCATGCTGGCCAGGCTTGTTAATAATTTATTGAAAGAATAATAGAGAAGTGTTCATAAAATTGCATGAATTACCCATGCCTGAAATGCCATTTTTCTTTTTACCTTTGCCCTGTCCTACCAATTCCTTCCCCCCCTCCCCCACCCCAATTTGCATTACTAGGTTTTCTGTGGAGAATCTACTAATACTTTGAAATTAAAGCATTATAAATGCAAACTAAATACCATGTTTTCTTTCCAGTGTTGATTCTTTCTCTCACTTTTTTTCTGCCTGCCTTTGTAGTTGGATTTTTAAAATTATTTTTTCCAGAAATTATATTTGTAATTGGTGAGGGAGTTGATCCAATGAAAGCTACTCTGTTTTTACACTCAAATAATTTTGAAAAGAAAAAATGTTTTGATTCATTTTATTTGGTTTTGCAGAATTAACTCAATAGAATATAAAAAATAAGTTTTGGAAGATTATTACCTAATGACCAAGAATGTCATATTTAATTTATGACAGGAAAAATATGAAAATGTACTAATTTTTTTGGATCTGTGGGAACATATTTGGATAATTGAGCCAAATGTTCATCTAATAATCCTTTAAATATATTTTAGAAACAATAAACATTTGATACATATGCACAAATTAACATTTGGTTTAAATATTTGAAAATATACCTGTAACATGAGTTAGTCTAATAGAGACATATGTATTTTATCTTTTGTTTTTCAGAATTTTTGCTACTACCAAGGGTATATTGAAGAGTATCCAAATTCTATGGTGATCCTTAGCACATGTACTGGACTCAGGTTGGGATATATAATTTTATAATAAGAAAATGGAGTATTATTTCAGAAGTAACTTTAAAAAAATTTTAAATTATTTTCAGGGGTTCTAATGTGAGCCATGCCTTTTTGTGGAAAACTGTCTCTGGAAAAGAATAATATGAAAATTCTTGTAATCCCTCCTACCTTTATTCTGAATTAAGATTTTTAATATATAGAGAGACCATGAAATATCAATAACTATGCTAATACCAATTGCGTTACTATTCAGTGCCACTCAGTAAGTTTGTGGATACTTGGGAAATTTCCCCCACTTTACCACTTAAGACTAAGACTGAAAATTATCTACAGGCTATTAAATTAAAACTTGACTAAATGGCATTTTATGTACTTTTTAAAAATCTGTTTTGAAATTTGTAGGGGCTTACTACAGTTTGAAAATGTAAGTTATGGAATTGAGCCCTTGGAACCTTCAGTTGGTTTTGAACATGTGATTTATCAAGTAAATCATAAGAATACAGCTGCTTTTTTATATGCTGAGGAGGGTATCCAGCCAAGAGACTTTCCCTATAAAATACAAAGTATAAAGGTAGGTGATCATTTAAGTAACTGTATGACTATTACTATTCATCAATAAAAACAATATTTTTCTGACAAATTATTTATTTTAGTTAATATGATAGATAGACAGATGATAGATAGATTATTGATATATAGATAGATGTGCTAGATGTGCCAGAAACCTTGTGACTTATGTGTAAGTCTTAAAACTAGTCATTCAAATTTACAGAACTATAAATTGTTATTTTTCACTGTTAGTGGCACTGCTTTTCCACCCTATGATCTAGACCTTCATTGTCTGCAGGTACACTCCTTTCTCCATATTCATTATGTCAAAATTTTGATATAACAAATACAAATGACATTTACATTAATATTGAAGATATTTGCTAAGGAGAATCACTAGGGTCTTCTTCTAAGACAGCTGCCTCGGGGGCAGCCATCACATTTTCCTCAAGATGCAGGGTTAATTTCCTTATGCAAGGATGGAAAAGCTGCTTCTACTGGCAAAGAAGACTCCAGACTTTAGGAGTTCAGTAACCACAGATTCATCAGTCTTCCCATATGTCCCCATTCCAATTTTCAGGATCTCATTTTTTTCCACATTAATACCCTCACTTTAACAGCAGATACCATGTGATGTTGGAAATTCAATTTGTGCTGTAACTAATCTACTCAAAGAATGAGATTCTGAGTTTGATTTTCAACCCTCTCTGATATGCAGTTACAGTTGATAATTTTTTTTTTAAGTTTGATAATTTTCCAAAACTATTTTGTGTGTGTGTGAGTGTGTGTGTGTGTGAGTGTGTGTGTGTGTGTGTGTGTGTGTGTGTGTGTGTGTACATGCATATACCTATGCATGTGGCAAGGTCAAGTGATAGATAAATTAACCATCTCACAAGGGTTACAAAATTTATTTGTATATTTCTTTCATAAGTTTTAGTGATTCTGCTTGATCTTGTAATAGCAATTTGGGAAACTTGCATTTTGTGAACCACACCTTTTTTTTTTTTACTATTATAGCTTTGAAGCAATTTTTGGAATCAGTAAGTGTGCATTCTTCTTTTTAGTTATTGTTCTGGCTATTTTTGTTACTATGAAATTCCAAATAAATTTTAAAATTTATTTTAATTTTCTCAAAATGCCACCTGGTATTGTATTAATTCTGTAGATTCCTCTGAGAAATATTGCCATTGAAGAATATTAACTATTTCTATCTATTAATATTGAATCGCTTTTTGTTTTTTTAGATTTTCTTTAATATTTTTTCTGCATTGTTTTGCATCGTTCAGTCTTCAAGTAAACTTATTTTGTTAAATTTATTTTTAAAAGTTTTATTATTTGAATGCTATTGCACATTAATTTTTTTTTTCAAATTTGTACTTCTCATTATTAGTGTTAGGAAATTATTGACATTGTGTACTGATTTTGTCTTCTAGAAATTTATTGAAATTGTTTATTAGCTTTTTAATTGGACTCTGATTTTCTATTTATAAAGTCATGTCAACTTGAATAAAGATAGTTTATGTTTTCCCTTTTTAATTAGGGTAAAATTATCCTTAATTAGGATAAAATTAGGATAATTTTCATTTCTTTAAATAGCCTAATTGTTCTGGCTAGCACCTCCAGTATAATGTTAAATAGGTGAAAAGAGATATTTCTGTCTTGCCCCAATGGAGGAAAGGATTCAGCCCATTACCATCTATATACTGTATATATATATAAAAGCCTAAGCAGCCCTTATGACCAAAGGACCAGTTGACCAGTCACTATGATGCACACTGACTACCAGGGGGCACATGCTCATTGCAAAAGCTTCCCCCTGGTGCTCAGTGTGCTCCCAGAGCCAAACTCCTGTGGCAGACCAACCTTCCACAATCCCTCTGCCCACCACCCTGTCAGCCACCAACCTCCCACGATCCCTCTCCCTAGTCAGCAGCCCCAATCTTCCCAATTGGGACTGGACAAGGGCTGATCGCTGACCAGACCGAGGGACCCTCCCCATGCAAAAATTCATAAACTGGGCCTCTAGTTTTTACATAATACTTAGCTAAGCATTTTCCCCCTTATATAATCACATTCTCTTACTATATAAAATGGCTTTTGAGGTTGTTTGGACCTGCTCACCCTTTAACAGACACATTTCCTGGCATTCTTTTATGTACCCTTGTTTTAAATATATTTGGCTAAAATAGACTGTATCTTTACTCTACAGGTTTATTGTTCATTAAACGAATAAATATAGTACTAAGTATAATTGATCCAAATCTCAAAGAGAAAATGAATAAGAATTACTTCAGGGAATGTTAGACAACTAATACATCTTGGTTAAAACAAAGAAATGGTTTTGGATCCTTCAATCTATTTTTACATAGTTTATCTCAATTAATTTGTGTTTATTTTTATCCTCCAGCAAAGTGGTGTTATTTCTTTATCTAGGTACTTTAATGAAAAGATTGAGTCTTATAAGCAAACTATCATGCCATATTTGGTGCTTAGTTTTTAATGGAAATGAGAAAAAAAAACACAACAACAAACAATTAGACCATAAGGGGATTTCATCTGCATTTTTAAAAACAAAATCTGAAATCTCCAAGGTTAGACCAAGAAATAGTGGGCAAAAAGGGTGCTCAAGTCAGCCTAATTTTGTCTTACTGATCTTTCTCAACTTTTCTTTTTTATTTAAATTACTGTAATCATCATTTTTTAAATCTCTACTAAATCCTATAGTTCTTATTCTCCAATTCAATATGTTAAAGAAAATAGTTTTACTAATATGGGATGGTTTTAAACTTTAATGTGAAATGCCAGGTATTTTGGATGTCTTAGGGGCATTCAGAAGTTTAGCAAAAGATGGGGTACCTTTCCAGTATTTTTCATCTTCTTTTGTAGAGTTAGTTGTCCTTCCTCCCAGGTTCTTCCTTTGGTCCAGGAAGATTGTGGAGAGGCTGCTACTCTACACTACTTCCCATGTGCCTCTCCTGTGGGCTCCATCCCAGTGCTAAAGCCGCGCTTGTCCCCTACTTGGGCACATATGAGTCCTTGTGTCTGTGTACATAATATATATATTATGTACAATATATTGTATATAAACTTTGTACAAAAGGCAAGCCTTGCTGTTGTGGCTGCTGCCCATGTGTGTGTGGTCTCAGTCAGTTGTGTCTGATGTTAACTTCTAATGAACCAAAACCAAGAGTGATTGTAGAAATATAAAACAATGCCATTGTGTTTTCTTTATTTTAATGGTATTTACCCTTTAGAAATAAAACAGACAAAAGGTGCACACCTGTATACAGAAAAAAAGAAAAGAAAATCTGTATACATTAAAATAAATATAAAAATTTCCTCAATTTCTGAAATTTTATTCTCCTTTTCTGCTTCTAGAGATCTGTCCAGTGTTTGAAGTTATGCTATTCTAGAAACAAGATATTTTGAGTTATTGACACTATAGTCTTAACGAGTTCACAAAGCTGTCTTACAAGTTTTCCCTAGTGCATTCTTCCTAGGTTATCTTTATGTAACAATAATCATAAAGATAATTATTTCTTAGACAGAGTATAAGTCATATAAATAATAAGACAGAATTCAAATCCCATCAAGCTTTACATTTTTGCCTAACTTAAGCATTATGATTTGTGTGGATAACATCATACCCTGAAACTCATTTTGAGGTATCTATGGTGCAGTTTGAGAGTTGCTCATTTTGAATCTGCTGCTCACCTTTTTCTGTAGTGATTTAAAATATCATCCCTCTAAACAGGGAAATGCTCCATATACTTTCAGCATCATAGATAAAACCATACTACATAGCACTGGATAATAGCATAATTTAAGCTAATAACTGTAAAAAAAATCACACCTTTTGTAATGGGAGTCAATGGAAGGGTTTTGTTGATTTATTTTTTTCAGGAAAGCAAATAATATAAATAGCTCAAAACCAATGAGAATATAGAGAATGGAAAGTAAGGTTACTTTCTGAGTAAATTAAATGGTTTATGAGGTGACAAGAAAATATTCTGAAAACGATTCCCTAATACCTAGTTTTGGTTCTATTTATGTATATATAAATTTGGATTCTTCAATAGTGAATTCATGACATAGTGACAAATACTAATATATTTAAGTAATTCTTTAACTTGCATGTGGATTTTTTTTTCAGTCACCTACAGATTTCTTTAATTATATAGAAATGCATATTATAGTTGAAAAAAATTTGGTAAGTATATTCTGATTTATTTGACTTATGTCAACTTATATTAGTAATTATTTGTTTCTTCAAATAATCTCTCTTCTTTTTCTGAGATTTCTATAATTTATATATTGTTTCTACTTAACAGTATTTCAGAAGTCCCTTTTTTTTCCTTCCTGATCTTTAAACTTTATAATTTAATAGAGGCCTAGTGCATGAAATTTGAAACTTGTGCACTGGTGGGGTGCAGTTTTCATTACCAGAGCTCTTGACTGTCCTTGTGTATGTAAGTTATTGTCTTCTGTCATCTCTTTTTAACCCCAATAGATTTTTTAAATCTATTCTTTCTTATTTCTAGTAATGCAGCTCTGTTATTAATTATTATTTTTTAAAATTTGGGAATGCCTTTCTGTTGCCTTTACTTTTGAGGAAGAATTTTGCTGGATATAGAATTCTTGATTGAGAATATTTTCTTTTGGCACTTAAAATTGTAACTACTTGTTCAATGATTTGATGAGAAGACATCTCTTAATCTTGTTATGCATTATTTTTCTTTTTTATGTGATACATTATTTTTTCTTCTCACTTTATAGATTAATTTTATTATTTTTATTATGACGTTCGTCCAGTTAGTTAACTATGATGTATTGGTGTGAATTTCTGATTTCATCTTACTTGGTTTATTGAGCCTATATAATGTGTAGATTAATGATTTTCATTAAATTTGTGGAGTTTTGGCCATTATTTAATAAAGGTTTTTGTTTTGTTTTCTTTTTGTTTTTTAAGCAGCTGCTTGCTATTTTTAAAATTTATTATTATTTTTAATCTTCCCCAAGAATATTTTTCCATTGATTTTTAGCGAGAGAGGAAGAGAGAGGGAAATAGAGAGAAACACTGATGTGAGAAAAACATATCAATTGGTTGACTCCTGCACCCATCCCAGTTAGGGGTCTGTAGCAGCCTGCAGCCCAACTGAGATATGTGCCCTTGATCAGAATAGAATCCGGTACACCTTCAGTCCACAAGCCAACACTCTATTCCCCTCCCCACCCCCCCCCCTTTTTTTTTTTTTTTTGCCTTTTTCAAGCTCTGTTCCCTTCTAAGACTCCTATTACATAAATTCTGGCTTATGTAATGATGTCAATTTAGTGTCTATGATTCTGATCAATTTACTTTTTTTATGTTGAATAATTTCTGTTTATATACCATCATGTTCAATTATTCATTTTTCTGCTGGTGAACTTCCAACCTTTTATGAAGTTTTTATTTTATTTTATTTATTTATTTTATTTTTTTTAAAAATATATTTTATTGATTTTTGTACAGAGAGGAAGGGAGAGAGATAGAGAGTTAGAAACATCGATGAGAGAGAGTCATCGATCAGTTGCCTCTTGCACACCCCCTACTGGGGATATGCCCACAACCAAGGTACATGCCCTTGACCAGAATCGAACCCGGGTCTCTTCAGTCCCCAAGCCGATGCTCTATCCATTGAGCTAAACCGGTCCCGGCTGAAGTTTTTATTTTAACTATTGTATTTTTCAACTCAAGAGTGCCCATTTAGTTATTTTTATAATTTTATATATTTTTACTTTCTTCATATTTATCTATAATAATAAAAACATAATATGCTAATTAGACCTGATGTCCTTCCTTCCAGACAAAGCCGCAGCAGGGGGTGCCATGGCAGAGGCACCAGAGGCACCCCCGCATAGTAGCAGCAGGCTGGGCCAAAGCCCTTGCACAAGTTTTGTGCATTGGCCTCTAGTTGACACACAACCATGTAAATTCATCCATGGTAACATCAAGGAGAGCAGAGTATAGTATTAGATAGCCAAGTTCAGTGTTTAATAAAGTGACACACTTTTGTAGACTTTCTATTCTGTTTATCGATTTATGAAAAGGTTATAACTTTTTTCTTCTCTATGTTAAAACTGAAAATGCTATTTTCCTATACCTTTAACCATTGGTTTTATATATATTTTTAATTTTTCTAGTCAATGAATATATAATTTTATCACATTGGGATTTTTAATTTCTTTAAAAAAATTTACATATAAGTAACATCAAACACTTTGAAGTTTTTACTTATAAATCTCTCAAACCATCTTCACCCAATCTTAAATGTTCTATAACTCTTAATTGACATTGAAATTTTGATAGGGATTGCATCAAATCTGTAGATTGCTTTGTGTAGTAAAAACATCTCAACAATATTAACTCTTGAGCACTGAATATATTTGCATTCATTTGTGTTTTTTACAATTCTTATAGTTTTCAGTATACAAATCCTTCACCTCTATGTTTAAATTTATTCCTATGTATTTTATTATTTTTATTTATTTTTTATTTTTTTTAAATTATTTTGATTTCTTTTAAAAAATATATTTTATTTATATTTTACAGAGTGGAGGAAGGGAGAGAGATAGAGAGCTAGAAACATCGATGAGAAAGAAACATTGACCAGCTGCCTCTTGCACACCCCCTACTGGGGATGTGCCCACAGCCAATGTACATGCCCTTGATTGGAACTGAACCCTGGTCCTTTCAGTCCGCAGACCGATGCTCTACCACTGAGCCAAACCAGCTTTGGCTATTTTATTTTTTTTAATGTGATTGTAAATGGGATTATTTTCTTAATTTCTCTTTCTGATAGTTTCTATTAGTATATAAAACATAGCTTTGTATATATCTTTTTAGACTGCAACATTACTGTCCTTGTTTACTAGTTCTAATAGGCTTTTTTATGATGAGTTTGGGGCATTCTACAACATGATATCTGCAAATAGTGACAGTTTTACTTCTTCCTTTGCCATTTGCATGTATTTTATTTACTTTTTTTCCTACTTTCTCTGCCTAAGATTTCAATCTACATTATATAAAAGTGGTGAGAGTGGGCATTCTTGTATTGTTCCTGATTATATTAGAAAAGTTTTCAACTTTTCACCATTGATTATGATCTTGGACGTGGGTCTGTCATATATGGTTTTTATTATATTGAGGTATATTTCTTTTAGACATATTTTGTTGATTTTTTATTTTGAAAATATGTTGAATTTTGTAAAATGTATCAGTTGAGATAATTATGTGATACTTCCCTTTATTTTGTGGTCTGTCACATTAATTGGTGTGTGAATGTTGAACCATTTTTGCCACCATAGAGTAAATCCCACTTGTACCTGGTGTAAGATCCTTTTAATGTGCTGTTGATCTCAGTGTACCAAGGTTTTATTGAGGATTTTTGCATCTGTGTTCATCAGAGATGTTTACCTGTAATCTTTTTTGTAGTGTTTTTGTCTGGTTTTTGGTGTCAGGGTAATGCTGGCCTTCCTTGTAAAATGACTTTGAAAGTGGACACTCTTTTCTACTTTTGGGAGTTTGTAAGGTGTTTTTTTGTATTTTTTAATATATCCTATTTCTCACACTGAATAAATATATTATTTATATAATAATTTATATTTAAAAACAAAAAAATAGTAGTTAAAACATTTCAAACTCACTCTTAAAATTTAAACAATTCAGAAATAGTAAATATTAAGCAATATATATTTAGATTTAAAATGTGTGATTATCTTTTTCAGTATAATCATATGGGTTCTGATACGGTTGTTGTCACTCAAAAAATTTTCCAATTAATTGGATTGACTAATGCTGTAAGTATTGTTTGCTCTTTATAACTTTTACATTTGCTTGTGATACTTAAAAATTCCCATAGTTTCTTTTATAACACTTCCTGAATACATATCTTGTGTGAATAAGAAAAAATATATAACCATTTTAAATTTGCTTTCTAACTATTTAATAGAAATAATAATTATTGTAGATACCTAATTAGGTTATTGTAAGGATTGAATTAAATATAGCACTTGAGTTAGGGTTTGCTTAAGGACAGGCTTTTCAAACATTAATTACAACTTATTTCATTAGTAGTATGTATTTTTTATATTATAAGATCGAAAACAGACTTATATTTTATTTGTTTAATATTGTCATCAGGAGAGTGTTTATTTCCACACCTAATTTCCAAATCTATTATATTTAGACCATGATATTTGAATATATTTTCTTTATGTGTTCTATTTTAGATTTTTACTTCATTTAATATTACAATAATTCTGTCTTCACTGGAGCTTTGGATAGATGAAAATAAAATGCCACTAACAGGAGATGTTAATGAATTATTACACAAATTTTTAAAATGGAAAAGATCTTACCTTGTTTTGCGTCCACATGATATGGCATTTTTACTTGTGTAAGCATATCTTGGCATTACTAAATCTTTTATAAAGAAAACACATTTGACCTAATTTCTGACAGTTCAAAGGTCTTTAGATAAAGACATCTTGTGCCATTTTTTTTTAACATACAACATCATGTGAATATTATTTTTCTAAACATGGGTTTTATAGAATTATTGATATCACTGTACTTATTTGTTTGTATTTGAAATTTACTCCTTCAAACTTGTTACCATATGCCTTCTTGCCTTCTTACCTTATGGTATAATGTCCCTAACTATACATAAAATAATAATAATATTTATCTGAAGAAATGTTCATGAATTCTAAGAATATAGTAATTTGGGCTTCTTTTTATGCTTTACTTCCATAAAATAAAATAATAAATAACAAGGAAATGGAAGCACAATTGTATATGTAAACATCTCTAATATATCATATTCACACTATTCTTCCTTTTAAAAAAGTATAAGATGCTCTATTTATTTATTTATTTTTTTAAAGATATTTTTTTATTGATTTTGTACAGAGAGGAAGGGAGATAGAGAGAGTGTTAGAAACATCAATGAGAGAGAGTCATCGATCAGCTGCCTCTTGCACATCCCCCACTGGGGATATGCCCATAACCAAGGTACATGCCCTTGACCGGAATCGAACCTGGAACCCTTCAGTCCCCAAGCCAACACTCTATCCATTGAGCTATACCAGTTTCAGCTAAGATGCTCTATTTAATAAGATTATTTTTTTCATTAATGTTCAAACCTATATATATTTTATATTAAATAATAATACATACACAGCCCCCCCGCAAAATGTATATATACTTTAGTAGTTGATAGTTCAATTTTGACAATAAGATATATTTTAATAAACACTGACTTTATAATTATTCAAAGTGTATGTATACATTTTTAGGACACCCTATATATTTTTATATTTTTTAATTTTAATTTTTTAATTTTAAATTTCTTTATTGATTAAGGTATCACATATTTGTCTTCATCCTCCCTCCCCCGCCCACCATTCCCATCCCAAACCCCTCCCCATGCATGCCCCCAACCCCCTGTTGTCCATGACCATTGGTTAGGCTTATATGCATGTACATAAGTTCTTTGGTTGATCTCTCCTCCTAATCCCCACCCTCCCCTACCTTCCCTCTGAGGTCCCACAGTCTGATCAGTGTTTCCCAGTCTCCAGGTCAGTTCTTGTTCATCAGTCTATGTTGTTAATCATTTCCCCTAGATGAGTAAGCTCATGTGATACTAGAAATACACTTATAAGAACTGAAAATGAGAAAGCAATACCCTATATATTTTTAAATCATAATCTTTTATATTACTGTCTGCCCCTCAAGTATGCCATAACTTTGCATGACTCTGGTAAGCTAATTCAGTACTACTAAATGGAAACTTCAGTCTATAAGGTAACTCTTCCTATTTATCAACTACATTGCATTATTTTCTTAATTTTACTTAGTTATCTTATTTTGATCTTCTACGAATATTTTAATTTTTAATGAATACTACATAAAACTGAATCTTCATTTTTAAAAAATCTATCTGAGCACTAATTGGTTTGACTCAGTGGATAGAGTGTCGGCCTGCGGACTGAAAGGTCCCAGATTCGATTCTGGTCAAGGGCATGTACATTGGTTGTGGACACATCCTCAGTAGGGGGTGTGCAAGAGGTAGTTGATTGATGTTTCTTTCTCATCAATGTTTCTAACTAACTATCCCTCTTTCTTCCTATCTATAAAAAATCAATAAAATATATATTTTTAAAAATCTATCTGATAACACACTTCATAATATTTGTTTTAAAATCTACTTTATTGTTTTCAAAAGAAGCATTCACAGTCACTTCCTATGCTTTGGTACTTTAATGGTACATGGAACTATCTATGAGTATATTATATAAATATTTAAATACATATTTATATTTGGCAAATATAATATTAATTGTGTTTAGTTTTACAAATGTATATGATTTTTTAAATTTAAGTTACAGAGAAAAATCAGATTATGTCGGTGCGACCTTTCAAGGAAAGATGTGTGATAGACAATATGGAGGAGGCATTGCTCTGGTTGGTATAATCTTGTCTAAGATATATAAATAAAATGCTGTTTAGATTATATATAGTTCAATATTTTATTAATTTTTAGGTATTTAATATTTGCATAATAAACATATTAATCTTTGTCCCTGCTGCTGAAAGAAATGTTTGGACTATAGAAAGTCCTTATTGAACTTCATACACAATTTTTGGCATTTCATCTTGAGTTCAAAATACCCATTTTAGAAAATTAATATAGGAGTCTATTTTAGGCTTAGAAGATACTCATAAATTTGCATGTGCTCAATATCTAAAAAGTAATTGCTTTTGATTTCAACCAATTTTTTAAATAATTTTTCTTAATTATATAGTTAACATAATTATAAACCAGGTTAAAATAAAACTTTGGGAACTATCAATTTTTTAAAAATGCTCTATGGGGCCCAGGTGAAGGATAGCAGAATCAAATGTCCTAATTGGTATTATTTACTTTAGTAGAAATTCTTGGTATATTGAAAATTAGTATATTTTTGCTCCTTTTTCATAATGCTATAATTATTTTGACATGTGGAATTTACTTTTTTATTTTGTGTATATTTGTACAATGTACTAGAATTTGAGGAATGTAATTCATAATACTCTTATTTCAGTGAACAAGTAAAGCTAAGTAAAAATATGAAAAGATGAATCAATCAAATGAAGACACAAATATCAACCTTAAAATTTACATAGGATAGTTTGAAAAATGTGACTTATATTTATTGGTAAGCCATTACCTAGTCTCAAAAACTGGAATTTGGCTGATTTATGTATCACAACACTGAAATATAAGACTCACACGTGAGGCAGGACCTTCCTTGATAACAAAACCAGAAGAGAACTCATTCTCTCTAAAGGAAGAATAGTGCCATCATTTATCGGAAGGTGTGTGTTTCATGAGCAGAGGACAGTGGTTTCTATAGTGAAAGGAGCATTCAGAGAAGAGCTTCCTAGTATTCTTCTTTCTTAGTCTCCACATTTCATTGGATAATCATTTCATGACCTTTAGTTGGAAAAATCAGCATGCCGGAAACCAATCATTGTCTCACTAATAGAAAGAGGCTGGTCAACCTTGAAGCTCTCAAAGGTCAGAGCCAACCACACCCTATCTAGACAATAGTAACTGAGGCAACTTCCCCATTTTGTAATCCTATAAATCCTTACTGATAGGATAATCCACTTACTACCTGCCTAAGGGCTATGAGTGTTTCCCAAAACTGCTTAAGGGTAATGAGTGTATCCCATAGCAGCCTCAATAAAAAGGAGAGCAAGGCCAGAGCCTAGAGAGTCTTCCCACTAGAGCAGCGTTTTTCAACCGCTGTTCCGCGGCACATGTTGCCTGGTGTGCCGTAGGTGCAGACAAAAGAAGAATTTTATAATTTTTCACTATTTTGTTTACTTAATATTTCATAATAAAGTAATTATAAAATACTTTCTTTGTGTTTGTTTGATTCCTATTCAAGAGAATTACTTTATATATAGTCAATATAGGCACAGAGTTAAATTTTTTAACATTTTCTAATGGTGGTGTGCCTCGTGATTTTTTTCATGAAACAAGTGTGCCTTTGCCCAAAAAAGGTTGAAAAACACTGCACTAGAGGTTGACTCCCGCCTGGCCCCCATTTGTCCCAAATTAACTCTTTTCTAGTCTCCCTTCATTTTAGCCTCCTCCAGAAACTGGACCCTGAGTGGGCCCTAATCACTCGGGTCTTGTTAAGGGTTCCCACATCAGCAGCCTTTGATATTTACTGAAGCAAGATATTGAAGCAAACAATCAGTGCTCTGATGTTAAACACTTACCCCTCTCCCTACCTAATCCCCTAATGCCTCTGACATTAAAATAGGACATCATAGTTGTAGTCTCTTTCTGGACTCTTAACATTGTTGGCGGGTTGTTGTTTTTCTGTCTTTCAGCCAACAACACATTGTCTTAATAGCTACAGCTTCGTAGTAACTCATCAAACATGGTAGTGTAAACCCTGCTACTACTTCTTTAGACAGATTTGGGTATTCTGAATTCTCCGCATTTCCATTTTAAAATCAGTTTGTCAATTTCAGCAAACACTGCTTGGATTCTGATTAATTTTGAACTGAATTTTTAGGCCAATTTGAGGGACATTGACTGAGTTCTCCTATCCATGAGATGGATAAATATGTGTGGTATATTCATATAATGTAAGCAATAAAAATAAACTATTGTTACTCACGCAACATTGATGGGTCTCAAAACTGGTTGAATGAAGTAAACCAGAAGCAAAATAATATTTACTTTATTATCCCATTTTAATGTGTAGGTAAAGAGATACCATTTTTATTAAAAGTCAGAATAGAAGTTACAAACTGTGGTGAGGTAATGCCTGGAAACTTGCTGGAGAGAACTTCCTAGGTGATAAAAAACATCCCATATTTTGTACAGTGCAATAGTTATATAGATATTTGTCACACACACACTTCTCAAATATGTGTGTATATATTTATGTAAATATACTACAATATTATAAATAAATTATATATAAGAATTGTATATTTGAGTAAATAAATATTCTATACATACATATAGGTATATGCATATGTTTTATTCCTATATATAATGTTACAGAAATTTTAACTCTAAAAAGAAAGAAAAAAGAAGTAAATATATAACCAAAGGAAATTTGATGTATCAATAGTATGAAGCAGCAAAATGTTCTTCAGGTAAAATAGATATGACTTTTAGGTGATTTATTATTTAGAATGAAATAAAATTTTACTAGCATATATAAAAACATGAACTCATATGTACCAAACTAAGATGCACAAAGCAAACACTGAAAGAGCTACTAACAGAAATAATCATACTTGGATAATTTATCAGATAAAAATTTAGAAAGTTTGAACAATATTAATGAACTTTATCTAAAAGGCATATATACAATAGATATATTTGAAGACCTAGTGTGATGTGTGGATTTTTCTTAAACTTCAAATGTTCTAGTATGATCAAAATGTTCTATATAAGCATCTTACATTTACAAAAAAAAAATGATAAAGGCATTTTGGTTTTGAAAATAGCCTTAGTATGGGAATAGCTTATAATGACATTGACAAATGTCAGTGCTCAGGAGCTGTCTGCATAATGTACCCAGAAGGAAAGTCAGCATTCTCATTACCATAATATAAATTAATTTAATGGGTTAATTTATTATTTTTTATGAAACATTGATATAAAATATTATCTCTAAATAATCAAATTATAAATTAGCACAATCTGTTAATAATTTGACACTATGTATATGTGTATATCTTTAAATCTTTTTGGTTAGTATAAATATGACTATTATTATTATTATATATAATTACATTACTAGAGCAGTTTTTTATTTTGCTTTGGTGCCATCAAATGAACTATATATTTAATTTTTGGTAAAATTTCAGATTTCATTATTATGTTCTTTTCATATTCATAATGGTACCTGTAACAAATGAGTCAATATGGATTGCACTTCTGTGGTTACATATTAGAAGCCTCTATTCCATTTTGTCATGTCACTATTTTAATAATTATATTAATCTTCCAGTAAATGAATTATCTTCTAAAATATTAGTGTGCACTTGTGTGTGTTTTTTTTCCAGCACCCCAAAGCCTTAAGTCTGGAATCACTTGCAGTCATTATAGCTCAATTACTGAGCCTTAGCATGGGAATAGCTTATGATGACATTGATAAATGCCACTGTTCAGGAGTTGTCTGCATAATGAACCCAGAAGCAATGTAAGATGCTTTTTTTGTATATGCTTTACACATATGAAAATAAGTTTGGTGTATTTAAAGTCTAAGCTGTTGAAATAATTTTAAATGGTCAAATGTAAGCTGTGTCCCATGATTTCCAGATCAAAATGCATAATCTAAGTCCCAAATATCTATCTCAAAAATTTTCAATCTAATATCACACTTGCTTTGTCATATATAAGCTAACCCTTGCATTTATCACTATGTTTACTTGCATAATTTTATCATTTAAGCCTGAGCAGATAAGGCGAATACTGGCTTGTGATCACTGTACAAGAATGATTGATTAATATGGTTTTGACTGCATAAATCTTCTTCATTATTCCCTGGCTCAGACTGAAGTTGGTATCTATTGATTTTACAGATGCTGTTATGCAGCTTTTTCTTTGTTATCAAAGGAGGCCTTTTGCAGTATCATCTTTACTCCTTAAAACAGAGGAGTTGCAATTACCATCATTATTCTTAGAGTATACCCTGAGATTTTATAAAATTAGGAGCAAACAATCAGAGATTAGAGAATCCATTATCCAGTTAGTGACTAGAGCCAGCCTCTTATTTTTCTGATGGGCAATTTTGGAGGCATTTTCTGCTTTTCAGATGTCTTACAGAAACAAACTTGATAATACCTCACTTTCCCCATTCCCTCACTCATGCTTCTACAATCATTTCCTAGAGGTACTTCATTCAAGTTTTTATCTCAGGCTCTGATTTGGGAGGAACCCATATAAGAATAATTATCCCCCAAGTGGCTATAGTAAACTGTTATGAAATGATTGTTGAACTGGATTAATAAGTGATCTTATGGCAACAAGGATACTTTTGGCAGGAGATGATATACAGAGAGGGCATTGTCTTATTCTTTGGAATGTATGTCCATTAAGGTACAATAAAAACTAAAGATATTCCTGGTAGATTAAGGTTTTTATGTGGAATCTCTGACAAGTATCAAATATTTGTAGTGCAGACCCCCAGAGTACTATTTCAACTCCTGGAGGGCCGCTGGACCCTTTCAGAGTTTAGCATGCATGTAGAAAACACTGTTATTATGTTACTGAAGTTGAATATTTTCATCATAATTTGTATTTATTCAGATCCACAGAATTATAATATCAAGTAGGCATATGGATCTACCTGATGACCAAAAAGAGTCTATTTTGGAACAAGCTAAAAAAAAAAAAAAATCAAGATAGTGCAAGTAAATAACACAAAAAGGGATTCTAGGTAAATCCCCATGGCACATCCATCTATTGCACCAATATTTGTCAATCATTTCACACAAATGGTCAAATGGGGATTCCCTAAAACTGGCTGCTAGAGAAAAAAAGAAAAAAAAAAAAAAAAAAAAAAAAAAAAAAAAAAAAAAAGCTGTCTTGTTTTAAGAACATGGCCTCTCAGTATGTTAGTTGGAATAAAAACATGCTTAAATGTGTGTAACATTTCACACTGATTTCTGCATAGTGGCTTTCATTTCCAAGATAGTGTCATAACTCATGATGGAAGCTTTAACTACAGCATTAAATTAACTAAGTTTATAGTCACCAAAAGAATAAAGGGTCACTTAGAAGCATGCTTATCATCATTACTTCCTAAAAGTTAAACTTATAGCTTCACTTTAAACCAAATACTTAACCTTTATATCAGCTCGCTCCTAACTTTTCAAGAAGCTATAAAATGAAGTCATTCATGCAAGGGAGTTATATACTGAACAGAATACCAGAGGTTCTATTATCAAGAAAATATGAGATAATAGGGAATAGGAATATCCAGAAAATCTGTTCAAAGATTCAAGTTGAAGAGAAATTATCCAATTCTATATAATTATTATTGGTATTTTTTTCTAATGAAAATTAAGTCACCAAAAAATATATCCCCTATGGACCAGTTCACACATAGCAAACATACTTTGCCTTTCCCGATTCTTGGTAATATTAAATTTCTATTGCTTTCTCTCCTTTTGGTTTCTGGTACTTAGATAAAATTCATCTGAATTCTTGGAAATGCAATAATAAATTCATTCATTATGGTTAATATAACTGAAGGGCATGTACAAACAGAATGTGACAATAACAAAAAATATCAAAACTGGTAGCTTGTTCGAAACTCCCTAATTTGTAATCCTCATGGAAATAGCACATTCCTGTAATAATCTGAATGAGTATAGTTTGAGTCTATGGCTCTAAAAACCAATAACTTCATATTATCTATATTTGTCATCAAATTATAGACCTCCATGCTTATAATATTTTTACTTGTTAATATTTTCAAAATAATTAAAATTATAGTGAAACTGCAACCCAAAATAAATCTACTATATAATAGTTTTAACCATGCACTCATTCATTTCATTTCTTTCTTTTCTTCTTCTTCTTCTTCTTCTTCTTCTTCTTCTTCTTCTTCTTCTTCTTCTTCTTCTTCTTCTTTTTTTTTCTAGTGAATATTGAACTCTTAGTTTTGTGCTAGTAAACAAAAAAATTGAAAATGTATTTTTCCCACCTGGCCAGCATAACTGAGTAGTTGAGTATCAGCCCATGAACCAGGTCTTGGTTTGATTCCTGGTCAAGGCACAAGCCTGGGTTACAGGCTGTATCCCCAGTATGGGGCGTGCAGGAGGCAACCTATTGATTATGTGTCTCTCTTTTAGATAGAGGTTTCTACCTCTCTACCAATACTTTCCTCTATCTAAAATCAATATAAATATATTTAAGAAAAAGAAAATGCCTTTTATCTAGAGGTAAAAAGCTAGTAGGACAAGGTAATCAATCAATAAATAATTAATATTCTTGTTTTTTTATAAATATTTTGAAGAAAAATCAATGTCACTAAGGGAACAAAGAGTAGCAAGGGGTGGTATGCTAGATGTGTGCTTAGAAAGGTATCTCTGTGTAAATACTGAATAAGGAATCGGGTATGGGACTCTGGAGTTTAGGTGGTTAGTTGGAGATAGGAAAACAAATATCTGAGTAGTTAGGTTCCAGGGTTATTTAAAACCTAGAACTGAAAAGATTGTCTATGAATAAATATGAAGAAGTGGAGAAGCCCAATCTCTTTTGTCAATAAAAGGGTATTACAATATTTAGAAGTCAAGAAAAGAAAAGGAAGCAAAAATGAAAGAGATGGATCACTCTGTTAGATAGGAGAAGCAAGAGAAAATGGTGTCATAAATAACTAATGTAAGATCCAACAAAATTTTATTGATTATTTATTCCTACTAAAAATATTTACTGTTCATTTTTGCATAGTTGACACTAACAAAATTGAGTATTTATTTCTGTGGTGGAATGTTAAATAGCTTTATTCCCAGGGTAGGCAGTTGATTGTTGAAATGCTTGTATAAAAATTTGAAGTTTAATGTATTTTTAGTCATTCCAGTGGTGTGAAGATATTTAGTAACTGCAGCATGGAAGATTTGGCACATTTTATTTCAAAGCCCAAATCCCAGTGTCTTCGAAATCATCCACGTTTAGATCCATCATATAAAGCTGCAGTTTGTGGTGATAAACAAGTGGAAGAATCAGAAGCATGTGACTGTGGAACTGCAGATGTAGGTATTAATTTGAAAGCATGCATACCAGAATTGCATACAAATATTTAATTTTATAGTGTTACACTGTTACTTCTCATAATTTATTGCACTCACTTTTCTGCAAAATCCTTAAGAAAGCATAAAGGGCTTTTAATAAACTAATGAAGGCACTTATATATTCATGTACAGATTTAGTGTTTTTATAGTACCTGTATGAGTGATTTTCAATGTCATTAATCCTATAGTTGTGTTGACCCAAGTTTAAACTGCCCCTCTTGTGTATTTTTCTTGTATTTTTTCTGAACCTAAAATCTGCCATTCAGAAAGATATAAAAGTTTGAGAAAGAAAACATAGGAGGCATATTTCTGGCTTTGAGTATTTTAATCCAGGTCAATATTCAACTCAAAAAGATTTTGACCATACATAATCCATAAAAGCTGGTTTTCCTACTCATAGAAATTTTACAAAAAGCTGCTGTATCAGCGGGAGGTGGTAAGAGAATAAAAAAAAAAAAAATGGAATGCAATGAGGAAGAGAGAAATTGTGAGACTCACAGTGAGTGAGTGGTATGGGCATGAGCGAGTCAAGAAAATCTAAATGGAATTCAATGCTCCATACCATAATAGCTAAGGTCATTCATGTGTACTCAACTCAGTATGAAAAAGTGTTTTTAGATAACTGGTTTAGGATATGTTTTTAAGAAATTATTCCACAGCAGCCACCTGTTTTTCCTTGTTTGGATATAAAAGGAAACACCTTGAAATTTTTAAATAAAAATTAACAGCAGTATCTTTTGGATTTCTTAAATATAAAAAAAAAAAAAATCCTGTTGTATAGCTTAACTCACCAGAATCCCATGTACATAGTAATAGCAATGATACAGATTAGGCAGAATAGTTCTGGAAAACACTGCAAATTAATGTGCCCTACTAAGTATCATACTATGAGTCATGTTAAGATCACTGAAATCTATGATTTATTTTTTGTAACTTACTGAAATTTTTGACCCAATCAATCATTTTATCATTTTTTAAAATCCTTGGGAATTTTAAAATTTGTATGTGTGTATGTGTGTGTATGAATGTATCATCTCTTCAGCTTCCTACTTTTTTATATACTGATTTTATTAAACCTAATAATAAATTAATAAAAACACAGAATCATGGTAATAAATCCCCTAAAAAATATATAAGCATAGCCATGGACACAGACAACAACATGGTTAGGGCAACAGGGAAGGGAAGGAGGATTTGGATGGAGTGGGTGGAAGAAGAGGTAAATGGAGGACAACTATAATATTTTCAACAACAACAAAAACAATAAAGGTCACTATAAGTTTGAAGGATAAAAAAAAACACAACAGAATAACTGGGCATGGATGAATTATAGCATAAAATAGAAGGCATCATGAAATATGAATGAGTGATATAAAGTTGATAATTTGTCATGTTAAAAAACATCATTTTCTAGATCTTCATATTTAGAGAATTCAAAGTAAAATAAATTATAAATAGCTCATAAAAATTATCAACTTATTACAATATAGTAGATTCATAAAGGATGAGTAAGAACTAATCATAAGGAAATTAAGTTGTAACTTTCATTTCATGTCTTGAATTTAACAATTTCTTTCTATAAGAGCCAGAAAGCTCCTGAAGGCTGGCTTTGGTAGCCTCCAGGATTTCAGAAAACCCTACCATCAATATAGTCAAACCTACTCTACGGATAGAAAAACACATACAGTCTAGCACATTGTAGATAACTAATCAATTTCTATTAACAAGTATCCCATCTAATAAAAGAGTAATATGCAAGTTGACCATCACTCCAACACACAAGATGGCTGCCCCCATGTGGTCAAATATGGCTGCCCCCATGTGGACACAAGATGGCCACCACAAGATGGCCAGCAGGGAGGAAAGTTGGGAGGGACAAGGCCTGCAAGGGAGGGCAGTTGTGGGCGATCAAGCTAGCAGGGGAAGACAGTTGGGAGGGACCAGGCAAGCAAGGGAGGGCAGTTGGGGTGACCAGGCCTGCAGGGAAGGGAAGTTGGGGAAGACCCAGGCATGCAGGGGAGGGCTGTTAGGGGTAAACAGGCTGGCAGGGGTGCAGTTAGACATCAATCAGGCTGGCATGGGAGTGGTTAGGGGGTGATCAAGCTGGCAGGCAATAGTGGGCAATCAGGAAGGCAGGCAGGTGAGCAGTTGGGAACCAGCAGTCCTGGATTGTGAGAGGGATGTCCCAGATTGGAGAGGGTGTAGGCTGGGCTGATGAACACACACCCCCATGCATGAATTTCATGCACTAGGCCTCTAGTGAGTAAATAAGTGGGTTTATTTTTTTATTTGTTTGCCAACATGTATGTTAAGCATCTGTCTATAGTATATATAATATATACTAGTATTATATGATGTTTACATCATTAAAATATGTATCCAATGTAAATGAAAGTTGAAAGATATTTAAGAGCATTTGTTTTGCCTTTCAGGAGTGTAACGAAATCCAAGAAAATTGCTGTGAAAGTACCACATGTCAACTAAAAACTGATGCCGAATGTTTAAAGGGACCATGCTGTGACAGGTGTAAAGTAAGAGTTTTCTTAAATTTTTGGTATTACCTATATAAGTAAAGTTATCATTCTTTATAATATCTGTATGTTTACATTCTGCTCTATTCACTACAATTTACCTCACACCATCAGTTTTCACCAAAAGGAACTACATGTAAGACTCCCGTAAATGAATGTGATCTCACTGAATATTGCAACGGATCATCTGGGGAATGTCCAGAGGACCTTTATGTTCAGGATGGTCATCCATGTGAAGATGATAAATGGCTCTGCGTAGGGGGACAGTGTAAGAGTCTGTCAGCACAATGTTTAGAATCATTTGGTAAAGGTATTTGTTATAATTTTACTTCCTGTATATGTATTTTTCTGAAAACTGAAAAAAAAATAGGTGTTGATATATAATTGTGATTATTTAAATGTAATTTTTAAATTAAATTTATTGAGATGACATTGGTTAATATGATTATACAGGTTTTAGGTGTGGATTTCTATATTATAAAATTTATATATTGCACTGTGTGCCTAACACCCAAAAAGTCAAATCTTCTGTCATTATATATTAGGACCCCTTTTACTCTGGCAACTACCAAACTGGTGTTTATGTCCATGAGTTTCAGTTTTATATTACTCATATGAGTGAAATCATACTATTCTTAGCTTTTTCTGACTTATTGCACTTAACATAACAGTCTCAAGGTACATCCATGTTGTTACAAATGACAGTAGTATTTTGTCTCTTCTTATGGCTGAGTAATAGCAGTATATATGTATCACATTTTCTTTATCCAATCCTCTATCACAGGACACCTCGAATGTCTCCATGTCTTGGCGACTGTGAATAATGCCACAATGAACATAGAGATGCACATAGCTTAGTGAATTAATGTTTTTATTTTTTTGGTAGGTACCCAGAAGAGGGATTGTTGAGTTGTATAGTAACTCTATTTTCAGTGTTTTCGGAAACCACCATACTGTTTTCATTAATGGTTGTACCAGTTTACATCCACACCAGCAGTGAATAAGGGCTCCTTTTTCCAACACTTTATCTGTCTTGTTGATAATAGCTATTCTAGCAGATTTGAGGTGATATCTTATTGTAGTTTTGATTTGCACAATCAGAACTTTTATGCATTGCTGGTGGGAATATAAAAATGGTGTAGCAGCATTAGAAAATAGTTTGGCATTTCCTTAAAATATTAAGTAGAGCTATTTGATTTCTATTATATACCTAAAAGAATTGAATATACATGTTCCCATAAAATCTTATATACAAATATTCATTGCACCATTATAATAATCAAAATGTAGAAATAATTCAAATGTCCATCAACTGATAAATGAGTAAAGCAAATGTGGAATATTACTACGCAATAAAATATTAATCTAACAAAGTGCTGATATTTGTTAAAAATAGATAAATTTTGAAAATTTATGGCAAGCTAATGAAGCCAGTCACAAAGGACCACAAATTCTGATTTCATCTATATTAATATGCATAATAGGCAAACGTATAAATACAGAAAGTAGATTAATGGTTGCCTAAGATTTGAAGAGTCTGAGGGGAAGGAATGTGCTTGTATGGTTGACACATGTACAATTTTACATTAATAACATATTTTAAAATTTTTATTTTATTTTTAATGAAATTTATTTGGGTACAATTGCTTAATAAGGATTTAAGTATACAGTTTCATGATACATGATTTGTATATTGCATTGTGTGCTCATAAACCAAAGTCAAATCATTACAATTACATTTAGTGTCACAACTTTAAAAAACATCTTTTAAGTAGACTTTTAATTGAATTTATTAGAGTGGCATTGATTCACAAAACTATACAGGCTTTATAAAAAACTATACAGGTTTCAAGAGTACAACTCGATACACTGCATTATGCACCCACTGTCTAAAGCAAATGCTCTTTTCATGTCTAACCTCCTTCTGCCCATCTCTACCTACCTCTTTTCCCCTGGCCATCACGAGATAGAATTTTTTTATTTACTTATCTTTATTTTTGAAAGTTTTGCAAATGTCCCACATTTTTCCCCATTGACTCCATCCACTCTGCACCCTCTCCTCCTAGGCCTTTCCTATACTGTATGTTTGTGTGTTTTTTTCTTAATCCCTTCACCTTGTTTTATCCAGTCCCTAACCCACCTCCCCTCTGACAGTTGTCAGTCTGTTCTTGGTATCCAAGAAATTGTTTGTTAGTTTATTGTGTTCCCCAGATTCTACATATAAGCAGATCATATGGTATTTATTGTCATTTTCTGACTGGCTTTTTCCACTTACCATAATTAATCTCCATGTCCATTCATGCCATTGCAAAAGGTAAGATTTCCTATTTTTAATTATTTTACAGCTGAGTGGTATTCCATTGTGTAAACATACCACTTTTCATGCACTCAACTAATGAAGTGGACTTAGGTTATTTTCAGATCTTGGCTATTGTAAATACCACTACGATGAACATGGAGTTTCATACAGTCTTTTGAATTAGAGTTTTGGGTTTCTTAAGATACATTTCCCAGAAGTGAGATCACTGGGTAAAAATGCAGTTCCATTTTTTTTTTAATTTTTAAAAGAAACTCCATACTTTTTCCCACAATGGCTTCATCAGTTCGCATTCCCATCAACAGTGCACAGGGGTTCCCTTTTCTCCTCACACTCCCCAACACTTTTTGGTTATTGATATCTGAAAGATAGCCATTCTAACAGGCATGAGGTGATTTTAATTTGCGTGTCTCTGATGATTAGTGATCTTAAGCATTTTTTCATATGTCCTCTTTGGAGAAATGTATCTTTAGTTCCTTTGCTTGTTTTTTAATTGAATTATTTGTCTTCCTTTGGGGATTTTTCATTGCTAATATATAGAGGTAAAATGCAACTGATATTTATGTGTTAATTTTGTATCCTAAAACTGAGCTGAAGTAATTAATTCTAACAGGTGTGTGTGTGTGTGTGTGTGTGTGTGTGTGTGTGTGACTTTGGGGATATATATATCACATCTATGAACACATACTTTTACTTATTTTATTCCAGTTTAGATGTATATTGTTTCTTTTAGTTGCCGTTAGCCTAACAATCAGGACTTCTATTACTGTGATGAATAGAAGGATGAAAGCTGATATACTTTTCTTGTTCCTTATCATAGAGGAAAAACTTTCAGTCATTCACCATTGACTATTATTTCAACTGTGTGTTTTTTTGTTTTTTGTTTTTTTATAAATGGCCTTTATTATATATATTTAGTACTCTCCTCCTACTTCCAAAATATTTTTTTTATAATTAAAGGGTACAAATTTTGTCAAATGCTTTTTTTGCATCAAATAACATGATTATGTGGTGGGTTTTTTTCTCTTTCATTCTCCTATTTTGTTACATGACTAATTGACATATTTATTTTTGTATTTTGAACCATCCTTTGGTTTCAGAAATAAATCCCACTTGGTATTTATAATGTTTTTAATATGCTCTCTAATTCAGTTTATAAGTATTTTTTGTCTTTTTAAAATTCATATTCATGAGGATTATTAGTCTGTAGATTTCTTGAGGATTTTTATGTTTACATTCATGAGGAATGTTCTCAAATTTTTCTTGAAATATCTTTGGGTTGTTTTACTATCAAGTCTCATTGAATGATTCATTGAAGTATTTCCTATCTATAATTTTTGGAAGAGTCTTGATGCACTCTATTAGTTGTTTGAAAATTTTATGGAATTCACTAGTGAAAAAGTTTGTACTCAGACATTTTTTGTGGGAAATTTTCTGTTAATAATTAAAATTTATCAATGTGGTTGATTTTTTCAAATAAACTATTTGTTTTATTGATTTTTTCTATCATTTGTCTATTCTCTGTTTCATTATTTCTGCTATAATATTTATTATTTATTTCCTTCTGTTTGCTTTATGTTTAGATTTTTTTCCTTATTTTAAGATGGGATGCTAGGTTATTGATTTTAAATCATGTTTCTTTCCTAATTTAGTTAATTGTGGCTCCAATACTTTTTGGTCCAAAGAAATAATGATAAAAACCAAAGATATAAGTTGACTGGCTTGACTTGAAAAGATATTTATGCAAACACAAATTATTGACTAATAAGATATTCTTTAGACTTCTTACAGACATGTATTTCTAAACTCACTAAAAATAAAAAAAAATAAACTGAATGCAGTGTTTATATCTAAGGTATTTGAATAATAAGAATGCTTTTAACTTCAAAATACTTCATTGAAGTAGTTTTGTGTGATCTTAAACCTAGCTTTTATTTTCAATTTATAGTATAACATTATTTTGTGCAATATACATTGTAAACTATTTTAAAATGCTAAATTCATTTGTTCATTTTTTAAAAATCAATATAAGTTCAATGTTACTAACCATACTTTTCCTTTTCAGTTTTACCTGGGGGTCCTCCCGAATGTTACAAATACCTTAATTCTATCGCTGATAGATCTGGCAACTGTGGTGCAGATGCTTCAGGATATAAGAAGTGTGAACAAAAGTATGCTTTGAAAAATCTATCTAAGAAACTTTATTTTTTGCCTTAAATTTGAAAATACCACCTCATAAGGTTATGTGTAATAAAAATTTCGCCTGGCTATAAGACTTTATTTAATCCAATTAGAATTACTTGAAATACAGAATGTCTGTGCTTCTGTTTCTCATGTATCCAAATTACCCTTTGTATTTTCCCATAGGCTGTTTAATTTACACATAGATTAATTAATTATCCATTAGTTAGATTGACTGATTTTTTTTTCATGCTATCACTTTCATTTTACAAAGGATGACCATTCTTATAATAATGAAATGAAAACAACATATGCATTTTTACTACCCAGGAAGTAGTAAAGCACTGTGTTTAAGAACATGTGCTCAAGAACATGTGCTGCACAGCTAGACACCATGGTTTCAAATCCTTAACCATACAACTTATCTACTTGAATGATGTTGGATATAAAATGTAAATATTAATTTCACTAACATTATTGGTCTGGTGCCAGTAGGGAGTTTCAGTAGTCTATGAAAAGCACTTAAAATGGGACTGACATATGGTATGCATACCACAAAGTACATCTTAGTACATTTATAAATTGATTTTCCATATACTCAAATCCAGAATATACAGAAGTGTGTTTTATAATTGCTAAAGTATATACTGACTAAAGAAAACCTTCTAACTAATATGACTATGTTTTCCTTTAACTCCATGGTAATTTATATAGTAGTTGCTACAAAGTGCTTCTCTGCTAATTGCCGTATCTGGGTCATTTTAATTTTTTATATGTCTAGCATTTATTTTATTTTATAATGAATATTATGAATAATATACAATGAAACTTTGGGCTATTTTTATGCATTTCAGAAGGCTATAGAATTTTGATATGGAAGGGATTGAACACAGCTAGACTCATAAATAATATATTTTTTATGAGCAGCAGCTGAAAATAATATTCTTTATTTATCTTTAAGATGCACTTTAATAATTCCCTAGAGTGTTCATTGTATATGCTTAATTCAATCAATGGTCAGAAAGGATTTAGGGTGAAGTTCATATAGACATCTTAGTGCTCAGTTCCTTTTAATTTTCAGTCACCAAATTGACATTAGGCCCATCCTCTAATTCTGCCTTTTGGTTTTTCAAACTAAGATGATTTAATATGTTTTCGTGGATTTTTTTTAAGCCACAATCCAAAATGTCTCATATGGAGTTTCCATTCTTATGGCTCAATTATCACATTCAATTCATCCCTCTCTGATTATAGTCCAAAGCTTTAAGTGTATGTATGTGTGTGTGTGTATGTATTAGATTAGAATTCTACCCTAACTCGAACCAACTTCAACCTACCGTATTTTTCGGACCATAAGACGCTCCGGACCATAAGACGCACCAGTTTTTAGAGAAGGGAAATGAAGAAAAAAAGATTCTGAAACAATTAGTGTCCTAAAATATTTTATGTGCATTAAAACCCAACATCACAGTCATAAACACATGTAATCAACCCTGTAAAGTAAACAGCAGCATTTAGAACCATTTTAGAGCCGGGCAAGCACACAGAGACCACACAGAGCTGGGCAAGTAAAAAAACTTTTTTTTTTAAAGTATATGTGTAGGCTGTATTTGGACCATAAGATGCAGGGACTTTTTCCCCCCACTTCTGGGGGAAAAAAAGTGCGTCTTATGGTCCGAAAAATATGGTACTTTTTAACTGTATAAATGATTCTTAAGTTCTGTGTTACACCTGCAATTGAACAAGTTTAGTTTCTTACAGCTTCCAATCAGTGAGACTTTACACTATGGGAAACTGTGAAACATCTTAGCTCCAGAGTTTTAGAGACTTATTATAGGACTTACGCTTGTGTTAAAGTAATTTTTAGTAGGAATTCAGGAAGTGGATCAATGCCCTGAATTGGATGTTTTCAGGAAGTGAAAGTGATTCTGTGATCAGATATCTTAATAAATTATACGTGAAGAAGGATGACTAGAGAGTGAAGCTAAAGCTGTAATCTATATACATAAAAGACTAAGCGACCATCTGACCATCCAACTGGTAGCTAGGACGCGCAATGTCCACCAGGGGAAAGATGCGCAACACTGCAGCTGCAGAGTTTAGTGACTTGGCAGCAGCAGTTCTCAGGTGATGCACCTGAAACCAGAGAGGAGGGAGCCCGATTCCAGGTTGTGTCACCTGAGAACTGCCCTCTCGCAATCTGGTCCCCTTTGGGGGATGTTGGAGAGCCAGTTTTGGCCCAATACCCACAGGCCAGGCCAAGAATCTCCACTAAGCCTCTAGTTGGTAATAAAACAATAGTCACTCATATTGGATGGATGAGAGGGATGTTTGGTAATTTTGTTGCTTTGATAATGTTTATTTCTTGTCTTCCTATGTTCAGAGATGATTTATGGTGTGGACTTTTTATTTCTTGATCTACATAGTCACTGAATGGCTTTACCTAAAGTTGATATTCTTATACTGGCCTGTGTTTAACAGGTAAATACCGTGGTCTAGCAATGAGTGCAACTTAGCTTGTATCAAATTCAAGGTCTTGCTGTAATATCAGAACTTCACCTGAATGCCAGGGGCTACTCTTCTCTCTTAAATTTTCCTCTTTTGCACAAAAGGCAAAAAATCAGGTCACAGAAAATTGGTACTCCCACCCTGAAAAGCTGTTCTAACATATCTATATTTTTACTATTGCTAAGATTTTATGCCAAGTAGAATGTTATTTAGAGAACATGGTATATAGTTGGGCTGGGATTAGTCTCTCTAGTGCAGGAGAATTTGTTGACTCCTCTGAAATAGCAATGGATGTGTGGGAGACTCTATGACCTCAAACAGAGCTCATGGACTAAATAAAAAATTTATGGTATAACATGTGCCACAAGCAGATATGGACAGTAATCCATTAGACATAATTTTGATGATATCCATTTTGTTACAATACTGCAAATATTTTAAATAATGGACATGGGGATAGCTCTACAGTATATAATTTGTGTACTTTGTTTATTAATATCACTTTGATCCTTGAACTCTTAATTTTAAAAGTACTCAATTAAAAGGTAAAGAGATGTTAAATTTAGCTTAGCAAATATTTAGGAGTTTAGATAAATATAAGTAATGGATGTAAACAGTTTATTGACTAATGGCCCAATGCACAGATTTCTGCACATTTAAAGGAAATTAATTAGAAGGTGGCCAATGGGGCAAGACTGAATGAGATAGGCCAGACAGGACCTGGAGCCAACCTCCCGCAGTGCAGTCCCTCCCTGGCTGCCTGTTCCTGGGGCAGTGCCATGGCTCCAAGGTCATCTGCAGTCACCTCAGCTCGACAGTAAACCAGGTTTGGGTGAGCGTGCCCCCGAAACAACATAACCCATGGCCAAAGGTGGAATCACGTTTTTTTAATTTAAATTTTTTATTGTTGAAAATATTACATACTAGAGGCCCAATGCATGAAATTCATGCATGAAGTGGGGGGAGGGGGGTTCCCTCAGCCCAGCCTGCACCCTTTCCAATCTGGGACCACTCTCACAATCTAGGACAGCTGGCTACCAACTACTCACCTGCCTGCCTTCTGAATTGCCCCTAACGGCTTCTGCCTGCCAGCCTGATCACCCCCTAACCACTCCCATGCCAGCCTGATTGATGTCTAACTGCTCCCCTACCAGCCTGTCTGCCCCCAACTTCCCTCCTCTGCTGGGCTGATCACCCCTAACTGCCCTCCCCTGCAGGCTGGATTGCCCCCAATTGCCCTCCCTTGCAGGCCTGGTCCCTCCCAACTGCCCTCCACTGCGGGCCATCTTGTTGTGGCCATCTTGTGTCCACATGGGGGCAGAATCTTTTACTATCTTGATCTTGTGTGTTAGAGTGATGATCGATCTACATATTACTCTTTTATTAGATAGGATAGAGGCCTGGTGCATGGGTGGGGGCCAGCCAGCTGGTTTGCCCTGAAGGGTGTCCTGGATCAGGATGGGGGTTCCCTTGGGGGCCTGGGTGAGGGGCCTGTGGTGGTTCGCAGGCCAGCCATTCCCATCCCGCTTCCCCCAACCACCCAAGCAGAGGCCCAGGTATCTGGGATTTATTCTACAATTGAAACTTTGTAGGCTAGAGGGAAGCCAAGCCTTCTGCTTGCTCTGTGGCAGCAGCCATTTCTCTTTGAGTTTATTTACATCTATAATTGAAACTTTGTAGCCTGGAGTGGAGGCCTAGGGTGGCAAGGGCAGGTGGAAGCTTGGCATGGGGGCAACCCTAGCCCTCTCTCTCCAGATCAGTGGCTGTCGCCATTTTTCTTGGGATTTATCTTCTATAATTGAAACTTTGTATCCTTGAGTGGAGGCGTGGACTCATTTTTGTTCATCAGTTTATGTTCATTATATTCCACAAGTGAGTAAGATCATGTAATATCATCTTTCTCTGACTGGCTTATTTCACTTAGCATATTGCTCTTCATGTCCACCCATGCTGTTGCAAATGGTAAGAGTTCTTTCTTTTATATAGTGATGTAGTATTCTATTGTGTAGATGTACCATAGTTTTCTAATCCACTCTTCTACTGATGGGCTGTTTCCAAATCTTAGCTATGTTGAATTGTACTGCTATGAACATAGGGGTACATAGATTATTTCTGATAGGTGTTTCTGATTTCTTGGGTTATATTCCTAGAAATGGGATTACTGGGTCAAAAGTGTGTACTATTTTTAATTTTTTGAGGAAATGTTTTTCACAGTGACTGTACCAGTCTCCATTCCCACCTGCAATGCATGAGGGTTCCTTTTTCTCCACCTTCTTACCAGCACTTCTCATTTGTTGATTTGTTAAAGAAAGCCATTCTGACAGGTGTATGATGGTGCCTCATTGTCATTTTAATTTGCATCTCTTGGATCATTAGTGACTCTGAGCATGTTTTTATATGTCTTTTGGCTTTCTTTATGTACTCTTTCAAAAAGTATCTATTTAGGTCCTTTGCCCATTTTTTTAAATTGGATTGTGTATTTTGTTTTGTTAAATTGTATGAGTTCTCTATAAATATTGGAGATTATTAATGCTTTTTCTTATTTTCTGGCTACTTGCATAATTTTTGTGTTTTACAGAGTTATCATTATAATTTATTTTAGTGATTACATGTTAATATTTATTATATAAAATATTTCAAAGACTTTACCCATAATGGTGAGAGTAGGCATTATGTTTAAAAAATTGAAAAGAATAAACTTTGCTAATTTTTAAAGATAGAATAAACTGGAAACTGATTATGTCTAAGAATCAAAAAAGTAAGAGAATCATTACAAAAATTATCAGGTTATCTAGGAAGCAGTTTATCATTACTAAAATGTTCCATTATTATCAATGCAGGTAAAATTAATTGCATATAATTTTTTTCAAAACTTCATTGCTTTATTTAAATATTTTTGCTTTAGCCGAAACTGGTTTGGCTCAGTGGATAGAGAATCGGTCTGCGGACTGAAAGGTCCCAGGTTCGATTCCCGTCAAGGGCATGTACATTGGTTGCCACACGTCCCCGGTAGGGAGTGTTCTCTCATCAATGTTTCTAGCTCTCTATCCCTCTCTTCCTCTCTGTAAAAAGTCAATAAAATACATTAAAAAAATAATTTAATTATTTTTGCTTTAGAAATGATATTCTAATATTTGTGTTTAAAACTAATGATTTTCATTTATTTGTAAATTATAGAGATGTGTTGTGCGGAAAATTAATATGTAAATATGAAGATGACAATATACTTGAAAATTCAGAAGCTATTATTATTTATACTAATGTAAATGGAAATATCTGTGTCTCATTGGAATATAAACATGACCATGCTGATGCACAGAAGATGTGGGTAAGAGATGGAACTGTTTGTGGTACAAATAAGGTATGTATGCTTTTAGTCTCAAATGACTTTCTAATTTGTACTCTATTTTTATATGCATGATTAGTATTTTCCTTATAATTGAAATACATATTTAATTTAAAAAACAATAAAATATAAAAATCTTAAATAATAAAAAACTAAGAAAGAAAAAATACATAATCTGTTTTCATGCATATATGATATCACCATAAATATTTCACTTATTTTTTTTTTACAATCACTGATCTGAGAATCACATTGTTCATTCACTGTATTTTGTTAAATTATAACAGAGTATTTCTAATATTATGACCTATCTTTTGATATAGTTACTTTAAAATAACTGTTAAATAATATATTACCATTTTAGTGATAAGAATAATCCTATATAATAAAGAGAGAATATGCTAATTGACTCTCATGACCTCACAAGATGGCAGTGCCCATAGCCACAAGATGGCAGTGCCCAGTCTCCTGCACCCTCCTGCACTGAGGTGCAGGCAAGCAGGACCAGCTGAGATGTAGGCAAGCCTTATGGGTGGCTGCCCAGCTATCCAGGGCCTGAGGCACAGGCAAGCCACCGATGGCAGCTGCCCAGCTGCCCAGGGCCAACCCAAGGTGCAGACAAGCCTCTGATGGTGGCCGCCCAGTCACTCAGAGCCAGCCCAAGGCTCAGGTAACCAGGGCTGGCTGAGGCTCATGTTGTCGACAGTGATAGCAGCAGAGGTGCGATGGGGGGCATTGCCTCCCCCTGATCACCAGGTAGTCTCCTGCCCCGGACTGTGAGAGGGAGCAGGCCGAGCTGAAGGACTAACCCCTCCAGTGCATGTATTTTCATGCACCGGGCCTCTAGTCTATAATAATAAAAGCATAATATGCCAATTAGACCATATGTCCTTCTGGATGTACTTCTGGATGACCTTCTAGACCACATGTGTCAAACACAAGGCCCGCGGGCCAAATCCGTCCCGCCAGGCCTTGCAGTGTGGCCCGCACCGCGCTGTCATCACTGCACTCCGCTGCGTTTCCATCACAATGACAGTTTATGACTGTTCAGTAAACCATTCGGCCCGCGATTTAGGCTGGATTTGAGATTTTGGCCCCTTCTCTGATTGAGTTCAACACCCCTATCTAGACGAAACTAGGGCTACAATAGAAGCCCAGGTTCCAGATGCCTGCTGGCAGCTGGAGAGAAGCTGGGGGTTGCAGCTGGGGGACAGAAGGCCTACTCTTGCACAAATTTTGTGCATCAGGCCTCTAGTAAAGAATGAATAGAGTAAAATTAATTTTAATTTTACTTAGTAAAAAATTGATAGAAGGTACATAAATGAGGTGTAACTACTCTTTCTATTTTTATGAGCATTCTATCCATTCTCTCTCTTTCTCTCTCTCTCAGAGAATGTAATATAACTACAGACATTGTATATACATTCTTTTAGGATACCACTACATAACATAATGATGTTATACTAACTGCATAATTTTTACAAGAACATCCCATTCTATTATTTAATTTTATTATTCAATAAGAGGCCCAGTGCATAAAATTCATGCATGGGAGGAGGGTCCCCTCAGTCCAGCCTGCACCCCCTCCAATCTGGGATCTCTGGGGATGTCCAACTACTGTTTAGGCTGGGGATTGGGCCTAAACCAGCAGTTGGGCATCCCTCTCACAATCCTGGACTGCTGGCTCCTAATTGCTTACCTGCCTGCCTGCCTGGTTGCCCCCAACTTCCCCCCTTCCTTTGCTGGCCTGATCGCCCTGCACTGCCGCTGTGAGCCAACCTGATTGCCTTGTACTGCCTCTGTGATCGCCCCTAACTGTGCTCTGCTTCTGACCAGGTTGCCCCCAACTGCCCCATCCCTGTTGGCTTGGTCACTCCTAACTGCCCTGCCTGCCATCCTGGTCTCCACTTACTACCCTCCCCCCCTGCTTGCCTAGTCACCCCCAACTGCCCCTCTCTGCCAGCCTGGTTGCCCCTAACTACCCCCCCCCCCAACTAGCCTAGTCTCCCTGCACTCCCCCCCACTAGTCTAATTGCCCTCAACTTTCCCCTCTGCTGGCCTGGTGGCCCCCAACTTTCCCCCCTGCTGGCCTGGTGGCCCCCAACTGCAGCCCCCACTGGCCTGATCTCCTCTAACTGACCCCCTGCTGGCCTGGTCACCACTAACTCCCTGGTTGCCTCCAACTGGCCCCCCTGCTGGCCCGGTCGTCCTACATAGCCTGCTGTTCAGTTGTTTGGTCGTTACTCACTAACCCCCATGCCAGCCTGGTCACTCCACACAGCCTGCTGTTCAGTTGTTTGGTTGTCCTTCACTAAGCCCACTGCCGGCCTGGTTGTAGGCAGCCATCTTATGAGGGCATGAGGATTAATTTGCATATTACTTCTTCATTATATAGGATAGTACATATGGATATATATCACAATTTCTGTCATCCTAAATTTTTGCTCTATGAAATACATGTCACTAATATATATATAAATAAATACACAACAAAGCTGGTTTAAATTATTCCCAAATCTAAATTTTATGTTATAAATTTTCTCTCATTAATAAGAAGTATAATGCATTAAATTACTTAATGAAGAACAGAGGGAAAGACAAAATATAATTGACTCAGGAGCAGAATATTTATTTTGGAAATGAGAAGTAAAAATTTATGTTTTGGTTGTAACCAGGAATAAATGAAATCTTAATTTTTTTCATATTTTAATTGTAAATCATTATAAATGTGTACATGTTTATAATATATTCTTTTCACCTGATCTTATGGAAATACTAGAGACCCTGTGAATGAATTCGTGCACAGGTGGGGTCCATCTGGCCTGCTCCAATGGGGGCTAGTTAGGAGTGGGGCCAGCCGGGGTATCTAATGCTGGAAACTATAGCTTTCCTCCAGCTGGATATAATTATACTTTAAGGATGGCCAAAAGAAAACCCACAACAGAACTGTTTTGTATTTCACATGCCATGAGGTGAAGTTGTTTATGTGTTGTTTGCAAATGTATATCAAGATGGATGATGGTCCTTTGATGATTTTTACATTCTTCTTGGGGCACTACTCTCAGTTTCCCAATATGATCTTCATGTCTGTTTGTTTAAAAGTTTTTCTGTTTTTGAATGTGCCTACCCTTCACTGTTGCTCCTGGCAGCCTGTGGGTCCTCTTCACTGCCCCATTTAAAGAGAGATTGAAAGCTCACCTAATCTGCAAGGCACCTCAATTTCACAAAATCTCCATCCAGCCTCTCTCTATTTCTCTGCAAAGGGCTGCCTTCTATTAATGCTTAGGTTGACTTTTTGGCTAACTTGGAAGGTCTCCTGGGGCTGTGGGCCATGGGGGGAGAATTCCACACTTTGGCTGCAGTAGTAGCAGAGCCCTCTGAAGACTCTGGTTGGGGTCAGAAGGGATTGGTAATTATTTTCTTATGCTTACACTAAATGTACATGCACCAGGAGCTAAGCAGTGATATAGAGGTGCTGGGGGCCGCCAATCGGGGTGGGGCCAATCAGGGAGAAGGGCCACTGGTGTGATTGGTGACTGGCCCCACCCCCAATTGGGATGTTGGGGGCTGATCAGGGGCTGGGTCGGCTTGGAAGAGGAAAAAGGGGGCTGGATCAGGCTGGTTGGCTGCCACAGTGTGCATCAGAGCCACCGGTCATTCTGGTTGTTTCACAGTAATGGCCACTGGGCTTTTATATATATATTTGTCATACATAATAAAATCTTATTACAACATAACTTCACTAATATTAATTTTAAAAATTAGGAGTAAAATTTTAAATGAAGAATTTTCATCCCAAATTCTCACATAAAATTCAGGCATTTAAAAACTTTGTAATAACTTTTCCCTCTGTGTGACTTTTTTGACTTCCCAGATTTATGGATGTTTTAAATGTCTTATTATTCCAAATATGCAAACATTTCTTTTGGGCCTTATTAGATGATCTATTGTATGTCTCCACCCATAATCTTTTGTCCCAGGGGTCTGAAAAGTCTTAGTCTTCCTGAGCCATATCCATTGCTTCTCTCCATTTGAGATTTAAATTAGTTAAATGAGACAAGTCCTCAGGAACTTCTCAGATGTAATATTGAAAATATGGCCTCTTATGCTCCCTTCAGTTTAGGGAGGGAATTGGGAACTCAGCTTCTTCAAACCAAAACTGTGCATGCCAAAGGAGTGACGCAAGGGTGGACAAAATGCCACAAAGGTTTCTACCTTTTTGGCTTTTTTTGATTGGGATTTGCTTGGTTGCTTTAGATCTTAGACTGCTTCCAGAGTTCCTATAGATTTCCTTCCTTCTTTTCTCCCTCCATCCTTCCCTTCCTCCTTCCTTTCTTTCCATTCTTTCTTCTTTTTAAAAAAATATCTCCAAGGGAGAATAGTACTTAGGACTTCCTAGTGCACTATTTTACTCTCCAGATTTTTTCCCCCTCAAGATTAGGTAAAACCTGCTCATAAGTGTCACTGGCATGGGGTACACATGATTATTTAAATCCTCTATGTCTGGTCACTGATGGCCACTGGAATAATGCTGGCTTCAGTAATTGATTCTTTTGAGAAATCACATTGTCTTGCATTTTATGAGCTTAAAAAATAATGTACTTTATTTCCAGTAACAAACATGTTTATTTTAAAAGAGTATATATACCTTTTTTGTTTGTGTTACTCATCATTTTAGGCACTCCATACAAGAAGGTTTCTTCAGAAATCTACTATGCCTAAGTGACAAGAATAAGAAGATGCATTATATTCCTTGTCTCATAAAAAATGTGTTGTGTGTGTGTATATATATATATATATATATATATTTATTTATTTATTATGGGAGTTTGATGAATAACCATTATTTTCATTATAATGGAAATTCTTATGTGGAGATAAATAACTTTTGCAGTTTTATAGATTTCTACTTTGGATGGTGTTTCTCTCTATGCTTCCTACATGGTGCAACAGAAGTAAACAGGCTAAATCAGAAAAAAATATAATTTCATTGCACAGAAACAATATCAATAATTACTTCTCAACTTTCTAGAGTGGCTCAAAAAATTTATTTAATAATTCTGAGAATTAGGTTTATCTTCTTCTGGACAACAGCTCTGATAATTATATATCTAACTTCACTACCTAAGTTCTAGTTAGGTGTTAAGGTATCATTCTAACAGAACAGATATATTTTTAACTGCAGGAACACTAGTCTGTATCCAAAACTTTTTCTACAACCACTCAAAATAACCTGACTATACTTGTCATCAGTATATTTCTTTCTAAGTCTTAGAGTTATGTGTTGCTATAATTATCAGACACTATCAATAATTTATTCCTCCTGCTCAGTAATGTTTAGCAAAATCTATGTGAGCAGATTCTATTCACTCTCTGACCTTAAAAAAAATTAGTACATTATTGCCATACATATTTCAAGAGAAAAGAATCCCAAATAAATATTTCCAATATTATTTAGAAAACTTTTGTAAAAATAACATTTCCAATTATGTGCTTTTTGGTTTATTAACAGTTACCCTAAGGTTTTCTATGAGTGCAATAAACATTATTTTTAATTTTTAAAGTATAGTGTTACTTAATATTACAAGTTGAAAGAAATCGTAAAAAATATTGTAAACTTTTGAACTTTATGCTCAGCTTTCCCTATCTCAATTAATTGTACCACAACCAAAAGAGTTAGACAAGCTAGAAACCTTGCTGTCACTGACCCATCTCTCTTTCCATCATATCTATCACTAAATTTAGGTGTATTAAATTTTTTAACTATATCTCAAATACAACTACTAGTTACCATCTAAACCAATACCACTCAATTTCACTCTACAGTTATTTTTTTGGACTTTTTATTGTAATGACATTCTAATTTATCTCTCTACATTTTCTTTTGCCTTTCCATCTTCTCTTCCCAAACCTTTTTTTATTGGCTTCCCATTTCCAATTAAATCTCTAAATAAAACCAATTGATTATAGGTAACAGGCCAACTTTCTGATTGGGATCAGAGGGTCCTACACAAATCTGCCATAAGAACTTTAGTCACATCATGCTTAGGGATTTTTTTTAGGGGGGGTCTGTTTTTGTGTTTCTGTATCTTTTACTGTAATGTGACACTAGGATTTTGTATGTGTGTGTGTTTTTTCAGGGCAAAATACATTGTAGAACTCAAATATTAATCAATCTTTCAATGGCTGTTTTCTGTGTAACAGCTACATTGCCCTTAATATTTTTCAAAGATTCTGTAGTATTTCAATGTAGGGTCATTTTAAATATTATTTCTTTTTCTACAAGTACCTGCCTTTCATTTCTATGCTTGATTAAATTCTGTTCAATGTTAGTGCTTCCATATATTTTACTGTTCTCATATACAATATTAGTAAATTCCCTGTATTTTTTAAAATAAATCTTTATTGTTCATATTATTACAAATGTTCCTCATTTTTTCCCCCTCCATTGCTCCCCTCCACCAGGTTCCCACCCCACCCTCTGTCCTATTCCCACCTCCCATTGTCCTCATCCATAGGTACACAGTTTATGTTCAGTCTCTTCCTGTACCCCTATTCCCCTTTTCCTCTGAGAATCATCAGTTCACTCACCTTTCATACCTCTGATTCTATTATATTTACCAGTTAATATTGTTCATCAGATTTGTTTAATTCCCTTGGATTTAGTTTCACTTGTTGATAGTTACGTATTTGTTGTTCATAATTTTTATCTTTATCTTCTTCCTCTTTCTAAAGAACTCCCTTCAACAATTCATATACAATAATTCTGGTTTGGCGGTGACGAACTCCTTTAGCTTTTTTTTTTTATTTGAGAAGCTCTTTATCTGGCCTTCGATTCTGAATGATAGCTTTGCTGGGTAGAGTATTTTTGGCTGTAGGTTCTTGCTATTCATCACCTTGAATATTTCTTGCCATTCCCATCTGGCCTGCATGGTTTCTGGTGAGAAATCAGCTGACAATCGTATGGGTGCTCCTTTATAGGTAATTACCTGCTTTTCTCTTGCTGCTTTTAATATTCTCTCTTTGTCTTTTGCTCTTGGGATTTTAATTATGATGTTTCTTGGTGTGGTCCTCTTTGGATTCCTTTTGTTTGGGGTTCTGTGCACTTCCTGGACTTGTAAGTCTAATTCTTTTACCAGGTGGGAGACGTTTTACTATTTCTTCCAGTATTCTTCGGTACCTTGCTCTCTCTTTTCTTCTAGGACCCCCATAATTCTGATGTTGGTTCACTTGAAGTTGTCCCAGAGGCTTCTTACATTATCTTCAACTTTCTGAATTCTCTTGTCTTCTTGCTTCTGCAGAGGTGTCTTCTGGCTCTTAATGTTCCAAATCTTTGACTTGATTCTTGCGATCTTCCATTCTGTTTTTAGGACGCTGTAAAATATTTTTTTATTTATTTATAGTTGATCCCTTTTCATATCCTCATAGGTCTCATTTATTTCCTCGGCCTTTTCTAGGAAATTCTTGAAAAACCTTATAACCATGGTTTTGAACTCTATATCCAGTCACTTTTTGTCCTCCATTTCTTTTATTTGTGATCTGTTTCCTTGTCTCAGCATTTTCACAGCTTCCCTGAGTTGGTAGGGTGGTTTTGTGTGCTAAGGTGTCCTATATGGTTCAGTGGGTCAGCCTCCCAGTTACTTGAGGTGGACACTCTTGGTGCACCCCTTTGTGGACTGTGTGTACAAGCCTTATTGTAGTTAAGTCTTGATTGTTGTTAGTATCACTGGGAGAACTGACCTCCAGGCCAATTGACTGTGAGGATTAGCTGTGTCTATGCCGGAAGACAGCCTTATTTGACTAGACTTGGAAAGTTGCAAAAGCCTCTGTACTCATCTTAGATGGGGAGGAGTTTCAGGGTGGAGCCTACAGCCTTGACTTCCTGTCAGTCCCACCCTATGAAGTTCCTGAGTCTCAGTGTTCCTCAGTGTCCTTTGGTACTTGCTGCTTTGGTACTCGCTGCAAGCACCTCTGAGAGATAGGTGCTCTCGAGTTTCATCCGCTACTAGACAGTCTAGTCTCTCCCCCAATGAGCCCGGAACTGGGGTTCAGTGCAGTTGGAAGTGGGGTTGGAAGTGGGGTTCAGTGCAGTCTGGAGCTTTTGTCTCCTTCCTGCTAGGGCAATCCAGCGGCACAGTCAGCAGTCCGTCCTCTGCATGCAACGTGCGCGCCTCCGGGACTCTGCCTTTCGCTGCTCCCCTGGGTTCCACCTTACAGCCCAGATTCCCTGCATGTGAGCCTGGTTCCCCATGGTCTGGCCTAGAACTTGGGTTCAGTGCAGTCGGAACTGGGTCTCAGCACAGTTCAGAGCTTTTATCTCCTTCCTGCTAGGACAATCCAGGGGCACAGTCAACAGTCGGTCCTCTGGGTGCAAATTGCGTGCCTCTGGGACTCTGCCTTTTGCTGCTCCTCTTGAGTTTCTGCCTTACAGCCTAGATTCCCTCTGTATGAGCCTGGGTTCCCAGGGTCTCACCCAGAACTGGGGTTCAGCACAGTCCAGAGCTTTTACCTCCTTCCTGCTAGGGAATGCCAGCCAGGTACTCAGCCTCCCCCTCCTCTTCAGCTCCATCCTCTCCCCTCATGCACCGTGTCTCCATACCTTAGGCTTTAACAGCTCTTCTGATTTTCCTTCTGGTTTTCTCTCTCCTTCTAATTGTAGAATTTCCAGTCAGTCAACTTTCCTGTAGTTCTTGATAATGTCCTTTTTGTATTTTAGTTGTATTTTTTGAAATTGTTGTGCGAGACTGCAGTTAGGCATTTACCTATGCTGCCATCTTGGTTTCCCGAAGGAGATCAAATTCCCTGTATTTTTACTGTAACTATTTTTTCATTGTACTAGTTAACACATGTTAATCTTTGATTTTATTTATTTCATGCCTGTACCTTCCATCCCAGTAAAAGCAGGTAAGATGTGTTTAATGTTTTGCTTACTCTCAGATAATCAGAGTCTCATCTAGTGATAAAAACATAGTAGCACTATAAATTACTTATTGTTAGTATATAGTATTTATTCTTAAACCAATATCTCTTAATTATATGACAAATCCAGATGACATTTCAACTAACTTACTTTGGCTTATCTCCTTTTTAGGTGTGCAAGCAAAATCAGTGTATAGATAATGACTTAGGTTATGACTGTACTGCACAAAAATGCAACAATCAAGGTGTAAGTATCAGTACTATGTCACACAAGAATAGGGAACATTGAGAATGAACATAGAAAAGCAAACACTCATCTAAACACACACACACACACATACACCCACCCACACACACACACACACACACACACATTCATGTACTCATAAGCCACATAAGAAAACTGGTCTTTTCTAACTTAAGTATTATTTTAAAATTCTACTTGTACATAAATAATTTGAACTATTTGTATTATAAAGTGACATTTTCCCCCTGTTTTTAGGTATGCAATAATAAAAAAAACTGCCACTGTAAACCCACCTATTTACCTCCAGATTGCCAAAGTGAAGATACTACATTTCCTGGTGGGAGTATTGACAGTGGCAATTTTCCAGTTTCACGGACCCAAGCCCGTAAACTTGGTAACTATTAATAGCAAATTGTAAATACAATTAAAACACATCTTAACTTATTAAATTAAAGAAATAAATAATGTTTTGTCTATCAATTTATATTTAGATTATGTTTGAACGTCAAATAGTAAATGACATATAGCTACATTTTTTTCTTAGTGATTAAGGTATTACATATGTGTCCTTATACCCTCTTTGCTCCCCCACCCCTCTACTCGTGCCCTCAACCCCCTGGTGTCTGTGTCCATTGGTTAGGCCATAATGTATGCATACAAGTCCTTTGGTTGATCTCTCCCCCTAATCCCTACCCCCCCTACCTTCCCTCTAAGGTTTGACGATCTATTTAACTTATGTTTTACTTACAGAGAGTAATGTAATAGAACATAGTCAATATACATTGTAGATGAGGTGTGTCAGGGCCAAGGCAGGAAAATAGAAATTAGATCAGTCCTTTTATACAGAAAGAATTTATACAGAAGACATCAGGTAAGACATAATGGCAGAGATAAAAACCAAGCAGAGAATGGTGAAGCAAACCAGAGATTAACAATAGCAGAAATCCATTACTTCTTGGGCCTACTGGAACAATAAAAGGAGGAGGCATTTCTGGAACCTGAATCTGGGTCATGTGGCACGACATATAACTTTGGTCATATCTATATATTAGTATGTAATCCACAAGGGAAGGTACTGTCCAGCATGAGGTAGAGATATGGAGCATTCACAGCCATTATTAGTGATGTAGGAGAGGAAAGAGGAAAATACCATGGATAGTTCACTCTTCTGATACTCTGATTTGTATCTAGTGACTTCCATTGGATAAATCTAACTAGAAGACAAAAAGTCAATAAACTGGGGGAATGTAGTATCCTATAATTGTTTTTGTCCAGTTCAGGAATGGACCTTGGAGCAAGCCAGCATATCCAGGGATGCAGAAGGCCAGACTTTATATAAAAACCAAAATTTGCATATAATTAAAGCAGGTTTTTTGGCAGTGGTAGTTCTTAACATTTCCACATTTGTTTCATTGTTTAAGACCATATATGTAATAGATTAATAAAATATAACATTTACGCATTATCAAGCTGTTTCCATTTTAGTAGTAACAATCAACAGGTAGCAGCTTTGTTGAATCAATTGAAATCAATTGCTTCTGTTCCTGCACACACATGCCATTTCCCCAGTGAGCAGAAGAGACTACTCCTTTGCTAGAATTTAGGTTTAGCTTATTAATATGATTAATCAATAAAATGTTCAGAAGTGAGATTCTGGGACTGCCATAGTCTTCCTACAGATTCTGCCTGGGTCTTTTGGATACAAATTCTTGGTTCTCTTTCTTGGACCACTTATTCTGTTGAAACTCATTAGCTCTGTATGAAATTTGATTACATTGAGGCACAAAACTACAACTACACAACTAAGCCCTTCACAAATTCATGACCCACACAATGATCAATTATAAATGAATGTTTTAAGTTACTAAATTTGTAGTTGCTTACAAAGCTCTATCTATCTATCTATCTATCTATCTATCTATCTATCTATCATCATCATCATCATCATCTATCATCATCTATCATATCTATATATCTATCTCATATATAAATGAAAATAATTTGATACCGAAGGTGTACTTATATAACAAGTATTTAAATATGTGTGACAATAGCTTTGACACTGGATGATGTGTGGTAGAAAGAACTGTAGGAAACTGCTCAAAAGTATTAGTCTACTAGAGGCCTGGTGAATGAAATTTGTGCACAGGGGGGTGTCCCTCAGCCCAGCCTGCACCATCTCCAATCTGAGATGGCAGGGGAGCAGTTAGACATCAGGGCTGGCAGGGGAGCAGTTAGACATCAATCAGGCTGGCATGGGAGTGGTTAGGGGGTGATTAGGCTGGCAGGCAGAAGCGATTAGGGGCAATCAGGAAGGCAGGCAGGGGAGCAGTTGGGAGCCCTCAGTCCTGGATTGTGAGAGGGATGTCTGACTGCCCATTTAGACCCAATCCCAAGGGGCAGTCGGACATCCCTCAATGGGTCCCAGATTGGAGAGGGTGCAGGCTGTGCTGAGGAACAGCACCCTACTGCCCTCATGCACAAATTTTGTGCACCAGGCCTCTAGTTATTATATAATAGTAGTAGTAAATGGAAACTATTTATAATACCATAAAAATATAAAATATTAGGAATGAATTTAACAAAAAATAAGCACTGAAACTAAAACAAAATGTAAATAAATGTTAAACACATGAATAAAGAAAAATGCCATATTAATCTATTGCAAAGCTTATTATTGTGAAAATTTAAATTCTCAGCAAATTAAATCTATAGATTTAAAGAAGCATAAAAGCATGCAGCCTTTTATATGTTTTATGGGTTTTATAAAAGTTTGCTGTTTATATTTTTATTATTTTTATTGTCTAAAGTTTTATATATGTCTCCTTTTCCCCCAATTAACCCCTTACCCCCAGCCATTCCTACCCCGGGCAAGCCCCAATCACCGCAGTGCCTCTGTCCATTGGTTATGCTAATATTCATACATACAAGTCTTTTGGTTGCTCTCTAATTCACCCCCCCCCCCCGTCATTTGTCTCTGGATCTATTCTTGTTCATCAAATTATGTTGATCATTATATCCCACACATGAATGAGATCATGTGATATTTATCTTTATCCAACTGGCTTATTTCACTTAGCATAATGCTTTCCAGTTCCATCCATGCTGTTGCAAATGGTAAAAGTTTCTTCTTTTTTATAGCGGCATAGTATTCCATTGTGTAGAAGTACCACAGTTTTTTAATCTACTCATCTGCTGATAGGCACTTTGGCTGTTTCCAAATCTTACCTATTGTAAATTGTGCTGCTATGAACATAGGAGTGCATATATCCTTTCTGACTGGTGTTTCTGGTTTCTTGCAATATAGTCCTAGAAGTGGGATCAGTGAGTAAAATGGGAGTTCCATTTTTAACTTTCTGAGGAAACTCCATATTGTCTTCCACAGTGACTGCACCAGTCTACATTCCCACCAATAGTGCAGGAGGGTTCATTTTCTCCACATCCTTGCCAGCAACTGTCATTTGTTAATTTGTTAATGATAGCCATCCTGAAAGTATCTATTTAGATCCTTTGCCCATTTTTTTTTATTGGATCATTAATCTTCCTTTGGTTAAGTTGTATGAATTCTCTGTAAATTTTGAAGATCAAACCCTTATCAGAAATAACCTTGGCAAATATGTTCTCCCATGCAGTGGGATTTCTTGTTATTGTTTTTGCTGTTTTCTTTTGCTGGGCAGAAGCTTTTAATTTTGATGTAGTCCCACTTAGTCTCAATTGCCCTAGGAGCTGAGTCCATAAAGATATTTGTATGACATATGTTTGCTATTTTGCTGCCTATGGAGTCTTTTTTTAAAATATATTTTTATTGATTTTTTTACAGAGAGGAAGAGAGAGGGACAGAGAGTTAGAAACATCAATGAGAGAGAAACATTGATCAGCTACCTCCTGCACATCCCCCAGCAGGGATGTGCCCACAACCAAGGTACATGCCCTTGACCGGAATCTTTCTGTCTACAGGCCGACGCTCTATCCACTGAGCCAAACCGGTTTCGGCGTCTATGGAGTCTTGTAAGATTTTTATGGTCTCCCATTTACATTGAAATCCTTTAGCCATTTTGAGTTTGTTTTTGTGTACGGTGTAAGTTGGTGATCCAGTTTCATTTTTTTTTTTTTTTTTTTTGCATGCATCTGACCAGTTTTCTCAGCACCATTTATTGAAGAGACTGTCTTGATTCCACTGTATGCTCTTGCCTCCTTTGCAAAATATTAATTGAGCATAATGGCTTGGGTCAAGTTCTGGTTCTCTGTTCTGTTCCACTGGTCTATATATCTGTTCTTGTGCCAGTACAAGGCAGTTTTGAAAACTGTGGCTTGGTAATATAACTTGATATCTAGTTTTGTGATCCTTTGTTCTTCTTTCTCAGGATTTCGGTAGCTATTCAAGGTCTTTTTATATTTGAGGTAAATTTTTGGAGAGTTTGTTCTAGAACTTTGAAATATGCCATTGGTATCTTAATGGGGATTGCATTGAATCTATAGATTGCTTTATTTCTATATGTTAACTAGAACCCCTATGCATGAAGATTTATGCTAGAATGGGCCTTCCTTTCCCTGGCTGCCTTACTATCTTTCCACTCTGTCCCTGCCCAGAGCCTCCACTTTTTGCTCCGGCCCCATCTTTCCACACTGCCCAGAGGCCCTGAGAGACCAGGGATGGGGCAGAATGCATGCATCGTCGCCTAGCGCCTGGACTGTCATGGTGGCTCGGAGCCTCTGTATTCAAATTAGCTGCCATCTTTGTTGGGTTAATTTGCATATCACTCCTGATTAGCTGTTGGGTGTAGTGGAGATACAGTCAATTTACGTTTGTCTAATATTAGGAAAGATAATTTTATTCTAAAATAAACAAAAGAGCACTTAGAATAACCAAACAACTCTGAAAAGGAATGACAATGAACAATTTAGTCTATTTGTCTTATTGCCTTTTATTGAATTTTATATAGTATAAATTTAATTTATAGTTAAATTAATCAAGATAGTGTGGCATTTGAATAGGATAAATATGCAAGTAGACCAATGTAATGAAATTAGAGGCCTAGTGCATGAAATTCGTGCACAGGTATGGTCCCTAGGCCTGGCTTGGGATCAAAGCCAATCTTTCCCAGCTGCCAGCTTCTGGCCCCACTTCCCCCAATCCCCACTGTCACTGCTGCCAGTCACCCTCTGTGTGTGGGGCAACTGGCAGGGTTATCAGTCCGCATCTGCTGCCACCCACACCTAGTTCCCAGTTCCTCATTGGGCGACTAAATACTACTGGCTTAGGGGAAGGACTGAGAGGTCAACTATTCCTGCCTGCTAGCCATCCCTGATCCCTGTCACTGCCAGTTGTCCTCTGTGTGTGGGGCGACTGGCAGGATAATCAGGGCCCTGATGCCTCCTGTGACTGCTGCCACCCACCTCTGGTTCCCCATTCTCCATCGAGCAATCTGGGCCTGCAGACTTGGGAAAGCTCCTGCATTGAATATCTGCTCCCTGGTGGCCAGTGAATGTCACAATTGTCCAGTCATTCTGCTATCCGGTCAATTTGCATATTATGCATATATATAGACTAGTAGCCCAGTGCACAAGATTTGTGCAGGGGGAGGGCGGGGGAGAGTGGTATCCCTCAGCCCAGCCTGTACCTGCTCCAATCTGGGACCTCTCAGGGGATGTCCAACTGCCAGGGGAAGTCCCTGTGGAATCCCCAGCAGGTCTCAGGGGCAACAACTGCCCTCCCTGGCAGGCTTCATGGCCCACAGCTGCCCAACTCGGTCAGAGGCCCATCCGCGGCTGGGTTGAATGCTTTCCTTGTCACCACAGTGACAAAGAGCATTCCTCCAGTGCCCACTCTCAGTGGCCACTCACCCGGGACTAGGGGACTCCATCATCTTGTGGCTATGGGCACTGCCATCTTTGTGACACAGTGACAATTAATTTGTATATTACCCTTGTATTAGATAGGACTAGAGGCCCAGTGTACTTGGCCGGGGGTGGGGTGGGGGGCAGTGGGGGGGTGTCTGACTGCCAGTTTATGCCCAATCCTGAAGAATGAGCCTAAATCAGCAGTCAGACATTCCTCCCACAATCAGGGACCACTGGCTCCTAACTGCTGACCTGCCTGCCTGATCACCCTAAATGCCCCCCTGCCAACTTGGTCACCCCACACAGCCTGCTGCTCAGTCATTTGGTCTTCCCTTACTAATCCCCCTGCTGGCCTGGTTGCCCCACACAGCCTGTTCAGTCATCGGTTCAGTTGTTTTGGTTGCGACCATCACTTAAGCTTTTATATATATGTACAATATATATAGATAAGGAGGCTAAAAATTTATCCATTAATATAAGTTTAATTAATTTTTCAAGAAAAGTACAAAGATAGTTTAATGTATAAGGAAACTCATTTCAAAACATTGTACTATAATAACTGGATAGCAACATAAGCCAAAGAACCTAAAAAAATCTCAAATTAGTTAACAATTGGTATGGAATAAATCTAAAGGAAGAAGCTGAAAGTATAAATCTTCTTGAATGAAACAGAAAAAAATTATATGATCCTGTCATATAAAATAATTTCGTAGATAAAATATAAAAATATATACCAATGCAATAAGAGAAAAGATAATTTGGACTTTACTAAAATTCTATTAAATGTACAGTATTTTTTACTAAAAATAGAAATTGAGAAAAACTCAACTTACACAAAGATCACACTTTCATTCTTTTCATCTATATTATCAAACAGTTCTAAACAGACTGCATAGAATAGATGGTGCTCAATCATAGCAAGGGATATAACTATTATTGTAAGAGAAGAGTCTCCTAGGGCACTGTAACTGTCAACTTATCTACTTCACTAAAATATTAATTATAAAATTAAGTATCTTAAAGTTTATTCTAATAGCTATATTGAAATACAAACATGTCTTTCCTATATTCCTCATAATTACTTCTAAATCACTGATGTTTTCTTTTCTAGATAGAGTCTATCTTGACGATGTTTATCCTTCCAAACCTTCGAGATGGCCATTTTTCCTACTCATTCCTTTTTGTGTTATTCTCTCTATAATGATAGTAACCCTGGTAAAATTTTATTTCCAAAGAAAGAAATGGAAAACTGAGGACTATACAAGCGATGAGTATATTGATTTTACATTTAAGATTTATTACTTTTATAATTTGTTAATATCCATAGTAACTTATTAATAAATAACATTATGATAATGTTACAAGTAATAATTCAGATTTAATTTTATCTTTATATGGAAATTTAATACTTCCTAACATATTAAGGATTTATATAATGAATAATGAACAAAATTATTTTAACTGTCAAAAATTTTAATCTTATAACAACTTGGACTCTGTTAGGGGTAAAATTAAGTTAAGATTACTTCTAATTAATGTTTTGTTTACCTTTTTATTTTTTCATTTTAATTATTAACTATGTATTAACCATTACTACTTTATTTTTATATTTATATATTTCAAAGAATTTTGCATGCACTATTTTATTAAAAGGTAACAGAGAAATCCCAGAGAGTAGTTAGTGAAATAAGTCAGTCAGGGAAAGATGAATACCATATAACTTCACTAATATGTGAAATCTAAAGAACAAAATAAATAAATAATCAAAATTGAAAGACACTCATAAAGAGAACAGACTGATGGTTGCCAGAGGGAATGTAGGTTGGGGGCTAGGTGAAAAAGGTGAAGAGATTAAGAAGTACAATTGGTAGATACAAAATAGTCATGGTAATGTAAAGTATAGCATGGAAAAATAGCCAATAATTTTTTAATAACTATGTATGGTGCCAGGTGGGGTACTGGAAATATTATGGGGAACACTGTAAAATGTATGATGGTCTAACTACTATGCCATCTACCTGAAACTAATACAAAATAATATTGAAAGTAAGCTGCAACTGAAAGATAAATAAATAAATAAATAAATAAATAAATAAATAAATGAAACAGGGCAGAAGATCAATGTCAAAAAAGTTTAAAGTTATTTAGCTAATAGTGTTATAAATATAAAAATTATCTAAGTCCATTTTCAGGTAAACTTATATTACTGTTGTTGTTTTTCTCATGTTAGTCTTAATTACCGGTGAGAGATTATTTCAGTGATAAAGCAGTTTCAAATAGGGGATACTCCCCAACCTCAGAAAGGAATTTGAAATTGTTTCAATATAGACAGGTAGTGCAGAGTTTTGTACTGTAATTTTCAAAGAAAATATAATTTTAAGTAATTATATTTGTTTTTTAATGTACAGGGAACTTGAAAGTGAGAGTGAACCCAAGAGTAGCCTGGAAAACAAAGAATCCATAATATCATAGTGAGTATAAAATATGTGAAGGATGAGATGAAGAGACAGAGAAAATTTAATATATCAGATAAATATAAATAATATAAATATATATTAAATGGTGGTAGTAAAAAAGATGCATATAATGACATTAAACTGGAGAATATTTTCAATGGTGTAAGCTACATTATGGATTAGTAAACATAAATAGTATTCAATTCATTATTTAAAATTTTTATAGTGTTATCTTTTAACATTTTTTAAATGATTTAATTCTTTAGCATTTATATATTCAAATATTGGTTAAAATTCATTACATTATATAACTCTATAATGAGGTTACCCTTATGCTATTTTTTGAATTAACCATCCTTTTTAATTTTATTGGGCATACAAGTGACATTTTTCCCTTTATTTTTTCAGAGTAATTATCTTCAATGGACAGGAAAAATGAAAAAGAAAAAGCAATGTATTGTCTGATTGCCTCAGATTCAAAACCTGCATATTATTGTTTTGACCTGACAAGGAAAACTAGAATTCTCATATATAATTTATGTTATATTATTTATATATCATATAGCATTTATATATTTAATTCTACAGATGAGTATATTGTACATTTTAGAAGTTATCTCATGCTTATTCTGTTAGTCAGTAGAAACTAACTTAATCAGTAGGTATGAGATGAGAAAAGGTTACAATATAATAAATGCAATGTCATAATTAAAGGCCACTGCTATATTTTTTATTGCAAAGTTAGGTAGTTATGTTGTTATCTGATGGTCCATATCCAATCAAAAGAAAGTTTGATATAATTTAACATTGAAGGATTTAATAGACATGAAGAAGAATATATCATAATGTAAATCAAATCATCAAACTAAGAGAAAGCTACAATTCTATCTAATAAAAGAGTATGCTAATTGACCATCACACCAACACACAAGATGGCTGCACCATGTGGTCAAAGATGGCTGCCTCCATGTGAACACAAGATGGCTGCCACAAGATAGCCAGCAGGGTAGGGCAGTTAGGGGTGACCCAGGCCTGCAGAAGAGGGAAGTTAGGGGTGAGTAGGCCTGAAAGGGAGGGCAGTTAGGGGCAATAGGCTGGCAGGGGAGTAGTTAGGTAGGGGTGTCGAACTCAATCAGAGAAGGGGCCAAAATCTCAAATCCAGCCTAAATCGCGGGCCGAATGGTTTACTGAACAGTCATAAACTGTCATTGTGATGGAAACGCAGTGGAGTGCAGTGATGACAGCGAGGTGCGGGCCACATTGCAAGGCCTGGCGGGACGGATTTGGCCCACGGGCCTTGTGTTTGACACATGTGAGAGTAATCAGGCTGGCAGGCAGAAGCAGTTAGGGGCAATCAGGAAGGCAGGCAGGCGAGCAGTCCTGGATTGTGAGATCAATGTCCAACTGCCTGTTTAGGCCTGATCCTTTGGAACCAATGGACATCCATTGAGGGTCCCAGATTGGAGAGGGTGAAGGCTGGGCTGAGGTGCACATCCTCTCCTCCCCCTTCTTCCAGTGCATGAATTTCATGCATTGGGCCTCTATTAATATATATGCATTAGTTAGGGTTCTCCAGAGAAATAGAAACAATAGATAATTATAGATAGACTAGAGGCCTGGTGGACAAAATTCGTGCACTGGGGAGAGGGTCCCTCAGCTCAGCCTGCACCCTCTCCAATATGGGACCCCTCAAGGGATGTACAACTGCAGGTTTAGGCACGATCATTATAGGCCTAAACCTGCAGTTGGACATCCCCCTCACAATCCAGGACCCCTGGCTCCTAACTGCTCACCTGCCTTACTGATTACCCCTTAACTGCTCCCTTGCCAGCCTGATTGACACCTAACTGCTCCCCTGCCACCCTAATCACCCCCAACGCTTTTATTAATATAGATATGAACCTGCACAGAAAATTTTACTAACTCTGCTTTACAATAAGGGCTTGACTATTGAATCATTAGGACTAGACACCAAGATTACCTTTCTTTGAACAGTGGAGGGAATCATTATCTTGTCTTTAAGTTGCCTGGAAATTAAATTGAGATAATAACTTAGAAAAGTATAAAAGCACCATATAAAGACAACTGTCTTTTTCATGTACTGAAAAGATAATGAAGTGGTAAAATGAAAAACACTCTTTTTATGCTCCCCTTCCTTTCTTTACAGCCTTTATTTAAACTTTGAAATTTATAAAAATTTCACTCCAATTTTCATTTCTTTACACTCAATATTATTTCATATTGGTTTCAGGTTTTATATTAGTTACAAAATAGTGGTTAGACAATCATATACTTTACAAAGTGTTCCCCGATATTTCCAGTACCCACTTGGCATAATACCATCATTACAACACATTGACTATATTCCCTATTTAAGTGACAATAAGTTTACAGGTTCCTCCCAGTCTTTCTTTTGTGTCGCTCATCCTTCCTTTCCTTTCTCACTTCTTCCCTCATTTTCTTTATATAGTATCTCGATTGGCCATTAAAGTTCAGTGAAGGCACTGGAACATGCTTCGTCCATTTTACAGACCAGGAAACTGAGGCCAATTCCAGTTGGCTGTGGAACTTGACTCAGTGCACAAGGAACCCTCAGAGCCATTCTCTCTGCCCTTCCTAAGGGGCAGCTGCCCAGCAAACATAACAAACTGGAAGCAATCAGGCTTCTGAGCCTCTTTCTCAAGCACCTTTTCATTGCGGATGCTCCACATTCTTTCCTCTCTGCAGGGATTAATTTAATTATTAATATCTAGAAGGGGATTAATTTAATCTCACTCATATGTGGGATATAATGATCAACATAACTTGATTAACAAGAATAGATCCAGAGACAAATGGCAGGAGAGCAGGGCTTGAGAACAACCAAAGGACTTGTATGCATGCATATTAGCATAGCCAATGGACGCAGACCCTGGGGCAGTTGGGGCTTGCCCAGGATGGGAATGGGGTAAATTGGGGGGGAAAGGAAACATAAGTAAAACTTTAGACCAAAAAAAAAAAAAAAAAATCTCTGCAAACAGTTCAGGCTAGATTGCAAGCTTTTTTGCCACTTGGGCCACATGATCCAGCAGATAAAATGGTCTTGAAGTATCAATGGCAGTTAGAGATGAGGCTTGAAGATTTTGGCAGATCCTATAGGTTTCTCAGAGAGTAGGTCTTTTAAAATCTAGGAGAAAGGTCCTGCAATAAATTTCAGATAACTGCTTCTCTTTACAGAAACAGCTCTTTGCCTGTTACTGCAACTTAGTAGAGACTGAACATTTAACCACGAGCCACAAAGTTTTCATGCACTCTCAACTGCTCATCATGAACTGGGTGTTTTCTGGCCCACAAAGCCATAAAATTAGAAATAGAAATGGTAAATATGCAGTCAGAACCAAGTGGTGCCTAAAGGCACGGGTAACTTTTATGAAGAAGTGTCCCAAATGCAATGGCTCTATTCCTGCTACACTGCCTTCCCTTTCCCGGCTTGCATGTGACCTCATAGGGGGTTTTATACCATTATTTGGCAAAGGAAGAAAAAATTTTGGCCTAGTTTACAGATGTTTCTGTATTATATACAGGCACCACCTAAAAAATAGATAAGCGCCGAAACCGGTTTGGCTCAGTGGATAGAGCTTTGGCCTGTGGACTGAAAGGTCCTGGGTTTGATTCCGGTCAAGGACATGTACCCTGGTTGTGGGCACATCTCCAGTAGGGGGTATGCAAGAGGCAGCTTATCGATCATTCTCTCTCATCAATGTCTCTAAACCTCTATCTCTCTCCTTTCCTCTCTGTAAAAAAAAAATCAATAAAATATATTTTAAAAAATAAAATAAAAAATAGATACAGTGGTGCCTCGCATAAAGAACGCCTCGCACAGTGAACGCTGCACACAACGAACTTCATTTCATGATTCATACAACGAACTTGGTTTCACACAACGAAGTCGCCCGAGCTTCCACGACCGCTTTGCCCGAGCTTCCACGACCGCTTTGCCCCAGCTTCCACGATCGCTGCCAATGTATTGCATCCTTCCGCGCAGGCACTGCAGGCAGTCGTTAGTCACTGCGCTTAACTTAAGCATGTATCGCGGCAATCGTTCTTCATTACGAATTAAATCACGCACGTATCATGGCAGTCGTCCTTTTAAGTTAAACTCAATATTTTTTTTATATCATGGCTTCTAAAAAAAGCAGGAAGGTGATTTCTGTTGAAATGAAACAGGACAATGCTCAAAGGGAAGCGTCATCTGATAACGAGGAGCAACAATCAAACAATCAACCAATCCCAACTGCTGACATCAAGAACATCCTGGTCAAATGGAAAGCAGTTCAGGAGTTTACCAATGCCCACTATCCGGATTCAGCTGAAGCAAACAGGATCAACGATCTTTACTCTGATACTCTTGTCCGTTATTTCCGGCAGATGTTGGAGAAAAGAGAAAAACAAACGACTTTGGACAGGTTTTTCATGAAACCATCGGCCAAAAAAGCAGAAAATGGATGAAGATGTGCAAGATTCGGTAGACTCTACTTAGTCTGTCTTAAAATTAAAAAAATGTGTGTTTTTTTTTAAATTATGTTTTTAGATGTATCTAAATAAAAATAATAACAAAAAATTTATCTTTTTTTATGTCATCTTAGCATATTCTATGCTACAGAACGAATTATTTTTTTTAACATGTATTGTTATGGGAAAACGCGTTTCACATAACGAACTTTTCGCATAACAAACTTGCTCCTGGAACGAATTAAGTTCGTTGTGTGAGGCACCACTGTAAGTTACAGCACTATGGCTCCTCACTTAGACATTCTTGCACAGGTGAAATGAAATCCTCCCAAGAAGGAAGAGATTCAGGCATTGTACCTCGTTGTACAGTTAGCTTGATAAGAGAAATAGCCAGATATGTGATTATATATTAGTGTGGTTTGGCTAAATGGTCAGGAACTTGGGGAAAAAAACACATGGATGCAAATGTCTAGTTCAGAAAGTATGTGTCTAGATCTCTATGAGCTCGAAAAAAGTGTGAAGATATCTGGGTCCCATGTTGATACTCACTAATGGGTGAGACCTCAGCAGAGGAAGATTTTAACAGTTAGGTGGAAAGGAAGACTCATTCTGTGTATACTAGTCAGCCTCTATCCATAGCAATACCTATTGTCACTCACTGAGTTCATGTAGTTATGATGGCAAGGGTGGAGGTTATAGATGGGATCAGCAACATGTAATTTATATTTCAATCCTGACCTGACCACGGTCACTGATGACTTCTTAATCTGTCACCATTGAACACTATATATGACACCATTCCCTAGGATAATCAGTGAGTTAAACTAATGGCATGCTGATTATGTTGGACAACTTTCATCATAGAATGGGCAGTGTTTTTCTCCTTATTGGAATATAAACTTAGTCTGGATTCAGATTTGCCTTCCTTACATGCAATGATTATTATACCTTATCCATCATCATGGTGTTCTACTCAATATTTCTGATCAAGGAACTCACTTTACAGCAAAAGAAGTGTGGCAATGGCAGTGGTCAAAAAATTCACAGGTTTGACCCTCCTAAAACATCTGGCCTGACTGAATGGTGGAATGTTTTTCTGGACAGTCAATTATGGTGTCAACTATGTAGCAATAACTAAGTGCTGGGGCAAGGTTCTCCAGAAGACTGTATGCTTTGAAACACTTGCCCAATATATGGCTCCTTTTCTCCCATAGGTAGGATTCATGAGTCCAGAAATTAGAGGGTGGGAATAGAAGTGGCACCACTCACTCTTATCCCAAGAGACCCACTAGCTAAATTTTTGTTTCCTGTTTTCATGACTTTGTGCTCTGCTGGTCTAGAGGTCTTAGTCTCATGAAGAATTGCTAGCATCAGAAAACACAATAAGCCAAAACCGGTTTGGCTCGGTGGATAGAGCATCAGTCTGTGGATTGAAAGGTCCCAGGTTTGATTCCAGTCAAGGGCATGTACATTGGCTGCGGGCACATCCCTGGTGGGAGGTGTGCAGGAGGCAGCTGGTCGATGTCTTTCATCGATGTTTCTAACTATCCCTCTCCCTTCCTCTCTGTAAAAAAAGCAATAAAATATATTAAAAAAAGAAAACAAAGAAAGCACAATGATTCCTTGAACTGGAAGTTAAGACTACCACTGGGCCACTTGGGGTTCCTCATGCCTCTGAATCAACAGGTAAAGGAGCCAGTTAAGGTGTTGGCTGAAGTGATAGATTTTGACTATCAAAAGGAAATTGGATTACTACTCAACAGTGAGGTAAGAAAGAGTATGTCTGGAATATAGATCTCTTAGACTATATTACCATGCATTTGGAATGTAAAACTACAACACAATTAAGACAGAACCAATCATAATCCAAACCCTTCATGAATGAAGGTTTGGCTCACCAAACCAGCTTAAGAATGTGCTAAACTCAAAAGGAATTCAGAATGAGTAATAAAATAAGGTATCTTATAGCAGTATATTTACCAATACATCTCCTAGGAAAATTGAAATGGAGAAAATAAACAAATGGGACTATATCAAAATAAAAATCTTCTGCACAGCAAAGGAAACTATCAACAAAACAATAAAAGAAACCATTTGCATAGTAGAATATATTTGCCAATATTATATCCAATAAGGGTTTAATCTCCAAAATTTATAGGGAACTCATACAATTTAACAAAAGTATTATAAACGATTCAATAAAAATATGGACAAAGTCCTAAATAGGTACTTTTCAAAAGTGGACATACAGAAGGCCAAGAGACATATGAAAAAATGCTCACTCACTAATCATCCAAGAGATGTAAATCAAAACTACATATCACTCTTGTCAGAATGGCTGCCATCAACAAATCAACAGATGGCAGAAACCATTTTGGCTTGGTGGATAGAGCGTCGGCCTGTGGACTGAAGGGTCCCGAGTTCAATTCCAGTCAAGGGCATGTACCTTGGTTGCGGGCACATCCCCAGTAGGAGGTGTGCAGGAGGCAGCTGATTGATGTTTCTTTCTCATCTATCTTTCAAACTCTTTATCCCTCTCCCTTTCTCTCTATAAAAAAAAATAAAAAATAAAAAAATCAATAAAATATATTAAAACAAATCAACAAATGATCGTGAGAATATGGAGAAAAAGGAACCATTATACACTGCTGATAGGAAGGCAGACTGGTGCAGCCACTGTGAAAGACAGTATGGATTTTATTCAAAAGTGAAAAATTTAACCCAGTAATCCCATTTCTAGGACTTTTCCCAAGAAACCAGAAATACCAATCAGAGGATATTTCCACTCCTATGTTTATAGCAGCACAATTTACAATAGCTAAGATTTGGAATTAGCCAAAGTGCCCATCAGCAGATGAGTGGATTAAAAACCTGCAGTACATCTACACAATGGAATACTACACAGCAGTAAAAAAGAACTCTTATCATTTGTAACAGTATAGATGGACATGGAGAGCATTATGCTAAGTGAAATAAGTCAGAGAAAAATAACTATCACATGATCTCACTCATTTGTGGAATATAATAAACAACATACTAGTAACCTGAGGAACAAAAATTATATTCAGAGGTATTTAGGAGCATTGAACAGACCATCAGATCTCAGAGAGAGCTGGTATGGGTAAGAGATTAACCAAAGGACTTTTATACATATACATAAGCATCACCAATGAACACAGACAGTAGGGGAAGGGGGTTTGTGCTGGAGTGTGGGGATGAATGGGGAAAGGCTAATGGGGGAAAAAAGGAAACATATGTAATACTTTCAATAATAAAGAATTTTAAATAAGTAAGTAAAGCTAATAGCCACCTAATAGCCAACAGAAGCTATTAGACAGCTAAATTCGTAGAATTACCTTGAAGAAATTTTATATACCCAAATCAAGAAGTACATAGTTTAAAGTTATATTACCATTATATTTATTTTTTTAAAGGTAACTATAAATATCAATTATAACATGACCAGTTACAGAAAGGAAGACTGTAGTGTCATAAGAATTTTCTCCTTATTTTGTTATGAATACACTTGAGTGTATATCTACATATATTAAGGAAATATCTTTGTTTTATTTCCTCTTTTATTCCCTTACCACGTAACATAAGATGTATTGATTTTTATATTAGTATTTACACATTGTTAATATTACATCATAGTTATGCCATATCTGGAAAAGAATAAACATCATTCAAGAATTTTATCTCCTTTTCTGGGGAAGAAATTAGTGCATTTTTGGTTGCATGCAAGATAGTTATATCACATTAGGCAGAGTTATGTTATGTACTTTATTTGAAGATTAAGTATGGTTTAAGGAGATGCATATGAGTGCCAACTTGACAAGGGGTACTCGTGATGATTAATTTGTGTGTCAACTTGTGGATGCCCAGATATTTCATAAAACATTATTTCTGGGTGTGTTTTTGAGTGTCTTTGGAAGAGATTAGTATCTGAACCAATAGACAAGTGAAGATTATCCTCATCATTTAATCCCTTGAGGGCCTGAGATTAGCAAAAGTGGGAGAAAGGTAAATTTGCACTCTGCTTGAGCTAAGACATTCATCTTTTCCTCCCCTTGGACATCTATTGCCACTCTGTTCTTGTTTTTTGGACTCAGACTGAGACTTACAGCAGAGGCTCCCCAATTGTCAGGACTTCAGACTCTTACTGAATTACATCACCAGCTTTCCTTGATCTCCATCTTATAAATAACAGATTATAGGACTTCTTGGCCTCCATAACCATGTGGGTCAATTCTTATAATAAATATCCTCAGCTATATATCACTTATACATCTATCTAATCTATCCACCTGTCATCATCCTATCTAATAAAAGAATAATATGCAAATTAACCACTCCACTATACCACAAGTCACGCCCACCAGCCATACCCACCAAGCAATCAGTGAGTATGCAAGTTAGCCCATCAAAAATGGCTGTTAATTTGCATAAGCAAGCAGGGTGGGCAGCACCATGGCCTGCTTCTGGGGGTACAGGTCCATCAGGAGCAGAGGAGGCCCTGCGGGCAGCGCCAGACACCACCCACAAGGTACCAGTCCATCTGCCTGAGAGGAGAACTGGGCAGTGCCAGATGCCACAGAGGGGTTCAGGTTCATTGCAGGCCCCTGGAAGGGCAGTGGCCTTCCTAGTGGCTGGGATGGGGGAATGTCACTGTCAACATCAGTGCCCTGGCCACTTCCCTGCAACCCTGGGAACATCAGCCCACCTAGCAGCTCCCACTGGGCCCTGGCAACATCGGCACCTGGGGAGGAACAGCTAGGCTCGCCAAGCCGCTCCCATGGTGCCCTGGGGAAACTTCTCAGGCATGGGGTTGCTGAGACCTAGACAGGGCCTCTGGCCACAGATTCACAGCTTTTGGGAGACGGAGGGCAGGAATCTGCCTCACCTGCAGAGAGACAGAGTCTGCAGTGGCCCCAAGATGCAGGTGGGCCCAACCAGGGATCAAGGGTCATGGAAGGACTTCTGGGCAGAGGAGCAAGGACCCTCACCCTTGAGGCGGGGATGGGGGAGGGATTTGAGGGGTGGTGTCACCTCAGTGGAGGGTTGCTGCACTGCAGGGTACTGTACTGACTGATGTGATTCAGAGAAGCTCCCAGGGATAACTGGCCTCACTCAGAGATTTCTTTTGTTCTGGACACCACACAAAACTAGCAGCTTCTTGGGTTACTTGGTAAATGAATTGGAGTAACATACCACATGAGAAATATGTTGTCTCTCAAATCCAAAGAGAATCATTAGGCAGTATGCCATTATTATTATTATTATTATTATTATTATTATTATTATTGTAGGATAGTCTGGCAACAAATTATCTTTCACCTAAAAAAGAATATCTCAACATGCCCCACAATAGTGAATCCTGAAAATTTTACTAGAAATGGAGATAGGCTACCTTCTGATAAGAAATGTTTACTCAGTAAGTCTAAATTAGTTGCTACTTCTTGTTCACTTGACCCAATGAGCACAATGCCATGAATGCAATGGACCAGCATGATATCTTATGGAAGGCAAAGATCAAATTTATATAGGGCTGGTAAGTAGGGCAATGAAAACGTAGTGCTGGCTTTGCCAACTGAAAGTAAATTCTCTGCTGGATGTTAAGGACAATGATGGAAACAAAGACACTTGCCAGATTAATCACTGCATGTCAGGAACCAGAGGATGTGTTAATTTGTTCCAGAAATGAAACTGCATCTGGGGTTCAGTAGATACAATTGGAGTCATCACCTGACTAAGCTTAATGTAATTCATGGTATTCTCCATAATCCATCTTTTTTCTGCACAGACCATGTAAGAGTTGAATGTGTATATAACAGGAATCACTACCTCTGCATCTTTAAAGTTCTTGATGGTAAAACCAGTTTCTGAATACCTTTAATATCAAATCTAAGGAAGTTGGACATTTCACATTTGCTCATAGTGGACCATGTTTTAATCCATGTCTCATCCAACCAAACAAAGTGTTAGAGCATTTGTTTTCCCCTGAAATGGAGCCTTAAGTAAGAAATATCTGCTTTGTGAGCCCCTGTTTAAAAAAATAAATAAATAAAGTTGGGTTAAGTGCTCTGTTTACCACTGAAAATAGTCATTTAATGGGATTAAATAAATAGTTCTGGAAATCCCAAAACGAATTCATAAAACTCATCCTTAAAATTACCAAATCTGTATTAGCAAGGGTTATATGAGGTTTATTATAGGAATGGACTTATATGGTTAGGGAAACCAGTAAGCTCTCAAGTCTTCCATCTGTTACTGGAATAATCCAAAAGAGAAAAGATAGTAAAGATAGTTTTAGGAATAAATTTTAAGGTGAATCAACAACAAAATGTATTGACAGTTTGAATGTAGAGTATAAGAAAAAAGTACTGAAATAATGTTTATGGATATAGCAGGAAGATAGAAAGGCCAAAATGTAAATCTGGACCTGTGGTTAAATTTGTGCTCTTAATCCATTTTAAAACTTATTTAGAAATGTATGAACATTAAGAGGTAAAATCTACATAGGTAACCATTTGCCAAGACAAGTGCCTCGTGTTCCCTGATAAGGAGATTACATTTTCTCATACATGAGAGGGAATATGTGAATATAATTTTAAATTTCACTTGGATTCAGCTGGAACCGGACAAGAGTGAAACAATTATGAGAGTATGCAATACATAGGAAAGATGTGATGAGGACAGGATTGGAAGAGAGGAAAAGATCAAAAAGTTTAGTGAGACGTAATTAAGGTAGAATCAAATAAGTGATGAGTGATGGATATGATATAAAAAATTACTTAGTGTCCCTTTATTAGTTGGGCTTGAATAACAAAAAAACCACAAAACTATAAAGACAACATTTTGACACAATGGATAAGGACACCTTTTACTAATGACATTATATAGCAGGGTAAGAAGTAGTTCGGTGGAGGATGGTGCAGAAGGGAGTGAAGAATGAGTTGGTTTTGAGCACCAAGTGTATGTGGGACACCTGTTGGAGATGCACAGAGAACTCTTGGAAATACTCCTCCTCTGTAGATAAAAATAAACCAATTAAGAATAATTATTTATTTCTTCACATGTGTGTATTGTTCTTTTCCTCTGTTTCCTTGTTGGTGATTTTCTTTTACCCAGATAAGGCATAGAAACTGTGCAAATGAGACATTTATAAATACCAATTTATAATATTTTTAATATGGCCATTACAAAGGGTTCAGGAAAAATACATGGATTTTTAAAGCATAGATAGTGATAGTTTAACTAATGTCTTATTATACTAATTAAATACAATGCTTGTTGTACATAGTGAAATTAAACCTCTTTTATTAATAGTTAAGTTTAACATTCATATTTTTTCCAAATATCTTTTACAACAGATTAAACAAAAAGGTCCAAAAGGCATAGGTTGGAAAAGGGTATTACCAAGAAGCTCACCATTAACTGGTCAAATCCAAGCATGAAAAACATCTGCTGATCTCTCCTTTCCTTATGGCTCAGTTTCACAAACCAAAATAAGTCTTGCGAGTGAAAGTATGTAGGCTTGTGTCTGCTGATTCTCCTACCTGCTGCGATCCTTCAGCAGGACATGAGCAGTTTCGTCTCTTTTGAAGGAGGGAGGCTGTTCCATGCAAAGGTGAGAACATTCCTTTGTCCACCATAGCTGCTTGCCCTCAGATGCCCATGGCCATGCTAACTGCTCCCATCTACAGTCCACATCTCTCTAATAGCTTGTGATTCCCCTTCCCTGTCCATTCATTGTAACAACTTAATGGGTAAATCATGTGGTAAATTCATATACACACACCAAGATGACTCTATCATAACTTCTCTTCATCCTCACTGTCACAGTGTTATTCCAGGTTATTATGATCACTGACCTGTATTATTTTAATAATAACTGGTGAGGCTCTGTTTCCCAGTGTACTACCTGCCAGGTTCAAGTTTTAGGCCTGGCCAGAATTTGTTTTTTGCTCTCTTGACACAATCAGTGCTTGCAGTGGAGTTTGCTTGGATAAAAGTAGCTTTGGGCCTGGACTGGTTTGGCTCAATGGATAGAATGTCGGCTTGGGGACTGAAGGGTCCCAGATTCGATTCCGGTCAAGGGCATGTTCCTTGGTTGCGGGCAGATCCCTAGTAGGAGGTGTGCAAGAGGCAGCTGATCAATGACTCTTTCTCATCGATGTTTGTAACTCTCTATCTCTCTCCCTTCCTCTCCATACAAAATCAATAAAATATATATTTTTTTAAAAAAGTAGCTTTGGGTGAGAGGTGGGATAGAAGTTGTGTTAGGTTTCAGACATGTGCAGTGAAAGATATTGGTCAGAAAATTCTAAGACATTCCATGCTCTTTCCTCTCTACAATGTGGCCACATTTGTTTTCTCAGTCTGTCTTGCTGCCTTCCCATCTCAACAGGTTCCTTGCTAGTGTTCAGAGTAATTGTGAACAAAACACACTTAGGCTGCATTTTAAAGGGTCCCTTTATTTCCCCCTCAATCGATTATAATTATAATACAGTCAGAATAGGCACACGGTTGAAGAAAAGTGCTTGTTAATTCAAGTTGAACAATCTTTGATGTTTCCTTGTTTGCAAAGGTGGCAAATTAAGTCAGCATTACCACGATTTAAGTAGGAAATGTCTCAGACAAACAATTAATGTTTCTACTTTCTTTAACCCTACACCAAAGTACAGAAAACAGTGACATAAAACACACACACACACACACACACACACACACACAAATTGCCAAGAACTTGACCAGAAAAACCACGCATGCTTATCTGACACTATATCAATGCTGAAGGGTTCAAACAATGTAAATTTACCCACAACAGTCCACTAGTGCCAAAACGCAAAGGCTCCTGACTGCGGTTTACTTTCTCAAACCTGTGGTAGTTGCCCAGCCAATCAGGATCCCTCAGGGTGAGCTAAGGCCGAAAGTCTCTGCAGTCCTCACCTGGGGCCCTGCGCACCAGGGTATAGTGCTGAGTGCTCCTGCTCGCGAGCCCCAGAGTTGCCCAACCGCTTTCAGTCTTGCCTGTGTTCCGGAGCCTCAGGGTTGCCCAACGGCTTTCCGCCTTGGCTGTGTTCCTGAGCTCTGGCCCAGCCATGATCCTACTCCTTGCACTGCTCACTGAGCTTGGAAGGCTGCATGCTCTCAGGGGTAAGACCAAGGGAGCCTGGATTTCCTTCTCCTTGTGCCTCTGAGCAGAGCAGGGCTCTTTCTCAAGAACAATTTGATGTAGCCTTGGGATCCATACTGTCCCCTTTCTGAATCCCCTGCTGGTTCTTTCCTCTGTGTAACTCCTCCCCCTCTCCCCTCTTCCTCCCCCCTCCCTCCCACACACACCTAATCTACCACCCTAAGGCCCCCACCCTCCCACTCCCAAGCATCCCTGACATTGGATCAGAGCAGGTGACTGAAGTTGTTAGCCAAAGAAGTCCATTCTCCCAGGTCTCAGGGGCTGAGACTCAGCTGGTCTTCTTGGTTCAGTTACCCTGTCCATTGGGTTTAAGGATATGCGTACTGCTCTCAATTTATTCCTCAAAGTGCGGAAGGAGTCAGTCCAATGTGGTTCAATCTAAAGCGAAAGGATGGTTCTGGAGAACTTCAGTGTCTAATTTTTGTTTATTTGCATCTTAGCCATGTTCAGTGTCATTGTAGTGAAAGCTTTGGGCCAAGAAGGAGGGAGGGCAAATATAAATAAATTTGTTGACAATTTTAGACCTCACCGTGGACTCAGTTAAGAACTCATGCTTCACTAAGATAATTGTTGCAAAAACAAAACAAAACTCATTTTCTTTCTGCAGATTCTGAAGGAATATTTCTGCAGGTGACAGTTCCACATAAAATAAGGTCAAGTGAGAGTGAAGGTATAAAGAGGGAGGTAAATGATTGAAAATAATTTTTATACAATTTAAAATTATAAGACTATTTTAATTTACCTTTGTACTAAGTGGGATTATATTCTTTTATATTAATTTGTAAAGCAAAATGTTTTCACTGTACTAATTTATTTTAGTATATTTTTATCCTCCCTTTGTTATACCTCCATTGCTAACTCCTGTATCCTTCCCTTCATTTCTTCATTTCTTTCACATACTTGTTCACAATTTTTAAGAAAATGCTAGCAGGAAAAAATCAGTATGATATAGGGAGAACAATGGTCTAGCAACGGAGAAATTCGTCTTGAGCAAAATTTAGACCAACAAAAAATTTTGACTAAGAAGCATCAAACTTAGAAGTGTGGCCAAAGAAAGAAAAAGAAAAATGTCACATTTGCCTTATTATGATGAAAAAGATAACAATAAAAAAAATCTTACTTGAAAGCAAAGTTTAAAACATGCTTAGCTGCTATAAACAAACAAAATTAAATTGAAGGCATTTAGCCTTTAATATTTCAAATTGGCATAGTTTTGCTTTATGCTACAAACCAGAAGTAATAATGCAGGAGGTTAAATTCCCATGTCCTTAAATTGGTATGGCCAATATATGGTAACTCTGAAAAATATATTCATGTTAAAGAAATAATTTTTTAGGAAACAGTAAGTAAAAAATTAAGAATTCATTAAACTCTAGATTTGTCATTCTGTATTGGAACCTGTCATAATTTTGTCCTATTATTGAACAATAAAAATAAAATGTATGTGAAATTGTGATTGAAGACAACAATAAAATAATTTTCTTTAGAGAGGTTGCATTTTTATATACTAATCTATATATGAAGCCTTCATATATTAGATTAACCTTCAGATTAACCTTCTAAAGGAGGATATGGATATACATGATATAAAAGATAAAGAGGATTAAAAATATTATGCCAAGGGCATCAAAATTACAACATTCAGGACACGGAATTTAATTTTTAATTTATGACCACAATTCCATTACAAGTCATACCTTCAGTGAAAAATTGTTTATAAATTTTTTCCTGATTTATTTATAAGAATTTTTACATTGCCATTGCATGATTAAACTTTAAATTGTTTACTTCAAATTGCATGTAGCAAAGCATAGAGCAACTGTGCAGGCCATGAAATGCTTTTCCTATGAAGTATGTAATACCTATTTACATTTTTGAATTGTCTTTATGCAATTATGGAAGTCATTTTTACTATGCTAGACTATGATGAATGTTCTTTCATATCTCATAGTAGACCTTCTGTGTCTGTCTTGTTCTCTTCCTTTAATTTCTGGTTACCCAGTGCTTTTTTAAAATTATTAAACATACAAAAGATTCCTTTTTTCATGGACTCCCGGTTATTATGATAACCACAAATTATACTAAAGCAATGGCTTTGATTTGGGGATATAGCAGGACCTATGAAGATGTCCAACCTTGTAAGATTTATCTAAAATATATTTGTGGAAGCTATAGGTGCTGGGAAGAAACTCCTCAGTTGAGAAGAGCTAACCTCCTTTCAATGCCTTCCTACCAAAGACCATGAGGAACACACCTGTAGTTAGACAAGTTAGGCTTATGCATCACTGCAGGGAGGGAGAGCACACACCATGGGAAACCATGGGGCATCTCAGTAAGAATGTGTTAGAAAGGCTTTAAATGATTTCAGCTCCTGTTAGGGGTTTTTTGGGGAGGTTTAAGGAAGCAGGCCTTTGCTCTGTTTTGGATGTGGTCAGAAAGTAGACTGTAATTCTATAATTGTGTATTTTAGTAAATCTAGAAAAAGGGAAGATTAGAAAAACTTGACTGCTATAATTGGTCAAGAAGAAATAGCCACTCTTGTTTGTCCATTTGCTCTTTTTTTCTGACTTAGAAAATTTTTACTATTTATTTGTAATCAGGCATGATTAAAATGTAGTTTTGTTTTTGTCTTGATCCATACTTATCTCACAGTGGTTGTGTATGATGTTGATGTTCTGTGAAAAGGTTCTTATTCAACAGCAGAACACCCTTTGTACATTCTATATACATAATATATATGATCATATGTGAAATATTATAGTAATTATACAGATATATTTCTCAACTTTTATATGAGTCAATTTATATAAGGTCATATTAGGCATTAATCAAGGGTACATCCTGAAGCAAGTATCAAAATCATGGATGACAGCAGAGGATAAGAGGGATATATCTGTATATATTAATGTGAAGATGTGGAAAGGTTGGGAAGGATCATCTAAATAAAATAACTATTTCCGCTGATTGCTGACTTTGTATCTATGCTGCAGGCCTAGTGCACAAAATTTGTGCACAAGTAGGGTCTCTGGGCCTCACTGGAGATCATGGCTGATCAGGGCCTTCTGACTTCCTGCCGGGGCCTTCCTTCTGGCTGCAGGATGCTGACCAGGGACTCGCTCGGTGGCTGCCAGCTACGGGCCAGCACCTTCTTTTGTTCCATGTGGCCCCCTGGTGGTTGGCGCATGTCATAGCAATCGATCAAACTCCCAGTCTCCCAGTCAAACTCCAGAGGGGTCACTTTGCGTATTAGCCTTTTATAGATAGAGATACTGTTAGAGTAGTGAAACAAGGAGGCCATTAGACTGGGTTTGCTCTAGTGCCGTTTAGTCACCTGCACAAGCAAACCAAAACCTAAGGCAGAATCAGCGCACTAGAATCTGAAAAAGCAACACTTAAGAATGACAACTCATAAACAGCAACTAGAGTTTCTCAAAAAAATAAGAAACTCAAAAACAACTAACCATAATTAGCCAAAAAAATAAAACAGATTTTCTCAAATAAAGATTTTTCCCTATTTAAAGAATAGGCAACTTAGAAAGGTTCTATGCTTCCATGTCTTTCCTATAAATACTTCGGCCCTAGCCACCATCCACAGAGTGTCCATAACCATTTTGTTTTTGATGCCACCTGACTCAGATCATTGTTTGCTCAGATAAATTCTTCAAAATGTATTATGCCTCAGTGTATCCTTTCTGGTGTCAGAAACCTGGAAGCTGCATAGCCCAGAAGTCCTCAATAAGAAAATATAACAGGCAGAACTGATCATTCACAGAGCCAAGCCAGTGGCACCTTTCAACCCAGAAACTTGGGAGTGTGTCAGCTTGAGTCACATTTCCTTTCCTTACTTCTTTGGAATTATTGAATATTTATTTATTGAGATTCTTTTCTACATTCAATTTTCTTTTTCTATTTTGTTATCAATATATCATTGTTTCACCATGTTTAACTTATAAAAGATCACCTTCAAATAACCCTATATAAAAAATGCCTAATATGCTAAATGTCCAGTCATCTGGTCTTCCATTCAGCCAATCAAAACATAATGTGCTAAGGTGACTCCACTACTTGCTCTGACATGCACTGACCACCGGGAGCAGATGCTGTGACCAGTAAGCTGATCAGGACTGAACCAGACTGCAGTCCCTCCCCTACTGGCCAACCTCTTGCATCCTTCCCCAGCCCCAATCATGCACCCATGAGTTCCCTTGTCCTGGCCTGTGCCCTCTTGTAATCCAGGACCCCTCAGGGGATGTCAGAGAACAACTTTCGACCTTATCCTGCAGGCCAGGCCCAGGGACACCAGTGGTACACGAATTTGTGCACTGAGCCTCTAGTATAATATTATATAATGTCGTATATGCAAGATTTTAAATGTAATTTTTGCATTTTCCTATTCTTTGTGCTATTGTACTAGATATATTATCACTATGTGATAAAATCCAGAACACATTATTAAAATACTAGAGGCACCAGTGGGGTCCCTTGGCCTGGCCTGTGGGATCATGCCAAAAACAGCTCTCCAATATACACTGAAGGGTTCCAGATTGCAAGATTGTGCAGGCCAGACCAAGGGATCCCACCTCTGTATGATCTGAGCTAGGGAGGGACACAGAGGTTGGCCAGCCAGGGAAGGGCTGTGGGAGGGCTCTAGGGCATGTCCTTTCAAATTTTTTTATGTACAATATCATGTCTTCTATAAATAAGGACAGCTTTACTTCTTCTTTTCCAATTTGGATGACTTTTATTTCTTCTTGTCTGATCGCATTGGCTAGTACTTCCAGTACTATGTTGAACAGGAGTGGTGAGAGTGGGCATCTCTGTCTTGTTCCTGTTTTTAGGGGAAATGGTTTTAGTTTTTGCCCATTGAGTATGATGTTGGCTGAGGGTTTGTCATACATGCAATTTATTATGTTGAGTTATGATCCTTCTATTCCCACTTTGTTGAGAGTTTTTATCAAGAAAGGGTGTTGGATTTTGTCAAATGATTTTTCTGCATCAATTGATATGACTATCAATTTTTATCTCTCAACTTGTTTATGTGATCTATGATGCTTATTGATTTGCATATATTGTACGATCCTTGTATCCCTGGGATAAATCCTACCTGGTCATGGTGTATGGTTTTTCTGATGTACTATTGGATCCAATTTGCTAGAATTTTTTTTGAGGGTTTTGGCATATATATTCATTGGTGTTTTGTTTTTTTGTTTTGTTTTGTTTTTCTGTTTGTTTGTTTTTAATTCTTTGTTTCTATTTTTTTGGCCTCTAGGTAATTTATTTCTGCTCTGATCTTTAGTATCTCCTTCCTTCTGCTCACTCTCATCTTTTCTTGTTGCTCTCTGTATAAATTTTTAAATTTTAGAGTTAGATGATTCACTATCATTTTTTCCTTTTCTTTTTCTTTCTTTTTTCTTTTCTTTTCTTTTCTTTTTTGGAGGTAGGTATGTACAGCTATAAACTTTCCTCTCAAGACTGCTTCCCTCTCAAGACTGCTTTCATTGTGTCCCATAGATTTTGGATTGTTGTGTTTTTATTGTCATTAGTTTCCCGGATGTTTTTAATTTCTTCTTTGATCTCTTTGGTAACCCAATTATTGTTTAATAGCATGCTATACAGCTTCTAAGAGTTTGAATTTTTTGGATTGTTTTTTATTGTAGTTTATTTATAATATTATGCCATTATGGTCTGAGAAGATGCTTGATATGATTTCAATCTTCTTGAATTTGAGAAAACTTTGCTTGTAACCCAATATGTGGTCTATTTTTGAAAATGTCCCATGTGCACTTGAGAAGAACATATATTCCATGGCTTCTGGGTGAAATGTTCTGAAGATGTAAATTAAGTCCATCTGATCTGGTGAGGGATTTTGGATTGCTGTTTCTTTGCTGCTTTTTTGTCTAGAGGATTTATCCAATGATGTTATTGGTGTATTAAAATTCCCTACTATGTTTGTATTGTTGTTGATCTCTCCATTGATATCTTCCAGTAGTTTTTTGTTTGTTTGTTTGTTTGTTTGTTTTTAATGTATTTAGGTGCTTCTGTATTGGGTGCATCTATGTTTATTAGAGTTATATCCTCTTATTGTACCAATCCCTTTAGAATTATGAAGTGGCCTTCCTTATTCTTGTTATGGCCTTCACTTTGTGGTCTATTTTGTCAGATATAAGTATTGCTACCCCAGCTTTTTTTCATTCCCATTTTCCTGGAACATATTTTTCCACCCCTTCACTTTTAGTCTGTGTGAGTCCCTTGGTTCTGAAGTGGGTCTCTTGTAGACAGCATATATATGAGTCATTTTTTTTTTAATCTATTCTCTCATCAGATGTCTTTTGATTGGAGCATTTAGTCCATTTATGTTTAAAGTTATTATTGATAATTACTTGTATCCATTTTTATTTTTTGTGCCTGTGTTCTTTCTTACCTTTTTATTTCTTCTTTTTACCATATTCTCTTTAGCATTTCTTACATTGCTGGCTTGGTAGTGATAAACTCTCTAAGCCTTTTTTTGTCTATGAAGCTCCTTATTTCCCCTTCAATTTTGAATGTTAGCCTTATTGGATAGCTAGGTATTGGATTTAGTCCCTTGCTTTGCAACACTTTGTAAATTTTCTTCCATTCCCTTCTGGCCTGATGTGTTTCTGTTGAGATATCATTTGATAATATAATGGGTTATCCCTTGTACTTAACTTTCTATCTCTCTCTTTCAGCCTTTAAGATTCTTTCTTTGTCTTGAATATTTGCCATCATAATCATAATGTGTCTTGGTGTGCATCTTTTAGGGTTCATCTTATTTGGCACTCTCTATGCTTGTGTGACTTTTTTCTTCCCCAAATCAGGGAAGTTTTCTGACATTATTTATTCAAATAGGTTTTCTAACTCTTGTTCCTCTTTCTGTTGTTCTGGCACCCTTACTATTTGTATGTTGCTTTGTTTCATGATTTTGAATAGCTCCCTTAGGCTCTCTTCCTGTTTTTTAATTTTTTTCTCTCCAATTGCAGTTCAGTTTGGGTGTTTTTTACTTCCTTGTTATCTAATTCGCTAGTTCTGTCCTCTGCTTCTCCTAGTCTACTGTTGAAACTTTCCATGGTGCTTTTTATTACAGCTATATCACTCTTCATTTCTTCTTGGTTCTTACATAAATTATAGTTGTTTTTTCATCCATGCTTTTTATTACAACTATATCATTCTTCATTTCTTCTTGATTCTTACATAAGTTTATTTTTTTTATCCATCCAGTTTATTAACTGCATGACCCTGATTCTGAATTCTTTTCTGACATATTGAATGCCTCTGTTTCACCTAGCTGCCTTTCTGCCAATTCCTCCTTTTCTTTCCTTTGGGGGTTTCTTTGTCTATCTTTTTTGACTTCACCAATGGATCTAGATGTCAAGTAATGCAGGGGCTATTCCTTGGATGGCAGTGTCTCCTCAGGCTGCAGATTTTCCTCAGGCAGTAGCAGTAGCAGCTGCTCCTCAGTTGGTAGTGGCTTCTATGGTGGTTGCTCTTTGCAGCAGTGGTGGCTCCTCTACCTGGTTGGGGGAGAAGCACAGCTACTTGCACAACTGCGAGTCCTTGGATGGGGGTGGGCTGATCATGAGGCTGCTGCTTCTCTGATGGAGGAAGACTGCTCACATGGCTGCTTCTCCTTGGACAGGGGCAGGTTTTTCACAGGGCTGCTGCTCCTCATATGAGGGCAGGCTGATCACCTGGCTGCTGTTTGTTGGATGGGTGCAAGATGCATAAGGCTGCTGCTCCTCGGACATGTGTGGGCTGCGCAGGGCTGCTACTCCTTGAATGGGGGTGGATTGCTGTGGAACTGCTGCTCTTCGAATGGGTGCGAGCTGCTCACTCAGCTGTTGCTCCTTGGATGTGGGCAGGCTACTTATGTGGCTGCTTTTTCTTGGACAAGGGTAGTGCACAGTCTGTGCACAGATGCTGCTCTTCAGACACGGGTGGGTTTTACAGGGCTGCCACTCATTCATGGGCAGGCTGCTCATGCGGTTGCTGCTCCTTGGACTGGGAAGTATGCCACTCACACAGTTGCTGCTCCTTGGACAGAGGTAGGCCAAGTGAGGGTGCTGCTCTTTAGACTGTGGCAGGCTGCTGTGGGGCTGCTGCTCCCATGATAGGAGCAAGCTGCTCATATTCTGCTACTTACGTGGTTACAGTGCCCTGGGCTAGGCATTATGCCGGTTGGAGGAGAGCATGCTTTGGAACTCACAGGAGCCTTCACCCAAGGTGGATGAAGTCTCGGTGATCATGGGACCACAGTCAATGTAGCAGGTTCCTGGCAGGGGTGGCTGTAGAGTTCCAGGTGTTATCTGAGGGCACCCTCTGTGTAGGTGAGACTGGGCTCCCTGTTATAGCAGCTCTCCCCTTCAAAAAGGCGAGGCCTCTAAGAAAGAGCCAGCCTCCTGGTACAGTTTGCAACAATAGCAGAGGCTGCCTAGTTAGGCGAGCCCAGTTAGCCTGTTCCTGAAGGTCCTGCAGGATCCAACTGTGACACACACACACACACACACACACACACACACACCATGACCACACACTCCTCTTTTGCTCCCTCACTCACTCATGCTCTCTCCCTCACTGCTGCCTTCTTCTTGCCTCTGTAGTTGGGCTTGGGGTGTTATTGATCTGTTCATGAATGGAGTTTCCTCTCCAGGTGTCTGGTTATGTGGCTCGCTCTCTAGCAAATTGACAGGACAAGATAAGATTAAGATTCTCCTTGACACAAGACAAGACAGAAAGGGAACAAAACATGAATGTAGTCATGACACTGATAACCCCAATATAAATGACCTTCTGAGAAAAGAGAATTAGAGGAGAGAAAAGAGAGCACAAATGATATTGAAGAGAGAAAAAAAGATAAGAGAAAATAGAAAAAAGAACAGAAGGGGGGGGAAAATATATATATATATATATATATATATATATATATATATATATATGGAGAAAACACAACATAACAAACAGATAAACCAAAAAAATGCAAACACCAAACACCCAGTAAAGAGGGTAGGGGCAGAATCTGTAGAGACTGAGCAGAAAGTAAGGTTAAGAATTGGATGAATGTGGGGTGGACCTCAGTTCAGTATAAGGAAGTAGAAAGGGGATGAGTGGATAAGAAAAAAAAGAGAATGAGAAGAAAATAATAATAATAATAATAATAATAATAATAAATTAATATCAAAATTGATTTAAAATGGTATAAAAAATAGCAAATAAAACAAAATGATGGAAAATAATCTGAAAAGAAATAGAAAATAAAGCAACAAACAGAAAAAGAAAAAAAGAAGAAAAGAGAGATAACAAAATAATAATAAAATAAAATAAAAATAAAAGTGAAATATGGAAGTATTGTTCCTTTGGTTGGCTTAAGATCCCAGTCTTCTGTACTGTCTGTGGTTTCTGTTTCCTGTTGCTGGGACTGAAGGCCTCTCATTAGGCCCCTCCCTTTGGATTCTCAGGGACTATTCAGATTTTTTTAAATCTTTTGTACCAAATAGGGTGTATTGTGGGTATGGCTATATTGGTTGCCTGGAGACTGGAAGGAAGGGCTATCTCTTCAGGAGAAAATGGCTGCCCAAGTTTGGGCCTCAGGTATAACTCAATGTCAGATTCACTGCCACTTCTTTAGGACCCTTCCTCTCCCCAGCTCTCCTGAGACTCCACAAGTCTGCACCTTCTCCTGCACCCCAGCCACCGGTGAGTGTCCATATCCAAAAGGGCCTATGAACTAGATACAGTGAGGCAAAGCACAGGCCACAGAAAGGGGAAAGACTATGGCTCTTGTGAGCTCCTCTCCTGCCAGGACTATGTGTTCTGGTCAGCCCTTCAGGCTGCCCCCTCTGGGCTCAGTCTATTGTGACTATGGACCCAGATCTAGAATCCCCTGCCACCACCAGTCCCTGGAACCTCCTTTCCATAGTCAGGCGCTATGCCTGTCCCAAGGGGCACAGCTCGGTGCCATGCAGTTTTCCTCTGACCTTCTGGGTACAGAAGTTTGGCAGCTTTCTCCTGCCCAGATGCTTGGTTTTCTCTTTCTCCAGGGGTCCTCTGCCCTTTCCTGGCTGCAAATTGTCTCACCAGCTGAATCTCCTTTGCCAATTCAGGGTGGGTATTATTTGTTTCAGTTGCTCATTCTATCTCCTCTGGGACAAGGCTCGGGACAAGTCTGTTTTTTCCACCACCATTTTGTCCTCCTCTATTTATTTATTTTAATAAGTTCTTTGCCTTTATAGGTACTTTGCATTTAATGAGAAATTATTAAACTTCCTTTATTCACACAATGTTTCTTTCGCTCTTTGAAATTATTTAAAATACCAAATTTCAAGTAATTTTTTTGTAAATTCAACATCTAATCTTCCCCCAATATAGTTTTCACTGATGGCCTTTTTCCCGGGCCATACTCTCATGGTCTTTTTCATTCTGGTAAGTTTTAACAACTGAAATTGATCACTTCAAATAATATGTTGTAGTAACTCAAAATCAGATTTTTCTTCCCCTTCAAATATTCTTGTTAGTTATTTGTTTTAATTGTTGAGTTTGTGAATTTTCCCACTGTTTCTCTAATATCTGTATTCTTTGGTGTGTGCAGCCACTGATATCTCTATTCTGTTATCTTATTGATTGGCTAATGATCAGATAGAGAGTTCTTCAAATGTATGGCCAATAAGTCTCTCAGTTTTGCTGAGGCTCTGTCACTGCATTTTGTCACTCAGCCAGGAAGTTTCACAGCTACACTTATCATTTCAATTCCTGTTTGCACAGAGTCTCAAGGTGAGCCAGAGGTGAGAGTTTAGGGTCTTTTCAGGTCTGTCCTAATCATGTGCATAGCCTTGAGCATGCACATAGTATGTGAGGCCTTTTAGATTCCCAGATATTTGACATAACTTTCCAAAGCTCCATGTGAATATATATATAGATAGATGATAGATAGATGATAGATAGATGATAGATAGATGATAGATAGATAGATAGATAAATAGATAGATAGATTAGATAGATAGATGGATAGATAGATAGATAGATAGATAGATAGATAGATAGATAGATAGATAGAGCGAGCCAGAAACTGGACCACTAGAAAGACCAGAATGACCTGTTGCTATGATATCCACTGTGGCCAGCAAACCAGGCCCATCAGGGGGTGGGGTCAGCCTGCCAACCTCTTGTAGCCCCTCCCCACGGCTGATCTTCCATCCTGGTTGGGAGCGGGGAGGCCAGCCAACCTCCCCCAGTGACTGACTCCTGATCAGCTCCTTTATCCCCAACCAAGGGCAGGCCTTGCAGGCCTCTCACTCACTCCCTGCACCGGCCAATCCCTGATCAGGCCCCAACTGGGGGAAGCCAGCCAGCCAACCTCCTGCTGTTTCCTCCTCCCAGCAGGCCTAGCCCCAATCTGCCCCAATTGGGCCAGGGGAACCCCAACTGTGCACAAAATTGTGCACTGGGCCTCTAGTTTGATTATAAAGCTTTTCTTTAAAAAAAAAATTATTGAATTTATTGTGGTGACATTGGTTAAAAAAAATTATATAGGTTTCAGGTATATAATTCTATAGTATAACATCTGTATATTACATTGTGTGTTTACCATCCCAAGTCAATTTGCCTTCCAGCAACATTTATATCCCCTTTACTCTCTTCATCCTTCCCCAATCCTTTGGTAAACACCATACTATTATCTGTGTCTATGAAGTTGTTTATTTTTTATTTTTTCTTGGCTTAATTCCTTTACTTTTTTCACCCAGTTCCCCAATCACCCTCTTCTCTGGCAGCTCTGTTTGTTCTTTATATCTCTGAGTCTGTTGCTATTTGTTTGTCGTTTTGCTCATTAGGTTCTACTTATAGGTGAAATTATAAGGTCTTTTTAAGTTTTTTGGTTGGCCTATTGTTTGCCCTATTGATTCATTTCATCAGGCAACTGTGAAGTTAAAAAAATTTGTAGTTGTTTCAGAAAATGCTTTTGGAAAAAGAATTTTGACATTAGGTGAGATCTGATTTATGTCATATATACAAGCTTGAAGTGAATCTTCTAAGAACCGCAAAGCAGCTCAAATCCTGGCATTTCTCTAGAAATGAGATTTTGAAAATGCTCCAGCCACATTCTGCTTTTCTCAGAGGTTGCTAATCTCCTGGTATTCACTGCAAATGCATTCTCTTATTTTTTCTTGACAAAATAAGAGACTAGAGCAAATTCAAATTCCCCAAATATTAATATTTTTACTAAGATCTGATATTTTTATTGAATAAACACTCTTGAGAATATTGTAAACCTTCAGTTAATTTCTAGAGAATTGATTCTAACAATTTTTTCAGTTCTCATGTTGATTTTATGTAGAAGAGAATTTTGGATGGTTCTTACTCTTATTTACACTGATGTCATTTCATTACATAACTGTTATGTAATCTGCATTTATAATATTTTAATATAACATGTTTTTTAAAAATTTTCCTTGTTGTTTCTCCATTGACCCATGGGAAATTTTGAAGTGTGCATATTTGGGCTTTTTCTAGATACCTTTTGGGTCTGATTTTTAATTGAACTTTACTATGTTCAGGTAATGCATTTGACTTCAGTGTGTATGTTTCTATATACTTATTATGCAGTGTACTATAGATGTATATTAAGATGATTTGTTTGCATTTAAAGCTTATGTTTTCCACATATTTTTTTCTTGTAAGAATTTTGTCATTTCTGTCTGTTGTCACAGCATCCTCATCAGGAAATATCTGAGATTGGTTCTGTATTTTTTTTTATTTTTAAGTAATATGTCATTATTAATTATTATATTAAAGTAATATAGGATACATTTTGCAAACCTTTGTTATTAACTTTCAGACACTCCTTGATTTTGTCTAGGAGTTTGTAGAAAATTATAATATCAGCCGAAACCGGTTTGGCTCAGTAGATAGAGCGCCAGCCTGCGGACTGAAAGGTCCCGGGTTCGATTCCTGTCAAGGGCATCTACATTGGTTGAGGGCATATCCCCAGGAGGGGGTGTGCAAGAGGCAGCTGATCGATGATTCTCTCTCATCGATGTTTCTAACTCTCTATCCCTCTCTCTTCCTCTCTGTAAAAAATCAATAAAATATATATTAAAAAAAGAAAAGAAAATTATAATACTAACAGATTTCACTCTGAGTATTTGAAGGAATATCTGCCATTTCAGAAAGTCTACCCAAACTCATCTCTTCTACCTCCCTTACGATGAAAAATCTTTAGTTTCTTGAAAAAAGGGTAAAGAGGTCTGTGGCGTGAAGGCACTGGTGAAACCCTCTATAATTGAGAAAGAGAAGAGGGGAAAAGGTCTAATTCTGAAGAGATTTAACATAGGATATGCACTAGGAAAACCTAAGCTGGGTTACTTTGTTCTCTAAAAATGTTATAGGAAAGAAATGAGCATAGACATGGCTGCTTTAGCTCCCCGGGAAGTCAGAGTGAAAAAAGGGGACCTTGGAGACAGGCTCAGGGGATTAACCTGGGACAAGGTGCTGCTGCCCATTGCTCCCCTAGTTGCAAGTCTCCTAAGGACCTTAGAGTTTAGGAGATTTGTGCCTATGGGGGAAGAAAGGGACGGGGAAGGGCATGTTCATGCTCCCCAGAGGCAGAGCACACTCAGGACCTTTATCTTGAGGATTTTTCCTCTCTCTTGTGGGTGGGAATCTTAGGGGAGGGTTTCAGAATATTTTCAGTTTCCAAGGTGTGCTTTTTCAGGGTCCTGATCTCTACTGATTGGTCAGCACAAGGGCAGGGGGTCATTTGGTACTAAAGCTGGTTCTGGAGTCACCCACCTGCTTTTGCTACTTTTGTAAGCCAGAAGCTGAAATACAACTGAGGCCTAGATGGTATTTCTGTTATCTCTAAAGAGATGACCTTCTGTTGAACTGTTGCAGTTTCCTCATTCTACTTACCAAGGAATTTCCCCAGTTTCTTACTATGCTGTTTCAAGCTCACATTTTTATTTCTGGGTTATTAGATATCTGGTCTCTGAGTTTGTGGGCTTCTTGTATTTCCTGGGAATTTCCCTTTCTCAGGCTCACGGACTGCCTTCCCTTAAAACCAGAGAAATTCCTTAAAATTAGTTTCTCTTGAAAAGAAATTTCAGATTTTCAACAGAGAAGTCTGTCTGCCTTTGTGGAGACAGTCCACTGACTCACTCTGTAAACATCCTTAGAGCCACTCCTGTTCCTGGGTGGCACCACATTAGGATGATGAGAACATTTATACTCAGTCTGTGTTGTATTAAAGCTCTTATTCCTGAAGGTGCAGCATGTCTCACTAGTATCATTCTCTCAGATATTTTTCCCCTTGTGGTTTATATATGGAGAGGATTAGGAAGGGGCTTTAGGTTGTTAACGAAAACCAAAACCAACCCCCCCCCAAAAAAAACACATTGAAACCTGTAAAGAATTTCTTGAGTTTATTTGAGCCAAACTGTCGACATATGCCGGGAAGCAGAACCTCAATGGATTGAGATAATGCTCCAAAGAATGGCGGGTTACATTTCTATTTATACGTTGCAGTCAAAGGAGGGACATAGATGGGTTACATGAAATTCATTGGTGATGGATTAAGGAGGCGAAAGAAAACAAAGTGGTGGGAAACCCCTGGGATTGGATAAAAAGTAAAATGATAGAAACATACTTAGGTGAGTGCAAAAATAATTAACATGATAAAGAAGGAATTTGAGGCATCTGTGCTGGCGCCCACCACATTTGGTTGTGCCCCAGGGGCTCTAGAAAAAGGGAAGTTACAAGTTACCCAGACATCTCACAGATGTGTTATTTTAGAGGCAATAAGGCAAATGGGCTCAGTAAAGAAGATCTAAGTTGATCTTTGTCACGGAAAATATCGGTCTAGGACATGACTACCCACTATAACCTGTTTGTAATTTAAATATTTAATTTTCAAACCATCTTTTGTGGTTATATTAGGTCTCTGAGTTTGCAAGACTGCCACGCAGGCTCCCCTGAGCTTGTCAGGTTGGCATGTGGCTCCTTTCGTTCACAATGCGTATTTGGTAGTTTTATCATAGGAGTGGGGTGTCCCTTTCCCCACTGAGTGCTGAGAGTGGGGTCTTTATGCTGTCTCCAGAAAAAGACTTTTCTGAGACTCACATGGGAGGATGCTTGATTTTTCATTTGTGTTCACTTAATTTCCTGGGTTTTAAAAGTCCCGTTTCCCTTAATCCAGTCCTGTAAGAAGTGCAGCTGGGGATTCATTGGAGCTAGAAGCAAAGCCAGTGTCCAGTTTCTGTTCCATGTTGGAACTGGGTCTAATTTAGCATCAGGTTAGTTGCAGTCCATCTGTCCATTGTATGGGGTCCACATGGCTGCGGCCAATGTGGGTGAATGCAGGAGAACCAAGAGTGCACACACCAAGAGAGCCAGGAGCCAAGAGAGTGAACTTCTATATTTAGTAGACTAAATATCTCAAATCTTCCTGTACTTGCAGTGGCCACATCTACTCTGGCCAATGACCTGTTTCCCAGGTGTGACTGACAGACAAGTGCCTTCCCTGTGCCTCCCAGACTTTACTGCAGATGTGTCCATTCTCGCCCTCCAGTCCCTTCTTCCAGGGATCTGTGGGGAAAAGCCTGGTGGCTCCCTGAAGAGTGTTAAACTGTAGCTTCCTAGCAAAGCCTTATAAATGGCATAATATTTGGCTTCCCTGTGTTCCTTTCCTGTTATTAATAACTAGAGGCCCAGTGCATGAAATTTGTGCACGGGGAGTGTGTTTCTCAGCCCAGCCTGCACCTTCTCCAATCTGACCCTTCAAGGCACATGTGTCAAACACAAGGCCCGCGGGCCAAATCCGTCCCGCCAGGCCTTGCAATGTGGCCCGCACCGCGCTGTCATCACTGCACTCTGCTGCGTTTCCATCACAATGACAGTTTATGACTGTTCAGTAAACCATTCGGCCCGCGATTTAGGCTGGATTTTTGATTTTGGCCCCTTCTCTGATTGAGTTCGACACCCCTACTTCAAGGGATGTCTGACTGCCCTCTCACAATCTAGGACTGCTTGCTCCCTACCACTTGCCAGCCTGCTTGCCTGAATGCCCCTAACCACTCCTGCCTGCTTGCCTTATTGCCCCTAACCACTCCTGCTTGTCATCCTGATCACCCCCTAACCACTCCCCTGCCAGCCTGTTTGCCCCTAACTGCCCTCCCTGCAGGTCTGGTCCCCCCAATTGCTCTCTACTACAGTCCTGGTCACCCCCAACTGCCCTCTCCTGCAGACCTGGGTTCTCCCCAGCTGCCTTCCCCTGCAGGTCTGGTTCCTCCTAACTGCCCTCCCCTGCTGGCCATCTTGTGTCCACATGCGGGAAGCCATCTTTGACCTTATGGGGGTGCTCATCTTGTGTATTGGAGTGATGGTCAATTTTCATATTTCCTCTTTATTACATAGGATAAGGTTAATTACAATGGCATCAGTGGTATGTACAATTTGTTTTTGTTTTATTATATTTAGCATAGAATGTTAGTCTGCAGCCACGTCTCATTCATCTTCACTAGAAAATATATATTTTTCACATAGAAATGATTAATCTATAGTAATAACAAGGCTAAAATTATATTTTTTCAAAATGTGACCTTCAGTTTTTTCTTTTAAAAAAGCCATTCCTACAGATTAAATTTATTACCCTAATCCTGAATCTATTATAATAATAAATTCCTTTTATTTAGAATAATAAATTCTTAAGAATATATAAATTGTGAAAATGGATTTAGTATTTTTTTTTGACATGAGTGAAAAAGTTTTACTTTGTATATTTTTTATTTACTAAACCATTTTTATTGATTTTCTTTGTTTTAGGTGATTTATATAATTACAATTGATAAAAAATCATATACTCTGCATCTCACAAAAAGGTAAGATATAATTTTCCCTTAAAGCTTAGATTTTACTTTTAAAATTTTTTGTTACTATCTATAATAATAAAATCATAAGGTGATAATTAGACCAGACAGCCAAACAGCAGAATGACCATCTGGACATCCTTCCAGACAACCTTCTGGACGAAGCTGGGGCTGCAGCGGCTGTGAGGGCTAAGGCAACCATGAGGGCCGAGGCAGCCAGGAATGCTAGGTCTGAGCCCTTTGCACAAATTTCATGCATCAAGCCTCTAGTTTAAATATAATAATGAAGAAAAAATAAAGAATGTTGACTCAATCCATTTTCAATGTAGGATTTATTATGCCTTGAATCCTAGATCTATATGATTGTTGCATTAAATTATTTAGCTTTATTTTCAGATTTAGGAATAAGCTATCTATCTATCTATCTATCTATCTATCTATCTATATAAAAGCCTAAGCAACTGTTACAACTCGTCGATTGCTTAACCAGTTGACCATTCATTATGATGTGCACTGACCAATAGGGGACTGATGCTCAACACAGGAGCTGCCCCCTGGTGATGAGTGCACTTCCATAGTGGGAGCACTGCTCAGCCAGAAGCCAAGCTCATGGCTGGTGAGCACAGTTGCAGCAGTGGCAGGAGCTTCTCCCACTTCTGCTGCAGTGCTACTGAGTGGCAGCAATGGCAGGCACAGCGGGGCCAGGCTGAGTGGGAGCCACTTCATGCACTGCTACTGCTACATCCCTTGGGGGATCTTGGACTGCCGTTTTTGGCCAGATCTGTGGGCATTGGGCCAAAACTGGCAGTCTGCAATCCCTTGAGAGGTCCCGGAGGTCCTATATTGCGAAAGGGCGCAGGTCAGGCTGAGAGATGCCACCGGTGCACAAATTCATGCACCAGGCCTCTAGTATATTTATAAATCTTTGAGTATAAAGTCACTAAACCCAATAATTGTGACAGATAATAAGTATGTCTCATGATTTCTCAAACACAGTTAATACATTAAATGGTTATTGGTGGGAAATATAACTAGGAGCACATATCTTATGAATGTATTAATTATGTTTGTATTTATTTTGAATTGTATATGGTACAGTTTATATATCATAAAACTTGGCCAAGTGCATAAATAAGTAATCCTATATAATAAAGGCCTAGGTGCCATCACGGCCTCATGCATTGTCACAAGATGGCTGCCACAAGATGGCCTCATGCACAGTGGAGTCAGGGCCCAGCAGCTTCTCTGTGCAGTGAGGCCTAGTGGTCCCGCAACTCTGTGTGGTGTGGAGGAGGCAGGTCCTGGCAGAGGAGGCAGATCTTAGCAGGGGAGGGTAGTTGTGGGTGACCAGGTTGACAGGGGAGGGCAGTTGGAGGCAATCAGGATGGAAGGGGAGGGCAGCTGTGGTTGACTAGGCCAGCAGGGGAGGGCAGACATAAGCCATTAGGGCAATCAGGCAGGCAAGCAGTTAGGCTCTAGCAGTCTTGGATTGTGAGAGGGATGTCTGACTGCCGGTTTAGGCCTGATCCTGAGGTGTCCCAGACTGGAGAGGGTGAGGCTAGGCTGAGGGACAACCCCCCCCCCCCCGCCCCAAGCATGAATTTCATGCACCAGGCCTCTAGTTTTTAATAATTTTATGTAGTTTTGCAACCATGAACCATAAACCATTTTTAGAACATGTAATTCCCCAAATAAAACCTCTCATGCCATTTCACATTTAATCCAATTCCCTACTACACTCCCAATAACAATCCATGTACTTTCTGTCAGTGTGTTTTCTCAACATTTCATATCAATTGAATCAAAGAGCCTTCTCTCCATCTGCCTTTAAAAAAATATATACTTAAAACAACTGCATTTTGTCCACCTGTATCTTTATAATTGACCAAGTCTGGAGAAAATTAGCCTCATTTAATTCATGACTCTTCTCATCTAATCTGGGACCATTAAACTCATGTTAGTCTTTAATGCTTTTATAACTCCATTGAAATTGTTTTTTTGATAAGAGAATCAATGATCTTCATATTTCTGAATGCCAACCTTCATTTTTTTAAACCAATTTGGCAACATTTTGTATAATTGATCAGTGCCTCCTCACAAAATATCTTCATTACCACCAACTCCTTGTTTAACTCTTACACCATTGTGCTTACTCTTTAACAGTATTTGTTTGTCTGTTTTCAGTTCATCATTATTATTATTATTATTATTTTTAAATGTTTTCAATCTCAGAGAACTCCATGGAGTGGTTATTAAGTCTCATTTCTTTCCCCTAGCTATATTCAATTACCTGCCTATTTCATCCAGGCCCAGGGGTTCAAGTACAGTTTATGTGTTAATTATTTCCTTTCCAGTGAACATCATATTCAATCACCTGACCAGTTATTTGATAACCAAGTGTTTAATAGAGTTCCCTTACTTAACATATTTAAACTGTACTTCTGATCCACCCAAAATGTATCCTTTGCACCATCACTGCAGTCAATGGCAACTTTATTCTTCCAGTTTCTCTGAACAAAAACCTTGGGGTGATCCTTGACATCTTTCTTCCCCCTCTCCCATAGTCAGTGGATTAAGTCCCATGTGTTCCACCTTTAAAACATCAAAATGTATTCAGAATTGGCCCTCCATCACTGCTACTGTCCTATTTCAAGCCACCAACACATCTTGCCTGGATGAATGTAACAGCCTAACTGGTATCTTTCTTTGTGCACATCATTCTCAATACAGCATTCAGTCTAATTCTTTTAAAATGTTGGTCTGAGCTTTCATTTACTGCTCAAAAATCTTTCAGTGACTTCTTATCTTATTAGCACTGTCTCTCATTGCTATCTCTTGTCTTTAATCCACATTCCACTCTAGGCTGTTCTTTGTATACACAAAACATACTTATGCCTCAAAGTCTTTGCATTTTCTCTTAACTCTGTCTGGAATAACATTTCTGTGAAAATCCATAGGCTTGTTTTTCAGTTTTTAATAATCTACTGTATCATAATATATGTGAGCCTCCCATGCCATCTTATCACATTTTGCCACAAACCTTTGTCACCCAGTTCTTATTTCTCATCATCTAACATGTTGGCAGAATATGTCCCTCACTATCATGAAGACCAGTGGTTTGTCTTTTATTTATTGCTGTATCCCAGTGCCTAAAAGAGGATCTGACAGATAGTAGGCACTCAAAAAATAATTCTTTGAGTAAAGACATAGACGGACACACACATAGATATATGATACAGAGGATTCAGAGTTTATTTCAGTGTTAAGAAAGCCTGATACACCACACTAAAATTACTCTAACTGAACCATCTATACTAATAAAGGGTAATATGTTAATTAGACCGGACATCTTCCAGACATCCATCCAGACAAAGCCACAGCAGCTGCGAAGGCTAAGGGCCTGCAGCTCAGGAGAGGTGCAGCTGCAGGAGCGGCAGTGGTGGGAGCAGGAGCAGAGGTGGCACTGCTACCACCCCTTTCCCAGAGGCAGCGCAGGAGAAACCATGGCATGGGCCGGTCCCGCACCAGCACCCCTTCTGGAGAGGCAGCGGGAGAGGGGGCTGCTTGGTCTGAGTCCCAGTGCTGCCCTTTCTGCAGAGGCAACCACAGAGGCAGTGGCACAAGCTCGCTCAGGCTCAGTGTCACACCTCCACAGAGGCTGGATGGGGTGTGATTAGCTGTACTTCAACCTCCCACAGCCCCTCCCCCAGCCGGCTTGGCTCCAGATCACTCCCTACCCACCAGTGGGTGTGTGGCAGGGTCAGCACCAAGAAGTGAGGGCAGTGGCAGCAGCTGCAAGGTGATGGGGGCAGCGCCTTCCCATGATTGGCCCTGTTGCCTCCCGTAGAGGGAGGCCAGACTGTGGCTTAGGCCCATAGGGAGTGGGCCTAAGCCATCAGTAGGACATCCCCTGAAGGCTCACAGTCTGTGAGAGGGGGAAGACCAGGCTGAGGGACTCCCCACAGTGCATTATTTTTTGTGTGTGTGCACCAGGCCTTTAGTATTATTATATAATTCTAATAAATTTCACATTTACTTTTATTAGTGTAATGTTTAATTCATATTGAATTCATTCTTCAAACATTTTGTTGTTTCTTAGCTCATTCTTATCCCAGGACTTTTTGGTTTACTCATTTAATGAAACTGGATCTTTGCATACTGATTCTTCATATTTTAAGGTAAGATGTCTTAGACATTTATTATTATACTTGTAGCCCTGTGCATGAATCTGTGCACCGGTAGCTCACCGGTAGCTCACTGCCACCCTCCGGTAGCTCTCCACCCACTGCCCTGTCCTCCTGTAGCTCCATCTGTCCCGCAACTTCCCCTTCATAGCTTGCTGCCCTACCCCCTCCTATAGCTAGCTGCCCCACCCACATGGTGATCCATGATCTGGTCATTACACAGTTGGTCATTACACTTCACGGCATAACAACCATTTGCATATCTTTATTATATAGGATGTTGCTTTATTGGAATGGATATATTACCATTGAGATATATTTGTTCTATGTATGCAGTTTAAATAAATATTTTGTTCCATATAATTATGAGATGTTAAGAGGTTAATTGTTATACATAGAAATAAGATAAAATGTTGAGGTAATATTCATGGACACTTAGATGGCACAAAGTAAGAAGAGTAGTAAAAAATGTTTTCCCTAAAATATGCATAAATAAATTTGTATAATATATAATCTTCTAACATTTTAAATCATCTATATTTTATGATAAATATTTTATTCATAAAGATTTTATTTGCCTTTCCATCCTGTCTTTCAGATGCATTGCCATTACCAAGGATATGCTGCAAACTTTCCAAATTCAGCTGCAACACTCAGCATATGTTCTGGTCTCAGGTAATAACATCTTAGAGAATATTTACACATAGAGCCTAACTGGTTTGGCTCAGTGGATAGAGTGTTGGCCTACAGACAAGGGTCTAAGGTACAATTCCGGTCAAGGGCATGTACCTTGGTTGTGGGCACATCCCCAGTAGAGGGTGTGCAGGAAGCAGCTGATCGATGTTTCTATCTCATCAATATTTCTAACTTTCTATCTCTCTCCCTTCCTCTCTGTAAAGAATCAATTATATATATATATATATATATATATATATATATATATATATATATGAATATTTACACGTGAAAAACTTAGCATGTACTTCAAAATGAAACTTAGTGGCTAGCAGACACAAATATAGTAAGGTTTAAGAAGAATCCATATATGAAATATTTTTTATGATTACCTTCTTTTTAAAAAAATGTAAGTAGCTAGTGGTTACTGCCTATTCAAATGAAATCACCCCAGGAAAACCTGACTGGAGATATTCTCTGTGCAGAAAAATATAATTTCAGTAAAGGAAAGTTTAGAACATTTTCCTAAACAGTATAGCTGAGTTGTTTCTCAATTATTTTAAATAGTTATGGAAAATGACATTAATTGATTATTTAAACAGGAACATATTGTGCTCACAGTTAAGGTGCTCTCAGTATCAAACAGCCAATTAAGAAGGTAACTCAGAGGACTTAGATATTTCTCCAAAGAAGACATATAGGTGGTCAACAGGGGCTAAGAAATGTCTTATCCAGCCTTAGCCAGTTTGGCTCAATGGATAGTGCCTTGGCCTGACAATAGCAGGTTCTGGGTTCTATTCTGATCAAGGGCATGTACCTAGGTTGCAGGCCCTCTCTAGCTAGGGCCCAGGTCAGGTCTCATGCAGGAAGCAACCAGTTGAAGTGTCCTCTCACATTGATGTTTCTCTCTGTCTTTCCCTCTCTCTTCCAAGCTCTCTAAAAATCACTGGAAACATATCCTCAGGTGAGGATAAAAAAGAAAGAAAGAAAAGAAATGTCATATCCTATGAAAGAGACATCTTGAAAGTGCCTAAAGATAGTTGTCATTTTTTCATGGTGAAGGGGCTGGCGTCTGTGTTAATGAAAACACCTTGGCAGCTGTGACAGTGGCAGCAGCAGCGGGGTGATGGGGCTGGCACCTTTCCCTGATCAGCCCAGTCATCTCCCGCAGAGGAAGGCCAGACTTCGGCCTAGGCCTGCTCCCTGTCAGTAGGACATCTCCTGAGGGCTCCCAATCTGTGAGAGAGTACAGGCTTGGATGAGGGATTCCCCCCAGTGCACAAATTTTGTGCACCGGGCCTCTAGACCTATATAATAAAACCCTAATATGCAAAATGACCAAATAGCAGAATGAACAGCAGAAAAACTGCCACAACAGCCAGTTGCTATGATGTGTACTGACCACCAGGGGACAGATGCTCAATGCAGGAGCTGCTCCCTAGTAGTAAGTGGCTCATGGCTGATGAGCACAGAGGCAGAGGAGGGAGCCTCTGCTGCAGGCAGGCTGTAAGGAGCAAGGGTCCCAAACTGCAAGAGCCCCAGACTGCATGAGGGATGTCTGATTGAAGCCAGACTGGGAAAGGGCACAGAATTTCATGCACTGGGCCTCTAGTGAATGGTTAAAGAAAATGTGGTACATAAACAATGGAATATTATTCAATAAAAAAGAATGAAATATTTCCATTTGCAACAACATAGAAAGACATAGAGGATATTATGGTAAGTGAAATAAGTCTGACAGAGAAATGCAAATATCATGATTTTATTTACATTTGGATTCTAAAACAAAATAATTAAATAAAGCAAAACAAACAGACCCATAGCTATAGATAACAAGCTGATCATTGCCAAATGAAGGGGAAATGGAAGTAGAGGTCAAGAAAAATGATTTTCATCATTAATTCTGAAAGAGGAAGGTGGTAAGTTCATCAGAGGAAGGTGAGTCCAGAACAGACAATAGACTCTAACTGCCTTTTAGTTTTAGTTTTAGTTTGCCTGATTTATAAAATTTACTCATGTCAACTCAGAAAATTGGCATTCTCTGAATGTGGTTTTCATTTATATCAACCTTTTTAAATATTCACTTTATATTCCTGTTTTCCCTTATCCTAACCTCTGTAAGAACAGAAACTTTCTTCTTGAAATATCCAACAGATATCTGTTCCCCAGCTACTACTTGTCCTTAAGGACTATATTTTGAATGAATGTTATTTCTATAAAGAAAATACAAAATACACTTCTAGTTATTTAGTTCTTTAACCTGTGAGAGAAAAAAAAACTAAAGTAAATGTGGTTAAGTTATTAATGATAGACAAAAAAATAGAGGAAAAAGTGGCTTTAAAAATGTTACTTACTCTAGTTCATAATTTCTTACATTTTATATTATAGTTTTGATGTGATCATTTATAGAATTATTTTGCCATTGCTTTCTAAATATACAGGGGATTCCTTCAGTTTGAAAATATCAGCTATGGAATTGAACCACTGGAATCTTCAGCAAAATTTGAGCACATAATTTATCAAGTAAAAAATTATAATACAGATATACCAATATTAGTAGAAAATTACAGCAATATTTTGCAGAAAAAACAGACCTATAAAGATTATTTAAGCTCACAGGTAACTATAATAATTCTGAAGTTATGACATACCATGAAATTACTTCTTTAGATTTTTTTTTTAATTGTGAAAAAGAACTGCTTAGCAGTTGAGTAGAAATATTAAATTTGTTATATTTTTTTCTATATATTTAAACATAACACCCATATTCCACTTAAAATATGAAAAATTATACAATAATATATTGCAAGCTTACTGTTTTACAATGTATTATGTAGCATTTCTTATGCTGTATTTAAATAAAAATGCATATTATTAAATAAAATTTAGAAGTAGGGGAAGAATAGAACCACAGTTAGTTATTTCTAACAGCTTACCACTATTCCCTGGGGAAAATACTTTTTAATATTTTTACATATTTTTGTTACATAACTTTACTACCAAAATATATCTTTCTAAAACAAATAATCATTTGTCCATATTAAAATCTCTTAATTTATCTATATACTGGAATATAATTTTTAGTTGACAGGTGTTTTCCTTTCATCACTTTAAATATTTCAACTCGCTATCTTATGGACTCCAAGTTTTATGATGAAAAGCCAGTTGTTATTAAACATATTAAGGATTCTTATATATGATGAGTCCGTTCTCTGATGATGAGTCCCTTCTCTGTTGCTTCTTTTAAGAATCTCTCTCTCTCTCTCTCTCTCTCTCTCTCTCTCTCTCTCTCTCCTCCCTCCCTCCCTCCCTCCCTCCCTCCCTCCCTCCCTCCTCTCTCTCTCTCTCTCTCTCTCTCCTCTCTCTCTCTCTCTCCTCTCTCTCTCTCTCTCTCTCTCTCTCTCTCTTTGATGTGTCTTTGAGTGGATCTCTTTGAGTTGATCCTAGCTGGAATTCATAGAGCTTCCTGGATATTTAAATAAATATGTTTCACTACATTTGAGAAATTTCTGGCCATGAATTATTTCACCTCTTTATCTATCTTCTTATTTCCTGGCACTCTTATTATGAGCATGTTAGTATAATTGATAGTGCTGTCAGGGTAATGCTGGCCTCACAAAATAAGTTACAAAATACTCTTTCTTCCTTAATTTTTTGGATGAGGTTGAAAAATCTAAAGAAGTAATTTCATGGTATGTCATAACTTCAGAATTATTATAGTTACCTGTGAGCTTAATTGCTTCTTTTAATGTTTGGTACAATTCACCAGTGAAGGCATCTAATCCTGGATTTTTGGGTTTTTTTTGGTAGGTTTTTGATTACTGTTTCAATTTTCTTACTAGAGATTGGTCTCTTTTGGTTTTCTAATGCTTCTTCATTTAGTCTAGGAAGCTTGTTTCCCTTTCAAAATCTGTTAATTTCTTGTTGGTTATCCACTCTGGTGTCCATTGTAGCATCTTATCTTTATTTTGGATTTTATTCATTTGAGTTTTCTCTCTTTTTTCTTAATGAGTTTAACTAGAGGTCTGTCAATTTTATCTTTTTGAATTGCCAGCTCTTTATTTTATTATTTTTTTCTACTGTCTTTTTGTTCTTGATTTCATTTATTTTTATTTTGATCTTTATTATTTCCTTCCCTCTCCTGATTTTGGGCTTAATTTGTTATTCTTTTTCTGATTCTTTAAGTTATAATGTTAGATTTCTTATTTGAGAATTTTTGTGTTTATGTCTTGAGGTAGGCCTGTAATGCTATAAACTTTCCTCTTAGTACTGCTTTTGATGACTCCCCCAAGTTTTTATATCTTATACTTTTAGCTTTATTTGTATCTATGTAACTTTTGATACCTTGTTTTCTTTGATCCAAAAGTTGTTCAGTAACGTGTTGTTTAATCTCCATATATTTGTGGTTTTTCTCAGCTCTTTTTTTGTAGTTGATTTTCAGTTTCATATCATTGTAGTCAGAAAATACTAGTACAATTTCAACTTCCTTAAATTTATTGAAACTAGTTGTGTACACCTACATATAGTTTATCCCTGACTATAGAGCCCTTGAGAAAAATGTATATTCTGTCTTTTTGGCATGGAAAATTATAGTAATATTAATTAAATTTATTTGCTCTAATGTATCATTAAAGGTCAATATTTCCTTACTGACCTTCTGTTTGGAAGATATATTCATTGTTGCCAATGGAGTATTCATATTTCATATTATAATTGTATTGGTATCACATTTTTGTTTTAGATCTGTTAGCAATTGATTTCTATATTTTGGCACTGCCAAATTGGAGGGTGGGAAGGAAGAAAGAAGAGAGAGAGAGAGAGAGAGAGAGAGAGAGAGAGAGAGAGAGAGAGAGAGAGAGAGAGAGAGAGAGAGAGGGAGAGAGGGAAGTATTATGTCTTCTTGAAGAATTGTCCACTTTATCATTCTAAAATGTCCATCTTTGTCTCATGGTACCTTTTTTGTTTTGAAATCTCCTTTGTCTGATGTAAGTACTATTGTTTCTGCTTTCTTCTGGATGCCATTTGCTTAGTGTATCATCTTCCACCTCTTCACTTTGAGCCTATGTTTGTTTTTGGAGCTGAGATAAGTCTCTTGAAGGCACATACAATTGGGTCTTAATTTTTTTTTTTTAATCCATCCCGCTACTCTGTGCCTTTTGATTTGTGAGTTCAATCTATTTCTATTTAGCATAATTGACATACTAGACGCCCAGTGCATGAAATTCATGCATGGGGGGATGTCCCTCAGCCCAGCCTTCACCCTTTTGCAATCCAGGACCTCTGACTCTTAACCACTTGCCTACCTGTCAGTTTGATTGTCCCTAACCACTCTACCTGCCTGATTGATTGCCCCTAACTGCCTCTGCTTGCCAGCCTGATAACCCACTAACTGATCCCCTGCTGGCCTGGTCGTCCCCTAAATGGTCCCCTGCTGGCCTGGTCACTCCCAAACTGCCCTACCTGCCAGCCTGGCTGCACCCTAACTGCCCCCTGCTGGCCTGGTTGCCCCCTAATTACCCTCCCCTGACAGCCCAATCACCCCTAACTGCCTCTGCCTCAGCCCCTGCCACTGTGGCATTTTCCAGAAGGAAGTTAGACATCCAGAAGATATCTGGTTGACCTGGTTTAATTAGCATATTACCTTTTTGTTAGTATAGATGAAGATTTACTTGCAGCCATTTTATCTTTTATTTTCTGGTTGCTCTGTGTCTCCATCGTTTTTTTGTTTTTTTCCTCTCGTGTTTTTGTCTGTTTATTTTTTAAAATTTCTTTATTGATTAAGGTATTACATATTTGTCCTTATCCCTCCATTTCCCTCCCAAGCCCACCTATCCCCACCTCCCACCCCCGTCCACCACCTCCACTCATGTCCTCATTCCCCTATTGTCTGTGTCCACTGGTTAGGCTTATATGCATACACACAAGTTCCTTTGTTGATCTCTTCCCCTTGCCCCCACCCTCCCTTACTTCCCTCTGAGGATCTGTTTTTGTTTATCAGTTTATGTTGTACATTATTTCCCATGAGATCATGTGATATTAATTTTTCTCTAACTGACTTATTTCACTTAGCATAATGCTTTGCAGTTCCTTCCATGTTGCTGCAAATGTTAAGAATTCCTTATATTTTATCACAGCATAGTATTCCATTGTGTAGATGTACCACAGTTTTTTTTTTAATCCACTCATCTACTGGTGGGCACTTAGGCTGTTTCCAAATCTTAGCTATGGTAAATTGTGGTGCTATGAACATAGGGGTGCATATATCCTTTCTGATTGATATATCTAGCTTCTTGGGATTTTGTCTGTTACTTTAGTTGGGTAGTTTCCTATGACGTTTTCTCTGTTTCCTTTTTTGTTTGTTTCATGCCTCAACTCTGAATTTTTGTTTTATGGTTACTATTAGGTTTTTGTAAAGTATCTCATACATACCATAGTCCTTTTTCTTCCTATTGCCTCATATCCATTCACCTGTACTTGTTAATCAGCTTAACAATAACCCACAACCTTCGGACCAACTCATTCACCTGTACTTGTGTCCTTCACTCCTCCTATCTTCCCTCCGCCCCCCGTCCCAGCCAAACACACACACACACACACACACACACACACACACACACACACACACTCATTATACCTTTTTATGTTGTGTGTTCATTGCCAAATTGCAGTAGGTTACTTTTAATTCTCCCCTCTTTTAACTTTTATGTTATAATTAAGTGTTTAATGCTCTCTTTTTGAAGTAGAGTTGTAAGTTTCTTTTCCTTTTTTTAAAATAAATCTTTATGCTCAGATTATTAAAATTGTTTCTCCTTCCCCCCCCCCCCATAGCTCCCTTCCACCCAATTCCCACTCCACCCTCTGCATTTACCTCTCCCCCACACCATTGTCCTCATCCATAGGTGTACGATTTTAATCCAGTCTCTTCCTGCACCCCCACACCCCTTTCCCCCTGATAATTATCAATCCACTCCCTTTCTTTGCCCCTAATTCTATTATATTCACCAGTTTATTCTGTTCCTCAGATTTTAATTCACTTGATTTTTAGATTTACTTGTTGATATATATGTATTTGCTGATCATAATTTTTATCTTTTTTCTTCTTCTTCCTCTTCTTAAAGAGTACCTTTCAGCATTTTATATAATACTGGTTTGGTGGTGATGAACTCCCTTAGCTTTTTCTTATCTGTGAAGCTCTTTATCTGCCCTTCAATTCTGAATGATAACTTTGCTGGATATAGTAATCTTGGTTGAAAGTTCTCGCTGTTCTTCACTTTGATTATTTCTTGCCACTCTCTTCTGGCCTGCATAGTTTCTGTTGAGAAATCAGCTGATAGTCATATGGGTGCTCCCTTATAGGTAACCAACTGCTTTTCTCTTGCTGCTTATAAGATTTTCTCTTTGTCTTTTGCCCTTGGCATTTTAATTATGATGTGCCTTGGTGTGGTCCTCTTTGGATTCCTCTTGTTTGGAGTTCTGTGCACTTGTAAGTCTATTTCTTTCACCAGGTGGGGGAAGTTTTCTGACATTATTTTTTCAAATAGGTTTTCAATATCTTGAACTCTCTCTTCTTCTGGCACCCCCATAATTCTGATGTTGGTATGCTTGAAGTTGTCCCAGAAGCTTCTTACACTATCTTCGACTTTCTGGATTCTCTTTTCTTCTTGCTTCTCCAGAGGAGTTCCTTTGGCTCTTTGTATTCCAAATCTTTTACTTGATTCATGTGTTCCTCCAGTCTGCTGTTGGATTTCTGTATAATATTATTAAATTTATTGGCCTTTTCTAGGAAATTTTTGAAAAACCTTATAACCATGGTTTTGAACTCTATATCCAGTCTATTATTCTGCTCCATCTCTTTTGTTTGAGATCTATTTCCTTGTCTTAGCATTTTCGCTGCTTTCCAGAGTTGGTAGGATTGCTTTGTGTGTGTTTGGTGTCCCATTATGGCCCAGTGGGTCAGCTTCCCCAGTTACCTGAGGTAGACACTCTTGGTGCTCCCCTTTTTGGACTGTGTGAACAACTTTGTTGTAGTTAAGACTTGATTGTTGTTGGTATCACTGGGAGGAATTGACCTCCAGGCCCATTGGATGTGAGTATCAGCTGTATCTACTCTGGGATACCTTCTGTATTGGAGACAGTCTTATAGGATCAGACTTGCAAAATTGCAAAAGTCTCTGTGCTTGGCTTGGATGGGGTGCAGTCTCGGGGCTAAGCTGACAATCTTGGCTTCCCGTCAGTCCTGCCCTTGTGCGCTTGCCTGAGTTTCTGTCTGACCATTCAGATTCCCCATGCAAGAGCATGGGTGTTCCAGGGACTAGCCAGGAATTGGGTTGGGTCTCTGTAGTCTAGAGCTCTGACTCCTTCCACTCTGGAGAGGCCGCAGCAACCTCTGCGGTCAGACCTCTCTGGGTGACTCACTCGCACGAGCATGACTGTTGACCCTTCCCACTGCGGCTCCTGGTTCCCCCACTGCGGCTCCTGGTTTCCCCACTCTCCCAGTCTTTGAGTCTCCAGGTGCCTTTCTCCAGACTCAACCTGTATGAGTCTGGGTCCCCGGAGTTTTGGCCAGGGTTGGGATTCAGTACAGTCAGAAAGTGTTCAGTGCAATTGGGGATTTCCTTTCCTCTCCCGCCAGCCAGGCATTTGGCCACCTTTCTGTGCATGAGCGTCTCCCTACCTCAGTGCTTTGTGGCTCCCAATCTGATCCATGAGCCTCTTTCCTTCTTTCTAATTGGAGAATTCCCACTCCACCAGTTTTCCTGTGCATTTGGATGATATCCATTCTATCTCTTAGTTGTTTTGAAATTGTTGTGCAAGGCGGCAGCTTAGATACTTATCTAGGCAGCCATCTTGGTTTCCGTGCGAGTTGTAAGTTTCTGTTTGTCATTTACTCAAAGTTTGTATACCATTTTTTTTTTTTTTTAATGATTCTGCTATCAGAACTTCTTTTAACATTTCTTGTAATACAGGTCCTCTGGTGGTGAATTCTCTCAACTTTGTGGCCTGGGAAAGCACTTATTTCTCCTTCATATCTAAAGGGTGACTTTGCTGGATATATTATTTTTGGTTGATTGGTTCTCTCTTTTAATATTTTGAATATATTTGTATCCACTCTCTCCTGCCTTGTGATATTTCCACTATAAAAATCTGATGATAGCCTAATGGGATTTCCTTGGCAGGGTACAGTGTATTATACCCTGGATGACTTAAGAATTCTTTCTTTGTCAGTTTTCATATAATGAGTCTTGGAGATTTTTTTTTTTTTTTTCATTGAAATAATTAGGTGTTCTTTTGGCTTTTGTATTTGAACACTTTCCAAAGGTTTGGAAATTCTTATCAATTATTTCTTTGAATACATTCTATGTTCCCCTCTCCCTCTCTTTGTCTCTGGCTATACCCATAATCTTTACTTTGTTGTTTCTAGTGGAGTCATATAGTTTTTGTAAAACTCTTTTCTTTTTGTTGTTTCTCTTCTTCCTCCTGAGCCATTTCTGTTTCAATCAAGAACACTAATTACATCTTTCATGTGACCTGCTTTGTTTCGCATGCTTTAATTATTCGTCTCATTTATCGAGTTCTTTAGCTCAAGAATTTCTGTTTGTTTGTTTTTTTTATAATACTTTCAATCACTTTGGTAAAGTACATATTTTGGTTATTAATTTTGTTTTTGAGATCACTGAACTGCCTTTATGAGTGTTTTGATATCTTGTTGAAGTTTGTTTGTTTGTTTCATAACTGTATTCTTGAATCCTGTAATTTGAATAACAATCTTCCCTATCTTTGAGTTTGGTTTTTGAAGACCTTATTTTCCTTCTTTGTTAACTTTTTACATTGGTTATTCATGATACTTGATGGATTATTTCTGTTACTATACATTTGAGATAATGAAGTCTTTTTTAGTTACTCTTTGCTTTTAACAATTCAGCAGGCTTCTAAACAGAGGTCCTTCATTTGTTTTTCAGTAAATGATGCTATCGTGCAAGTTTTTGCTTTCTCTTAATAGCACTGGAATCTTGGTGATGTGGTGTGGCCTCAGTCATGGAAAATACCCTGTAATTACCGGAGTCTTAGATGTCCACTCTGTGTCTAGGTTGCTGGTTGGGGCAACCATTTTATGGTGGGATAAAGAGGGTAATGAGGTTCTGGGCCTGGGAACTCCTGTCACTGCCTCCTATTACCATTGTGTGCCTGTGCTTCTTCAATAGGTCCCACTTTTATTGGGTTCTGCTGCAATGGGTGGGCTAGAGGATGTAGGTATGTGGACTTGAAGTTTTGCCTTTAAATCAGTAATGGCTACCACAAGACCACAGCTTTCTCTTTTTGTCAGCAATGGCCATCATAAATCCTCTACGTCTCTGCTATTGCCACCAAGTTTCACCACACTGAACTTGTAGGGAGGGATGTTTCTTCCTCCAACCTGACTCCCTTACTGTTCCAATATGCCCACTTTCAGATGGATGATGTGTGGATCTCTCAGATGTCTCTGCATTGAACAGGGGATCCTTTGTTTCATTATAATTATACAACTTGTTGATGTTGATTCTGCCATGATGTTGCTGTCCATGTGGATGCGTTATTTTTAATGAAAAGGTTTAAAAAATTTTGGCTTTGTATATTTATATATATAGTTTTAGAAATAACTTTGAGTGGAAAGATTTGAACTAATAAAGTTTAACTAAATATCAATTTTAATAACTTTAATTATTTTAGTGCCCCCTTTTCTGCTGCACATTATTTCAGTTTAAATATCAAATCTTATGATCACCATTATTATAAGGCTAGTAAGGGTTGATAAAAATTAAGAGAACTTTTTTTCCTACAACACTGCATATATACATGTAGTCATACAGACTGACAGAATGACAACAACCCACACATTTGGGCAAAAGTAAACTTACAGTTGTTAGTATGCAACACACAGTTTGTTCTTGTATTATTATTTATTAAATATTGTATTATTTTCCATATAAACAACTGTAAATTACTTTTGCTCCACCTTGTGTATGGAATGCAGGCATATTTCAATTTCCTATGGAAGTGTAAGCAAACATTTAAACGTAGGCTCTCCCCATTGAGTCCAGTTTGCTTGTTTATTTTGTAACAGACCCTTTTTTACTATTATATTTAGTGAATGATATACTTGGGTCAAGAATGAAATTTTGATTTCTTTGAAATTTATATATGTGAAATAACATTTTAATATGTTTAAGATATACTAGTAGCCCACATAAAAATTACCATTAAAGTGTCGAATGATGATGTAATAAGCTGGTGATCTATAGCTGACTGCTGGCATAGTCAAGAATTATATGGTCACATCAGAAGGAACGTAAAGTCTATGCCCTGGGACTACAGAATCATTTCTGCTGTTGTGCATTCTGTTCTTTCCTGTGCACCCATGAGGTTGATAGTACAAGTCACACTATTTACCTGAATTCCTGTGTAGACTGTGAGTTCTCAAAATTTTCCCAAAATTTTTTTGCTGAATAAATGAAATATTTTTATTGTGACACAGTTGGTGTTCCCATTGTCTTTAGAAGGACAATTCATGAAAAATCTCAAGAGTTCTTTTAATATGTAGATTTGCATGAGTTGAAGACAATAAAATATTTCTACTCATTTTCTTTCCATTTAGTATGAATACAGTATACCTAGACTCCTTCATCACTCTCACAGGCTCACTGGATATATATTCTAATAATACATTTAGAATATATTTTCAAGTTAATTTTTTTGTTTGTAGCTAATTTTTATATTTAAGTCCAAGTGACTCTGCAATAAGAATAATTTGTCAATTTTCTCTGACTTGTGAGTTTTTTTTTAAGTACTTGTTTTTGTTTTCTTAAAATCAAAGTGAGCATTCCCTTGTCATCTATTACAATATATGCAAATAAAAAATTGAACCTTAAAAAATCCTTATGAAAATATTTTATGCATTCTGTTTGCCTTCTTTACATACTACTTCTTGTATTTAACAAATTTAATGTATGTTATCATTTGCTCAATCCATTTTTTTCCCCAGGAAAAAACTCTTTCAAAACTATTACCCCAATATCTAGAAATGCATATTATAGTGGAAAAAGCTTTGGTAAGTCAAACCATCTCCTCTTCCCCTCCCTCTTTTCTTTTTTCCATCCCTCAATCCTGTCTCTTTTTTCTTTCTCACTCTGTCACTCTTTTTTTCTTTAAACTTAATGAAATTTTTCTTAATTTCAAAGCACAAAATTAAAAATTTGGAATTATTTTATTACTTCCAAATAAAGATACTTTCATTTAGGTATTAATTATTACTAAAAGCTAAAACTAGCCTAAAATGTGTTACACTGTCTATTTCAGTCAGCCCAGTATCTCTTTGACCTCATTTTCTAGCAGTCTTGCCTTATTGTAGCCTCTTTGGTCTTATGTTTTCTTTGAACATACCAGGTATTTATGATCTTACAAATTTACTTAATACTTTTTCAACTTTATCTCGAATAGTTGTAATATGTAATTGTATATATTGAAAGTGTACATGATAATTTGATATACACATATATTATGGAATAATTACCAAAATCAATATAAAAAATCCATCATCTCACATAGTTTTCTTTTTTCCCCTTTCTTTCTTTCTTTCTTTCTTCTTTCTTTCTTTTTCTTCTTTCTTTCTTCTCTTCCTTCTTCTTTCCTTTCCTTCCTTCCTCCTTCCTTCCTTCCTTCCTTCCTTCCTTCCTTCCTTCTCTTCCTTCCTTCCTTCCTTCCTTTTCCTTCCTTCCTTCTTCTTCCTTCCTTCCTCTTCCTTCCTTCCTTCCTTCCTTCCCTCCTCTCCTTCCTCTCCTTCCTTCTTTTTTGTGTATGTCTATGTATGTGTATGGTGAGAACACTTAAGACCTACTCTCAGCCCAGACAGTGTGGCCCAGTGGTTGAGCATTGACCCATCAACCAAGAGGTCATGGGTCAATTCCAGGTCAGGGCACATGCCTTGGTTGTGGGCATGCAGGAGGCATCCGACTGAAGTTTCTCTCTCATCAATGTTTCTGTCTCTCTAAAATTAATAAAAATATATTTTTTAAAAAGATCTACTTTTAGTTCCTTTCAAGTATATAATACCATATAATTAACTTTAGTCACCATTCTATACTTTAGATCCTCACAACTTATTCTTCTTATAATTGATTTTTTTTATTTTTTGATCTACAAATTTTTATTTATAGTTAAATAAATTTTGATATTTCTATTTCCATCAATATTTATGTGTTTGCTTTCATTTAAAATTTTCTAATAGAGGCATTTTTTTTTTTTTTACTGAATTTGTCGGGATGGCATCAGGTGTACAACTTAACAAAACAACATCTGAACACTGCATTGTGCACCCATTGCTCCAAGTAGAGTCTCTTTCCATCACAATTCAACCCCCCACCTTACCCTATCTCCCCACCTACCACACCCCTTTCCCTCTAGCTAACATCACACTGTGTTCTGTGTCCATGAGTTAATGCATATATGTTCTTTGGCTAATCCCTTCAAATTCTTTCATCCAGCTTCCCAATCTCCAGCCCCTCTATAGCTGTCAATCTGTTCCAGGTAGTCACAACTTTTTCTATTTTGTTTGGCAGTTTATTTTTATTAGTTTTCACATATACGTGAGATCATATAGTATTTGTCTTTCCCTGTCTTATTTCATTTAGCATAATAATCTTCAGGTCTATCCATGCTGATGCAAAAGTAAGGTTTTCTTTTCTCTTTCTTTTCTTTTATACTGAGTATTATTCCATTGTGTAAATGTACCACAGCTTTTTCATTCACTCATCTCTGGATGGGCACTTGGGCTATTTCCAGATCTTGGGTATCCTATATGAAAGAGCTAATATGCTAATTAGACCAAACAGCAGAACGACAGTCCTGATGACCTTCCGAACAAAATTGGGGCTGGGAGGGCTGAGGCAGCCACAGCTGCGACAGCCAAGCCCCTTGCACAAATTTTGTGCGTCGGGCCTCTAGTTATAAATAATACTGTCATGAACATAGGGGTGAATTATTTTTTCAAACTAGTATTTCTTTTCTTTTCTTTCTTTCTTCTTCTTCTTTTTTTATATATATATATATATATATATATATATATATATATATATATATGCCCAGAAGTGGGATCCCTGAATCATAAGGCAAACATTTTTTTTGAAAAAACTATACTGTGTTCTTAAAAATAATTTTTAAATTTGTGTGTGTGTGAGAGAGAGAGAGAGAGTGTGTGTGTGTGTGTGTGTGTGTTGGACTCCTGGGTAATTTAGAATTGTATTGGTTATATTTAAGGTATTTGAGGATTTTCAAATTATATTTTTGTTGTTCATATTTTATTTTATTCCATATGGGTAAAAGAGCATGATCTGAATGATGTAAATTCCTTGAGGTGCTTTGTTACTTCTTTCTGACTCAGTATATGGCTAATTTTGTTAATGTTTCATATGAATTTGCAAAAGATTTATTATATTCTGTTCTAAAGTTGGATGCCGTATTCTATACATGTTAATGAGTGAGATATTTTACTATGTTGTTCTGTTTTTGGCCTCTGATTCCATCAGTTATGGAATATCTTGAATTATTATTGTGAGGGTTTTATATTCTTCTTATAACTTGTGCCCATTTTGTTTTCCATTTTTTGATGATATGTATTAGTTTATACTAATTCAGCATTGGTATGTCTTCTTCCTTATATAGTCAGAATGTTGTCCTTATAAAACAAACATTGGAAACTAATGATGTATTACAAATATGATGACTTTTAGTATAAAAATTTTTCTACTACAATTTGATGATCTTGAGTATTCACAAACAGTCATAAATAAGGATTTTTCTTATCTGTGTGTTTTATATTTCACATGGACAGGGGTGGGAAAAGTAGGTTTACAGTTGTTCATATGGAAAAATACATGTAAGTTATGATGATAATAATAATAATAATAATACAATAATAAAGACTGTGTTTCCCATGGTCACAACTATAAACCTACTTTTGCCAACCCCCTTTACAGTACTTTCTTAATGCAATATTTTGCTAATACAAGGAAAATGTTTTGTCTAAAATACACTCAATTTTTAATTCATCAAACAGAAATGTGTAATTAATTTTACACTATTTCTTTTATCAACATTTGTAAGCAGTACACCAGTTTTAATAACCATGATAATTGTGAATGCACAAAATACACAGAGTTTTCAGATTTGATAGAATTCCATATTTTGTATTTGTCTAATTGGCAACTTGTATGGAGGTGTTAAGCTTTTTCCAAATATGACTTCAAAGACCAGCTATGTTCATTGAACTTCAAAAAAGGAGTATATGTCTTCTCAAGAATTTAGCATTTATGGAGAACAACTTTCCACTTTTTCTTTACATTATTTCATTTTATTACTTATCAAACTTTTTTTTGAATCTTTCAATCCATATAATTCTCGCTTTCCATCATTATAATTTGTCTTTTTCCTGTAGATATATTTGATCATTTCAATTATTTTTTAATGTTTCTTTATTTACTCCTTTTTTATTTAGTAAGCATACAACCAGAAATACGATGCCATCTGGGTCAATAGAAAGTTCCTAGTTCAAGAAGTCCCTTTATAATAACTAAGAATCTATAAAGTCACTTTAGTACTTCTTGAGGATTTCAAGAGTGTCTTTTAAATATATAACACGGAGGATGGTGGGAACAGAAGAAAGAAGGTTAAGAGATTAGCCAAAGATGTATAGGCATAGTCCATGGACACAGACAACAGTGTGGTGATGGCCAGAGGCAGGGATTCAGAGGCTGGGTGGAGTTAGATAAAGTGGGAGGGAATGGGGGACAAGTGCAGATAGATAGATGATAGCTAGCTAGCTAGCTAGATAAATAAAATATATAAGTGAAAATGTCTTTTGAATGCCCAAGTACAGTTTTTAGTTGTTTTCTTTTATTGTGTTATCTTCTTTATATTAGTATGCTTTAAATTGTTTGAAAAAAATCTTTTTTTTTCTTCCTGATGTTATCATGATACAATCACCTAAAAATTTGCTATCACTCACATTTTAAAGAAACTGCAAAAAATTTGTTTTTCAGTATGATTATATGGGGTCTGAAATGATGGCTGTAACACAGAAAATTATCCAAATTATTGGCCTTGTGAACACTGTAAGTTTTAACTTTCCTACATTTATAATTTTGTGAAAAAATTAAGAAAAAGAATTTCCATTCTATTATAACAAATTAAAGTCTCAAAGGCCTTTAATATCACAAGTAACCCACTAAACTTTTCTTTATTTTTATTAATTCTGATGTAATAATTTGTTAGTTAAATAAATATAACATACATTTTATTTCTAGATGTTTACTCAATTAAAATTGACTGTGATACTGTCCTCCTTGGAATTGTGGTCAGATAAAAACCAAATTTCTACCAACGGGGATGTTGATGAGTTATCAAAAAGATTTTTGGCATGGAAAAGGGACTATCTTATCCTTCGGCCCCATGACATAACATTCTTACTTATGTAAGCATAATGTTCTACATTAATAAAATATATACATAAATAATTCTATTAATTTGGTAACCGAATACATTTATTGTTTTTTTTTTCAACATTCCAGAAGGCCCTTTGAAAACATTAAATAAAACACAGCTGTTAAAATGGAGGTGATAGTGTAATTAGAAAATGATTATTTTTTTAAATGAATCAATTACATAATAGTATATTTTGGGGGTAATTTTTATATGAAAAGTGTTTTCTTTCATATTTTTTATGATATCAATTATACCACAGAATATATACCTGTAAGCCTTAGCTTATTAATGATGCAAAGAGTGACACTATTCTGTTAATATTACCTAAAATATGTTAACACACTTGGTGTGTACTGCTTGACAAAGAGGAACTTGTTTTTTGGTAATATTTAATTTTTTAAAATGCTCATCTTTAGGAGAGGCAAGATGTTTTTCTTCCACATTAATTTATGGAAGAAAAGTCCTTTTTGTTTTAACTTTTAGTGATAAAAACGATGAACACAAAATAAGAGAAACTGAGGAGAATTTGAGATAATAAAATTAATTTAAGTCTAGGAGTTAAATTAAGAAAGATAATTTGTATTAAACTGTAGCCCTATCCGGTTTGGATGGGTGGATACAGCATTGGCCTATGGACTGAAGAGTCCTAGTTTGATTCTAGCCAAGAGCACATGCCTGGGCTGTGGGCTCAATCCCCAGCAGAGGCAGCCAATCATTGATTCTCTCATCATTCATGTGCCTACCTCTCTCACCCTCTCTCCTCCTCCTCTCTGAAATCAATACAAATGTATTAAAAACATGAAGTAAATTGTAATTTGTAAATATTTGAGCATTTTGTATAATACATATTATCCACACCAAAAAATTATATTTGAAAAATTATTTTAAATTTTATGGAAGATTTTAATAAATAAATGAATAAATTTTTATGAATAATTATTTTAATAAAAAATCTATGTTATAATAATCTAGTTACAGGATACATCCTAAATATATGGGAGCAACATTTTCTGGCATGATATGCAATAAAAGCTATGATGCTGATATTGCTGTGGTATGTAATATTTGTTCTTTATATTATATTTTATAAATCTTATTATATATAGTTAAGTAGTGTACAATAACTTGATTTTTTTCTCTATGTGTATATTATTATTTTGTTGGCATATTATTTTAATCTCAGGAAACTTATTTAAATATAGATTTCAAAAATGAGAAAATATTATTACCAAGCATTAATATATCCATTCACCAGGTAGGCATAAAGGGATACTAACATTTGCATTAGATTTTCTAAGGACAAATCATTTGATCAAATTGAAAGCCTCTTGTATGCCTCCTTCAAATTCAAGAAATAGCAAAAATTATTAATTTATGTTATATATATATATATATTGTATATATATATTTCATACTATTGTTACAAGTATGTCTACCCATTAACTACATGTTTTTCTGAATTGTTCTAATTTTATGTAGCAGTTCAGAACTATTCCAACAGCTCTTTAAAGAACAGATACACGTTGAAACATATAACTTTACTACAATTACTTTTACTTAAAATGTTGATTTTTATCAAGTAATGCACAACTACTTATTATAAATACAAATTGTTTTACAGACTGGATAAACAGTTCTTTGCATAAATAGACCCCTTGAATCTTTTCTCCTTTTTATTTTTTATTTTTTTTAACTTTTCCTCCTGGCACATAACTTCACGTTCATTTCTAAGCTTTATTGAAGTGCATCATATAAAGGGAACATTGCACAAGTCATAGTATATAACATAGTTAATACATAGGTACAGACATCACAGAGATCAAGGAATAAAATATTATCGACACTTCAGAAGACACCTATGAATCATGCCTCCTTCTACGGACCACCCACACCAAGACAACCACTGTGCTGCCAAGGTCAGTGTGGTTCAATTGGTTGAGCATCAGGGTTCTGTTTGGCTTTAACATTCCAGCAAATTCTGATACTGAGGTTTTCCTCTTTCTTTCAAGCTTAACTCTTACAGGATAACAGGAAGCCTAGTAACTAATTTTTCTACTTTCCTAGATGATATTCCATGTTTTCATTCACATATAGGCACATACGTACACACAATCTTTTCCTTTTCCTTTTAGATATGAGTTACTTAAATGTTAGTATAAATTTCAGCTGATGTGGAAAATTAGGGAAGTTTTAAGAATTTTGCTTGTAATCATTAAAGGGACAAGAAAGGTGTCACAGTTTATCAAAATTAAATAATATGCACTGCAACCAACCTTTTAAAATAACTTCTCATTCCTAATCATTTTATCATGGTTTCCCTATATCTCTAACTTCTGTTATTCCTTTTAGTGTTTGTTATTTCTTTACTTTACTCATTATATTACAGCCTTTGAATAGTTTCTCATATAAACACTCTCCCCTATTCATATTGCTAGATCATTTTCCAAGTTTTGTATCTCAGCCTAAATATCAATTCCACATATACATTTTTCTCATTACCTTAACTCAATAGTTACACTCCTCAAAATTCTCTACAGGAACACTCCTATTCCTTCAGAGTACTTTTCATTATCTCTTTATATTGGAAAGTTTATTGTGAATTTCCTGTTTATTATCTTTCTCCTCTTCTCTAATATAAGCTTCAGGTGTGAGCATAGTCCTTTTTTGAATGCAACTACAGTCCCATCTTCTATCTTAGTATTTGACATATGTGTATGCTGAATTAAATAATATTCACTAATTAGATTAATTGCTTTAGTGAGGAAGATAAATGTGTTTTATATATTTTTAAAATATATTTTTATTGATTTTAGAGAGTAAGGGAAAGAGAATGAGAGATAGAATCATTGATCAGCTGCTGCCTCCTGCATGCCCCACACTGGAGATTGAGCCCAACCTGGGCATTTTCCCTGACCAGAATTGAACCATGACCACCTGCTTCATAGGTCTACTCTCAACCACTGAGCCACACTGGTTGAGTCCAATGTGTTTTATATTGATTGCATCAGAATTCTAAGAGCTTAAGTCTATGGAATTTGGGTAGGCCAGTTTTTAAACTAGAGAATATTGATAGTTTTACATAATATTATGTTTCATAATGAATTAACTAGTATGAATATTCATATCAATGACATATCAAAATAAAGTGTTGTAAAATATGCTGAAAGGAAGATATCAAATATCAATTTTTATAGGAATAAAAACGTATTAGTTTATTACCTGCTTTTGTTTTCTTCTTATAAACAATAAGTTTTCTCTTCAATATTCTTTATTTTAGTATACAGATGCAATAACGTTGGAAGGATTTTCGGTTATTATAGCTCAATTACTTGGCCTCAAGATAGGTCTAACATATAACAATACCAATGAGTGTTCTTGTCCAAGAGCTACATGCATAATGAACCGTGAAGCAGTGTAAGCCATTTTTTATTCCTAATTAATTTCACATTATATATTTGTGAGATTGTTTACAGATGTGATGAATTTTTTATTCTTTATGTTCAACTCCACATCATAAATAGGAAAGGTGTATTGTATATGATGAGATATCTCAGTAACAAATTTGTCAAAGTGATATACAACTCCAGAAAGTTGTAAATCCCACTGAAAGGAATTAGAATGTTAGAAGGGACATAATCTATAGTATAGATTCTATACCAATAAAAGTCTAGGTGACCATCACCCCCTCACGTCATCACAAGATGACTGCCCCCCATGTCATCACAAGATGACCACCACATATGGCCAGCAGGGGAAGTCAGTTGGGGTTGACCAGGCCTGAAGACGAGGGCAATTGAGGGTCACCAGGCCAGCAGAGGAGGACATTTGGTAGTGATCAGGTCAGCAGGGGAACAGTTAGGTGTCAATCAGCCAGCAGGGGAGCAGGTTGGGGGTGATGAAGCTGGCAGGCAAAAGCTGTTAGGGGCAATCAGGCAGGCAGGCAGACACTTGAATGGTTAGGAGCCATCAGTCCCAGATATGAGAGGGATGTCTGACTGTCAGTTTAGGCCTGATCCTGGGATATCCCCCCAGGGGTTCCAGACCAGAGAAGTGCAGGCTTGCCTGAGGGATCCCTCCCTCCCCCCAGTGCACAGATTTTGTGCATTGGGCCTCTAGTTTATATATAAAAGGCTAATATGCTAAGTGTTCTTCCCCCATGGTAGTGGTCACTATGATGTGCACTGACCATCAGGGGGCAGGCACTCAACTCAGGAGCTGCCAATCAGCAGTGAGTTGGCAGCATCGGTTCTCAGGTGATGCCACCCTGAAACTGGAGAGGAGGGAGCCAATTTGTTTCTGGGCCATGTGATTTTACCTTCGGCCATGGGTTATGTTGTTGCTGAGGCACTGTCATCCTGAATCTGGTTTACTGCACACTTGCCTTTGCATTCCACATCCTGTACCACAGCAATTCCAGCACCCTTTGGGGGATGTTGGAGAGTTGGTTTCAGCCCAATTCCCACAGGCCAGGTCAAGGAACTCCAAAAGCCAGAGAGACCCCACTCACTCCATGGGTACTGGGGAGAAACCACCAAGGGTTGGCTCCAAGGCATGTCCAGCTCTTCGTGTCCAGTCCTGTCCTGCTGGCCAACTTCTAAATAATTTTCTTTCAATGTGCACGAATCCGTGCACTGAACCACTAGTTTTAGATAATGCTGTTAAGAAAAACATTTTTAGAAAGAAACATTTGAGCAAACATCTGACTGAAATAAGGAAGTTTTGTGTATAGAAGAGAAGAGCATAACAGGTGGGGAAAAAGGTGTATGATGTATGTATATAGGGATGGATGGATAATAGATAGATTTAACTATTATACCATATTTCTTTCTTGGGAAGATACATTTGTAATGATAACATTCGCAGTAATAATTAAAATTTAATCTTGGTTAACTTTAATCTCTGAAAAGGTACAAGTATTTCATTTGAGCTACTTTGCAATGCATGTCAGTATATACGGAGTATTGTTTAGATGTGGTTTTATTAACCTGGTTTATTTACCTGGGGAATTTCATTTTAGGGGTTCCAGTGGTGTAAAGATCTTTAGCAACTGTAGCATGCATGACTATAGATATCTTGTTTCAAAATCTGATGCTAAATGTCTTCAGAAATTTCCAAATTTTCAACCATTATATAAAAATGAATCAGTGTGTGGTAATGGGATTTTGGAATTTAATGAAGAATGTGACTGTGGCAGTGAAGAGGTGAGTAATGAAGATTGAAATTTGAGCACAACTTCTTGTGTTTCTAATAAGTGATTATCTTGGTATATATGGGATGATATATGCAAGTATCTTATATAATAAAGAGGAAACATGCAAATCAACTGTCACCCCCATGTTGTCAAAGATGGCTGCCCCCATGTGGACACAGATGGCTGCCACAAGATGGCCAGTAGAGGAGGGCAGGTGAGGGCAACCAGGCCTGAAGGGGAGGACAGTTAAGGGTGACCAGGCCAGCAGGGAGGGCAGTTAGGGGCAATTGGGCCAGCAGGGGAGGGCAGTTAGGGGTGACTGGGCCAGAAGGGGAGGGCAATTGGGGGTAACTAGGCCTGCAGGGGATGAGAGTTAGGGGTGACCAGGCTGACAGGGAGGGCAGTTAGAAGCAATCGGGCTGCTGGGGAGGGAAATTGGGGGCAATGAGGCTGCAAGGGAGGGAAGTTAGAAGCAATCGGGCCACCAGGGGAGGGAAGTTAGGGGCAATCAGGCTGGCAAGGGAGGGAAGTTAGGGGTGACCAACCCAGCAGGGGACTGCAACTGGGGGTAACCAGGCCTACAGGGGAGGACAGTTAGGGGCAACCAGGCTGGCAGGGGAGAGCAGTTAGGAGTGACCAGGCCAGCAGGGGAGGGCAGTTAGGGGCAATTGGGCTGACAGGGAAACAGTTAGGCATTGGTCGGGCTGGCAGGGGAGTGGTTAGGGAGTGATCAGGCTGGCAGACAGAAGTGGTTAGGGGAAATCAGGTAGGCAGACAGGTGAGCAGTTGGGAGCCAGCAGTCCTGGATTGTGAGAGGGATGTCCAGTTAATATAGCTCAATTATTATATGTCAGTTATAATAGCTCTCAACTGTTTGGAGCCAGCAGTCCAGATTGGAGAAGGGTGCAGGCTGTGCTGAGGGACACACACCCCCACCCACACACACCCACACATGCATGAATTTTATGCACCAGGCCTCTAGTATTATATATTCAATATAGAACTAAGATATGAAAATGGGGACAAATTAGATATATGAATCACTTTCCCACATATCTTCAAATCTTCAATTGCTAAGATAAGTCATGAAAACTTATTTTACACACACTGTTCTTAATTATCCAAGCAGAGTGATTTTATTTATTTTTTATTTTTTTACTTCTTTTATTATTAAGCTATTATATGTGTACATAGCTTTCCATTACCCCTCACTCCCATATATGGCACCCCCCTGGAGTTTTTCATCCATTGGTTTTGCTTATATGCATGCATACAAGTCCTTTGGTTGATCTCTTATCTCCCCCATATCTCCCTATCCTCCCCCCAGCAGAGTGATTTTAAATATATAGGCTAAATAAATTTATTTTTCCACACAATTTAATGCCTAACTCATATGACCTCACTCTTTTTTCTTTACAAACTTTTCCTGAATTTGGTTCACATTTTCCCATCTCTTGTGGGTTGCAAGAATGCTGAAACATTATAATATTTCTTTTTAATCATTTACAAATATTCCTGTGTTTTCAAGTTTCAGAATGATTTTCTATTTGCTCACTTCTGAATATAGGTATGCAGGCAACTCTAGTTCCACCAACCAAATATTCAAAGCATGCTTTTTTTCAACATATAGGACCACATATTCTGTCTACTTTAATATCATTAATGTATAATATTTAACAATCCCCCTCTACTTAAATATAATAAAGTTTTTCCATGATTACTCCCCAGAAGTTACTTCAATTTTGTATTGACCTACAAAAATAACTGAACACCATTTGTTTTCATACTATTAAACTTTATAACTATATCCCCCCAAAATAACATGGGAATGTAGATAGAAAAAATAGTAAGTATTGTAACAATTGTGTATCATGATAAAATATTACTAAAATTTATTATGGTGATCACAAATGAAAGTATATGTCAAATCACTATGTTGTATGACTGAAACAATTATGATAGTGTATGTTGACTATACTTTAATAACAAATACATTTTAAAACATATATATACATATATATATTTATGCATATAAATATATATACTTATGTATACTTATCCTGATATTTTATACTTAATGATGAAATAAGTAAAGACACCTAAAATGTGCTGTCAACATATTAATATTCTAACAAATAGTAAATTAGAAAAGTGTTAAGAATGTAATAATGCTTCAAAATTTTATAAATACAATGTATTTACATGGAAAATAGTTTCTAACATTATTTTCATTATTACTGAATTTCAATGATAATTGACTGCCATTTTACCTTTTAAAAATATGTATTGACATATCCTGTTTTGTTTATTTGCATTATAGTAAAACATAACACATGGTTAATATATTAAATATATTTTTAGTATATATGTTGTCTACCTCTACTAACTTTATTCACAAAGGGAAACTTCAGTAAACAAATTACTAAAAAGGCAATTGGGGCAAGTTTTCTTTTCAAAACTCCCCCCCAAAGGTATATTTCCATGTTGGCAGTTAAATTAATTACCAACTTAATTACTTACCAATTTATCAATAGTTATAAATATATAACTATCAAACATTTTACTAATATCACTAATAAACTGCTATTTTAGATGTTATGTATTTAGTTCTTATAGTTGGATATGCCTTTGGATAGTCTTAGCTATAGTATAGGGCATTATTGAAAAATTGAACACAGAAAGAAGAGTATTAAGTAGAAGTTGAGATTAAGAAACAAGAGCTATTAAATGGCTAACTAGAATACTATTTCTTCTGATACTTTAGGAATGTCAGTTTAAGAATTGCTGTGATTATAACACATGTAAACTGAAAGGCTCAGTGAAATGTGGTTCTGGACTATGTTGTACACCAGAATGTCAGGTAAGTTTCCAATATTTATAAAAAGGAAATTGAATGTGATGATAGCAAGCTATGTTGATTAAATTAATGTAGAATTGATGAAAGAATGTAAAAATAATTCAGTGGAACAAAATAATGAATAAATAACCACAAGCATGTAAAGAAAACTGTGAAATAAAGAAAGCATCTCAAATTGGCACTGATTATTCTCTTATGTTGAAAACAGTTTACCAGTTTCTAAATTAATCATATAAAGAGTAGAATAATCATATACATTATTATGTCAAAAACTCAACTCAAGAAAAGTCAAATAAATAGTAAATTATTAATTGTGAAAAATTGTACCATGAATAGCAGACAAGTGTGTAGCACAGAGAATATGCAAAGAATGCTCACATATTGACAAGTAAAAGGCAAATCACACACACACACACACACACACACACACACAGGCAAATAGAGGGCCCAGGTAATTTACAACAATGTAAATACAATTGTTTAATGTGCACATTGCTCTTTTTTCAGAAACTAAGGTAAACCTAAATAAACATAATAATGCTGTATCATAAAGCAGACATTCAAATATCAATCTTAAATTTAACAATGTCAGATATTGGCTAAGGAGAGGGAAGAGATAATCTTGGATATTGTTTGTGGAATTTTGCATTTCTATAATTCCTTTATGAATATTTTCATATCTCTGAATAGAATATAAGTTATCAAAATTAGGTGATCACCATCATTATCTCTTTTATTTATGTATCTATTCTAGAATCATACAAGTATATGCAAAGCTGAGGGAAAATATTAATTACAGGACTGTTGGCAATAGCAACTTATAAAGGCAAATTTAATATTTATTAGTATTGGAATGGTTACATAAATTACTTTACATTGTGAAAGAGTTAATAAATGCAAGCAAAATATACATACACTGATATGATATTTCAAGATATATGTTTGATTTAAAAAGTTTCATAATGAAAAATATTTTATAATTTCAATTCTGATAAATTGTATCATAAATGTTTGATGTAGTTTTTATCCATCTTTAAATTAAGATACAATGTCTTAAAGATATTCACTAAACATATTCACTAAACATATTCAGTCATAACTAGCACCACAATCAAGGATAAGAGATTTCATCATCACTTTCCAAATATCTCTGTGTCCTTTGGTAGTTAATCCATACCTTCATCCATAGAACTGTTGGCAATGATGAAATTATTGTAATGAAACGTTATAACTACAGATCTGTTTTCCACATCTCTAATTTTGATTTTGCAAGAATATAACTAAATTAATATAACATAAATATGTGTAAACATTGTCATTAGGCATCTTCGTATAAAATATTTGAGATTCAATCGCATTGTGGTGTTTATCAGTTCACTGTTCTTTTGTTGCTGAATAGTGTATATATTTAGTTCTTATAGTTGGATATGCATAACCCATGGACACAGACAATAGGGTGGTGAAGGCCTGGGGCGGGGAGAGGGGCAAGCTAGAAGAGGTCAGTGTAGGGGGAAAATAAGATATATGTAAGACTTTCACCAATAAATATTTTAAGACATTTAAAATTTTAAAAAAGAAAAGGAGAATATAATAAGCCAAAAGTGTCTATGGGAGGAGCTAAGGCTATGGAAGTCTTGTACATATTCGCAAGACTATGCGAGAACAAACTCTCTAGAAAGCACTCTATACTCATAATAAAGCTCTATAGTTTTAACTTTCCCTTAATTTCCTCTTCCTTTGGATAAATACCTCTCCAATTTGTCTTACTGGGTAAAGTGTGTGCACATGGCTTGTCATGTCTGCTGGTGCTGGGCTGCAACCCATTCTCTTTCCCAAATAAACCCTTTTTGGTGACAAAACACCTAGTAGATATCAATTTTCTGTCATTAGGTCCCAAAATAGAACACAAAGCAGTTTGCAAACGATCCTTTTGCGACAGTTACATTTCTACATGCTTCATAATGAACACTGGTACTGTACCTACTATTTCCTTCTGAGAACTAACTGCCTTGGTTAAATAACTTTGTGACTCTTTCAAGTATCAATTATCAGGCATATCTAATCTGATAAAACTCTTCAGTAAATAATTGAAGATAGTTATTTACAGAACATAATATCCTTTTTCTGTTTTCTCCTAGATATCAATAGCAGGCACTCCATGTAGAAAAAGTACCGATCAAGAGTGTGATTTTACAGAATACTGCAATGGAACTTCTAGTGATTGTGTTCCTGACACTTATGCATTGAATGGCCACTTGTGTAGTTTGGGAACTGCATTTTGTTATAAGGGACGATGCCAAAATACTGATTATCAGTGTGTCAACTTATTTGGAAAAGGTGTTGCTCTTTCTTGTATATATATATATATATATTTTACTTCAAAATCGGATTCTTCTATTAGATATAATACATGTCACACAACTCAAGAAGTGGAAAAAATCTGAATCACAATCCAGTAAAAATTAAATTTGAATTAAAGAAGGTCATTTTTTGTAGAAATGTGTAAGGTTTTTCCAGGGTAGTATTGTATTATTTTTTTCTCATGGCTTGATTTTTGTATTTGGTAATTAACTTCCAGGATAAAAATTGTGTTTACAACTCCTAATTTACATGGAGCTTAGAATGGCAAGTCAGTAAATTATGAATTTTTACTATAATAAGGGCATACTCCTTATTTTTTTTTAAATATATTTTATTGACGTTGTACAGAGAGGAAGGGAGAGAGATAGAGAGTTAGAAACATCGATGAGAGAGTGTCATCGATCAGCTGCCTCTTGCACACCCCCTACTGGGGATATGCCCGCAACCAAGGTACATGCCCTCGACCGGAATCGAACGCAGGACCCTTCAGTCCCCAAGCCGACGCTCTATCCATTGAGCCAAACCAGTCTCGGCTAGCGTACTCCTTATTTTAATAAACAAATATTTGACCCAGAAATGAGTTAGTTGACATTTGACATATTTTTAGTTATAACTAAAGATGTTTAGGTAATACTTAGCCTTTTGTGTGTGCTTACTCCTACTATATATGCTCTGATCTCTTCACAAAACACATAAATCAGTAAAAAATTTGATCGTGTGATGTAGTTCATTCCTTTTTATTCATTTATTTGGTTCTTATCTAGTGCAACATTTTTCTTTTTCTTTTTAAATTGCATTAGTGGGGTTACTTGGTTAATAAAACCATATGGATTTCAAGTGTACAACTCAGTAAAACATCATCTATGTATGCATTGTGTGCTCACCACCCAAAGTCAAGCCTCTTTCCGTTCCCACCTTTGTCACCTTTCACATTCTCCCACTTTCCTTTTCCTCTGGTTAGCATTGTTTCTTGTTCTTATTTTACCAAAAATTATATGATAGAAGGTTGTTCTAAATCAGTCTAATATATGACTTATATGAATTAACAAATAGTTTAATTCAAATTTTGCTTTATTTTGTTAATTTAGACCTTTAAAGGAATTGTAGACATTTAATTAAATTAATCATATTTTTCCATTAAAATATGTATATATACTGAATGTGTATGTGCAGAGAGTTGGTAATTTTCAATAAGAGGAACATAGTCATGGTGTATATGGTGCTTATGATGAAGAGATAAAGACATGAATATGTAAACACAAAACAAATATAAAAATTATTTCTCTAAGTGTAGTTTAAAGTTAAAATAAAAAAAAGAACGCTAAAAGAAAAATAAGGTGCAGTGGACAAGGAAAATATTTCCAGTTGCCATTATTCTTCAGTTGTCTCCTTAGTCCTTCAGAATTGTCTCAACTGCACAAATACACCTCACCCACCTGGGCACACACTTCCCAGAGCAACACACATGTTTATTCAGTCATAATGTAGTTGAAGATATTTGGACATCCCAGAAAGTATTATATTAATCCAGTTCAACAATGATTTTGTACTAACCTGGTTAAATAAGCAAAATATAACTAGCATGTGGGTGGTCTAAAACATGTGCTACAAAAAGCAGTAAGTTAACCCTGGAAATATTTAGGAACAGTCATATCAGTAAACTTTTCAGGAATCCAGTTGTCAGAGGCATGATTTGACATCCCCTACAAAGTAGAAGACAAACTGTATCTTGTATGTACTATGACAATGGAAGAAGTACAAAGGATTTTCTTGAGGAAAATCTGGGAGTTGGAAGTTCCCTTTCAATTGTGCTGTGCCACAGGTTTTTGCTCATAACTGACATGTTTCAAATATCTCATTTCATTAAGTAGAGAAATTATCATGTCTGATACCCTTTGGACAAGGTAGTATGCATGACCACAGAGAGGAGAAGCAAATTGTTTTTAACAACAATATAATTTACTTCAATAGATAAAATCTCTTTGCTTTCTATTAGGTAAAACAATTGATAAGATAAATATAGGGAGGAAAGTATAATTAAGATTGTGATATTTTGATTATTCAATAAGCAATTTATTAGTTTTTTATCAACAAAATTTTTAATTTGGATTAAAAATAATAACAAATGTGTTTGCATTTTAAGGTGCTCAAGGTGCTCCATTTGCCTGTTTTGAAGAAATTAATTCTTTTCGTGATAGATTTGGAAACTGTGGTTTCAAAAATTCCCAACCATTACCTTGTGAACCAAAGTATGTATATAAAAATGTTTGTTTCATTAAATTCTGTATTTCTTGTCAAGAGACACCAAATAGTAAATGGAAGGTAAATCATATGGCAGGAAAATATTTTGAAATAATATTATATGTATTTTCCTTCTATATAATTCAGTTTTTTATTTCCCTTATTTAATTCAATTAATGGGTTTAAATTAAAAGAGGGTTGATGCTTATTATCAGGGAAGTGGATGCAAACTGCCAAACACAAACAAACAAACAGGAATTGGTATTACATGTTGAGAATTAAAATGGCATTTTTATTAAGTCAATGCATGATAGTGATCATAAAGCAAGTGCTTTGACTAAAAATATATGATTGTGTGAACAATAGCTTGTTTGTTTGTTTCCACATTATGACATATACAATATTAAAATACCTATGAATAGCTGAATATGTAGTTCTGGAATAAGCTATAGAATAAAAGGAATTATGAAATCTAAGAAAGAAAGTGCCTATCCCACAACAACACTTTCTGAATTTCACAGGAGTATTAAAAATAAAAGAATCACAAACTAGTAATAGATAGAAGGTTGACCAAGCTAGTAATGTAATAACTAAAATGAAATCTCTCTATATAAAAGCCAACTGACTGGAACATGGAACTACCAGTCACTATGACGTGCACTGATGCGGCCAGCCAGCCCTGCCCCCATTTCCCCGCCCATCCCAATCAGGGGTGGGGCCAGCCAGACAACCACCCGCCCCCTGGCCAGCCTGGCTCCCATCAGGACAAGCCAGTAGAACCTTACCCATGCACAAATTCACGCATCAGTCCTCATATTCAATAAAGAGGTTCAACAGAAGACTTGATCAAGCAGAAGAAAAGTTAATGAACTAGGAGTCAGGAGAGTAAAATTCAATCAGAGGAAGAGAAAGAAGAACAAAAAGAAGGAAGTGGGGAAGGAGAAAAGAAAAAAAAAATAAGAAGGAGGGAAGGAAGGAAGGAAGGAAGGAAGGAAGGAAGGAAGGAAGGAAGGAAGGAAGGAAGGAAGGAAGGAAGGAAGGAAGCATAGGTGAGTGCTGCTGAGGGGAAATCTCATGAGGAGGCCCTGTATAATCTCTAAAAGACAAGGGTTAATCAGTCATACCTGTATTATTGATAGATAACAATACAAAACACCAGTGATCAGGCAGATCTGCTACACTATAGTGCATGCCAACAGAGACAGGAGATGGTGGTAAACCAGCCACACTTCATCTCTCTCCTGGGTGATGAGGGGCATGTCTACTGCCCTGGTCTAAGATTACCTATGAAAGAATGAAAAAGAAAGGTGGAAGGTACAATAAAATTTAGCAAGCATGACTTATTTGGACTTCATCTGAGCTGAAGATTTTCCTGAAATAAAATCACTAGAAGAGACTGGAAGTCAATAGCATAATTTATCTATTTATCTATATGATTGTGATCCCTTTACAGAAAAGAAAAAGCAGTACCAAGAATTCAACCACAAATGCAAAATTTGAGTGCGTGGACTTTGGAGTTTTGTGTACCCCATGGCCATACTAGAAAGAGACTTGCCATGCAAAGCTGGTTTAAGATGTAATTTATAGAAACAGAATGGAGCCACAATTAAACTATCTAGATATGAGAAACTAGAAAACTTATGTCGTAGGGAGAGAAGCTTGGAAAGAGATTTAGGTTTTGGCACTAGACCTCATTTCAATCTTCACTTAATGATGGCATTAAGCTAATTCCTGCTATATTAAAGAACCCATAATGATCTTTTAAGACAAATGAATAATTCCCTAAGTGAATAAATTTCCTAAGGGGAGACTTTTGGAAAAATAATCATGAAATGTTCAGCAGACCATTCCAGTACCTAAGAAATGGTTGTTTCCATTGAGGATGAGAGTGATAGAGATGAGTGATTACAAGAGCAAGAAATAACATAGATTATTTCCAAGCCACAGACTAGAAATTTTATAAGCCTCTTAGAGAAGCCAGTGTTCTACCCAATGATAGATTATAAATTGCAAAATAAACTGTTTATGGGACATCCTTTGGTATGCTGTGGTATAAAGGAGACTTAAACATTTCTTAATTCTCAAGAGAGGAGTACAGAACTATTGAAAGTGTCAACATGTTGGAATAATCTTTAGATAAAAATAAAAAGTCTGTACTACAGAGCTGTCCTGAGTAAAGATCATAATCAGAGGAGGCTCTAATGATATACAAAGAGTATATAAAGGCAATCGGCTACTCTTAGAAAATCTTGAGTAACAAATGACCAGACTGGGCAATCTACAGCAAAGTGAGGACAGGTGATGAATTTCACCCCAAAATGTAATAAAATATGATGATTGCTCTGATACAACTGAAAGCTAGACAACAGATTTTATTTCTGAAATAGGAAATGGCATCATGTCTATACATTTGAGCTGTGTATACTTTTCAATTCTTTACAAAACTAATTAGTTAAATTGCATTAAGTTTTACACCAAAGATGTTATTTTGACTTTTCCCCCCCTAGCTTTATACCATCAATTAAATAACATTTATGCTACTGCCCATGTAATATCACACTTATTTGATACTTGATATCATTAAAAGAAGAAATTATGAGAAATTTTCTGCTTTTTATTTCTAGGGATGTTCTCTGTGGAAAATTAGCTTGTGTTTGGCCACAGAAAAATAATTATAAAAATAATATTCAATATGCAGTTTATTCATATACTCAAGGGCATCTATGCTTATCCATCCCTACTGGATTATCAATGAGATCAGATACAAGAGATTATGGCTATGTGGCTGATGGTACTGTGTGTGGCACACAAATGGTAACAAAACATGTTTGTATATTTTAGCTTTAATAAAGTATATAATTATCTGATACTATATTTAATGATGACTATCACGATTATACTGAATGGATTTCAACCTGGTACTATCACTTATTTCCCATATGATATTGAAAAGGTAATTAAACTAAATCTCAGTTGTCCAATAACTTTTGTTCAGTTAACCTGTCATCAGCCCTTATCTGGGGAAACATACATATTTCCCCAGATAAGGGCTGATGACAGGTTAATTTATATGTATGTGTTTTAAGCATAAGATTGCACTGACAAATGACTTTGTTTTAGATCTTTGAATTCTAACAGTTTTAAATCATAAAATTCTAATTTTGAGTTTTCAAATTTCCCTGCTTCACAAAGCAACATAATTGAGCTTTCATATTTCTTAAATCATCTTCTTATATGTTTGACCAAAATGTAAATGTGAGAGGACTGGAAGAAGTAAACAAGAAGACTGTTCTGGGAAAGCATTGTTACAGTCATGATATACAAGCTTATGTATACATTTATCCATACATACATATGAGCATAAAATAAAGGGAGAACAAAAATGGTCCTGAGGATTAGTTAGCCTGGAAGTATGAGGGCACACTTTTCAGAAAACATAATGGCTCTGAGATCTAAAGCAATTATAAGTCAGTATGTTACATGTAAATGGCATTCAACACTTGCTGAATTAAAAATAAAATGAAACACTGACATGGCGAATCAATTAGCCAATTCTTATACCTGGGCTCAGCAATCCTAACCCTTGGAAAACTTGTTTGCTGTGGTAAGCAGTTTATTTTTTTATTTTTTATTGGGATGACACTGGTTTATAAAATTGTATAAGTTTCAACGGTACATATTTATGATGCACACCATCTTCCATCACCATATATTTGACCCCCTTTGACCTTTGCTACTGCCCCACCCCACTTCCCTCTAGTAATCTCCATACTGAAGTCTATGAGTTTTTGTTTGTTTGTTTTAATATATATTTTATTGATTTTTTTACAGAGAGGAAGGGAGAGAGATAGAGAGCTAGAAACATCAATGAGAGAGAAACATAGACCGGCTGCCTCCTGCACACCCCCTTGACCGAAATCGAACTTGGGACCCTTCAGTCCGCAGGCTGACACTCTATCCACTGAGCCAAACCGGTTTCGGCAGTCTATGAGTTTTTGTTTGTTTCTCTTGTTTGTTCATTAGTTGCTTTTAATTTTTTAGCCCACATAAGAGTGAAATCACATGGTTCTTAACTTTTTCTGACTGACTTATTTCTGTAGGCAGGTTCTAACATGGCTCTAAAGATCCCACTTCTTGGTGTTCATTCCCTGTGTATTTTTAGGAAAATCGAAAGAAAATAAACTAATAGGATAATTAATAAAAAAATAAATAAAGGAGGCAAAGAGTTACATGTCAACATGGCTAATTACCACTGGATTAACCACTATTATAACAAAGATTTTAGAATGGATACAAATTAAGTTAAAATATTATTCTTGTCAGATGACTCTGATAACTCTTATAATAAAGATTCATGATAATTTATAATCCAAAATATTAATTCATGTTTGAAAGCCAAACAAAGTTAATACATTTTCTTCCAATTTTTGAGAAGCAAATCATTAACATTAATCCAACCAATTATTTATAACACAACATTAACAATTATAAAAGCCAAAACCCAAATTATATTACATCATTACATAAGCTATGTTAAAGCAAACACCCTCATATTTTTTTCTTAAGTTTAATATTGTTTAGAATTTAGTATTGGTATGCCAATATCATTGTACTAGAACCAGATATGGAATAAAAATCTCAACATGAGCATGTGTTATGCATAGATAACAATTTTTTCTATATCAAATTTGCAAATGATTACACAATTCTATGTTTGGACTTTTTTTATTCAGTATTGTGAAAATAAAACCTGCAGAGAAATTCATTCAAAGAGATACAACTGTAATCCCAAAACAAAATGCAAAGGGAATGGGGTAAGTGACTTTTCTTTTTGTAGTACTAAACTGCATGTTATTTTTCTGGATAATTCAAAGTAAAAAATATATCCTACTTGAGAGAATTGGAAGACTACATTATTTTTATAGCTTACATAAAGAAAATAAGCTAAGAAAATCCAAACACTATTAAACCAATTATACACCAATTGTGTATTGAATTTATTGTAAGCACTCTAAACTTATAAATTAGTATCATGTTTAAATTAAAAACACCTATTCTTACCTAATGCAAATAAATGCATATTTTATATTAACATATTTTGTTCATCCTCATAGTCTTCATAACTAAAATTTATGGTTGTATAATATTTTACAGGGAGTATACTTAAAAAGCATGTTGCCATGTTGAATTTTTTGTTTGTTTTCTATGAAGAGGTTTCTAGTAGGAAATATATTTTCATGCCAAAACTTTTTATTTTTTCTCAACATTATCTATGTTAGTCTGGTAATACAAATTTGTCATTATTTCATACTTAATCTTACTTTCACTTATTAAAATTTATAATTTTGGTCTTTTGTATGTAGTCAACATTATATGAATGATCCCATATTTACCAAATTTTTCAATATTCAACTTATAAATTTAAAAGTGATCGAATTAGAAGATATAAAATGCCACTATATTGTTCTCAGTTTTTTTTTTTTATGGGCTGTTAACAAAGGGTATCTATATTCTTTGTGTGTTGTTTTGTTGTTGTTGTTGTTTTTTATCTTACTGGTTATCTTTTTTTTTTCTTTTTGCTGTTTATTTTGAGGTAATTAAATATACACAGGAAACTGCAAATATATAAGTATAGAGATGTGTCATGTACCTTTCTCCTAGTAACCCCAATGGTTACATCTTCAATAATTGTAGTACAATTTGAAAACTATGAAATTAACATGAGTATAGTTTATTCACATAGTTCCATGACCGTTATAACATGTGTAGAATGTATAACAACCACTGCAATACAGATACACAGTTATACCATCATTACAAAATTCTAATTCTATCTCTTTATAGTCACACTAACTCTTCCTCCCTGCACCCCCCCAGTGCTTGACAACCACTAATATATTCTTCTGTCCTATAATTTTTGTCATTTCCAGAGCCTTATAAGTTGAATTATATATAAATGGTATATATATATATATATATATATATATATATATATATACCAAAAACATAACATTTTATTGATTTCTGAGAATAAGGAAAAGGGGGAGAGAGATAAAAACATCAATTATGAGAATCACTGATCAGCTGCCTTCTTCCTGCATGCCCCTACTGGGGATCAAGCCCACAACCTGGGCATGTGCCCTGACCAGGTATCTAACTGTGATCTCCTAGTTTAGGGGTGTCGAACTCAATCAGAGAAGGGGCCAAAATCTAAAATCCAGCCTAAATCGCGGGCCGAATGGTTTACTGAACAGTCATAAACTGTCATTGTGATGGAAACGCAGCGGAGTGCAGTGATGACAGCACAGTGCGGGCCACATTGCAAGGCCTGGGGGGACGGATTTGGCCCGCAGGCCTTGTGTTTGACACATGTGTCCTAGTTCATAGGTAAATACCCAACCATGGAGCCACACTGTCTGGGCTATGTTTTGTTTTTTTTCTATAGTTAAAATTGTTGGCCTTATCTTTTGCTTTCCTTTGTTCAGTGATCTGTGGTCAGCCTCAGCTTTAATATCTGTTATAAGATCTCAAAACAAAGTTATAGATTATTGATACTTTGTTTTATAGGATATACATTTTTCTTTATCATTATTTAAGCTCAATTTTTATATTAGATTTTTAATGTACTTTTTCTTTTGTTAAAGATTTTTACTGTGAAATAGGACATATAAGAAATAAATAAGACATTTCTATATTTTTTTTACTTTTCTACATGTTATATTTCACAATTAAAATGTTTTAAAAAAGAAAACTATTTAAAAGTAATGAAAATGTCAAATAAAATTTAACTGAATCTAGGGGAAGCAACGTTTAAATCTCAATGAATCTCAACAACTCTATTATTTACAAGTAAAGGCCCAGTGCATGAAATTCGTGAATGGGGTGGGTGTCCCTCAGCCTAGCCTGCATCCTCTACAATCTGGGACCCTTTGGGGGATGTCTGATTGCAGGATTGAGCCTAAACTGGCAGTCAGACATCCCTCTCACAATCCGGGACTGCTGACTCCTAACTGCTCACCTGCTTGCCTGCCTGATTGCCCCTATCCATTCCCCTGCCAGCCTGATTGATGCCTAACTATTCCCCTGCCAGCCTGATCACCCCCAACTGCCTTCCCCTATCAGCCTGATTGCCCCCTGCTCTCCTCTGCCAGCCCCGATTGCCCCCAACTGCCCTCCCTTGCCGGCCATCTTATGGCAGCCATCTTGTGGCAATGTCATGTGAGGGTATCACACGAGGGTGTGACGCCACCTAGGCTTTTATTATATAGGATTACAGTTCAATTTTATAAGCATGTACTTGTTCAGAAATTTCATTAAGTGTGATATGTTGTCAGTTAATAAATATTGTTTAGTTTTCATTCATAAACTACCTTTTTTATTACCAAAATTATATTTTTAGCCCTGCTGAAAATTCAATACAATACTGAGGAGTGGTTAGAGTGTCTGCCCCTAGACCAAAGGACCCTGAGTTTGATTCCCAGTCAAGAGCACGTAGCTTGGGTGCAGGTTCAATGCAAGCAGAAGCCAACCAATTGATGTGTGTCTCACATCAATGTTTCTCTCTCTCTTCTATTCTCTTTGGAAATCAATGAGAAAAAAATATTCTCAGTTAAGGATTAAAAACAAAAATTACTTTTTAGAGCAGCTTTAGGTTCATAGAAAAATTGAGGGGAAAGTAACAGAGATTTTACATATATCCATATATCTCTTGGTCCCACACATGCATTGCTTTTCCTATTATCAACATTCTGCAGTCAAGTGCTGCATTTGTTGCAATTGATGGTCCTACATTGACACATCATAATCACCTAAAGTCCATAGTTTATATTACAGTTCACCTTTGATATTATATATTCTTTGAGTTTGGATAACTGTTTAGTTACATGTGCCTATCATTATGGTATCATCTGCATCTAAGGTTTCTTTATGTCTTTTCATGGCTTAATAGCTCATTCATTTTTACCATGGTTTAAACTATGTAAATCTATGTTGTCTAGATTTATTATGATTTATTTATTTTTTCACCTATTATTTATTTATTACATTACCCCTTTATACATTTCCTTTCATTTTAAATGAACTACTATTAAATTTCTTTATTTTCCATTGCCCAAATAAAAAAGAAATTCTATGGTATTACTGTTTTGTTTTGTGTTTATTGTTTTATTTTGTTTTTTATAACTAATTACATTGAAATTCTAACATTTTTTATTGTCCTTATTCCTCTGTCCTTATACCAAACTTATGTAAAAGCATTTAATCCTACACACACACTCAAGTCTTGACCATTTTTATACTTTTCCATACTGTTCACCTTTCACTTCTAATTTGTGTTTTGTGTAGCTACTTTGACTTTGAGATCCCTGAAGGATTCTATGCATTAGCTTATTTTTAAATATACATGTTTTCATTGATTTCAGAGAGGAAGGGAGAGGGAGGGAGAGAAAGATAGAGGCATCAATGATGAAAGAATCATTGATAGGCTGCCTCCTGCACGGCCCCTTCTGGGCATTAAGCTCATAAGCCCGGGCATATGCCTTTTACCAGGATTGAACCCAGGATCCTTCAGTCCACAGGCCAACACTCTATCCATTGAACCAAACCACCAAGGGCAGCTTTCCCCCTGCCTAAAAATTGTTAGAAATGAAATCATAATACACAGAGATTTGCTATTCTAGAAAATATGTTCTTTCTAATATGACATTGCTTTTCTATTTAATGGGAGGGTGAGGAGCTGAAATATTTTTTCAAAAAGTAGGAAGAAAATGTATGTGAGAGGTTATACATTTAGAGATGTTGCATATCAACAATGCAAATATGTTTGCCACCTTACAAAAGTTGCCCCCTTCTTGTTATAGGATTATGACATTTCAGGTCCCTTCTCCCAACTTGTAAATTCTGTTGTACTGTACTGTTGCTTTCAGTCCTTTCAGAGAGTAAGTAATGTGATGGGAGTTTAATTCCCCTTACTTTCTGCAGAATGTAGCTGACCTTACAAGTACCTAAGGTTTGTGGTTTCTCTTTCATTTCTTCTATTAGAATGTCAATTTTCACATCCAGTCTAATATTTCAAGTAATTCTTTATCTAGTAATATTTATAAGATATTATTTATTGATTATTGCTTCGGCTCTAGCTGAACACATTTTTCTTTCAGTAAATTAGTTAAAATACAATGATAGAAACCTCTATATTATAATTACAAATTAATTCTGGGAGGGAAAACAATTATGGATTATAATTAAAATAAGTAAATCATATTACAATCTTAATTTCAAAATTTTATATTAAAAGATTTATAATAAGTGTACTAACTATCCCAAGATAGAGGTATGGATATTTAAAATACTTTGGGTGTAATTCCAACTCATTTTATTGAAGTCACTTTTTATATGTAGGAAGAAAGGTTTTAAAATTTGGATAACCTTCAAACACAAACAATTTATTAATATGACTGTAAATGGACAGGACACAGAATCGGTAGAATTATATTAAATATCTACAATTTAATATTATGAGTCTATTTTTTAAAAAATATGCAAGTCCTATGTCTATACAGAAAGATAGGAAAATAGATTCATGGTATAATATTAGTGATATTAGTTTGGCAAAAAACCATATGAATGCGTGAAATGTGTGTTGATGTGTTTGTGGATATGGTATCAATGTTTATATATGAATATATATGAATGAAATGCAGAAAATGCTTAGTAGTGGGGACTGGAAGTTAGTGAAGACTCAATTCTATGTACTTTAATTTTTTATTTTCACAAAATTTTACTTTAAAATGAAAATTAACAATAGGCCAACAAAAGCATAAATAACATATAAACTGCACAGAATGTAAACTGTTAGTGATGCAAGCTTATCATGAAGTTTTATTTTATAGTTCATTTGACAAGTTTTAGCATCTATTTTAGTTTGGAAAATATATTCACTTAAAATGAAAAACACATGGTTTCATAATAGTGTTGAATTTCTGAAAAGGGCTGGGACAAGAAATTAAAGTGGTCAAGTCAATTAATGTTAATTATCGCAATATTTTGTGTAGAAATTAAAGAAATTAAATATGGAAGTGGGGAAAGCAAGTATTCTGAAAATAAATTGATATAATATTTGTGAAAAATTCTAACATCACCCAATGATATGCTTTCTTCTGTGAATGCCATGCACATAATTTTGTTGAACCAGATGATTACTGGAATTAGGGGGGTAGTCACATTGTAAGGTTTAAAAATGTGTCGAATCACTCTATTGTACATCTGAAGCTAATATAACCAATATAAGATTATATACCAACTACAGTTAAATAAATAAAAATAATTTTAAAAAATGATCAGGAAGACAAAGTAGTTATTAAAAACAGTCAAAATGTAGAGGCCAGAAATATACTATCATGTAGGTAGTGATGCCATTCACTGTTATGTTGTTAAAATTGTCACTACTTTTTCTAACCTATTTTTCATATTACAGTCATGCACCACGTAACAACATTTCTGTCAATGACAGCATCTGAGACAGTGGTCCCATAAGATTAAATGGAGCTGAAAAATTACTATTACCCATGACATTGCAGGTGTCTAGCCATGGGAGCTTCATAGCATAGTGCATTACTCACATGTTGTAGTGTTGCTGGTATAGAGAAGTCTAATGTTGATAGTTGTATAAAAGTATACCACAATTACATGTAGTACATGCTTGAGAATCATAATAAACAATTACATTACTGAATTATGTATTTATTACACTATACTTTTTATCATGATGTTAGAGAGTACTCTTTCTACTTATTAAAAATGTTTGCTGTAAAACAGCATGCCATACATACTGGCAGCAGCCTTATGCATCTTGTGTTTATCACATTTCTTGATTGTATCATTTTCTCTTGAGCCTGATTTGATCTTGTGTAGTTTTGCACATTAATGTGCTGTATAGGCTTATAGACTAACAGCAGTAGGCTATACCATATAGCCTAGATGTGTAGTAGGCTATCTACCATCTATGATCATGTAAATGTACTCTGTGATGTTTATACAATGATGAAATAATTTAACCATGTATTTCTCAGAATGTATCCTTGTTAAAAGAATAGGATAGAATATATTCTCAATAAACTTTAAAAAATAATGATTTTACTCTTTTGAATTTAGGCATACACTTATACTAACATGATTATAATATATACTGCCTAACATAATTTATAGTGATTATATGTTTTTATATTTCAGATATGTAATAATTTGGGCAATTGCCATTGCTTTCCTGGCTATCAGCCTCCATATTGTGAATTTCAAATAGGTTCACCAGGAGGAAGTATTGATGATGGAAATGTTCAGAAATATGGTGAGTAAAAATTAAACTTTGAAACAAAAATAGAATTTTCTTTTATGAAATAAAGAAATGTACTACCAAGTCATATCTTTCATTATCTTCTGAGTAATTAAAAGTTATCATGAAGAGTAGCTTTAAGTTATTGTCAAACAAAATTTGTGATGAGAATTTTTTCAGAGACACTGACTTTTAATAATCTTAGTAAAATTAGTTAGAGTATTGTACTCTTAAAGTTCAATAAATATCATAATATAAATTCAAAATAAATTCAAATATGGAAGAACAAGCACCACACAAATGATTTGCATTCCAAAATATAAAAAATTGTAAGTTATTACCAAAACATATGATGTTTATTCTGAATTACATTTTGAAAATAACATTTGGCAAAATATAAATACATATATTTATTTAAAAATACCAAATCACATTTTATACTTTCTCTTTTTCTCATGAATAAACACAAGTGCCATAAACTATTTATTGACTCAACCATTCATTTATTTATTAATACCTTTCCTCCACAAACCTGTTATTAAGTATCTGGTAAGGCAATAAAATTGAGATCCATATTTCAGAAAGTCTACTAATGTAACACTGTGGAAAATGGGTGTTATAATGTGAGTCTGAATTAAGATAAATTATTTGTAATGCAATTGCCTTACTTATAAAGACCTGAAGTAAATAATGATATTGAAGATAAATAAGTTGCCACATGATATCAAATATTTGTGAGCCACAATGAATAAAGCATAACTTGTTGTAATTGGCACATAGAAAAGAATGTATAATGATGATATATCATGTTTGCATAAAATAATCTGAGGATGGATACATTATAAGATAATGAATCCAGTTTTAACTAACTACAGTTGGTTCACCTGAGGAAGAATCATGCAATGATATCTGTGGGAAGCAATGGGAATTTGATAATGTTTCCAACTCAGTAGGGACATCAAGAATTGGTTTTCCTTTGTTAGTTTATAATTAATTTAACTCATAGGAATCAAAAGGAAAAATAAACAAATGGGATTACATCAAACTAAAGTTTTTGCACAAAAAAGGAAACTGTCAACAAACAAAAAGACAAAATACTGAATGGAAAAACATACTTGCCAATGATATATCTGATAAGGGGTTAATATCTAAAATTTATAAAGACAGTAGTCAACACCAAGAAAACATAAACATAATGAATTAAAAAGTGGGCAGAACCCTAGTTGGTTTGGCTCAGTGGATAGAGCATTGGCCTGTGAACTGAAGGGTCCCAAGTTCAATTCCTGTTAAGGGCACATGCCTGGGTTGTGGGCTCCATCCCCAGCGTGGGGCATGCAGGACGCAGCCAATCAATGATTCTCTCTCATTATTGGTGTTTCTATCTCACTCCCTCTCCCTTCCTATCTGAAATCAATAAAAATATATATAAAAAATAAGTAAATAAATAAAAAGATGAGAAGAGATCTTAATAGCAGTATGTGTCTCATATATGGCCTTCATTATGTTGAGATATGCTGCAGTAATCCCCAATCTTACAATGCTTTTTATTATAAAATGATATTGTATTTTGACAAATGCTTTTTCTACCTTTATTTAGAAGATGATGTAACTTTAATCTTTTATTCTATTAATGTGGTGTATTATGTTTATTCATTTACATATGTTGAAGCAACCTTGCAGTCTAGGGATAAGTTTTATCTAGTCATATCGATATACATAAAAGCCTAAGTGACCGTTAAAACTGAATGACTGGAACAACTGGTCGACCAGTCACTTTGACACACACTGACTGACCACCAGGGGGAAGACGTTCAATGCAGGAGAAGCCCCTTGGTGGTCAGTGCACTCCCACAGACAACCTTCCACAGCTGGCCAACCTCCTTGAGTCCCTTCCACAGCCTGCATCCTCCAATCTTGGACCCCTTCGGGGATGTCCAGTTACCAGGGGATGTCCCTGTGGGATTGGGCTTAGGCAGCCAAACATCTCTCTCCCAATCCAGGACTGCTAGCTCCTAGCCATTCATCTGCCTGGCTGCCTGATCACCCCTAGCCACTCTACCTGCTCACCCCAAAGTGTCCCCCCAGCCAGTCTGCTCACTCCCAACTGCCCCTCCTGCTGGCCTGGTCACCCCCAAATGCCCTTCCCTGTTAGCCTCATGCCCCATAACTGCCCTCCCCAGCTGATCTCATGGCTCCCAACTGCCCTACCCAGCCAGAGGCCCTCCATGGCTGATTACAGAACACTTGCCTCCTGCATTTCTAAGATATTATACTTAAGTAAAAATTTAACTCATAAGTAATAATGGAATTGTATAATATTTCAATTTTTTTCTTTTTTCTTTATTGACTAAGGTATTACAAATACGTCCTTAATCCTCCATTGCTCAATTAATATTCGATAAAAGCCATTGTTCTCAAAACTGCCTGGTACTGGTACTAGAACAGATATATAGATCAATGGAATAGAATAGAGAATTCAGAAATCGACCACACCCCCACTCATGCCCTCCCCTTCCCACCCCCCAATGTCTGTATCCATTGGTTAGGCTTATATGCATGCATACAAGTCCTTTGGTTGATCTCTCTACCTACCCCCACCCTCCATACCTTCCCTCTGAGGTTTGACAGTCTGATCGATGCTTTTCTGTCTCAAGATCTGTTTTTGTCCATCAGTTTATGTTGTTCATTAAATTCCATAAATGAGATCACGTGATATTTATCTTTCTTTGACTGGTTTATTTCACTGTTGCAGTGGTAAGAATTCCTCTTATTTCACCACAGCATAGTATTCTATTGTGTAGATGTACCACTGATTTTTAATCCACTCATCTGCTGATGGGCACTTCGGCTGTTTCCAAATCCTAGCTTGGTAAGTTGTGTCACTATCAACATAGGGGTGCATATATCCTTTCTGATTGGTGTTTCTGATTTCTTGGGCTATATTATAAGAAGTGGGATCACTCGGTCAAATGGGAGTTCCATTTTCAGTAGTTTGAGGACACTCCATACTGTTCTCCATAGTGCCTGCACCAGTCTGCATTCCCACCAGCAGTGCATGAGGTTTCCTTTTTTTTTTTTTTTTTGCATCCTCAATAGCACTTGTCATTTGTTGATTTGTGGATTATAACCATTCTGATAGGTGTGAGATGGTACTGCATTGTCATTTTGATTTGCATCTCTCAGATGATTAGTGACTTTGAGCATGTTTTCAGCTGTCTCTTGGCCTTCTTTATGTCTTCTTTTGAAAAGTATCTATTTAAGTCCATTGCCCATTTTTTATTGTGTTGTTTGTCTTCCTTTTGTTAAGTTGTATTTCTATATACCAATAGTGAGGTAAAAGACTTGTACCTAGACAACTACAGGACACTGAAAAAAGAGATAGAAGAAGACATAAACAGAAGGAAGAATGTACCATGTTCATAGATTGGTAGAATCAACATCATTAAAATGTCCATACTAACCAAAGCAATCTATAGATTCAATGCACTCCCCGTTAAAATCCAACAGTATATTTTATGGACCTAGAATGAACTCTCCAAAAGTTCATCTAGAATGAAAAAAGACACTGAATAGCTGCAGCAATCCCAAGAAAGAAGAAGAAAGTAGATATCAAGCTGTATTACAAAGCCATTGTTCTCAAAACAACCTGGTACTGGCACTAGAACAGACATGTAGATCAATGGAATAGAATAAAGAACTCAGAAATCGACCCAAACCACTATGCTCAATTAATATTTGACAAAAGAGGCAAGAACATACAATAGAGTCAAGACAATCTATTCAATAAATGGTGTTAAGGAAATTGGACAGATACATGCAAAAAAAATGAAACTAGACCACCAACTTACATCATACACAAAAATAAACTCAAAATGAATAAAGGACTTAAACATAAGACAGGAAACCATAAAAATACTAGAGTAATCCACAGGCAACAAAATCTCTGACATATGCCGAAGCAATTACTTCTCTAATACAGCTCTTAGGGCAATGAAAACAAAAGAGAAAATAAACAAATGAGATTACACCACAATAAAAAGCTTTTTCACAGCAAAAGAAATCACCAACAAAACAATAAGAAAGACCACTGCATGGGAGAATATATTTGCCAATGTTATCACCGATACTTCAATTTTTTAAGTGTAAGAAATATAATAGTAAAAGGGTATGTATTACAGAATATTAATCAGAGAAAAATACACTATATTCCATATAGTTATATAGACATAGATTTAGATACAAAGATAAGTATAGATGTGAATTTTATTTATATGCATAAAATATAAATACTAAATGGAGAAACACAAGTCATTTAAAAATCATTTCCTGTACAGAGAGAAACCATGTGACTTGGCAAGTGAGGAGGATAGGATATTTTTTTAAATTTCTTACATATTTATTTATTTTTAAATTGATTTCAGAGAGGAAAGGAGAGGGAAAGAGAGAGAGAGAAACATTAGTGATGAGAGAGAATCACTGATCATCTGCCTCCTGCATGTCCCACATTTGGAATTGAGTCCCCTACCCAGGCATGTGCCCTGACCAGCAATCAAACTTTGACCTCCTGGTTCATAGGTCAATGCTCAAGCACTGAGCCATGCCCACCAGGTGAGAATAGGTGTGTTTTTTTTGTTTTGTTTGTTTTTTGTTTTTACAAAACATTTATTTTTATATTTGTAATGTAAGCCTTATTAATGTATTACCTTTTAAGGTATAAATGTCATAAATAAGTTGATGTAGTAAGCAATACTCAAAACATGTCCACAGTGGCAGAATAATTAAACAAATATACATAAAATAAAAGCAAGAAATATATTTTTAAATTATCATTGTAATTTTATTTTATTTATTTTATATATATATATATATATATATATATATATATATATATATATTATTGATATTTTACAGAGAGGAGGAAGGGAGAGAGCTAGGAATGTCGATGAGAAAGAAACATCGACCAGCTGCCTCCTGCACATCCCCTACTGGGGATGTGCCTGCAACCAATGTATATGCCCTTGACCGGAATTGAACCTGGGACCTTTCAGTCCGCAGACTGACGCTCTACCACTGAGCCAAACCGGTTTTGGCTATCATTGTAATTTTAGTTTGTGATTTACATGTTCTCTTATTGTCTCTATATGAGCTTGCAAGATATTAAAATTTCAATTGTATTATATATGTGTGCGTGTGCATATTGCATATATATGTATATATATTTAAATTGAAAGGAATATAAATGTATTTAAAAATTCAGTGCATATCTTACTGAGCTCTTACGTTTTATTTCTAACTATAGTTGCTATTAAAAAAGACTACAATACACATCAGAGCAACTGGCATTTTCTTAGCTTCTTCCTTGCTTTGCCCTTTTGTATATATTCCATCATTGCAATCAAGAATCTAAATGAAATCAGGAAACTCTATAACAAAACGATCCCAGAAATTGACAGGTAAATATGATTATACAAATAATTTATTATCATAAATTGTACAGGTCATTGACCAGTGTCATAAATTTATATTATATTATAAAAATTGTTGTAGTTTACCTGTTATTTTAAAAAATATATAAATGGCATTTTTATAATTTTGGTTTCTTATAGATTATTGTTAGTATATATATATATATATCTTTTGATATAAATTTTGTACTCATTAGAAGTTACTCCCATTTGTTATCAGGGGTTAGAGATTGGAGAAATTGGGGAGATGTTGGTCTAAGTGTACAAATTTCCAGCTACAAAATCAGTAAGTTCTGGGGATCTAATATATAGCACAGTGATTAAAGGTAGTAAAAGATGAAATTATGCAACTATTTGACAAAATCACAAAAAAATTTGTTGATCTAGGACTACTGCATGGGAGAATATATTTGCCAATGTTATCACCGATACTTCAATTTTTTTTAAGTGTAAGAAATAGTAAAAAGGTATGTTTTACAGAATGTTAATCAGAGAAAAATACACTATATTCCATATAGTTATATAGACATAGATTTAGATACAAAGATAAGTATAGATGTGAATTTTATTTATATGCATAAAATATAAATACTAAATGGAGAAACACAAGTCATTTAAAAATCATTTCCTGTACAGAGAGAAACCATGTGACTTGGCAAGTGAGGAAGATAGGATTTTTTTTTTAATTTCTTACATATTTATTTATTTTTAAATTGATTTCAGAGAGGAAAGGAGAGGGAGAGAGAGAGAGAGAAAGACATTAGTGATGAGAGAGAATCACTAATCATCTGCCTCCTGCAGGTCCCACATTTGGAATCGAGTCCCCCACCCAGGCATGTGCCCTGACCAGCAATCAAACCTTGACCTCCTGGTTCATAGGTCAATGCTCAAGGTCATAGGTCAATACGCACATGAGAACAAATCATGAACCACAAAGAAATAAAAGGGATAAGGAAATACTACAAATAGTTATGTGTCAAGAAATTGGTCAATCTGGAAGAAATAGATACATTATTTGAAAAAACAAGGAAATCAAATTAGTAATACCAACAAACACATGTCCTGGAAGGAATGGCTTCACAGGTGAAATTTACCAAAAATAAAAAAAGGATAACTTCTCAAACTATCAAAAAAATATACAGAGAAGAGAAAGCTCTAAAACTAATTTACAAGGACACCATTACCCTGATTCCAAAATCAAAGACATTATTTAAAAAAAATGATAGGCAAATATCCCTCATGAACACAGATGGAAAAATATTAAACTGAGTTCAGCAATCTATTTAAAAGATCCTATACCATGATCAAGTGGAATTTTTTTCCTGGGATGTAAGATAGGTTCAATATCATGAGCTCATTTAACATGATTATCATATCAAAACCCTGAAAGGTATCAAATGATTTTATCAATAGATACAGAAAAGCTTTTGATAAAATACAAAATCCCTTGAAGATAAAAAAAATCTCAGTAAAGTGGTAGTAGAGGGAAAATACCTCAACATAATAAAGGATATATATATTAAACGCTCAGCTAATATCATATTCCACCTTGAAAAGCTGAAAGCTTTTTATTTAAGATCAGGAACAAAATAAGGTTATCTACTTTAACCTCTTTTATTCAACACTGGAGACCCAGTGCAAAGATTAATGAACCAGTGGGGTCCCTTGGCCTGACCTGTGGGAATCAGGCTGAAACCAGCTCTCTGACATCCCCCTAGGGGACCTAAATTGCGAGAGGGTGTTTCTCAGGTGATGGACCCTGGGATTGGGCTCCCTCCTTTCTGGTTCTGAGTGTCACCTGAGAACCAAAGCTGCCAAGTCACCACAGTTCAGCAGCTCTTGCGTTGAGCATTCACCCCATGGTGACCATTGTACATCATAGCTATCAGTCACATGGTCAAACAGTCAGACGGTCGCTTAGGCTTTTATATATATTGACAGTATTTGAAATCCTAGACACAGCAATCATATAAGAAGGAGAAGTAAAATATATGAAAATTAAAAAGGAAGAAGTGAAATTGTAATTATTTACAACAGATGGCATGATACTGTTAGAGAGAATCCCAAATATTCCACAAAAAAACTATTAGAACTGATAAATTAATTCAACAAAATAGCAGGAAACAAAGTTAATATTTAGAAATAAATTGCATTATTACACACCAATAACATGTTAACAAAAATAGAAATGAAAAAAACAAACAATTCTATTCATTTAATTACATAAAAATATAATAAATTAAATCGCTTAGGTTAGGGGTGTCGAACTCAATCAGAGAAGGGGCCAAAATCTAAAATCCAGCCTAAATCGCGGGCCGAATGGTTTACTGAACAGTCATAAACTGTCATTGTGATGGAAACGCAGCGGAGTGCAGTGATGACAGCGCAGTGCGGGCCACATTGCAAGGCCTGGCGGGACGGATTTGGCCCGCGGGCCTTGTGTTTGACACATGTGGCTTAGGTAAAAGAGCTATCCTCAGAAAATTTTAAGACACTGAAGAGAGAAAATGAAGATTCAAATAAACTGAAGCCTATATCATGATAATGGATAAGAATTAATATAATTAAAATGCCCCATACTACTTAAAGCAATTCTTATCAAAATACCAATGACATTTTCCACCAAACAAGAACAAATAATTCTAAATTTTATATGGAACCACAAAGAACCTGAATAGCAACAACAAAAGAACAAATTTGTTGGTATCATGCTACCTAATATAAAACTATAATTCAAGGCTATTATAATAAAAATAGCATGGTACTGGCATAAAAACAGAAACATTTCTAATAATAAAGGCTAATACACAAATGGTTGTTGTGCCCTCACATGGTTATGACCAATCAGCAGAAGGTTCTGTCTCCACCTGGTGCTGGACGGGGACGTGATACCTGGGTGGGGTTTGATGGGAGTAGAGCTAACCAGAGCTAACCCAATGGAGGTGGAGCCATCGAGTCTGGGTCTCGTGCAATTTTAAGGTATGTGCAGATGGATGGGAACTTGACTCTGGATCCTGCAGTGCACTCCAAACTTTGACAGGAAAGAGGAGAGAGCCAGATACACACGCCCAGGACCCACACAGCAGGGTAGTGGTGGTTATGGAAGATCAGGCTGCCAGGGGAGAGCACTTAGGGGCCATCAGGCTGGCAGGGGAGGGAAGTTAGGAGCATCAACCCAGCAGGGGTGATCAGGCAAGCAGACAGGTGAGTGTTTAGGAGGCAGTGGTCCTGGATTGCAAGAGGGTGCAGTCCATTGTATGATTGCCTCCAGTGGTCCTAGATTGGAGAAGGTGCAGGCTGGGCCAAGGGATCAACTCCTACCCCCTGTGCATAAATTTCATGCACTGGGCCTCTAGTAGATCAATTAACAGAATGGAGAGTGCAGATAGAACTCATACATATATGGTCAATTTATATATTAGAAAAGAAGCAAGAATATACAATGTGATAAAGGCAGTCTATTCAATACATGGTGTTGAGAAAATTGGACAGATAAATGAAACTAAACTACTTTCTTAACCATATACAAGAATAAACTCGAAATAGACAAAAATGCATATGTAAGACAAAACCATTAAACTCCTAGAAGAAATCATGGGGAGTAAAACCTCTGGCATTTCTCTTAATATTATTTCCTGCTATATCTCCACAGGCAAATCAGAAAAAAAAATACAGAAAAAGAAACCACAGATGGAACTATATCAGACTAAAAAACTTTTGCGTTGCAAGGAAACTGTCAACAAAATGAGAAGACAACCTATTAAACTGAAGGATATATCTAAACTAATAAAAGGGTAATATACTAATCAGATCGGGTCAACCAGACATCTTACAATCATCCTGCCTTCCCTCTGGACAAAACCATGGTGGTAGGGGCCAAGGCAGAGGCAGTTAGGGGCAATTAGGCTGCAGGAGAGGACTGTTAGGGGTGATCAGGCTGGCAGGGGGGGCAGTTAAGAGCCAATAGTCTGGTGGGGGAGGGCAGTTAGGGACAATAAGGGAAGCAGAGGGTTTAGGGTCAATCAGGCAGTCAGGCAGGTGAGCAGTTAGAAGCCAGTGGTCCCAGATTGCAAAAGGGATATCTGACTGCCAGTTTTGGTCCATAGGGATCAGGCCAAAACCGGTAGTCAGGCATTCCATGGGGGTCCTGGATGGACCCCCCACACAGAACCTGTGCACAAATTTCATGCATCAGGCCTCTAGTTTGCCAATAATAGATATGATAAGAGCTTAATATCCAAAATTTATAACGAGATATCTTTTAAAGGGAAACAAAACTTTATTTTATTATTATTCTTCATCCAAGGATATTTTTCCATTAAGTTTTAGAGAAGTGGAAGGGAGAGGGGAGGACATAGAGAGAGACACATCAATATTAAAAAGATACTATTGATTGGTTGCCTCCAGCATGCACCAAGGCTGGGGATTGACCTGCAACCAAGGTACATGCCCTTTATTGGAATTGAACCCAGGACCATTCAGGACACAGGTCAATGCTCTATTTATAGAAAAGTATTATGCTAAGCAAAATAAGCCAGTCAGAAAAAGACAAGTATCACATGATCTCACTCTTATGTGAAATATAATGAACAAAATAAACCTTTGAACAAAATAGCTCTAGAGACATAGAAGTATGGAATAGAATTATTGAATCTCAGAGGGAAGGTGAGAGCTGTGTGTGGGAACATATCAATCAAAGAACTTGGATGCATAACACAAGGTGACAGACAATAGAGTGGTAGTGGCCTGGGGAGGGGGGGCAGGCTGTAAGAGGTAAATGGGAGAAAAAGGGATATATATATATATATATATATATATATATATATATATATATATAAATAGTTTCAACAATAAAGATTTTTATTTTAATTTATAAAGAATTTATGCTCCTAAACATACACACACGCACACAAAACAAACAAAAACAAAACAAAACAAAAAAAACCTAACAACAATCCAATTAAAAAATAGACTGAGGACTTGAATAGACATGTTTTTAAATAGGACATACAGATGCTCAATAGACTTATGAAAAGATATTCAACTACACTAATCATCAGAGAAATGAAAATTAAAACCACAATAAGATATCACCTCACAAATGTCAGATTGGCTATCAATAAGTCAGCAAACTTTGATATGGAGAAATGGAAACTCTCCTGCACTGTTAGTGGAAATGCAAATTGGTGCAGCCACTTTGGGAAATAGTATGGAAGCTCCTCAAAAGATTAAAAATAGAACTATCTGCAATTCCACTTCTGGGTATTTATCTGAAGACATCTGAAACATGAATTTGAAAAGATAAAGGCATCCCTATTCTTATTGCAGTATTATTTACAACAGAAAAGATATGGAAGAAGCCTACTTATACACCAATGGATAGATAGATAAAGAAGTGGTACATATATACAATGGAGTATTAGTCATTAAAAAAAAACCGACAAAATATTTACATTTGCAACAGTATTGATGGACATAGAGGAATTTTATGCTAAAAGAAATAAGATAAAGAGAATGTAATATACTATATTATTTTACTTACTAGAGGCCTGGTGCACTGAGAAGGGGTCCCTCAGTCTGGCCTATCCCTCTCTCAGTCCAGGAGCCCCCAGGGGATGTCCTATTGATGGTTTAGGCCCACTCCACTATGGGAGGCAAAAGGGAAGATCAGAGGAAGGCACTACCCCTATCACCCCACTGCTGCTGCCACTGCTGGCCATGGTGGCTGCAAGGCCTAAGCCCTGGACTTCACAGTCACCAGAGCTCACAGCTGCTTGAGCCCATGGCTGCCTGAGCCCTGGACATCGCAGCCACCAGAGCTCATGGCTGCCTCAGCCCATGGCTGCTGTGAGCCCACAGCTTCCATGAGCCAACAGATGCCATGAGCCCCAGGCATCACAGCCACCTGAGTTTCTGTGGCTTTGTCAGAATGGAAGTCTGGATGATATCCACCCTAATTAGCATATTACCCTTTTATTAGTATAGATATGTAAAATCTGAAGAACAAAATAAACAAATAAACAAAACAGAAAAACATACTGATAGATAAAGGAAAAATAAACCTGATGATTTCCAGATGGGAGGGAATTGGGGGTTGGGTGAAAAAAATGTGAAGGGATTAAGTAATACAAATTGACAGATGAAAAAATAGTCATGAAGATGTAAATTCCTACATATGGCATATACTCAATAATTCTACCTAATAAAAGAGTAATATGCAAATTGACCATACCTCTGCTATACCCACAAGCCATTCCCACCAGCCAATCAGAAACAAGTATACAAATTAACCCAACTAAGGTGTCTGCAGCCTCAGAGTGAGCAGGAGACTTTGGGTTTCCCTGGTAATGGAGGAAGCCAAGCTTTTCGCACACCCTGGCCTGCCTAGGCCTCCTCTCAAGGCTACAAAGTTTCAATTATGGAAGATAAATAAATCCTAACAAAAATGGCAGCAGTCATGGAGCTGGAGAGAGCAGGAGGCTTGAGTTTCCCCTGGAGATGGAGGAAGCCAAGCTTTCCTCACACCCTGGACAGCTTAGGCCTCCATTCAAGGCTACAAAGTTTCAATTATGGAAGATAAATAAATCCTAACAAAAATGGCTGTGGCCACAGAGCAAGCAGGAGGCTTGGCTCTGTTCAAAGCTACAAAGTTTGAATTGTAAAGATAAATAAATCCCAGATACCAGGACCTCAGCTTGGGTTATTGGGGGATGTGGCTTGCCTGCAAACCACCATAGACCCCTCGCCCAGGCCGCCGCATGCCCCAAGGAGAACCCCACCCTGATCCCGGCCACCCTTCAGGGTAAACCAGCCAGCCCCCACCCATGCATCAGCCTCTATCCTATCTAATCCTGTCTAATAAAAGAGTAATATGCAAACTGACCATCACTCCAACAGACAAAATGGCTGCCGCCATGTGGATATAAGATGGCTGCCTCCATGTGGACACAAGATGGCCACCACAAGATGGCCAGAAGGGGAGAGCAGTTGGGAGGAACCAGGTCTGCAAGGGAGGGAAGTTGTGAGCTGAACAGGCCAGCAGAAGACAGTTGGGAGGAACCAGGCCTTCAAGGGAGGGCAGTTGGGAGTGATCAAGCCTACAGGGGAGGGCAATTAGGGGTGACCAGGCTTGCAGAGAAGGGAAGTTGGGGGTGACCGGGCCTGCAAGGAAGGGGATTTGGGGGAGACCCAGGCCTGCTGGGGAGAGCAGTTGGGAGGACCAGGCCTGAAGAGGAGGGCAGTTAGGGGCAATCAGGCTGGCAGGGGAGCAGTTAGGCATCAATCAGGCTGGCAGGGGAGTGGTTAGAGGGTGATTAGGCTGGCAAGCAGAAGCTGTTAGGCAGGCAGGAGAGCAGTTGGAAGCCAGCAGATCTGGATTGTGAGAGGGATGTTCAACTTCCCATTTAGGTCTGATCTTACCTAAATTGGGCCTAAATGGGCAGTTGGACATCCCTCATGGGGTCTGAGATTGGAGAGAGTGAAGGCTGGGCTGAAGGACACAGCCCCTTCTCCCCGCTTCCACAAATTTCATGCACCAGGCCTCTAGTATTGTAATAATTTCTATGGTGCCAGGTGGGTACTATTGGGGGGAATCACTTTGTAAATTATATAGATGTCCAACCACTATGCTGTAAACGTGAAATAAATATAAAATAGTATTGAATTTTAACAATAATTTAGAAAAAAAAAACACCTCTTGGATGATTTAATGTTACTTTTAGAAGAAAATGCTCTGACTTTGTACAAGTCATTTATTTATCCATTTATGACTCAAATCTCAAATGTGACATACTTTCTGTAGCTTTCTGTAGAAGAAAATTATCATATATTCCAAGAGAACTTTGTATATCATACTAACAATAAATATATAGTTTCTAGCTATGTTATATCTTATACTTTTCTGGTATCATGTTAGCCCTGATTATTTTGAAACAAGGAGGGTATCCTTCATTTTTTGGTAACCCAGACCTATTACTAGGCTTATAGTGAGCATTAAAAAAATAACTCTTGAAGACTCACAGATAAAGAGAACAAACTGAGAGTTCTTAAGTAGGAACACTGTCAGGGTCTTAGTGAAAGGGGAAGAGATTAAGAAGTACAAATTAGTGGTTACAAAATAGTCACTATACACTATTTTGTAACTGAATATGTATGGTGCTGAGTGGGTTTTACAACTTTGTAAATTATATAATTTCTAACCTTCATGTTGTTCACCTGAAACTATTGTAAAACTAGTGACACCCTGCACCGATTTATGCACACTGAAAATAAATTAATTAGAAGGTGGCCAGTGGGCCGGGACTGACTAAGATGGTCCGGACACGCTCTGGAGCCAACCTCCCAAAGACCCTCCCAGGCATCTGCAGAGTAAGCAGGGATCCCTTCAACAGGTGTGATCCCTTGGCCTGGCCTGTGGGGATTGGGCCAAAACTGGTTCTCCAACATCCCCCAAGGGGTTCGGGAGTGTGAGAAGGCACTCTGCAAAGTTGCTATTGTATACTTTAAAAAATTATAAAAGGAGCCATTCCAATCAGAAAATGATAGGTAAATAATTTAAATAATATTTTCTCTCTTGGTGAATTAATTGAACATCAGGGATTTAGTAAAAATCATGAATGACTAATATTTATCATGCCATCAATACTATATATCAACAATTTGTATTGATGCTATACACTGAGTGCCAGGTTATTATGATCTCTGAACACATAATAATCTGGCTACTCAGTGTATATTAAATTATATATATTTAAACTATATATAAATGATTATATATAGATGATACATAAAATTTGTGATATATAATTAATATATGTCAACATAACACTTTATATATGCATCAATACATATCATTCATATAATCTATGTATCATCAGTGATATCAGATGATATATATAGATAATATATAAAATTGATTATATCACAACAAAAGCATGGTTAAGAAGCAAATAATTTAGTAAAATAAACAGATTTGACTATTTTGAGGTTATATGTTATTATGTTAATTATTAACTGCTGCTTATTTAGAGAAAAACATGAAAAATATTTTTAACTGTATATATATGTATATATATATTTATTTTTTTGACAAACAGGAAAAGCAATCATTTGTTTAATTTTTTTTAATAAATGTTGATTGTAAGGTACATACATAAAATTGTCATGGGTCATATATTTTATTTTTATTTATTTATTTTTCTATTTTATTTATTTATTTATTTATTTATTTTACCATTTTTAAAATTAAATTATCTGTGTACATATCTTACAATTGCCCCCCCCCATACATGCCCTCCCTCCCCAGAGTTTTGTGTCTATTGGTTGTACTTATATGCATGCATACAAGTCCTTCATTGATCTATCTCCCCCAGATCTCTCTACCCTCTCCGCTATAATTTGACAGTCTGCTTCTTGCTTTAATGTCTCTATATCTATCCTTTGGTTCATCAGTTTATAATGTTCTTTATTATCCATAAATGAGTGAGGCCATGTGGTGTTTCTCTTTCATTGACTGGCTTATTTCACTCAGCATGATGTTCTCCAATTCCATCCAGGTTGCTGCAAATGAAAAGAATTCCTTCTTTTTTATGGCAGCATAGTATTCCATTGTGTAAATGTACCATGGTTTTTGGAACCAATCATCTCCTGACAGGCACCTAGGCTGTTTTCAAATCCTAGCTATTGTAAATCGTGCTGCTATGAACATAGGGGTGCATATATCCTTTCTGATAGATGTTTCTAGTTTCTTGGGATATATTCCTAGGAGTGGGATTACTGGGTCAAATGGGAATTCCATTTTCAGTTTTTTGAGGAAGCTCCATACTGTTCTCCACAGTGGTTGCACCAGTCTACATTCCCACCAGCAGTGCATGAGGGTTCCTTTTTCTCCTCAACCTCGCCAACACTTGTTGTTAGTTGATTTGTTGATGTTGGCCATTCTGACAGGTGTGATATGGTACTGAATTGCTGTTTTGATTTGCATCTCTCAGATAATTAGTGACTTTGAGCATGTTTTCATGTGTCTCTTCGCATTCCTTCTGTCTTCTTTTGAGAAGATTCCCATTGCCCATTTTTTAATTGGCTCATTCATCTTCCTTTTATTTAGTTGTATAAGCTGTCTGTAGATGTTAGAGATTAAACTTTTATCAGTGATAACATTTGCAAATATGTTCTCCCATACAGTGGGTTTTCTTGTTGTTTTGTTGATGGTTTCTTTTGCTGTAAAAAAAGCTTTTTATTTTCATGTAGTCCCATTTGTTTATTTTCTCTTTAGCTTCAATTGCCCTAGGGGCAGTATCAGTGGAGAAGTTCTTTTGGCATATGTCTGAGATTTTGCTGCCTGTGGATGCCTCTAGTATTTTTATGGTTTCCCTTCTTATGTTTAAGTCCTGTATTCATTTTGAGTTTATTTTTGTGAATGGTGTAAGTTGATGATCTACTTTCATTCTTTCGCATGTATCTGTTCAATTTTCCCAACACCATTTATTGAAGAGACGGTTTTGACTCCATTGTATATTCATGCCTCCTTTGTCAAATATTAAATTGAGTATACTGATTGGGTTGATACCTGGATTCACTATTCTATTCCATTGATCTATATGTCTGTTCTTGTGCCAGTACCAAATTGTTTTGAGAACAGTGGCTTTGTAATACAACTTGAAATCTGGTATTGAGATCCCTCCTAGTTTACTCTTCTTTCTCAGGATTGCTGTGACTATTTGGGGTCTTTTATTGTTCCAAATGAATTTTTGGAGAGTTCTTTCTAGGTCAGTGAAATATGCCGTTGGTATTTTAATGGGGAGTGCATTTAATCTATAAATTGCTTTGGGAAGTATGGACATTTTGACCACGTTGATTCTACCAATCAATGAACATGGTATGTTCTTCCATCTGTTTACATCTTCCTCTATCTCTTTTTTCAGTGTCCTGTAGTTTTCCACATATAGGTCTTTTACCTCCTTAGTTAAATTTATTCCTATGTATGAATTTTTTTTGGTGTGATGGTAAATGGGATTGCTTTTTTAGTCTCTGTTTTTGTAAGTTCACTATTGGTGTATATAAATGCCATAGATTTCTTGACATTAATTTTGTATCCTGCTACATTGCCAAATTCATTTATTAAGTCTATTAGTTTTTTGATGGAGTCTTTTGGGTTTTTTATGTACAATGTCATGTAATCTGCAAATAAGGATAACTTTACTTATTCTTTTCCAATTTGGATTCCTTTTTTTCCTCTTCTTGTCTAATTGCAATGGCTAGTTCTTCCAGTACTATGTCAAACAGGAGTGGTGAGAGTAGGCATCCCTGTCTTATTCCTTTTCTTAGAGGGAATGGTTTTAATTTTTGCCCATTGAGTATGATGTTGGCTGTGGGTATATTGTATATAGCTTTTATTATGTTGAGGTATGATCCTTGTACTCCCACCTTGTTGAGAGTTTTTATCAGGAAAGGGTGTTGAATTTTATCAAATGCCTTTTCTGCATCAATTGATATGACTATATGATTTTCATCTTTAATTTGTTTATGTGATGTATCACTTTTATTGATTTGCGGATATTGTATCATCCTTGCATTCCCAGAATAAATCCTACTTGGTCATAGTGTATGATCTTTCTGATGTGCTTCTGGATCCAATTGCTAGAATTTTGTTGATGATTTTGGCATCTATGTTCATGAGGGATATTGGCCTGTAATTCTCTTTCATTGGGTTGTCTTTATCTGAATTTGGTATTAGGGTGATTCTGGCTTCATAGAAGGACTTGGAAGTGTTTCTTCCTCTTGAATTTTTTGGAAAAGTTTGAGGAGAATAGGTTTTAGTTCTTCCTTAACTGTTTGATAAAACTCTCCTTTGAAGCCATCTGGCCCTGGGTTTTTGTTTGCTGGAAGCTTTTTGATGACTGTTTCAATTTCTTCGCAAGTCACTAGTCTATTGAGATATTTAGATTCTTCCTGATAGAGTTTTGGAAGGTTGTATTTTTCTAGGAATATGTCCATTTCCTCCAGGTTGTTCAGTTTGTTGGAAAAGAGTTGTTCATAGTATTTTGTTACAATCCTTTGTATTTCGGTAGGGTCTGTTGTTATTTCACCTCTTTCATTTCTGATTTTGTTTATTTGGGTCCTCTCTCTTTGTTTCTTGGTTAGCCTGGCTAGAGGTTCATCTATCTTGTTTATCCTTTCAAAGAACAAGCTCTTGGTGTTGTTGATCTTATGTATTGTTTCCTTGGTCTCTATGTCATTTATCTCTGCTCTGATTTTTATTATTTCCTTCCTTCTGCTTACACTGGGCTTTTCTTGTTGCTCTTTTTCTAAGTCTATGAGTTGTTGAGTTAGATAATTTGTTACCATTTTTTTCTTTTTCTTTATGCAATAGGCTTATAGAGATATGAACTTCCCTCTTAAAACTGCTTTTGCTGTGTCCCATAGATTTTGGATTGTTGTGTTTTCATTGTCATTTGTTGCCAGGTTGTTTTTAATTTCTTCCTTGATTTCTCTGGTGACCCAGTCCTTATTTAATAGCATGCTGTTCAGTCTCCATGTGTTTGATTTACTTGGATTATTTTTATTGTAGTAATTTCCAGTTTTATGCCACTATGATCTGAGAAGATGCTTGATATGATTTCTATCTTCTTGAATTTGAAGAGACTGTGCCTACGTCCCAACATGTGGTCTATCTTTGAAAATGACCCATATGCACTTGAGAAGAATGTATATTCTGTGGCTTTGGGGTTGAATGTTCTAAAGATGTCGATTAATACTATCCAGTCAGTGAGTCATTTAGGATTGATATTTCTTTGCTGATTTTTTGTTTAGATGATTTGTCCAAAGGTGACAGTGGGGTATTAAAATCTCCTACTATGATTGTATTGCTATTAATCTCTCCCTTAATGTCCTCCAGCAGCTTTTTTTTTTTTTAATGTATTTGGGTGCTTCCGTATTGGGTGCATATATGTTTACCAGGGTTATTTCTTCTTGTTGGATTGTTCCCTTTAGTATTATGAAGTGGCCTTCATTATCTCTTGTTATGTCCTTCACTTTGAGATCTAATTTGTCAGATATAAGTATTGCTACACCAGCTTTTTTTTTTTTTTTTTTTTTTTTTTCATTTCCGTTCACCTGGAAAACCTTTTTCCATCCTTTCACCCACAGTCTGTGTGTGTCTTTTTTTCTGAAGTGGGTTTCTTGTAGACAACAGATATATGGGTCTTGTTTTCTTATCCCATCCATTACCCTATGTTTTTTTATTGGAGCATTTAATCCATTTACATTTAAAGTTATTATTGATAGGTACTTACTTGACGCCATTTTTATTCTATACTCCTGTGTTCCTTCTTCACTTCCTATTTATTTATTTTTACAGTAGACCCTTTAGCATTTCTTGCATTGCTGGTTTGGTGGAGATAAATTCCTTTAGTCTTTTTTTATCTGTGAAGCTCCTGATTTCACCTTCAATTTTGATTGATAGCCTTGCTGGGTACAGTATTCTTGGATTCAGACCCTTCCTTTGCATGACTTTGTATATTTCATCCCATTCCCTTCTGGCCTGGTGAGTTTCTGTTGAGAAATCAGTTGCTAGACTGATGGAGTTTCATTTATATGTAACTTTCTGTCTCTCTCTGGCTGCTTTTAAGATTCTTACTTTGTCATTGATGTTTGCCAATTTGATTATAATATGCCTTGGCGTCGGTCTTTTGGGATTCATTTGGCTTGGGACTCTGCGTGCTTCTTGTATTTGTGTGGGTTTTTTCTTCTCTATCTCAGGAAAGTTTTCTATCATTATTTCTTCAAACAAATTTTCTATGCCTTCCTTAGTTTTCTTTCCTTCTGGAACCCCTATTATTCTAATATTGTTTTGTTTTGTATTGTCCCAAAGTTATGGGTGATACATTTTTAAATGTAAAAAAATCCTTTAAAAATGAAAGTTAATTTATTTTTCTATTTTGAAAGAGTTACCACACTGTATTTCCTGGAGTATGTTTCATTTTACATCCAACCCAAAGTGATCAAGATCTCCAAGTTCTTCACACACTTAAAAACAGTTTATTTTCTGGTTTTTTTTTGTTTTTTTTTTTTTGTTTTTGTTTTTTATTTTTTTTATATAGTATTCACCCTAATGGGTGGGAGGTGGTAGTAGTACATGTGGTTTTTATTTGCATTATTTTATCTCCTAAAGATTAGTGATGTTGAGCATCTATTGATTTGATCATAAGTCATTTGTATATCTTATTTGGAGAAATGTCTATTCAAGTACTTTGGCCATAATTGAATCAGATTTGTTATTTAATTTTGTTGCTGTTGTTCAGTTGTAGCAGTTCTCGATGTATTCTATATATTGATCTTTTATCATATATATACTTTGCAAATATTTTCTACAGTTTCTTGGGTTGCCTTTTTTACTTTATCAACATTCTGGTTATATATCTAAAATAATTGCAAACAAGGTCTTGAAAAGATATTTGCATGCAGCTTTACTCACAATAGCTAAAAGATGGGAATAAAGTAGCTACTGACCATTAACAGATGACTAGATATACAAAATGTGGTATACACACACAATGGAATATTACTGAGCCTTGGAAAGGTAGGAAATTCTGACATAAGCTACAACATGGGTGGACCTTAAGGACATTATGCTGGATGGAGGAAGCCAGTCACAAAAGATCAATACTAAAGATCCACTTATAAGGGATATTTAGAGTGGTCCAATTCTTGGAGAAAGTAGAAAGTAGTTGTCAGGATTTGGAGAAGAGAGAAATGGGAGAAACCCATGTGTATAGAGTTTCAGTTTTGCAAAAAGTTCTCCAGATGGTTGGCAATGATGTTTGCACAACCATGTGAATATTCTTAATAGTAATGACCTATAAACTTAAAAATGGCTTAAGATGGTAAATGTTATGTTATATGTATTTTACCACAATAAAAATTATCATAAAACAAATTTAAATATAATGAAATTAAAAGTCACCATCCTGTATATTAAAAAAAAGTTCTTTTATAAATTAACTCTTGATTTTCAATGTGTGAACTCCATATTATTTGGGAAATTTTTACATTTAGACTTTCATTTAGTTTCCCTAAGCCTTCGATTTTTCTAAGAAACAAACATGAGCAACCTGAACAATTCAATTGTTTTTGAGAATTATTAAAGTTGTGATTTTTTTGCTTCCTATTTATTATAACGATAAGTCAATACTAAATAAAATACATATGCACATTAAATGTTTAGTTGCTTATTAGGACTCCTTAGTTTTCTAAGAAAAAAATCTTATTTGTGGTAATATTGATTTTTTATTTTTAGTTCTTATGCTTGTATGTGTATGGCTTGACCTAAGATTAAGTAGAAACCTGGCAATAGATGTGGCTAAAATAGACAATTGTTTGCTGCTAACCATATCGTGAATTTCTGTTTCTTTTTCCTTCAATACAGCAATTCAATCATTGTACCAGAAAACAATGATGTGGACTCATTATTGCCAAGAACTCCACAGACAACGGCCATCTTCTATAGGAGAAAGTGACCCCTGAAGGCCTTTAAAATATCAGCATGGGGGAAATAAAGCTTATGGCAGGAGGCAGGCTTCCCTTGTGTGAGCACTGGTTGGTGTGTGGCTGTGGGCAAGGACAACCTCCTAGTGACATCATAAGGGGGTATGGAGCTCCATAAGGACAGTCGCCCAGCAGTGTCCCCGGGGCCAGTTGAATGTTGCCTTTTGGGCTCGAGATCTTACCATGTGCTTTCAGAGCCACCTAGTTTCAGATCAGGCTGCAGCTGGTGGATCTGGTGGTTGGAGGGCTCAAAGCAGGCCTGGGGCAGTTGGCCCTCACTTACCTGACTCTGCACTGGCAGGAGTGGGCGCCCTGCTTCTGGGGTGGTGGGGTCCTGAGAGATCCTGGATGGAGTCCTGCGACCAGCACTTCCTCACCCAGTCAGGGTTGAGGTCAGTGAGTCCCAGGTGTTTCTGGACAGTAGTAGGGCAATACTCTCCCATGAGAGGGGCCTCTTCCTGGAGTGGCACAATGTATGCATGTGTGGAATGCTCACACATTTCCTTACTACAGACTCTTACAACACCTCATCTGCAAATTACAGTGCCACCGAAGGTTGGGACCAATACCAATGATAGTGATGTTACAGAAATAGTTGCAATTAAGAAAATTTTCATGACAGTCTCTTCAATAAATGGTGCTGGGAAATTTGGTCAGCTACATAAAAAAAAAAGAAATTAGATCATCAACTTGCAACATACACAAAACAAACTCAAAATGGTTAAAGGAATTACAGGTAAGAAGGGAAACCATAAAAAATAATAAATTCTTGCCCTGACTAGTGTGGCTATGTTGATTGGGCTTCATCCCATACACCAAAAGGTTGGCAGTTTCATTCCCAGTCAGGGCACATATTCAGGTTGTGGGTTCTGGTTGGGGCACTTACATACTGGAGGCCATCATATATGTCTCTCTCTCTCACATCAATGTTTCTAAACTTAATAAAAACATATCTAAAAAAGAACAAGATCTTATAATAAAGTGAAAGAGGTATAATTAAAACTACAAACAAACAAACAGACATCCTATGTTCAAAAGTTGGAAAACAATATATAAAGATGCCAGGACTACCCTCAGAAATCTATAGACTACATGTACAAAAATATGACTTTTTGCACAAATAAAAAAGTCATCTTAAAATTTATGTCAAATTTCAAGAAATCTCACCCTGGCCAGTATGGCTCAGTTGTATGCATCATCCAGTGCACCAGGAGATTGCTTATTTGATTCCTAGTCAGGAGTATATGCTAGGAGAGAAACCAAGATGGCAGCATTGGTGAATGCCTAACTGCAGCCTCGCACAACAATTTAAAAAAATACAACTAAAATACAAAATGGACATTATCAAGAACTACAGGAAAGTTGACTGAGTGGAAATTCTACAATTAGAAGGAAAGAGAAAACCAGAAGGAAAATCAGAGGAGCAGTAAAAGCCTAAGAGTCCTAAAAACGGGAATGGAAGATCACAAGAATCAAGTCAAAGATTTGGAACATAAAGAGCCAGAAGACACTCCTTTGCAGAAGCAAGAACACAAGAGAATCCAGAAAGTTGAAGATACTGTAAGAAACCTCTGGGACAACTTCAAGCAAACCAACATTAGAATTATGGGGGTCTAGAAAAAGAGAGAGAGAAAGATGCTGAAAACATATTGGAAGAAATAGTGACAAAAAACTTCCCCCACCTGGTGACAGAATTAGACTTACAAGACCAGGAAGTGCACAGAACCTCAAAGAAAAGGAATCCAAACAGGACCACACCAAGACACATCGTAATTAAAATTCCAAGAGTAAAAGATAAAGAGAGAATATTAAAAGCAACAAGAGAAAAGCAAGTAGTTATCTATAGAGGAGTTCAACACTGCCAAACCAGAATTATATGAATTGCTGAAGGGGGTTCTTTAGGAAGAGGAAGAAGATAAAGATAAAAATTATGAACAACAAATATGTAACTATTAACAAGTGAATCTAGCCGAAACTGGTTTAGCTCAGTGATAGAGCGTCAGACTGCGGACTGAAAAGTCCCAGGTTCGATTCCGGTCAAGGACATGTAAATTGGTTGCGGGCACATCCCCGGTAGGGGGTGTGCAAGAGGCAGCTGGTCGATGTTTCTCTCTCATTGACGTTTCTAGCTCTCTATCCCTCTCCCTTCCTCTCTGTAAAAAAAAATCAATAAAATATATTAAAAAACAAACAAACAAACAAAAAACAACAACAAGTGAATCTAAAAACCAAGGAAATTAAAAAATGAATAATATTAACTGGTGAATATAATAGAATCAGAGATATGGAAGGGGAGTGAACTGACGATTCTCAAGGGAAAGGGGAGTGGGGGGTGTGGGAAGAGACTGAACATAAACTGTGCACCTATGGATGAGGACAATGGGGGTGGGTAAAGGGTAGAGGGTGGGGTGGGAACCTGGTGGAAGGGAGCAATGGAGGGGAAAAAAATGAAGAACATTTGTGTGTTTTTAAAAATATATTTTAATTGATTTTTTTACAGAGAGGAAGAGAGAAGGATAGTTAGAAACATCAATGAGAGAGAATCATCAAAAAGCTGACTCTTGTGCCACCCCCACTGGGGATGTGCCCACAACCAAGGTACATGCCCTTGACCAGAACTGAATCTGGGACCTTTCAATCCACAGGCCGACACTCTATCCACTGAGCCAAACATATCTCGGTGAAATGAGGAACATTTGTAATAATATGAACAATAAAGATTTATTTAAAAAAATAAAAAAAGAGTATATGCCACGGTTGCTGGCTCGATCCCCAGTGGGAAACATACAAGAGGCAACAGGTTGGTATTGTGGTCTCACATTGATGTTTCTCTCTCCAAAAATCAATGAACTATTAAATAAACAAACAACAACAAAAATGCAAGGAATCCCACATAGCCCAAGCAATCTTGAAAAGGACAAAGTTGGAGGACTCACACATTCTAATCTCAAAAGTAATTATAAATCTACAAAATAAAAAAAGAATATTGACATAAAGACAGACATGGATCAAAAGATGAGATTAGAGAGTCCAAAAAGAAACTTTTATGTATATGGTCAAATAATCATCTAGGAGTTTAGCAAGACCACTCAAAATGGAAAGGACATACTTAGGAGGTATTAGTAAAAGACCTTTACTTGGAAAACTATAGGACACTGAACAAAGAGATAGAGGAAGACATAAACAGATGGAAGAACATACTGTGTTCACATATTGGTAGAATCAACATCATTAGAATGTCCATACTACCCAAAGAAATCTGTAGATTCAATGCACGCCCCATTAAAATAGCAATGGCATACTTCACAGACCTAGAACAAACTCTCCAAAAGTTAATCTAGAATAAAAAGACCCCGAATATCTGCAGGAATCCTGAGAACAAAGTAGCAAGAAATCAAGATGTATTACAAAGTCACTTTTCTCAAAAACTGCAAGTTACTGGCACAAGAACAGATATATAGACCAATTTAATAGAATACAGAACCCAGAAATCAATTCAAACCACTATGCTCAATTAATATTTGAAAAGGAGGCAAGAGCATACAATGGAATCAAGATAGTCTCTTCAATATATGGTATTGGGAAAATTAGTCAGATACATGCAAAAAAATGAAAAAAATGAAACTAGACCACCAACTTAAACCATACAAAAATAAATTCAAAATGGATAAAGGACTTAAACGTAAGATAGGAAAACATAAAAATCTTGGAGAATTCCACAGGCAGCAAAATCTCAGACATATGCCAAAGTAATTTCTTCACCTCTACAGTTCCTTGGGCAATAGAAAAACAAATGGGACTATACCAAAATAGCAAATTGCACAGCAAAAGAAACCAACAAAACAAGAATGTAGGGAGTGGCTATAGGGTTAAGCCTGGGACTGACCTGTTGGCAAAGCCACAAACAAGTCCCAACTTAGAGGACACAGCCCTCTTAGCATAATTGAGCTTGACCTTATGACTTTCCTGGGTAGCTAATGGGCTGTGGGAGATGCAGCAAGTGCTGCCAAAACAAATGAAACTCACAAGAACATTGTAACTATGTTGACCACTACCTTGTTTTTCTCCAACTATAATATAAAAGCCTCTGTTTGCTAGCTGGATTTCTCTCTGTGGCCTCAGCCAGGCACAGGAGATCCACCCACCTTATTCTGTCATTTCTTTGTCTTTTCTTTAATCATTCGCAGCCCTCCAACCCGGTCCACCCCCATCTCCTGCGCTGAGGCTAACTGAACCTTTGACTGAGCTGGCCCGGTATACAAGAAAGCCCACTACATGGGAGAACATATCTGCCAATGCTATCTCTGATAAGGATTTAATGTCCAATATTTACAGGGAACTCATACAAGTTAAAAAAAAAAAAAAAGATAAACAATCCAATCAAACAATGGGCAATGGACCTAAATGGATACTTTTCAAAATAGCACATAAGGAAGGCCGAGAGACATATGAAAACACTGGAGGCTCAGTGCATGACATTCATGCACGGGAGAGGGATCCCTCAGCCTGGCCTGCATGCTCTCCAATCTGTGTCCCCTTGGGACTCCTGGCTCCTAACTGCTCACCTGCCTGCCAATGATTCTTCTAACTGCTCTCCCCTGCCAGCCTGATCCTTCTAACTGCTCTCCCCTGCCTGCCTGATCACCTCTAACTGCCTCTGTCTCAGCCCTGCCACTATGGCTTTGTCCGGAAGGATGTCCAGAAGGTTGTCTGGAAGATGTTCAATTTAATTAGCATATTACCCCTATTATTAATATAGATGCCACTTTGTCCTAAAAATGGAGGTTGTTAGCAGGTTTTCCTATTGTGGAAGGGGAGCCCGCAGTGGCATCCTGAGTTCTGACCAGAGTTCATGCACTCATGCTTTATCTGCTTTATCTCAGCAGATGAGATTCCTAGAAGACTCTTAGATGTACCTTGAACATTTCTATCAACTTTGCCAAATCATCCTCCAAAAATGTTGAACCACTATAAACTCCTATCAGTAACCATATGTGTGCCCTCTGTCTTGATGCCAGTATCATTGATTTCCCCCTAGAGGCTTCCCTCTCCTTAGCCTGGACTGCTTGGCACTTGAGCCAACCTCACTGTTCAGCCCAGGACTTGATTTCCAAAGATGGAATTATGGAGGAGGAAAAATAGTTTTCCTCTACCCTTCTTATTTCTTAGTGAAGGCCTTTGTAATGAAAAACAGATTACCAAGAGAAAAACAAAAGTTTATTAACATGTGCACTTCATGTATATGTGTGGGAGATCGCAGGGAAAAATGAATAACTCCCCAAGGTGGCTTAGAATCCAGATTTAAATACCTTCTTCCTAGGGAAAAGGGATGGGAAATGTAGGCTTCTTAGAGGAGACTAAATGATTTTTAGGAAAGTTGAATGGGGGTGGTTAGATATAGTTTGTAACAAAGTTTGGGTGTGATATCAACTTCTAGTCTCCAGTCCTGTGACAGGAGTCAGTTTTAGCTGTCTGATGACACTTTTTCCACCAAAGGTACATATGACATTTAAGCTCGTTTGGGAGGGTCCAATTTTAGGCAGATCAGGAGACTTCAGTGAAATCCTCTCCTTGCATTTGCTGTTTTTCAAATATCTGCAGCTCAAGATCATCAAAATAACAACACGGCATATGTTGTGGTGGTATGTTCTCAAACCTTCAGAATAAATATGACAAAAACTTATTTCCTCTCTTAGATGATTTGCCACAGTAACATTATTCCCTGGAGATAGTATTCTGACCAGATCTTCCTGGGAGTGGTCATAACATACCCTGTGCTTACAGAAAGGTGTGGGCCATATAACTAAATAAATCAGGGTCAGTTTTCTCATCTTGTGGAAAGGGAGATAAAGTTATGATAGTTTTTCTTCCTTTCCACCGGTTTCCTGTGGGTTTGTGTGTCCACTGCAGCCCCAGTGGTCCCAGTGCCATCACTGCTGCAGGGCTTGGGGCTTCTGGGTGCCAAGACCCTGTGTGGGCTTGTGTCTCTGCTCCTCTGGAACCAGCATCCTCAGTGCCACTGCAGCCACAGGACTAGGAGCTGCTGGTTGCTAGGCTGCAGCTTGGTCTCTGCTCCTCCAGACCCTGAGGCAGCTGTGATGAAGCAGGTTCAGAGGCCCTCCATGCAGGGGGTGAGGCAGAATGCTTGCGTCATCACCATGGCAACAATGCAAGCATCCCAGCTCAGCTGCTGCCATCTTCATTGCGGAGTTACAGTCAATTTGCATATTCCCTCTTTATTAGATAGGATGCTCAAAGTCACTAATCCTCCAAGAGATGCAAATCAAAATAACAATGAGGTATCATCATGGATGCCTAACATCTACAAATCAACAAATGATAGTTTATGGCAAGGATGTGGAGAAAAAGGACCCCTCATGCACGCTGGTGGAAATGCAGACTGGTGCAGCCACTGTGGAGAACAGTATGGAGTTTCCTCAAAAAACTAAAAATGGAACTTCAATTTGACCCAGTATTTCCACTTGTAGGAATATATCCCAATACACCAGAAACACCAATCAGAAAAGATATATGAACCCCCATGTTCATAGCAGCATAATTTTCAATAGCTTAGATTTGAAACAGCCTAAGTGTCCATCAGCAGATGAGTGGATTAAAAAACTGTGGTACATCTACACAATGGAATACTATTCTGCGCTATAAAATGAAGGAACTCCCAACATTTGCAACATCATAGATGGACCTGGAGAGCATTATGCTAAGCAACATGTCATTCCAAGGAATATAAATATTATATGATCTCACTCATTTGTGGAATATGGTGAACAATAAAAACTAGTGAACAAAAACAGATCCAGAGACAGAGAAACATTGAGCAGATCATCAGACCTCAGAGGGAAAGCAGGGGAAGGCAGGGGTAAAGGGGAGAGATCAACATAAAGACTTGTATACATGCATAACCAATGGACACAGACACTAGGCAGGTGATAGTATGAGCCTAAGGAGTGTGTGGGAGGGCAATGGAGGGATAAGAACACATATGTAATACCTTAATCAATAAAGAAAAAAATTTAAATAAAATTTGCTGAATGGAAGGACAATCTTTTCAGCAAATAGTGGAGCAACGCTGAATATTCATATGCAAAAGGATAAAAATTAGACCCTTTCTTAACACCACATTCAAAAATTAACTCAAAAGCAATCTATCTATCTATCTATCTATCTATCTATATATCTATATATCTATATATATCTATATCTATCTATCTATCTATCTATATATATATATATATAGAAAAGGCTAAGCGACCGTAGCATCTGAAACAACCGAACGGATGACTGAACAGGCTTTGTGGAGTTACCAGGTTGACAGGGAGGTTAGTGAGGCACAACCAAATGACTAAGCAGCAGGCTGCATGGGGCGACCAGGCCTGCAGGGGTGGCCATTGGGGGTGACCATGCTGGCAGGGGGGTTAGTGAGAGGTGACTAAAGGGCCAAGCAGCAGGCTCTGTGGGGTGACCAGGTTGGCAGGAGTTAGTGAGGGGTGACCAAATGACTGAGCAGTGGGCAGCATGGGATGACCAGGTCTGCAGGGGGGCCTAGTTGGGAGAAACCACTCTAGCAGGGAGTGCAGTAAGTGCTAACCAGGCCAGTGGGGGAGGGGCACTAAAGGACTACAAGGCCAGTGGGGAGGGACAGTTGGGGGCGACCAGGCCAGCAGGGTGGACAGTTAGGGGTGATCAGGCAGGCATGCAGAGGCAGTTAGGGGCAACCAGTTAGGCATGCAGGTGAACAGTTAAGAGATAGCGGTCCCAGATTGAGAGAGGGATATCCGACTGCCAGTTTAGGCCCAATCTTCAGGATTGGGTCTAAACCCGCAGTTGAACATTCCCCAAGCGTCCTGGACTGGAGAGGGTAAAAGCTGGACAGAGGGGGACCCCCCCCCCCAGCCATGAATTTTATGCATCAGGTCTCTAGTAGAAGACATAGTATAGAAAATAAATAATAAAGTCTTCAAAGAAAACAGAAAAAGCAACAACAACTCCACAAAGTTAGCTGGGTTTTTTTTAATGATTTTTTTTAATATAACACCAAAGGCACAAATAAAAGAGAAACAGAGAAATAGAACTTCATAAAAATTAAGTTTTTCATGATAAACTTTTGTATATCAAGGGACCCTAAAGAGTGAAAAGGCAACCCACACAATGAAAATATATATTTGCAAATCACCTATCAGTTTGCAAATTATAATCCTATAAGGGATTAAAATTCTGATTATATAGAAGCTGCTAGCCAAAACCGGTTTGGCTCAGTGGTAGAGCATCGGTCTGCAGACTGAAAGTTCCCAGGTTTGATTCCAGTCAAGGGCATGTACCTTGGTTGCGGGCACATCCCCGGTAGGGGGTGTGCAAGAGGCAGCTGGTCGATGTTTCTCTCTCATCGACATTTCTAGCTCTCTATCCCTCTCTCCTCCTCTCTGTAAAAACTCAATAAAATATTTATATATTAGAAGCTACTAAATTTACAACATAAAGAACAACGACAAATAATCTAAGTCAAATTGTCCAAGGGATTTGAAAAGAACTTTCAACAAAAAGATACATAAATGGCCACAAGATATATGAAAAAGATACTCTGTGTCAGTCATCATTGAAGAAATGTAGATCAAAAACCACAATGTCATATTGCCTCATACCAATGAGGAAGGGTACAAAAAAATAACACACAAACAAACAGAAAATATTAAGTGCTAGTATGGATGTATAAGAATTGGAATATTTGTGCACGAAGGGTGTCAATGTAAAATGTAAAATGTGCAGTCACTGTGAAAATGCTACCCAAAAAACTTAAAAATAGAATAATTACCATATGGATGGACCAGTACAACCTGACTTCTGGGAATACACACAAAAGAATTGAAAGCATGGTCTTAATTAGATATCTGTACACTAATGTTTACAGTAGCATTATTCACAATAGCTAAAAGGTGGGAGCAGCCCAGGACTGCCAGGAACACACATTGGGGAATGTATAAGCCTTTCAATAAATGGTGTTAGGAAAACAATATATTCATATGCAAAGGAATAAAATTGGACACTGATCTGGCCTCTTAATCCACAAATAAACTCAAAATAGATTAAAGACTTACACATAAGACCTGAAACTCTAAAACACTTAGGAGAAAACATAGGCAAAAGCTTTCTGATCATAGTCTGGGCAGCAGTATTTTTTTTTCAAATATATTTTATTGATTTTTTACAGAAAGGAAGGGAGAGGGATAGAGAGCTAGAAACATCGATGAGAGAGAAACATTGACCAGATGCCTCCTGCACAGCCCCCACAGGGGATGTGCCCTCAACCAAGGTACATGCCCTTGACTGGAATTGAACCCAGGACCTTCCAGTCTGCAGGCCGACACCCTATGCACTGAGCCAAACCGGTTCAGGCTGGGCAGTGGTATTTTGGATGTGATCTCAAAACACAGGTGACATAAGCAAAAATAAACAATGGAATTGCATCAAATTAGAAAGCTTCTGCACAACAAAAGAAATAATCAGCAGACTGAAGACACCAGCTATATTATGCCAGAAAATCCTTGTAAATTTTATATTTGATAAGGGATTAATATCCAAAATATATAAGGAACTCAATAGCAATAAAATAACCAACCCAATTAAAACTTTCATAGGTATACTCTAGTATGAAATCTTTTAACGACAGAGGTAAGTTCTCAAAAGCCATTGCTTACTGCAGACTGGCTTTGATCCCTTTAAGTTTTCTAAAATTACTCTTGCAAAATCATCACTACCTCAACCATTGATGGACATTTATAAAAGTATACCCCACCCCTGACTCAGGAGCATTTTTGCGTATTAGAGAATGCCCACTTTCTAATTATCTTCAGGGAGGCTGGTGGTTTCTAATCCATGTATAATGGGTTGAGCAGAAGTGCACCTATCGCAGTAAGAGTTTGATGGGAAGAGGCAACAAACACTAAAGCAAGAAAATCTTACCCAGAAAAGCTCAGCTTCAAGTAAAGAAAAAGTAGCAAACCCGGGTCCCCAAAAGGACAAAGATACAGCCTAGATCTCAAGTTACATGAGGCTAAGAAAGTATTACCTGGAGACAGAATAGTTATCTATGACCAGGAACTCAGTGGGAGCAATTCCTTGAAGATGGGTGGGATGCTAGTGACACTCTGGGGGCTTGGAGCTGGGCTTACTCGGCAACACTTCAAATCCCAAGCCTGGGATGGATGGGGAAGGGAATCACAAGCTATTGCAGAGATGTGGACTGTAGGTGTCCTCTTTTGAGATGGAAGCAGTTAGCATGGCCATGGGCATCTGAGGGCAGGCAGCTGCAGTGGACAAAGGAATGTCCTCCCTGGGATGTAAAAGCCTCCCTCTTTCAAAAGAGGCAAAACCACTTATTTCCCACTAAAGGACCCCAGTAGGAGAATCAGCAGACACAAGCCTACATACTTTTGCTCGCAGGATTTATTTTGGTTTGTGAATCTGAAAGCTATAAGCCATAACAAAAGGAGAAAAAAGAGAGCAGATTTTTTTTCTTCTTTTCATTTTTGGATCAGGCCAGTTAATGTGAGCTTCTTGGTAATATCTTTTCTCCAACCTATGGCTTTTTGACATTATTGCCCAGTCACTGCTGTAAAAACAATAGTATAGAAAATAGAAATGTTAAATTTTAACTTAAAAAAACTAATTTTACTACATATCTATCTAGATATAGAATTTAATTGGTATAATAAGACACTGGTAATACTGTCACAATTTATGCCTGTTCCACAAAATTTGTAAACCCATTTCCTTTTCCTGAATTCTTTGTGCTAGCCATATTAAAATTATATTATAAATTGGTATTGATAAAATATCTCACATACACAGTCCCCATGCTTCATCTGGGTGAAATAAAATCACCAACAAGGAAAACAGAGAGGATAACACTGAAAATGAAAATAAGTGAAGAAATAAATAATAATAATGATTAATTGATCTATTTTTGTCTACAGAGGAGGAATACTTCTAAGAGTTCTCTGTGAAGAGAACATGAAGGGAACATACACATGTTCAAAACAGAACTCACACTTCACTCCCCTGCACATCATCCTTCCAACACCAAAGTGCTTCTAGCCTACTCTATAATATGTGTTCAGTAAAAGGTGTCATTATCATTTGCCAGAAATGTTTTAGTCTTCATAATTCTTTGTAGAATAACAAATATATTCATCCAAATATATCCATCACTCACCACTTAATAAACTCTACATCTATCTCATGTAACTTTTTGATCTCTTCTTTTCTTCCAAACCTGCCCTTGTCATATCTTTCCTGTGTATTCCATACTCTCCTAGCTGTTTTCCTCATCTCCAGTGCTGGCTGAATCTGACTGAATTCTCCCCTGCTTTCATTCCAACAAATAATATCATGTTAAATTCCTCAAGTACTTCTTCAAAAGTTCTTTTGCATGTTCCAAATCACATATGAGAAAATGTAAAACCTAACCAGTGTACACAAGGCAATTGTCTTGGCACATGTTACCTATGTAGATTTTATCTCTCGGTGTTCATAAATTTTAAAAAAATGTATGAAGAGCACAAATTTAGAAACAGGTCTGGGTTTACATTTTAGCCTTCTTATCTTCCTGCTTTATATAAATAAACATTATTTATGTACTTTTTCTTACTCTATATCCAAGCTGTCAATTCATTCTGTTAGTTTATCTTAAAAATTGGTTCCTAGCTGAAACTGGTTTGGCTCAGTGGTAGAGCGTCGAACTGCGGACTGAAAGGTCCCGGGTTCGATTCAGGTTGGGGGCACATCCCCAGTGGGGGGTGTGCAAGAGGCAGCTGGTTGATGTTTCTCTGTTATTGAAGTTTCTAGCTATCTCTCTCCCTTCCTCTCTGTAAAAAAATCAATAAAAATATATTTTTAAAAAATTGGTACCTAAAACCATTTTTACTATTGCTGATCTGAGGTACTATCCTGTTTTCTCTTGGGTTAAAATTCTACTAACTGTTTTCTCCAATTTTACTCTCTGTCTTTACTTTAAACTCTGCTCCAGATAAACTAACATCACTGTTTTTTAACAAACATTCCTCACTTGTTTCCTTCATTGGATGTTTCCTGTGTGAGCAAAGCTCCTTCCCAGTTATATGCAAGTATAACTCTTCCAGCTGAATGCCTGTGTAAGACAGCATTGAAATATTGCAGAAAAGATAAAGCTCAATCTTTAACTCTGGGGAAGGCTTTATATCTGCATTAACATTTTGCCAAGAAAAGGATAGTGAGTTTGATGATCATCTATTTAAATTTTTTTAAAATGTTTTATTGATTTTTCACAGAGAGAAAGAGAGAGGGATAGAGAGCTAGAAACATCGATGAGAGAGAAGCATCCATCAGCTGCCTCTTGCACACCTCCTACGGGTGTGTGCCCACAACCAAGGTACATGCCCTTGACCAGAATCGATCCTGGGACCTTTCAATCTGCAGGCCGACGCTCTATCCACTGAGCCAAACTGGTCCCGGCCATCTATTTAAATTTTTAAAAAAAGGAAACTTGAGACCTTATCTGAGGTGTTTCTCTGACTTCCATTATTGCCTGCACTCTCTCTCCTGAGATGACCCTGTGAATTCCTGGGACTTCTTTCAAACATCTAAAGGTTGCTTAAATATCACTTGCTCAACAAAGCCTACCAAGTCAACCATATTTTAGAAACTTCCTACCAAATTCCTTCATCAACATCAACTCTTCCAATTACCCCTACTGCCCTAATCTTTCCCTTCTGATTAATCACTTCCAGTACACTATATAATCAATTTATGAAAAGTGTTTGTATATGGACTGACTGCCTAACCCATTATTTGAAAATTTTGAAGCAAAACCTTATTGTAACCATCATGTATGTGTAGCAGGAGAAAACTGTAAAAAAACCAAGAAAAATATCACCCAAAGCAACATAGTGAATACATAATTTAAGCGATGGAAGAAATTAGAGATCAGTTTATAGCTCTAGAAGAAAATAAGTGAAGTTGGGTGGTGGTGATTAGTTTTTGGGAAGTTTATCCAGCATGAGGATGAGACTGTGATTAAAGGATTTGAAAGATAGTGAGCCAAGTGCCAAAATTCTCACCTGAGATTTAGATTTCAATTGAGTGATCAAAGAAGTAGAGATTGGTCTAGTCAGAAATAAGACTAATTTACATTCTGCTTAGGAATTATAAATGTGTTCTCTGGTAGAGGATGAGGAAACAGATACAATAACTTAACTCTCAAAGTCTGATATAGAAGAATGGCATGCAATTTATTGGATGAACACTGTTCTCACTCATTCTTGGTTGAATTTTTGCATTTACTACAAATAGAACTCATAACATGATATCTTTACGTATATGAGTTAAAATCTAAAAAACTGTATACAAATGCCTACTTTATTCTATTTTGGAGAATGTAATTATCTTTCTGCCTTGGAGAGTACATGTAACATTTTTTTGACATCTAATATGTCCTCACTAAATGTACATTCCATTATCCACCCCTATTTATGTAATAGCCTATCTGTGTCAAAATTGTGGAGTTTTTAGTTTAAACCCTTGAGTCTGATTGTCTTAAACTCCAACTCCAAAACTTACTAAAATTCTATACACATGGGGATTATTTAAATTCTTTTGTCTGTTTACTCATTTATGAAACAAGAATAAACATAACCATGGAATTTTAGTGAGGAAGAAATGTAAATATTTGGAAATGATCCATGTAAGTCTACCAATTAGCACATTAAGTGAGTGAACAGGATACATGATAATTTATAACTATTTTAAGAATATATTTAAATCTCTTCAAAGTCATTCCTTTTTCAAAAACAAAAATGGTTGACAAATAAATTACTGACTAATACTAGTTAACATTAACTACTTCTGAAGATTATAAAATAATATTTGAATTAGCTTTAGTTTTAGTATAAGATACTGGCAACTAGGAATGATGGTGGAGAAACATTGAAAATTATGTCTCATGTTTAGATATTGTAAAGATTAAAGAAACTATCTCAGCAATGATATTTTAGAGGAATGTTTGATTCCTTCATTTCACCTTTAATTCAGTGTATGACTTGTGTAGCTGTTACTACTGCTGTTTTCTGATATAGACCTGTATAAAATAAATAATATTAGTTTTAGGTTTGGAAACATTTCAATCTTTAGCAAAATCAAGAACAGTAACAAAGGTATATTTGTACTAATTACTCAAACAATGTATGCCAAGATCCACTCTGTCTTCCATATTCCAACCAGTGATCCTATCTATCTATCTATCTATCTATCTATCTATCTATTTATCTATCTATCTATTATCTACACACACACACACACACACACACATATATATATATATATATATATATATATATAGAGAGAGAGAGAGAGAGAGAGAGAGAGAGAGAGAGAGAGAGACAGAGAGAGAGAGAGAGAGAGAGAGAGAGAGAGAGAGAGAGAGAGAGAGAGAGAGAGAGAGAGACAGAGAGAGAGACAGAGAGAGAGAGAGACAGAGAGAGAGAGAGAATATGCAAACTGCCCATTACAGTGTCACAGTAATGACTACGGGTGGGCGGGGCTGCATTTGGTGAGGGGCAGGGCTGCCTGCGCAACTGGTCACCAGAGATGCAAGGAGCACCTCTAGGTCTGCCCCCAACCCTGCTTCCGCAGGCAGTGGCTCCCTCCCACCTCCCATGGAATTGCACTGGTCTTTCCTGGCTCCAGCAGAAGTGGTGCGGCTCCCTCCAGCAGCTCCCACCTCCCTAGGGCACTGGTGGCTTGCTTCCAGCTCCTATGGAAACAGCATGGCTCCCTCCTGCCAGCTCTCTGGGAAGCAGCCTGCTCGTAGCTGCAAGTTGTGGCTCCTGCTGGCTCCCATGGAAGCAGCAGGCGGCCTACTGCATGCAATATCGCATGATGGGCCACTAGTATTTAATATTTGGTCTTTCTAATGCTTATCTAACTACTTATCCTTGCAACCCGAAGCTCCTTATTGTTGCTCTAAAACACGTGTCCAACACAAGGCCCGCAGGCCAAATCCGTTCCGCCAGGCCTTGCAATGTGGCCCGCACTGTGCTGTCATCACTGCACTCCGCTGCGTTTCCATCACAATGACAGTTTATGACTGTTCAGTAAACCATTCAGCCCGAGATTTAGGCTGGATTTTAGATTTTGGCCCCTTCTCTGATTGAGTTCGACACCCCTACTCTAAAACATACATTGTCAAGACCAGTTTTAGATATGATCAATCATTCCCCATTATAACATTTCTTTTATTTTTTTAAACAAGAATTGTTTTTTATTTATTTTCTTCATAAGGTATTTATTTGTATATATTTTACCATTGTTCCCCCCCACTCCCATACATGCCCTCCCTCTCCAGAGTTTTCCATTCATTGGTTATGCTTATATGGATGCATACAAGTCCTTTGGTTGATCTCTTATCTCCCCCATATCTCCCTACCCTCCCCACTGTAATTTGACAGTCTGTTTGTTGCTTTACTGTCTCTTAATCTAACTTTTTGGTCATCAGTTTATAATGTTCCTTATTATCCATAAATTAGTGAGATCATGTGGTGTTTTCTTTCATTGACTGGCTTATTTTACTCAGCACAATGTTCTCCAATCCCATCTAGGTTGCTGCAAATGATAAGAATTCCTTTTTATGGCAGCATAGTATTCCATTGTGTAGATGTACCATGGTTTTTTGATCCAATCATCTGCTGATGGGCACCTAGGCTGTTTCCAAATCTTAGCTATTGTAAATTGTGCTGCCATTAACATAGGGGTGCATATATCCTTTTTGATTGGTGTTTCTAGTTTTTATGATTAATTCCTAAGAGTGGGACTACTGGGTCAAATTGAAGTTCCATTTTTAGTTTTTTGAGGAAACTCCATACTGTTTCCCACAGTGGCTGCACCAGTCTGCATTCCCACCAGCAGTGCAAAAGGGTTCATTTTTCTCCACAACCTCACCAACACTTGTCGTTTGTTGATTTGTTGATATTAGCCATTCTGACAGGTCTGAGATGGTACCACATTGTTGTTTCAATTTGCATCTCTAACATTTCTTTTAAAAGCCAGGTTTACTTCCAACAACTATTCACATTTGTCCAAGATGTCTTAAGCAAGAGCACAAGATTGATGCCAGATATTCATTCAAGTCCATTTATAATAGTTTGTTTATTATGTAAATGTTTACATAAATCAGGCAGAATGACTACATTGAATTTAATTAGTTGCTGCTAAGTTGTTTATAAGTAAAATTAACTAACTTGAGAGATAGAGGTGTTGATACCTTTTTCTGTAATTATTTTATTTATTTATTTCTCCCAAATTAAGGAGCACAGCCAATGCAGGGCACTTGCCCAGATTTCCAGGTCTTCCCAGGTCAGGTTGTGTGTAAGAGGCAACTAATCAATGTTTCTCTCTCACCTATCTCTCTCTCTCTCTCTCTCTCTCTCTCTCTCTCTCTCTCTCTCTCCTTTCTCTCTGTCTTCTTCTAGTCTCCTCTTTCTCTGGAATCAATGAAAACATATTTTAAACAAGAAAGAATGAGAATAATTGTACTTTAGCATGGAATTAAGAGATCCACTTATTTATCTTTCATTTTGCATTCTCATTTTTCAATATTTCCTAAGAAAATTGTGGCTGTATTGGTGTTATTGTTACATAATAAAGTTGTACAATTACCTTCATTCCAACTTGAGAAACACATGAGCAATATTAATTATCTGTAAAATGGATAGTATCCTGTGTTCTCTCCATCATTCTTTGCTATCTTATGTTCTTCTTACCTTCTATATATTCTGTTCACAAAACTGGCTTCCCTATCTCTATTAATCTGAATGTGGGGTTTCTTAGGAAATAAATAAAACCTCCTAAAGCAATTTACCTGAGTAGCTTCCTATTTGAAAGGCATTGAGGATTTACTGAGTAGCTTTCAGTTTTGTTTTGTTTTTCTGGACCTCTATGCTCATGAAGAATACCTATCTACCTACAATCTGAAAAAAATTACTTACTAAGACTCAGTATTCCTACACATCAATCCAATCCATCCAAGAATTTCTACTTGTAATATTCTCAGTTACATTTGAATTATTACCAAACTGCATTTAAATATAAATATAAGAAATAATAATTTTACTTACCCTTCACTTATTGTCTCCTCTATTTTCAGAAATTTCACTTTATTCCACATAAGAGCAATGATGGCAAATAAAATAAGGAGGGGTAGAAAAATGAAGAAACTGATCCGAAGGACTTTTTTATGAGGAGCAGAATGTCGTTTTTTTATTGGCAAGTTCATAACAGTTCCTGGAAACATCAGAGTACATCTTAACATTTTCAAAAATAATATTTAAAGCATAAAAGAATTTTGATTTATAAAAACTTGTGATTCCAATTGTATAATCATGGAATGAATGAATTTAAAAGTGTTAAAGTGTTTTTCCAGTATTCTGTGACTATGCCACAAAGTGCATATATTGAATTATGTCATTCAATATATATCAATGCCATTTAAAGGAAGATAAACAACCCAATCAAAAAATGTGGATCGGACCTAAACAGATACTTTTTTAAAGAGGACATAAGGAAGGCCATGAGATACATGAAAACATGCTCAAAGTCACTAATCATCTGAGAGATGCAAATCAAAACAAAAATGAGGTACCATCTTGCACCTGTCAGATTTGGCTATCATCAACAAGTCAACAAAGGACAAGTGCTGGTAAGGATGGGGAGAAAAAAGGAACCTTCATGCTCTGCTAGTGGGAATGCAGACCAGTGCAGCCACTGTGGAGAACAGAATGGAATTTCCTCAAAAAACTAAAAATGGAACTCCATTTGACCCAGTTATCCTACTGGTAGGAATATATCCCAAGAAACTATTGATAGAAATATCAATCAGAAGGGATATATGCACCTCTATGTTCATGGTAGCATAATTTACCATAGCTAGGATTTGGACACAGCCTAAGTACCTATCAGCAGATGAGTGGATTAAAAATCAGTGGTACATCTACACAGTGGAATACTACACTGCAATAGAAAAGGAGTTCTTACCATTTGCAACAGCATGGTTGGAATTGGAGACTATTTTGCTAAGTAAAATGAGCCAGTGAGAAAGATAAATATCACATGATCTCATTCATTTATGGAATATAATGAACAACAAAATCTAATGAACAAAAAAAAGACCAGAGACAGAGAAGCATCGATCAGTCCACCAAAACTCAGAGGGAAGGTAGGGGAGTGTGGGAATAAAGGGAAAAGATCAACTATAGACTTGTATGCATGCATACTGGTATAAGCATAAATAATGAACACAGACACTGGGGGGGTGGGGAGGGCATGAGTGAGGGGATGTGGGGGCCATGGAGGGATAAGGTCACCTATGCAATACCTTAATCAATCCATCAATCAATGAAAATAAAAAATAAAAAAGTTAAAAATCACAAAAATAATTTTATATATACTCTTTATTTGTGTTCTATATACTCATGTTTTTACCATATTCCCATCTGTGAACTGCTGCTTCGCACACATTAAATTTATATTACTACCTAATATGATCTTTCATTGAAAATATGAGCAAACAAAAGAACTTTCAAAAAAATGATTTAATAAAACATTATTGATATAATTGAATGTTGAAACAGAATTAATAATAGTACTTGAACTAATAATAGTAAGCTAGATTAGAGTTCCATAGTACCTGTATAAAATGATATTATTCCAATTTAGATTATATTAAGTTGAAAAATAGATATTCTAGGTGATATGATACATTACAGAAAAAAATTTAAATCTTTGGAAACTAAACTCGGTTCAATTTAACAAAAGAAATAATCCAGACAACTAAAATACATAAAATTAAGTAATCACTGACATTCCGTGATAATTAAGTGTTAACTGTGATAATATTAAATGTAAATAAAATTAATGCCACACCCTGCCAAAAGAGAAAAGTTCAATAACTTAGAAACACACTCCAATTACATATTGATAAGAAGTGACTTAACAGAAATAAAGTGATTCACAATGTTTTATATAATTAGGAAATAAATTGGAAAATACATGCAAAAATGTTGAAATCATCCAAAAATGCTACAGCCTTACATTATGGGAGAACTCAGTAATTGCAAAATTTTCCTTTTCCTGCTTCCTCCCTCAGAAAAGGTCAATTCTCTATTAGTCCATTTTCACTCACAATATCATATTGGAAGTGGATCATTTTTCTCATGTACTGTTTAAAGAAATTTCAGCAATTTATTGGATTGAGAGATATCCATTACCCTAAGGAAAGTAGGGCTTCCACTTTAGCTGTGACGAAATCTTTTCATTAAGTGCTGCCGGACTAGCCCTCTTATAATAAAAACTAGAGGCCTAGTGCACAAAATTTGTGCATGGGGGTGGGGGTCCCCTGAGCCTAGCCTGAACCCTCTACAATCCGGGACCCCTTGGAGGATGTCCGACTGCTGGTTTAAGCCTGATCCCCAGCAGTTGATCAACCCTCTCATATGCGTGGACTGCTGCCTCCTAATAGCTCACTTGTCTTCCTGCCTGCTCATCCCCAACTGCTTCCCCCCTCCCCCCCCCCCCCGCTGGCCTAGTTGCCCCTCACTGTCCCCCCTGTTGGCATGGTTATCCCAAGTGCACCCTTCCTGCCAGCCTGGTCACCCCTAACTTCCCCCTCTTCCAGTCTTGTCCGCCTAACTGTCCTCCCTGCTGGCCTGGTCAACCCACATGGCTCCCCCACCCCCTGCCAGTATTCTTGCCCCATGCAGTCTGCTGTTCAGGCATTTGGTTGTCCCTCACTAATCACCCTGCCAGCCTGGTCACCCCCATCTTCCCCTCCACCCCTGTTGACCTGGTCACCTCTCAAGGCACCCAAGCCCACCTGGTTGCATTATGCAGCATGTGGTTCAGTCGTTTGATTGTCACTCATTTAATGCCCCTGTTGGCCTGGTCATAGGCAGCCATCTTGTAAGGGCACGAGGGTCAATTTACATATTACCTCCTTATTATATAAAATATAAAAATAAGACAATCTACATGAGGAAGTGATTTCTGGAAATCAAAAGAACATGCCAAACTATAATATCAGAAGTAAGGAAAATACTTTGTTGACTTTATGAAAATTCTACTTTACTTATGGAGAATTTACTGACATCAGCAGAGAATTGGAGTCCTAGGCAAGTGCATCTCTTCACTGAGTTAAGGAGGCAAAGCACAGAGTTCACAGCAGCAGAAATGGCTGGAACTGCAGGGTGCAGCACAGCTGCTCTATAGATTAGGGACCCAGAAGTGTGGTGATAACCTCCCAGGTGTCCTTGGTAGAGGTCTACTGAAGCTAATCAAAGGCAGCTCTTACTGGCTTGTGATTGAAAATGAGATACCAGAGCTTAAGCATTGCTGGGAAAAGAGCACTAAGAAAATCCCAGAGAGAAACCAAGACGGTGATATAAAGTATATACTTGTATATGCTGCCTCTCACAACCACACATAAACCACAACTAAAAGACAAAACATCTATCACCCAGAACCACAGGAAAGCTGGCTGAGTGGAAGTTCTACAACTAGAAGGAAAGATAAAGGAGCATTGAGACCTGCACAAGCACGGAAAAGCTGAGGTATCCAGGCATACAAATCAGGCTGGCGGTTGGCAACTGGGTGTGCAGTTTTTTTCAACCCAAAGGGAGACACAGCTCCCCATTACTCTGATCTCCAGTCCCCCACCCCCTTTTTTTAAAATTAAGGTTTATATAAGTACATATCTTACCATTACCCCCCCACTCGCATACATGCCCTCCTTCCCGAGTTTTGCATCCATTGGTTATGCTTATATACATGCATACAAGTCTTAACATTGATCTCTTATCTCTTTCATATCTCCCTTCTCTCCCCACTGTAATTTGACAATCTGTTGCTTTATTGTCTCTGTATCTATCTTTTTGTTCATCAGTTTATAATGTTCTTTATTATCCATAAATTAGTAAGAACATATGGTGTTTTTCTTTCTTTGATTGGCTTATTTCACTCAGCATAATGTTCTCCAATTCCATCCAGGTTGCTGCAAATGATAAGAATTCCTTTTTTTTATGGCAGAATAGTATTCCATTGTGTACCATAATTTTCTGATCCAGTCATCTGCTGATGGACACCTAGGCTATTTCCAAATCTTAGCTATTGTAAATTGTGCTATGAACATAAGGGTTCACATATCCTTTTTGATGGGTTTTTCTAGTTTCTTAGGATATATTCTTAGGAGTGGGATTACTGGTTCAAATGATAGTTCCATTTTCAGTTTTTTGAGGAAACTCCATACTGTTTCCCACAGTGGCTGCAGCAGTCTGCATTCCCACCAGCAGTGCACGAGGGTTCCTTTTTCTCTGCATCCTCAACAACACTTGTCCTTTGTTGATTTGTTGATGTTGGCCATTCTGACATGTGTGAGATGGTACCTCTGTGTCTCTTGGCCTTGCTTCTGTCTACTTTTGAAAAGATTCTATTTAGATCCATTGCCCATTTTTTAATTGGATCATTTATCTTCCTTTTATTAAGTTGTATAAGCTATCTGTAGATGTTGGAGATTAAACCTTTATCAGTGATAACATTTGCAAATATGTTCTCCCATACAGAGGGCTTTCTTATTTTGTTGATGGTTTCTTTTGCTGTAATAAAGCTTTTTATTTTGGTGTAGTCCCATTTGTTTATTTTCTCTTTAGCTTCCATTGCCCTAGGCGTAGTATCAGTGGAGAAGTTCTTTTGGCATATGTCTGAGATTTTGCTGCCTGTGGATTCCTCTAGTATTTTTATAGTTTTCCTTCTTATGTTTAAGTCCTGTATCCATTTTGAGTTTATTTTTGTGTATGGTGTAAGTTGATAATCTAGTTTCATTTTTTTGCATGTATCTGTCCATTTTCCCAACACCATTTATTGAAGAGACTGTCTTGACTCCATTGTACATTCATGCCTCCATTGTCAAATATTGAGTGTAGATAGAGGTTTGGGTCAATATCCAGATTCTCTATTCTATTCCATTGGTCTATATATCTTTTCTTGTGCAGGTACTAGGCTTTTTTGAGGACAGTGGCTTTGTAATACAGCTTGAAATCTGGTATTGAAATCCCTCTGGCTCTATTCTTCTTTCTCAGGATGGCTGTGACTATTCGGGGTCTTTTTTTATTCCAGATGAATTTTGAGAGTTCTCTCTAGGTCTGTGAAATATGCCATCAGTATTTTAATGGGGAGTGCATTGAACCTATAAATTGCTTTGGGTAGTATGGACATTTTAATGATGCTGACTGTACCAATCCATGAACATGGTATGTTCTTCCATCTGTTTACATCTTCCTCTATCTCTTTTTTCAGTGTCCTGTAGTTTTCCACATATAAGTCTTTTACCTCCTTAGTTAAATTTATTCTTAGGTATCTTAATTTTTTGGTGCGATGGTAAATGGGATTGTTTTTTTAGTCTCTGTTTCTGTAAGTTCACTATAGGTGTATAGAAAGGCCATAAATTTCTTGGAATTAATTTTGTATCCTGCTACATTGCCAAATTCATTTATTAAGTCTTTTAGTTTTTTGATGGAGTCTTTTTTTTTATGTACAATATCATGTGATCTGCAAATAGGGACAGTTTAATTTTTCTTTTCCAATTCAGATGCCTCTCTCTTCTCCTTCTCCTTCTCCTTCTTCTTCTCCTTCTTCTCCTCCTTCTCCTCCTTCTCTTCCTTCTCCTCCTCCTCCTTCTCCTTCTCCTTCTCCTTTTCCTCCTTCTCTTCCTTCACCTCCTTCTCCTTCTCCTTCTCCTTCTCCTTCTTCTTCTTCTTGTCTGATTGCAATGGCTAGTACTCCCAGTACTGTGTTGAAAAGGAGTGGTGAGAGTGGGAATCCCTGTCTTGTTCCTGTTATTATGGAAATGGTTTCAGTTTTTTGTCTATTGAGTATGATATTGGCTATTGGTTTTTCATACATGGCTTTTATTATGTTGATGTATGATCCTTCTATTTTCACCTTGCTAAGAATTTTTATTAAAAATGGTGCTGGACGCCCAAACCGGTTTGGCTCAGTGGATAGAGCATCAGCCTATGGTCTGAAAGGTTCCGGGTTTGATTCCAGTCAAGAGCGTGTACCTTGGTTGCGGGCATCTCCTCGGTAGGGGTTGTGCAAGAGGCAGCAGATAGATGATTCTCTCTCATCGATGTTTCTAGCTCTCTATTCCTCTCTCTTCCTCTCTGTAAAAAGTCAATAAAATATATTCTAAAAAAAAAATGGTGCTGTATTTGTCAAATGCTTTTCCTGAGTCAATTGAAATGATTATGTGATTTTTATCACTAAATTTGTTTATGTGATGAATCACATTTATTGATTTGTGGGTATTGTAACATTCTTGCATCCCCGTGATAAATCCTACTTGGTCATAGTGAATGATCTTTCTGATGTATTGCTGGATCCGATTTGCTAGAATTTTGTTGATGATTTTGTCATCTATGTTCATGAGGGATATTGACCTATAATTCTTCTTCATTGTGTTGTCTTTATCTGGTTTTGGTATTAGGGTGATGCTGACTTCACAAAATGAACTTGGAAGTGTTCCTTTCTCTTGAATTTTTTGGAATAGCCTGAGGAGATTAGGTTTTAGTCCTTCTTTGAATGCTTGGTAAAACTCTCTTGTGAAGCCATCTGGCCCCGAACTTTTGTTTGATGGGAGATTTTTGATGACTGCTTCAATTTCATCCATAGTTATTGGCCTATTGAGATTTTTAGAATCTTCCTGATTGAGTTTTGGAAGGTTGTATTTTTTCCTAGGAATATGTCCATTTCCTCCAGGCTACCGAGTTTGTTGGAATAGAGTTTTTTATGGTACTTTTTTTTTTTTTAAACAATCCTTCGTGTTTCTATGGGGTCTTTTGTTATCTTTGCCTCTCTCATTTCTGATTTTGTTTTTTTGAGTCCTTTCTCTCTGCTTCTTGGTTAGCCTGGCTCGAGGTTCATTCATCTTGTTTATCCTTTCAGAGAACCAGCTCTTGGTTTCATTGATCTTTGTATTAATTTTTTTTTGGTCTCTATGTCTTTTATTTCTGCTCTGATCTTTATTATCTCCTTCCTTCTACTCACTCTGGGCTTTTCTCAATGCTCCCTTTATAATTCTTTGAGTTGTTGAGTTAAATGATTTACTACCATTTTTTCTTGCTTTTTGAGGTAGGCCTGTAGAGCAATGAATTTCCCTCTCAGGACTGCTTTTATTGTATCCCATAGAATTTGGATTGTTTTGTTTTTGTTATCATTAGTTTCCAAGATGCTTTTCTTCTTTGTTCTCACTGGTAACCCATTCATTACGTAATAGCATGCTATTCTGCTTCCAAGTGTTTTTGGATTATTTTTATTATAGTTTATTTCTAATTTTATGCTATTGTGGTCTGAGAAGATGCTTGATACAATTTTGATCTTCCTGAATTTGGGGAGACTTTGAGAGGACATTTTAAAAATGTCCCATGTGCACTTGAGAAGAACATATATTCCGTGGCCTTTGGGATGCAATATTCTGAAGATGTCAGTTAAATCCATCTGATCTAGTGACTCATTTAGGATTGCTGTTTCTTTGCTGATTTTTTGTCTATAGAATTTATCCAGTGACATCAGTGGTGCATTAAAGTTCTCTACTATGATTGTATTGTCGGAAATCTCTTCCTTGATATCTTCCAGGAGTTTTGTTATATATTGGGTGTTCCTGCATTGGGTGCATATATGTTTATCAGGGCTTCCTGAAGGACAAATTGTATTGATTCCTATAGAATTATGAAGTGGCCTTCCTTATCTCTTGTTATGGCCTTCACTTTGAGGCCTATTTTTTGTCAGATATAAGTATTGCTACCCCAGCTTCATTTTTCATTTCCATTTGCCTGAAATATATTTTTCTTTCCTTTCACTTTCAATTTGTGTGAGTCCCTTGTCCTGAGTTAGGTCTCTGGTACAGAGCATAATATGGGTCATGTTTTTTGTTTGTTTTTTTTGGTTTTTTACCCATTCAGCCACTTGAAGTTTTATTGGAGCATTTAGTCTGTTTACGTTTTAAGTTATTACCGGAAGTTACCTTATTGTAGTCATATCTATTATTGTATCTGTGTTCCTTCTTACCATATATATATATATATATATATATATATATATATATATATTATTGATTTTTTTGCAAAGAGGAATGGAGAGAGATAGAGAGCTAGAAACGTCGATGAGAGAGAAACATCGACCAGCTGCCTTTTGCACACCCCCTACTGGGATGTGACCCCAACCCAGGTACATGCCCTTGACCGGAATCGAACCTGGGACATTTCAGTCTGCAGACTGAAGCTCTACCACTGAGCCAAACCGGTTTCCGCCCTTCTCACCTTTTTATTTCTTCTTTTTATAGAATCCCCTTTAGCATTTCTTGCATTGCTGGTTTGGTGGTGATATACTCCCTTAGCCTTTTTGTTTTGTTTTGTTTTGTTTTGTTTGTTTGTTTGTTTGTTTGTAAAGCTCCTGATTTCCCCTTCAATTTTGAATGATAGCCTTGATGGATAGAGTATTCTTGGATTCAGTTCTTTGCTTTCCAACACTTTGTATACCGCATTCCATTCCTGTCTAGCTTGATGTGTTTCTGTTGAGAAATCATTTGACAATCTGATGGGAGCTCCTTTGTAGGTAACCCTCTGTCTCTCTCTTATCGCCTTTAAGATTCTCTCTCTGTCATTAATATTTGCCATTGAAATTATGACATGTCTTGGTGTGGATCTTTTGGGATTGATCCTGCTTGGGACTCTCTGTAGTTGTGTAACTTTTTCTTCCCCATATCTGGGACTTTTTCTGTCATTATTTCTTCAAATATATTTTCTAATCCTTTCTGCTCTTCTTGTCCTTCTGGCAGCCCTATTATACGTATGTTACTTCGTTTCATGTTGTCCTAAAGCTCCCTTAGGCTTTCCTCCTGCTTTTTAATTTTTTTTCTCTGGTTGTCGTTCAGATTGGGCTTATTTCTGTACCTGATCTTCTAATTAACTAATTCGGTCCTCTGCTTCTTCAAGTCTAATATTGAAACTTTCCATGGTGTTTTTTATTGTAGCTATAACACTTTTTATTTCTTCCTGATTCTTGCATAGGTTGTTGATTTTCTCATTCATCCGATGTATGAATTACACAACCATTACTCTGAATTTTTTTTTTTTCTGGTCATGTTGCATGCTTCAATTTCACTTTTTTTTTTTTTTGTCAACTCATTTTCTTTCCTCTGGAGATTGTGTCACCTCTCCATTCTGAGTATCACCAGTAGGTTCAGAGTTTGAGTTGTGTGGACCTGAGCCAAGTGCTGTGGGAGCTCCGCACCACCTGAGTGTCACTGAAGTGCTTCAACACTAGAATGTGTGGCTGCCATGGATTGGTGGGAACCAGGCTCGCCCAGGGTCAGTGCTACCAGCGTTCAGTATGGTCTCATGTGCGCACTTAGAATCATGGACCCCGCCTGCACTGCACTCTTGATGTGTGCCAAAAATGATTCTCCTAGCATGTGCCAGGAGTCAGTTTCCCAGTGTCTGCACCAAGAATCTAGTATCAGATTCTCTGTTGCCTAGTGCAGCTTCTCACTGAATCGAGTGTCAGATTCTCTGTTGCCTAGTGCAACTTCCCCATGTGTGCGTGCACCAAGAATTAGAGTCACTGGCTCTTAGTGTGAATGAGCTGTTAGTCAGGGATTCCAGGCGCACACGGTAAGAAACAGGAAAATCAGTGGTGCTTGGAGAATTTGGGTCCTGCCTGGAGAATCTGGGTCCTGGTCACCATGGTAGACTAGGTTGTACAGTAGCACTGTGGCGTGCCTGCACTGCAGAAAACATACTTCCGTGTGTGCTTGTCCAGAATCAAAGTCAGGTGGCACTGTTACCCTATGTGGGCTTCCAGTTTGGTTGCCCAATTGTGTTGTGGGGAGCAGATTCCAATCTCTGTGTGCATGCTCCCAAGCTCAAATTTCCATAGGGCACTGAGGCCCAATCAAGGGGCGGGTCTATCAGTTATTATAGTGCTACCCAGGAACCTACAGGGAGGGGATAGGCTCTTTGACTCACAGAAATCTGCCGCGGGAAAGTCTGGATTCTTGTTGTCTGTTAGTCTTAAGCTGTGGTCGCAGTTCTCTGTTCCCAAAGGCTTCAGGGTCCTGGTTTGCGTCTGAGACCCAACTGGGTAGTTCTGAGGCCAGGATCCCAGTCTCAAGCAGTGCTGTTTCTCAAGATGGTGTGGTCCCTGTTCCTGCACTGGCCTCCCAGAAATGTCTCCTTTGTGTGCGGGGCTCTGCCATCTAAGACTGCCTGGATTGGCAGCCCCTTGGAGGACCTGCAGAATCTAACTGTCCTTAGCTCACACACACACCACACACATCTACACTTTCCTCTATGGTTCCCTCACTCTCTCACATTCTTTCCCTCACTCCCATCCTGCGGATAGTCATCTTCTTCTACTTCCCCAAGTGTATTCTTTTGCTTGTTGATATCTGTTAACCTATTACCATTTGCTGAAAAGGCTGTCTTTTCCTGCATCGAGTGGCCATGGCATCATTATGGAAAATCATTAGACCACATAAGTGAGAATTTATGTCTGGTCTCACAAATTATTCCATTGCAAAATTGAAGTTTTCTGATTTTTGTTGGCTAAAGTAAAACGTCAACTTCCAAGAAAACAGCCTCGGGGTCTATTTCAATCTTTTTGCTAGCTTCTATTGAACATAACTGACAATTTTGACAGTTTATTTTACTACTCATAATGATAAAGAAAAGAATATTGATGGAGGAAAGTATTTTATAATCTTTTATAATATAGAAAAATGCAGAAAAAAGACTGCAGAACAGATGTTTTGTTAAAAACTATATGCAGATGCCAAATTAACACATTAAATAAATTTAACATTATTACCTTCTCAGGAAGTGCAAAAACCACATGAGATACTACTGTACATCTACTTGATTGGTAAAGATGCCAAAAAACTGGATCATTCATGTATATATGTATATACATGTTGATGTTGAGGTTTTTATTATTCTTCACAGAATAAAACATTTTTCAAGATTATTAATTGTATTTTTCTAATTATTATTTATGTAAGTGTCAAATGGTCAGCAACTCTGGAATAGGTTGGCAGTCACTTTTAAAACTATGAAAGGCTTACTATCAAACTATCAATTTCACTCCTGGCATGTTTTCCAGAGAATTAAAATTTTACTTTTATTTAGAATCTTCCACATGAATATTCATTGGAGATCTAATCATGACACCTAAAGCTAAATATTGGCAACCAACCAAATGTCCTTCATGGGTGAATAATTAGATAATTTTTGATACCCCCATACAAAGAAAAACCAATCATCAATAATAAATGAATACTCATATATGCAACAACTATATTCAGTTCATGAAATTTATGCAAGAGGAAAAAAAGTCAATCTTAAGGAGACACAAATTGTATGAGAGCACTTATATAACATTCATGAAAGGACGTAATTAGAGACAGAGAAGTTCAGGGATTTCCAGGAGTTAGGAAAGGAGGGAAGAAGAGATCAGTGTAGCTATAAAAAGGACTAATATTAGTTTAGTGATAATACTACATGTAGTTATGATACAGTTCTGCATCTCAATTGTGGTGATGACTACACCAATTTTAACTTGTGGCAAAATTGCACAGAACTAAATACACACACAGGTGGACCCACAAAACACAAACACATGCACAAATGATTGCATATATATTGGTAGACTGAAAAGGGTCTATGTCTTTTATTAATGTCCACTTCCAGGTTTTGAATATTGTACTATAGTACTGCACCATGTTGCCAGTCATGGAGGCTGACTGAGGAGGTACACTTCTGTCTACATTTCTTTGCACTTCATTGTGAATCTAAAATTATTTCAATATAAAAAGTCAAATAAAAACCCAACATGATATTAGTACATATCTTAAACTGACAAAGCAAAGTTGAACAAAACCAAGAAAAAATGATATCTAAGTCCTTGTGAATTGAGGGCTCTCTCTGCAGAGAAACTGGATCTTTCATCAATGAATGGGGGGAAGATTATGATACATCCACTTTAGAAAATAGTTTGGATGCTTGTTATAAAATTAAAAGTGCACTCACTAAAATAAGCACATTTAGTAAATGGCACAGCAATATTATCCCTAAGTATTTACCCATCAAAAATAGAAAATATACGTGTATTCTACAGTACAGTATATTCTATATATTATGTATATGTGTACAAAAATCTTAAATGCACTATATGTCAGATTTATTCTCTATTTGTAAACCTTGAAAAAACGTAAGTAACCTTCAAAGAGTGAATTGATAAGCAAATTATAGAACATCCTTTCCATAGGTTATTTTAAAAATGAATGATTCAAATTTATG